>NC_135781.1:24432935-25032935 GCF_028453695.1 Augochlora pura
TTGTTTATTTGTGGGTGCACACGCCGTGGAGAGGACTGACGGTCGCCGACGGACGCGGACGAGGACGCGAACGGGTTACGGGACGAGGAAGCGAAACAAACGGAAGCAACAAACAACGGGCGGTCGGTTTTAACGAGGCCAACGAGGGAAACTTTTCTGGATTTCTTGCGGGGCGCGAGTGCAGCTGCCCCGCGACCGCGATCGTTGGAATTCACTCGGGAAGGTGCGTGGACGTGTCACGCCGCGCCGGACAGGATAATAAGTATTTGTTGGAATTTATGATGCAGCGCGCGCACCGCGCGCTTTAAGCTGCCGAGAAGGGCCCGCATTGTGTCGCCGCTCGGACATTGTCGAGTTTTTAAGAGCTGCATAATTACCGTCAAATATAGTGATTATCGAAAATATTCGGGCCTTGTCGTGTTACGTGCAGATGGTCTTAACGAACTGTTGCACCTGCTTTAATCGAATCGCGGTGCCATTTAGATGCCCCTGCAATCCTCGGAAGACGATCAATCTGTTACTGGCTGTCTCTTAAGCATTCTCGTCAGTCAATTTAATGTAATTAGCTCCTTGACGTACAATATCGTGTCAGACTCGTTGCGAACAATTAGTACAGATGTTGCTTGGTTCTCTTAAATCGAAATAAAATTCTACCGTTCTCTTATCGCTAACGAACGGCGTTCAATGAATATAAATGGGACGATCTGTGTCGTCTAAGAATTTATTAGCGACGAACGAGTGTTAATCAACGCAGCGTTAATCAACGTGTGAAAGAAATCGTAGTTGTTAAGCAGTAGCGAGTAATAGTTTCTCATGTAGTTTCATTTAAGCGATGTAAAGTCTCGCCGTTTGAGAGTATAAACCCGTTGGAATAATTATAAACGCTACCGTATGTTTATAAAAATTAAGTTTGCCGATTCAACTGATAGAATATATTCCACGAAAATAGCCCCAAGCCTCAAAACAGAAGCGATAACAAGTACAATACATAACACGAAGTTCATAAAAAAGGTTAATGCTTTCAATTGGAATTGCATGTTGAAATAATACTGTGCGTTCCGTGGGAACGAGTAAATTGCTTCTTAAATTCAGATGAGAAAAGCTGCATGAAATGCAGCGAGCACGATCCGATTTCCGTGGGAAAGCCAGCCTTTGTTTGCTCATCCATTTTCTGAAAGTGGAAGAACATTTACATGCGGGCGGATCTAAAGCGTGATATACGCGAAGCGTTCGTGGGAAGAAATTTCGTTTGACGCGTCTGGATATATTTCTTTTCCCATGTTTCACCTTTCGCCAACCCTCTTAACTTTAACCTGCTCGGCCATCTCGCTTTTCTGCATTGTCTCGTTTCCTGGGTTCATCAAAACTGCATTGTGCGAGGCCACGGTCCGCGACGTGTTTGCGGACGAGCTGTCGCCTCGATTGCTCGAGACAGGGGTAATAATAGAAGTGATATCAGTGGCTCAGATCGACTGTTACACGCTAAGAAGATCGCATTATGGCGTGGGTAACGAATACACCAAATTACGAGAACATTTCCAAGCGCGCGAGAACACTTTAACATAGAATTCAGTGACGATTTTTCTTTCAAACGTGGTTTAAAATCAGTAGTAGAATATAATTTACGCTTTAAAAATAGTCGGGTAAAAAATGTGCAAACGAAAATGTTTTGCCTATAAAATGTAACCGAAATTGAAATTTAATTCGAAGTTAATATCATATTTAATTATATATACATGGTTTTCTTAATCCTCGCACTAATTTCATGTAAACTACAATATATAAAATTATTCTAAAGAAATATACTCTTTCTAACATCTTACTATAAATATGTCATACTATAGCTTGACATCAGTTTCGTTCGTATTATTTAATTGTTTGCTTGCATTCACATTTATTAAAAAAGATTGCAGTGCAATCAAGTTGTATGATCGTTCAGACGTTTCCTGCGTTCAGCACGACAAAAGGTTTTTGTAAAAAAATTCATTCCGCTCGTTTCGTATTAAAAGAGTGATAGCCGCTGAAAGATAATAAGACAGGTGACTCGTATGCTATACTTCGTATAATATAACAGATTGAACAAAAAGATGTCGACGCTCCCTCGGAAGAGAGCGGCGTACACACATCGTCTAGGTATGTATAGGGAGTACTTAATCTTCTTGTGGTACGCAATTATTCTAATGAAGGGACCAGACGCGACTGACATACGAAGAAGAATCTTTGGTCATAGGGAAGCCAGGGGTGGCTACAGACCCCCGTTGTTTTTCAATGCGGCGTTCTCCGCTTGTTACGGACTATCTCATGGATGATTTGTAACAGAACTGATCTACATATAATTTTGCCCCGTAGGATTCAACCGTTTCATTGGAAAATTGGATTCATGAGATATTCGAACTAAAACGACCGACTCTGCTGTTTGAATAATCGTCGCATCAAATAAATGAATGCGATCCAGGCGATAGACTAATTTTGTTGCGACAAAGTCACTAATTTATACGGCTGAGCAACGAGCAACATCTACTTCTCTGTTATCAAATTATTCTCGGCACGAGGAACGATAATCGACATTTGTATTCATTAATTATTATGTGCGTTACGAAATTATTTTCGAAGAAACAAACGTATAGTACCTAATTTGTTTAGAGTCCTACTGTACGTCTATTTCACGGGACATACACGCTGAAAATAAGTTCGAACAGCATAGTCGGATAAAAAGCTCATCGAAGGTTTGAAAGATGATCATAGAGAGCTGGATTACGCATCGTTCGGAAGAAAAACACTCGGAACGATGAACAGAGACTTTTAAAGCGAATATAATGTTACTTCATCATCGGCTGAGATCGGTCAAAGGACTACGTCAGATTTCGCTCCAGAACCATGTGTGGCTACTTCATCTCCATCTCCTTTTAGGCTTAGGCATCCTCTTTTGCATTGCGCAACACGCATGCGCCAGGAAACATGGAGACTCGTTCACCACCGACCGTGTCATACATCAAGAATGATTTTATTGATGTTCTCCAATGACCATAACTTTCAACACATTCTAAAAGGACAGTTATATCGAAATCACTGTACTAAAAACGTACAATTCACGGACACTCTAAGTTCCATCGAGCGTGTGTCAACGTCCTCACACCGTCCGTAAACGTGCACACTTTTACGCTGCGATATTAAAATGCTCTCCGACGAACACAGGTTCTACCAGCAAAGTAATTACGTTGTGCAATTGAATTGCATAGACGAACGAGATTGCAATAGCAATCTTCTTCAAGCGCAGCACCACTCCGTGCCCTAATTTCCATAAAACAGACACACGCGTTGTTTTCAACGAGGCAGCATCGTTTCTGTTTCGATTAGTTTACACGGGCTGCGTTGCATTGTTTTCTCAGCGTCGTTTCGTTTCCGCGATAATTGCAGCAACAAGGCTCTACTTAGCTCGGGCCATCGGACCCTTTAAACTAACCCTGCTCCGCTGCCCGTGCTTCTCCGTGTCAGTGATCTCTCTTTGTCCTTGGCGCACCGAGTGTGGGAATTTTACGGATGATTCAGAACCATGCACGATATCAAAAGCGACCAAGTGCGAGTGCGTCGCAGAAGCTGACTGCTGTTTCCATACAATTTAATATGACGTCGACTGACAGACGTGGCACACATGGCAATTCCATTTCGGAGTGACGCATTTCCGTTCAGTCGAATGCGTGTTAGAACGTTTAGAAGTAATCTAAACTAATATTTCTAATAGAAACGAAATGAAATCAATTTTCTACCTATTTTCTTTTCCATAAGATAATCGATAAAGGATAATGTATTATTCTTACGTTTATCATGATAGGAATATGCATTACTATGCATCTTTTATATTGCACTTTCTTTGAAATATTTGTACAGTTCTATCCGACAGCAAATTATCCGGATCAAATAAACAGACAAGTATCTTGATTCGTGTTATTGCCATCGACGAAGACGCGAATCGGATGCAATTGAACGGTAGGGAAGGACCTAACGTCGCACATAGTTGCGACGTATGAATTTCAACCGATGAGTCGCGGAGAGGGGATGCTGGTGGAATCCACGTCGCGGAGGAAGGCGTTCGCTTTTGAGATGATGTGTTTGATCCGTCGCTCGATGCCCGTCTACCGAATCAACAGACCGTATTGTCGGACATTTCGTTTAATCCCGGCCTTCACAAGGAATAGCTCATAATTAACTAGTCGCAACGAGGTGTGAGTCAGAACTGACGGCGGGAGAATCAGTCGGACGCGTTCCACAAGTTTATGTAACCCGCGCGCCTTTATGTAGCAGACAAGCCTTTCAAGCAACATTTAAACGAGCCAACCGTGAAACCTTTTTACCGTGGCTCGCCCATGAGAGACGGTATCGCCGAAAAAAAGTGTGCAACATGTTTGCGGAGAAAACCACTGACACTCGTCCACCGATTTCATACCGAGTAGCACTTAATTACACGCCGCGACGCAGGATTTCAGCATGGGGTACACCGGCCATGCTAATGATAAGATATGTACAAATGTTACGGTTATTTCGACGCAGTCGGCTATACTCGTTACTTTGTGCTTCACGGTGACACTCGGCTTGCACCGTTTTCGTTTCGCGTTGCTATGGGGTACTAGAGTCTACTGTGGCCGGGGACCAACCGCTGTGCCTTTCCTTTGTTTCCGAGCGTAATTAAATTTATATTCATCGAATAAGACGTATTCAATTAGGGTGGTCAAAAATAAAAGGAAATACGACGTGTCTCGTTCGATAAATATAAAGTTAATTACGTCGACGATCGTCCCAGATTTCGAAGGTTCTCGAAAGTCATCCCGGATATTCTAGCATGTTCCAGTAATTGACGGTATTTCATCGCCTGACATCGTTATGCCGATGCCACATGACATGACATGGGGGTTTGGCTTGCGATGTCTCAACACCGAAGATTACACTGCGCCTTTATATCGCAGCCGCAAAGAGGAATTTTCAAAGTATTGTTTCCCTCGTTAACTCGCGCGTGTTAATCGTTGACTAGCTTGCCTATTTGCCCCGAATCTATCGAATCATTCGCTATTCAAGTTCATAGTATGTATCTTCTATTATAATGGACGAGTACCGTACCAACGCCTAAAATGTACTCTGCAGCCTTGACCCCACGACTGATATAGCAGGCTTCGTGAAACAAATTGAAATGTATAAAACTCGATATCCTTGATTACCCTTCTCCTCCGAGATAGGGTCGGTACCGACCACCCACGTGCACCTCTCTTTATGTCCCGATTAATTTACGACTTTAGATATCCTCCGCAGCCACCATACGATTCTCTGAATTTCATTGTGTCACGTCAACTTAGCCCTGCTCTGAAAATTTCTATGAATCTGGAGATTATTCAGTTTGTTTCGATTGTTGCACCCTACTCGATACTACAAAAATGTGCGATCGAATTGTGGAGAAACATAGGAAAAAAATATGAGATCGACTGTTTAGCTCATGGACGACGAACACTTTTGACAATCGTACGTTCTGTGATCACACCACGTACGATCGTTTCTATAAATGTATCTGCTAGATACATTAGTATTTTTATCAGTCCTGATACAAAATTTACTGGATTTCATTAGTAAGAACGGTAATAATTTAATGGCGATTTTAATACCCTGATTCGAAATAGTCCCAGGATCTGAATTGATTGCAAGTACGATATAGCCGGAATGTGCAATTTGTAGCAATATTAAAAAGCTTCGAGTTACAACCCTAGACGGCAATAACAAGCCATTTATGTACGAGAGACCGAAACGTTATAATTTTTGCACGGTCTCATCGCGTGTTCGCGTTGGATATTTTCTTACCGAAATGTCCGGCGCAGAATAAAGTGTCGCAGAGCAAAGAGAAGCGAGAGGAAGACGGTGCCGAGCGATTCCTCGAACGGCACTGTGGTGGAACGCGTTCAGCAATTAGTCTAACAGCGGGCAGAACGAGACAGCGATTTCGATCCGAGAGCGACAAAACTCGTTTCCCTTCGGAGGCTCCGGCAGCTTATCAGTTTTCCGTAGGCAGTGCGGCACGTCCGCCTGTCGCTTTGTGTGGCTCTTTACGCCGCAGAGAGACCACAAACGCATGGTGTCAGTGTCCCATTGCGTGAGATAATGCATTGGGTTGCCAGCGTACGTCTACGCACAATGGCCTCGACAGCTTTTGTGACTTTGTACGGTCCCACCATTTGGCCTCCTTCGGCCGATACAAACGCTGCATAATAATATCATACAGGCACGACCGGCCCGGTGAATCACGGCGGTTCAACGACGACAAACGGAAACCGAATGTATTCGGATATTGAGTCATTAGCTGCTTGATCGATGAGTACTCACCCTTCCGTCCACGACAATGACGAGTCGCCGATACGCGTTCCTTTATTTTGCGATTTTTCCTGTTTTTATAGCGCGAGAATCTCTTAAATTGCATTGTATATTACAGTCGTGCTATGTTGAAAACTTCTCGTTGACGATTCCAAACGTTAAAATATTTCTTACGATTATAGTGAAATGGGAAAGGTTTTTTGAATATCATTACTAACCCCCAACCAATGAAACAAAAACCTGTCTCGAGATCGTAAATACATGGTGACAAAAATATGGTGACATATCGTTCAAAGAATCGACGGGCAATAATCAGTAATATTGAAGAAAAATCGTGGCGAACAATATTTCTTTTTGACGAAGCTCCGCGGTCTATCGATTACTTCTCCATTATGATTACGCGCGGATGTTATCTCGGGCAGCTGCAAGCCGACAAGCAATTATCGATTTCACGAGGGAAAAAAATTTGCATGCGGGACCTTTAATTATAACGCTTGTAAATATCATCGCGCTTCGCAGCTCGGTCTCGGCGATCTGCGTTCCTGGAATACCGTCACCGATCGTCGTCAGATTGTCTGACGCTGCCGGATTATAAATCACTCGGCCGTTTCGAGGGCCGAATTAAACACGCTGGAATGCTATAATTCGATTCTATGGATTTAAAGGAGGGGTCCCCGGCTGACCAAGCTCCTCTCAAAACACCGTGTCGGTATCCATATTAATCCCATGAAATATCCCGGCCGCTGCCCGGCCGTCGCGCTAATTAACATAAGCTTTTATTCATTGACAAATTCGAGAAGGCGCGGTGAACTCTCCCGTGGATAATCCACGTGTATTATACCGCGACGGGCACAGACACGGTCGAAGTGTTAATAATCACGGCGAACACTCTGTTTTTTGATAGCGTCGAAGGATTTCTTAGAAGCTAGTTCCGCTGTCGCGAACAAATTAGTGGGATCAAAGCCGCTTTGTGTTAGCCGACCATTTAAAAACGTTCCAAGTCAAAGTGTAGAGTGCGGAGTGTCTTGTCTTACAGTGCTTTTATTATTTCGCTGACAGTCGAGGCGGCAAGCCGAGCGAAATCCGTGTTGCTTTCGCATCGTTAAACAACGATTGAGCGATTATTGTCCGTTTCGTTAAAAAAATGTCCGCAAGGTTGGAAGAGACGCGGGTTGGCAGAGACGTTCTTTCTTCAATAATTTCAATAAGCTGAGTTGGATCGCGATTGTCTCTCACTTCGAATGAGGTACGCGTTAATTAAGACTTGTCAATGTTTAGAGATAATATTTAATTAAATAATGTGTAGTAGAAAGATTTTCAATTCTACGCATTAGCTTTATTACCTCGTTGCAAGTCTTAATTCTACTACCAAGTAATTGTTACGGCGTCTTCAGCAGCGAAATTATAGTAGCCACCGAAATGGTTCCTGGCCAGTCTGGCGATCGGTAGCGGAGTGGGTCGTTATCCGAAAGACAATGATAACATCGTCACCGGCATCGGGGAAGGAAACCGCAGACATCGAACTCATTAAGCGGCATCCGACTTTCATTTATTCGGCTCGTTGACAATCCGGTTGGGGTATTATGGCGCTGTTTTCGAAAGTGGATCGCGTGAGCGCAGGTGGTACCGGAGCCTCTCTACCTGTCGTACGTGCGCATCCCGAAAGCAATTACGGCCGAATGAGTAAATTTCGAGTGCGATCGTATCTCACTCGCCGCTTAGCGTCCACCGGCGTCTCCCTCTTCTTTTTTCTCCCTCGCGGGTGCGCCTCCGCCGTTGCGTTGCGTTGCGCGTCCGTTTCTCCTTCGCCGCGTCCTGTTGTCTTGCGATTCCTTCAACATCTCTCTTTCTCTCCTTCTCTCGCCGCGCCGCGCCGCCCTTTTCCCCGCTCTCTCGCTCGTTCGCTCTTCCACTCTTGCTTCGTTTGCTCCTTCTCGAGGGAATTCAGGTTTGGGCGGTCGTAGGAAGTATTGCGACTGGGTGGTCTTTCCAGTGGCTGCATTGAGACGTCAGCACCGAAGTAGCCTGGCCGAAACCCTTCATCCTGGTGTGCGTGATCCCCGAATCCACGCCGACCTGGTATCTCGTTCAAAGGAGCACCGGCCATTTTACGTATAAACGCCGAAGATCCTGTTCATGGAAGAACATTATTTCCACTGGTTCGTGAGCTGCTTCGTGAGCTGCTTCGGGGTTGCCGGCTGCTCTTGTTCACTCCCTTGCGTAATTGCTCTACCGTGATCACCGCGCGAAACAGCCCCTTTGAATTATACTTTGCCTTCATTCTCGACTGTTGCGCTCCTCTTGGAACTTTGACTGGATTCACGGAGGCTCGCGATGCCTTGCTCGTTCATCCCTCATTTTCCTAGACTATCGTTTGTCCCTTGGCGATCGTTGCAAGCAACGGGCGAAAGGAAAAAATTCGTTTTCTAGACTCTCTGTCATTGAAAGTGACGAACAGAGCACAACTTGTCAAAATCAAAATGCGCGAGATGTACCGCGCGCAGGCGCGAATGCAAAAAAGTATAGTGCGAAATAGAATACTAACTAGAATCGCGTCGGATACACGGAAATGCAACAGAGAAAGTAGTCATTCTGGGAGAATTTAAAAGTCGAGGCCGATGACAGGTGTGTAGTATTGTCGGCGGACACGAATCAAATGAATGGTCACCGTGCGGAGCGCATTAAGTAACGCAGTCTCGAATTCCGTGTCCGATCAATGTAGAACAGTTCCTATTCCCACGACGGCGGTGCGACGAAGGGTTCAGAAAAAGTGGAACTTCGGTATTTCACTTGTCTCGGCGTAGGAAACTGCAAGAAGTAATTGGCGGTGCAAATGACAGGAAATTCTTGGCATTCTTCACCCACGACCTGAATTCTAAGACTCATAAGCAGTTTCCTTATTTTATCACTCATCGAAGGTTGCAGAAAAATGACATACAAAACAATCACGGCGTTCCAATTATCAACCTACCGATAATGAACTAATGGTACAAGACATTTAAGCATTAGAAGACCGAAAAGCCAATGTAATGGCTCGAATAAATTTTTGAAGAAATAGCTCACACACATACAAAATATTTTGCATTTTTCTATACATATTTTGGCATTGTGTCCTACAGAAAAAGAAATTAAAATGTAATATGACGAAAACTCTATAAATACTTCGTTAACTATTTTTAACAAAAATACAAAATATGATTTGAACGCTGTTAAATATACCTATAGTCCTCACGTGACAAGAAGATACCTTTGTATCTATATTTCCTCTCTTATCAGGTAACCCCCTACCGCAACTAGTAAAAGATATCTCCATTGCCAAGTAACGCTCACCTCTGCTGACGAGTTATTGAATTTCTTGTTGATTTCAATTAGTTGCGATTTTTCGAATCTCTAGGCAGTCGATGTTAATTTTTATAATGAATTTATCTCTTCCACGATAGCCTTCTGATATCTTTTAAATTTCCTATTCGTGTCACAAACACTCGACAAAGCATTTATCTACTTCCTGTTATATAACATTTTAAAAGATACGAGATATCGCGTATAATAACTTTTATAATAGAACTGTCGTTTACACGTGGAAACTTACCGGTTCTCTACAGTGTAAAATCCTTTAAAGCCAGCATGGTTAACAAGCATATGCTAGGCAACACGTTGACGAACTCAGCCGTTAACCAATGTATCAGATTCGCATACGTCAAGCAGCTTGTTAACGAATCTAAAAGTCGTCGAATCTGAAATTCTTACTGGAAGCGTCAACGCCCCGCGGATCGATAAGTGCCGAATAAGATCGAATATGTTAACTAGAACCGATCTACATGTATGCTAAGCGAAATGTATAAGGCTCGAGCGATTGCCAGGGATCTCGATCTTGATCGGCTCCGACAGTTCGAACGGGCCCGGTCGCGCCGTACGGTCTCGACGCGACGGAACACGGCCCGAATCCATCGGCATCTTTCTCTTTGCTTAGCGGCGTGATGCTCAGGTGTGGTAAACTCCCATGAATCTATTTGCAAGTGAGAACGAACAACGTGTCCGTGTGAACAAAGAACCGTCGCCATTCTGCTCGCGATACCTCTTTGAAAATTCTTCTCGACGAGTCGGACATGCGACGAGGCTTACAAATGAAATCGAGAGTGACTCTTGCATTACACATCGACCGTCACCGGAAAAAGAATTTCATATTTTCAGCACACGCGTCGGTTTCGCAAAGTCTCGTTTAAAACGAAATATTAGCAACTGACGAACATTTGTACCCGAATCAATTGAGGAAGCCACGAAGACAGCAATTGTCTCGTACAAAATCCAGGCTTATTACTATGACTTTTGCTCTCTTGCTACATTATGACTGCTAAAATGTTCGCAATTTCTTAGTCAACGTTACATTGCAGGGAGTATTAAAGAATCTTAGAAGATAATTTAATTATTTCGTGAAAATGAAGTATTGGTATATTAGTGAAGGAATTTCAAAATATAAAGAAGACGATTACTTTGCAATGATTTTTGAAGATATCTGGCATTTGTTCATCGCAAAAAGTTAGCTGCAGCAACTGATTTATTTCGAACAATAAGCTATAAGTAGCTTGAGATAATGCTGATATTTTACATCGACATACATCGGAGTAGACGAAGGAGAATGCAGGAAAAGAAAAAGACGGAGGAAAAGTACGGGTCAGCGAGCACCTAAATTGCTTTATTTCGCACATAAACATCAGCACTCGCGCGGAGAACCGGTCTAATGAACGCCACCGTACGATTCCGCGTAACGGGCAGAGATATCCGATTGTTATTCCCGGTGAAAGACAAAACAGGGACGAGAGGTAACGCGAGTATCACGCGCAACATACTCGTTGCTTCTGCTCCTGCTTGCCCCCGGGGCAGTTCCGACGTCGTAACACACGAACGAAGCAACGCGGCCGACTCCGTGGGAAGATAGAATTGGGTTAATCTTACGGACGGCTGTGTTTCGGCGGATAAGGGGACTGTCGCGATCGGCCTACCCTCTGCATTTGTCAAAGTCTACCGGATACCGAGCGGTGCCGGTCCGCTTGAAAAATGAGCGGACGCGTTTGGAGGAAGACGCATGAAACGCGACCCGGTAACCAATGCTAAATACTTCGCCGACACTGAATTATGCAAACGATTCGCGGGCAACGCGATGCGGTGCCGCCGAGACGCCGTGCCCGGTCATTGCTTGCGGGAATTTGCTACTGGAAACTTGGAAATTGGGTTACCTAAGAAATGCGTTGACCGTTGCAGAAAGATCAAAACCGACGGGATCTCAAACGTTCATACAAAACTGATTCATTAACGACCGTTCTCAATAAAAATAGTTCAAACATGATAATAATTATTTCGTTCGAAAGCAAATTGCAAGCTGCTTTGCTACTGCGAAAATCACTTAGCTTTCGAATAATTTTCCATTTTTCGATTAAATACCAAAATGATATTGAATTGTAGACTATGTACATTCCCAGGATTTTCACAAAATAATTGAAACAACTAACTTTTACTTTATTTCGCGTTTGTCATTATTACGAGAGCATAAACTGTGCTAAATTGCAAGGCATGCATAATTTAATAAAGAGCTTGAATACAGTGAACAGGAATTTATAATAACAATTTTATAAAATTCGAGATAACGATGTCAGAACAAATTATTGCCAGAAATGCATGAAATTCGCAACCTAATTGTGGGATAGAAGGAAGAACCAACGGCGTAGATCGGAAAGCAACGATCAGGATTGCGAACGAGGCAAGGTTCACGGTGCGGCATCCACATTTCGTTTACCTGAACGTGTACTGGGAATACGTGTGCCTGCAGCGGTGTATGCATCGATTCCGCAATGTATAGATCAGCCTATTATACCGTGCCGTTACAGTCGCCTTTAACGTGCAAACACGAGACGAGGAGCTCGTGACATTGCACTGTCTATGATAATACGACACGTGAACTCTATAATCTGGTTTACCAATGGCGGTATCGTTTGCATGCGTGCAATACGGCTCTCCCGATGGATCTAACCGTGTCAGGGATCTGGAATTTTTATGGGAATGCCTGCGACCCGGTTCGAGCACCCAGACGCCCCAATTGAATTGCTAATCAATTAGAAGAACTTTTTTTTACAATTTATTCGCTCGCGTAAGAGGAATGTTTGGAACAATTCGATATGGCACCCTGGAATGCGATTATGAAATTCTCGGAAGCATACGTGTCTAATATATCAATTTTATTAATGTATTCTCATGTTTTAGAACTTTCTAACCGAGTTAACGACGTGGTCGCAATTATCGGCCATAGGGCGGTGCTATTTTAATTGGAGAACGCGTGTCATCCGTGCGTCTAACCACCGTGCGTAAAATTAGCGCGTCTAGCGCAGGGTTAAATTAGAATTTGAAAGATGTTTTGTATTTCACAGCGTAATTTTCCCGGTATAGCTGGATGTAGATGCGGGCAGTGGCTTGTCCGCGAATAGCTGTTCAACTATGACGACTGGTCAAACATTCGCATTTATCTGGTAGCATTGAAATTGATAAATGAACTCGGTTGACATTGTTAAGGAATTAATGTCTGCAAAGCTCTCCCCTATCTTGCAATTAATGCAGATAAATTTCATTTTGCAGACGAATATGCGGTTTATACATCTTCCAATTAGCATATTGAATAACATTAACGAACCGATACAAATGGTTTTAAAGAAATACGTATTCATCTCGATCGTATTCTAAAACCCTCGCGATGCGCTCGGACCACACACGCACAGCAACAATTTTCAACGCACGTGCACCCCCCGTATAATGACACACCATCCGCAAACATAGTAGCACTAACGCGGCGTGACAACCCCTGACATGCTATGATTTTCATAATAATAGGCATTTTAGGGATACGGTGATTAATAGCGAACCATCCCCTCGCGTTCTTTATCTTCAGCATCCGGAATGTTGTGGGAACATCTGCGCATCTTTCACTTTCCCATTTCGAATTTCAATTGAGATTTAACAACGCAGTAAAATAAACGAACGAAGTTCCACAACACTGTTAATTTATTAAAATGATTCGAAATATTAATTTATTTTTAACTCATATTTTCTTTCAACAATTGATTCGAAAAATATCTATCTCGCACAACGATCCACATTGTATATATTTTTATACATTGTATACAATAATATGAGTGTTCTTGCTATCTTCGATAGATTTTTAAATTCTCAAAAATCCTGCGAGCATATTAAATTAATATAGATTGTTCGGAGAGTGAGTAGATGAATCAAAGAAATTTGCAAACGGATGTACATCGTCTGTTAAACTTTCGTATGGCGGTGCCGGATCGTCGACACACCTTGAAATTAATTTCCACGGAGACGAGGCGATATCCTACGCCGAGGAACAGGATCGTTTCCCGACGCTGGACCGAGCCGGGAATTAATTGGACGTGGTTTTAACTTTACTACTGTCACTATTATACGCCCTTACGTCGACTGAAAGAGCCGTGAACCGAGCTGCTCGTACAAGATAGTTAACGATTAATACGATCGCTCGTATTTACCGGCGCGGCGCGGCGCGGCGAGGCGCGTGTTTCACACGCCGACTGGCTAGACGACGCTAATTACGCTATCAAGTAACGCGAGGGAGTCGCGCACCGGTCGCGATAATTGCATCTAACTCGCCGCCACAATTGCTCCGAATTCGCCCGTTTTCCGTTGCTTTCCTTTCACAGCTGCGCGCCTTTTTTTGTTCGTCCATCTGCGTCAACTTGCGGCCGCCATCAATGTTAACGCGGTGGCCTCCGTACTTGTTGGCTCCATTGAACGGTCAAAAAAGTAGTTGCGTTCATGGTGGTGTCGGTATACAACACAATAAGACTACCGATGGTCGTTTGCCGCAATACATCCGGTGGGGTTGCTGAAAGTTTTTCGAAAGAAAAATATAGCAGAGGATGCGAATTTTATATGCCATTGTTTCTTGCTCTTGAACACAATGGAGGAGTAAAACCTAAGATCAGATCTAATAATAGTCTTTGCGAAGCAACCTCGTATTTTACATAGTGTTTGCTTTCGATCTCGTTGTATAATAACACGTACGCCGGGTGACCTCGTACTTTGACATTTTGTCGACAATTTTCTCTACTAATTACAATCTAATCGCGACGACTCTTCCGTACACTCAGATTCTAATCGCGTTAAAATTTTTGTATGGGTTCATTGTTTAATTGACTTAAAAAATTGAGTTAGCGAAACTTGAATCAATATCTGTTTACGCAATGTTTTAATTAAACCGACGATAACGAGTGTCCTACGTTGTCATTCTCCAATTTCGTGTTTGGCAAATCCAATTTCCTGCTGACAATTAAACTTGAAGTGCATTCTGCACTTCCTGGCGTGTGTCATTTTTCAAGGATAACGAACAATTGTTTTCAAAGCCGGATTATGTAAAGAGCACTAAACTCATTGTCAGTCTACCTTGTTATGTAAAGAGGGGAATTAAAACTCATCGTCTGTGTGCACCGTGGACGTTGTGTTGCAATGGTATTAAAACCAAGGACATTGTGTCTCTCAATTGATCAGAGAATGAAAGTTTGTTAAACATTCGTGTGCCCGTTTGAATTATATGTAATCGTTGGTTTAAATATTTCCTCCTCTCCCAGAAACTGTCTAAGATGAGTCACCCAGTATATAGAGCGAACATTACGATGAACAGGTCGATATAATAATATAATATTACAGAAATGTTCCAATTAATGAACAGACACGGATGCGGCATGTCGACTAATATGGAGCCGGACTGCAGGCGGCGGTTGCAGTTTGCGCAATACAGGATGCACTAATATGGTTCCAGGGGCTCCGATAGAAAGCGAGATACATACGTTATGAGCCCGTCTCGGCCTCTTTGCATACGCGCCTCGTGTGCGGCTCCGGCAAAAATCACCGTTGATTCCTCAAGAAACCTCTTTCCGTGTTTCGTCGATCCGCCTCCGTTGTCTCGGTCCCCGTTTCTTACTCCCATTTCAGCTATTTTACCGTAATTTTCACGCAAATCATACACGGCGAACGAAATCCTGCACGCTGGATGCATCTCTGATTCGATTTCTCACCGCATTTCCATGCTTTTCACTCCAGTCGTGCGTTTTCCTTTTTAGAAACAGAGACATTTCAAATTTCGCTCCAATTCACGAATGTAACATATATCGTTCGAATATCTTTTTTAATATGAATACAAAAAGTATTAATCAAAAGATTTTGATTTTATTTTATATTACATTATACGTATTATCATTTTAGATTTATTTCAAAATAAGATTAAATAAATAGAAAAAAAGACGTTTCTTATATTTATTATTCTATCCGTACATCTACAGTTCTAAAGTTAAGATTTTTCCTTTATATCGCACAAGCAGTATTTTTTAATAAGAGAATATGAAATATTGAACAATAAATTTTCAGATATTTTCATCAAATGCTCTCGGATCAAAAGTACCATTGTATCTCAGACTCTCGGCTGCTAACATCGTTATTGTACGCGGTATATCTTCATCGTTCTAAAAAATAGACGAACGTGTCAAAAAGAACGGCCCTTTGAAAAATGTTTGTTCAACATTGTGCCTTCGAGCGGCCATTGTCAACGTTCTCGACGGTCGAGAAAAAATGTGTGCACAGCAGATTATTGCTGGAGTGTTTTCTTAAAAAAGTTACCTGACCTTTTCCCGAAGCTATAGCTTACAGAAGATGAAATCGGTCCGACATTTCGTGAAGTGTTATTTTTTTCCAAAGGAGATCGAACGATAAATACTGAACTTCGGGCTGTGCAGCTTTCAACCGGCGAGTCACGATTTAAAATTCAATCTACAAAAAATATCGGAGAACGAGCAATCACGGTGGTCATTTTAGGATCGAGTAATCTGTACTACCAGCCAGGCACCGTGTTATTGTTCTCTTGCATCTCGAGATTAGATCAGAATATTGAAACACATCGTTAGAAGGGTATTCCCCTTTCGAAATCTGCTTCGGACATGTACTTTTAACATTTGTATTAATAAATTAAATCAAATATCTTAAAAATTATTCGATTCGCATATTTGAGTGCATGACCTTTTACAGGTTACAATCATTCATTCGATATCGATGACACTTCTTCTAAGCGCTGTGACTTTCATTGTTCTCGTTCGAAGCAGCAGTTGCGTCCACATCGATCGAGTATCATTTCTAATTATTCTAGGAGGAATACTTGGTAAACAAAGTTTTTATATTCTGTCTGCGTATCAAAGTCTGTAAGCGTCCATCGTCTCATAAACTTAACTCCTGTAACTTCCAATCAGGTATTCGTGTTCGATTCGGAATGGTTTTCATAGCTCGTCGAGCGCATCGGAAAACTGGAACAAGTCGAGCATCGCCCAAAGTGCTTATATGACCCAGTTACGCCTATCTCTCGACAAAAACGTTCGCCACAAAGTGGCCGCCCATTTAATAGGCAGCATATTTGTTAACACAGGCGACGACGCATTTACCGCGGCTTTTCTTCATCGTCTCGCAGACGTGCGCCGCGCATCTTCAAAGCCTTGGCGCCTGGTAACCAACAGAAATATCATAGTCCTCGACAAAGCGGTGTCCCTGGAAGAAATAAGTGGCTCGCCCAGCAACATTGCGCGCCGAAAACCAAATTTAACCCTCGCGGTGGACGGATGACGAGCTTCAAAGAGGAAAATCCGGCTCGGACCGTGAAAAGATCGTCCCCAAAAATAGGAGTTCCCGCTTGTAAATCTGCGTATGGAGCGGCCCGATTGCCTTGCCTCCCTCCCTCGCGGCGCTGGGCAAAACTGGAAGACAAAAGGAGGCTGACAATATGTGAGCCGGGGCTACGGCGACGGCGGCGGCGGCAACGACGACGGCGACAGAACTGTCGTGCGACGAAGTGAACCGAGTCAACGGCCCGAAACAGCGGAAAGGGGCGGAAACGGCGGGCCGCGCATAAATAAGCTCTCGGAAACCACAATGCATTTGCGGAGAGACGTTGCGTGTGGGCAGAGCTCGTGCTACGGTACGAGTCTCTCGACCTCAAAATCAATGTGAAACAATTTGACTGACGACCTCTCCTGTGACACGTCGTAAATCATAGCTGCATCGAAGGAGACGCTCGCTTCGCGTGTTCCTCTATGCTCTCTGTCGCGCTAGAAAGTAGGGAGTACCGCGAACGTCGCGTTCCCTCTATTCGAACGGAGATGGTTTGTTGGTATTTCGTCGCGAGTGTTGACAACTTGGACAGTTATCAGCGAAACATGAAAATAACAGAAAATTCTTACAATTAATTGGAGAATGAACGTTAGATCGACAAAATTCTCGAGACTCGACGTTCAGCAGTTCGTCGGTAACAAAGTATCGCCCTCCTCTCGTAAGACATTACTGCGCCAGGCAGACGTAATTGGTAGTGGACGTAAGAAAAGATTCGAGATATTATTTTCAGAATTACTATACGGTCTTATGCGTCTCACGTTCTAGAATGTGTCTTACATAAGATTCTTATGAAACCTGTTTCTTTATTTTTCTCATCATGAATGAAAGTACGTTCTCGCACATAAGAGGGTACCGTCAGCGGATCCAGGAGTCTGTTTACAGTAAGTCTTTTTAACGTCTTTTTAATCTCTCGCAACGAACGAGACGATCGACTGGCAGAAGAGCGGCACTGTCCACATACGGTGTCCATCTTGCTGCACCGTTGGCATCGGCGAGGTGCCCGTGCATGTCGCAATTGCAATAAAGGAAGAACACTCGAGCCGAGGTCATTTTCCCAGGAAAAAAACGTGCCGCGTCTGCTAGCATTTAATGCGTGACTGTATTGACGTCATCGCGGATTTACGGAGTCGAAGGTAGCAGAACGCGTGGTCAAGAGAGTGTTTATTTACGGAACGGTGTAGATTCCTCCGAGCGACAACAATGGCACTAGATTCTACATCGTGGGAGTTGGTGACAACGGCAAACGCGGCAGATGTGCTCGCCCAGAATGTTGAAGAACGTCGGCGAGTGTACGAACACAGCGTGGGACTTTAACGCGGTTGGCAATTGTTTGTTCTGTTCGGTATACAAAATAACGCGTAGCTATAACGTCAGAGAATACTGGCAAGTGCGGATAGCACTCGCGCAAACTCTGCGATCCTGGCGAATGCATGTAGCAGTGGTACAGGTAACGGGATTTCAGTGAATGTAATTGACAGTCGTTTACGTTGCAAGACGCGATCGTGTACAGGTAGCAGACGTCTAGACGGCAGACGTTGATAGTTGCAAGTAGCACTAGTCAACAGTGGAAGCAATCGTCAGTGTCAAGAGAAGGCAGCGGCGCGGCGAGGGCCACAGTGTGGCAGGCGAATAGGTAGCCAACTCGCTGTCAACGAATAAATTTTACCTAGTAGCGGTGTTTCTCCGGACAATATTAACATCGTTTCCTTTTGTTTGTTAAGATTTATTTTGTTACGTTTCTTCGGTCTACCCATTTTTACGATCGAACACTATCTAAATTAAGGAAACTATTGGAATGTACCTTGATCACTGAACAATCTCTCACAAACTGAAGTGACAAGCAATTTTATAAACTACGTATAAACTACATATAAACTACATATAAAATATATAATTATATAATGTATAAATTCTACATCAGTTCTATACATTCCGCTACACATTGTATAAGTCAAAATCAGTAGAACCGACAAAATATTTCCATATGTAACACGAAGTACGTGTTGTCGATACATGTATAAGAGAAAATATTGTCTCAAAAATCGCAGTTTTATTCTTTCCAGTAGCAAGCGCTCGAACACTTTCATAAATCGTTTCGTGAACGTGATTCAATGGAATTGAGTAGTGCACAAGATTAACATCACAATATTATCGCGTTGTCCCGTTTCCGAACGATTCGAATGCTAATACCCAACAATTTCACAATATCATCGTAAATACCTTTGTCAGATAAAAAGGGGGAAAAAAGAACAATAAACTGGAACGACAGCGGAATCGTTGAGATCAGCATTGAATACACGTCGAGAGAAGGGCTTTCACGGTTGTACGTCGCACAGGTAGCGCTTCTTCGGGCCTCGGTCCTCGGTGGTGGCGCGCCGCGCCGTTTCTTTCCCGATAGCTCTACATACGCATACAGTCGCATTAAATTGTAGGCGGCACGGAAGTGCTGATAAGACTGATATCGCGCATGAGGCGTCCATAAATGGCGTGTAAAAGTATGAATGGAACATTCTTCTTCCACCGATAAAACAACGAGAAAATGTTCCGTGGCTCCTTTATAGTCTCGTTTGGAATCGCATAACCACGATTTCGAAGGCGTTACGAGCCGAGATTCGATTCCGATTAAACTCGCCAAGAAGTCAGTTTTGCCAGCGAAATTACATTTCAATGAGCGCCATTACGAGCTACTTTCTTCGTGTAATGCTCCATTCTATTGGATTACAGTTCACTGTAGTTACCAATCTTAATCGATATTAACTCCATTTCATTTTGCAATCGTTACTCACGTTCGTGATTTAGAAGTCGAGCATTTTTCCTCTTTTAGGAATTGTTTTCTGTAATTCTCATAAAAATTACCGCTCACTGTGTGGCCACAGAATGTTTAATGTTTAGTACTCTTTCTATGCGAAATCACCGTTCAGTACTTTTTATTCGACGAAAATGTCTTCTCTAAAACTGTACATTAAAGAAACTAATACATATAAGGGGTGGAGTTGATTTCGTATCAATACCTTGTATAAAAATATCGTTACCAATCATCGGGAACCATGATTAACGTTTTTCACGATTAAAGAAAGTGTACAATATGTTAAATGCATTACACGCAGAATGTGAATCGCGTCACATTAACGACTTCGGACATTTTTGTCGCCATCAAATATCCCCGGCAAACGAAGCAGAAATGCAGAAAAAGTTGATCGCCCCGCGTAGATCACGTTCAACCGCTTCAATTTCGAGTAAGTGTGGTCGAAGCGATGCTTCCAGATAGATCGTTCAATTAGCGAGGCAAGAGATGTAACGCGCGCGTTAAGCAGCAGTAGACGTCCGCTGGTGTCGTTGAGACGGAATCGATATGAAATAAAGAAGCGGCGGCAACGGGTACTCGTATCGTTGTAAAAGTCGTTATATAAGATCGTTCAAGCATGAAACTTTGAACCAGTCTAGAGGCGCGCGAAGGAAACGCCGCGCCGAGCCGCGCCGCGAATTCTAACGATGACACTCGCTCGTTTCGTAACTTCGCTGTCCGCAGATCCGAGGTGTCAGATAAGCTTTCAAGACTGAAACTTTCGCTGTCCACTGGTCACGGCACGCGTAACGAGACGCGACAGAGTTAATTATTGTTTCAGTTATTGCTGGAACGGCGGACGCGCTCGGACTTGTCCCGGCGTGTTCTAAAACTGCGGAACACGCGTACGATAAATCACTTAATGCGTCTACATTCGCGCGAAAACAAGAATGAAATCGCCGCTGGAAGCCGGCCGGTCGGCCGGCCGGCCGCGTCGCAAGATAAACCGTTTTTACGGTGCATTTGTTAATAACCGGGATATTTTAGTTGCGCGGAACGGACGACGGAATTTTTCCCCCGGCAGGGTTGAGCCGGCGCGAGGCCGTGGCCGAGGCATGTAGCTAGTTAACGCAACGCTGATTGCGATACGCGGCGCGCACGCAACGACGCGTTTCTCGCTTTACGTGCGCGCGACATAAACTCAATCTGACTCGGCTTCTTCCATCTGCGCGCGACTCGCTCGTGATCTTTTATGAAAGCATAATGCAGCGGATCCACCTCGGGATACTTCACAGTCATTACGAGCGATTCCGTTCCTTTTACCTCGGCTCTGTGTCCCGCCGTCCCGCCACCGTGGGCCTTTCCCTCTCCGTCCTTTTCCCTTGATTATTCGCGGTTCGCACGGCGGAATCGTAAATCGCGAAACCGGCTTAACGAGCGGTGGACGAGTCGTGAAACGGCCAAGGCGAATCCCGAGGCACGGGCAAACGCGCGCGACGCGCCGCATCCGATCATCGATCGGTCGTACCGATTATAATTGCACGAGACAAGGGTTAGATCCTTCGGGCACCTATCTGCTTACGCTCTCCTACATTTCGGAGATCCTTTCCGATGAACGCCCTCGAGTCCTTTCACTTTTCTATCATCGAAACGCGGACACTGATCGATGCAACGGACCGGTAGTACGATCGGAATTATTCGAACAACTATCGATAAGATTTAGACCGATTAAATCTCCATATTAAATTGCCTTTTTCACGAGCCAGATGTAACAGAAATAATTCAGTTTCGGCGAGAATTTCTGCATCGAGCCAAATATAGAGAAGATGTTCGTGAAAGCGGCAACACGTTATATTCTTTAATAAACTGGACACGGCGCCGTTATAAATTCAAATCGATATTGTACAAATGTTTATAGACGCTTATACGATCATCGGGGATCGATTGGTCGGGGTGTGGTCGCTCGGGAAGTGAAAGTATCGTCGTGACAATAAAGACTGCACGTTATTATGCCTACCATCTTTTACGAAACCATTGTCGACAGACGAAAGTCGCGTTGAAAAAAAGGCCGTGGTTGTAAATTTCATTCGTACTATATTTCGTTGACGTTCGCCATTTTGATCTCAAACGGCAGTAAAGCAAAACTTTCTTTACTTCGTTTGCATACAATTTGACCACTGTACGCGTAGTTTACGACTGACAGTTAATTAAGGCTGAGAATATTTCTAATCTCCAAGGTGAAAAGGTAAATTAGGTCTACAATTGTGGACAATTAATATTATTGCGAATATTAAAAAAATGTTTCTTCTCGTGGTGGATCAACATAAACGCTAGTCCAAATTCAAATTCAACTATATGATAAAATTTATGCATTTTAATACATTTTATGTTATATAGAAAAAAATTTATAAAAGACCATTGTTAAAAATTCTGTGTATATTTTTTACCCTTCATTAGACATACTAACGTTAAAATGGATGTACGAATGGCTATTCGAATGAAAGGAATGATCACGTGTAATGATTTATATCTAAAGCCAATAAGAGGATCTAATTTCATTATGAACCGATGACAATAAATAAAACTTTCACAAAAAGTTTTACGTCATCGTCAGCGATTGTGATCTTCACTTTTATGAGCGGGAGCATCGCTTCTTGAAAATTTGTCAAGCGCACGCACTCTCTCCCGAGGACAGCTGGAGTTGCTAATTACATGCAAGATACGAAACATTTCACTGGTACCGGTCCATTAATATTGACTTCGACAGACACGAACACGGTGGTCCACGAGGGAGGATTTCTCGAGCCGTCATTAATCTCCGTATCAGGAACAGTACAACTTGAGAGACTTAGAAAGTACCAAGTTTCTTCTACCAACACCGCGCCTACGATCGCAAAGTCCGATTAAGAAAAATTTTGTTCTTGACCTTATCGTTGGATAACATGCAGTGGAAACTATAAATCATTTCAACTGCGCTAATTGAATGATTATTCGTATTTTATCCGCTTGAAACGAAAGTAACATAAGTACACTGCGTTCAATACTCTTTACGTTTACTAAAATTACATTGTAAAATATGTCTCCGAATTTCTAATTAGAAATAACAATAGTAACTACTTTTATTTTTTCATTGTATAAAATATTTAAAAATTCATTACGAATGCTAACAAATTGTTTTGTTTTTCTTGTAATTAGTGTTGGATATTGTACCACTCGTAATACTTGAACGGACATTTTATAACCAGAATTGATCTTTTGAAGTTATAGACTCCGATTCATTAAATATTTTTTTGTAATTATTCTTACAGAATGTTATAGAATTAAATACTATGAGAGATACCAGTAAATGCATCTTCGCGCCATCTATGGTAGTCCGTGCCAAATTATAATATAAACTCTGATGATATTAACGCAGCGAAGGCAAAAGTAGCACCGACGTGGTATATGAGTAGATTTGATACTGCATAAACGATATCAGCATAAACGAGGTATACCTTGTGAGAATCGAGTATTACGTATACCTCATTTGTATTATGGCATGTTTTAGAATCGGAAGCTACAGATTCATACAACACGTTTCAACATTTAATCTATCGATTTGTACAATTAAATTGGTGCACTGGTTAGTTTCCTTGTCAAGTAAATTGTTACAAATATTAAATAATTGAAAATAATAAAAAGTATCGATCTTCGTCGATCACGCAAATCATCGTTCATCGAAGTTAGTGAGGGAGGTAATCGACATTCTCAATTACCTGAGGGATTACTGAATTCTTAATTGTGTCATTTAAATTTATTTGGTAATTTATTCGTTTTCATTTAGAAAAATAATATGAAGTTATTTTTCGTCACACGACATACAGCGAATAATCACATTCGGGTTTCGGATAGTTGTGCGAAATACAGCTAGATTTGTCGAATCCTTAAGTATAAATGACAGTAACATTTGTTACTTGACTCTATCGAAGATTTTCTAGACATACTAGAATACTGGAGTATCTATGTTTCATATAAAAATGTATTAAATGTGCATGCACTATTGGTTGTGTAAAGCAACCAACTACAAAAATTCCCTATTATATAGATTTGTTAACAGAAGTATAAAGATCTTCGAAATTTGGACGGATGTTTTCTTAGACCAATATCAGTCTTCCGTTATGAAACGAAAATCCTAGATCTTCAAAATCTAGGACCAATTGTACATTAATGACACTTAAGTATGGTACTTATGTGTTAATAATATCAATAATATTATATATACTGAAATAAATTATAATAAGCAAGTTAGCATGGCAGATGTTCATGGTTATGCTTAATTTATACTACTGTAAATAATGGTGTCGGTTTGGCTAGCCTTCATAAAAAATATATAAAATAAAATCTGATAAACTCATCTCTAACAACATTGTATCTTACTTTGGTGCCAATCAATGTACTTTATGTCTCGAAAGTACTTACACAAGTACTTAGGGCCACAACAGCTCTATATTTGGAGACTGCAGCTTTTCAAATATTTTGTACATAGACAAAACAACGAACCAACAATATACCTACAAATAACATTGAGAGAAAGTAGAAATATACCACTATAGATATGGTCTCAGCTTTTAGCGGATGTTACATGTATTAATCTTAATTATACTTACATTATACGACATCCAAAGCCATAAACACATTGCTGCAAATGCTGCTTCAAGCTGGAAGAGATAAATACCAACACATTAGTTTAGAAAATCCTGAAGTCTACTTCTGATGCATTTAAACACTTACATAGATATAGTATCCTCCCACGAGCCAAAGCCCAAAAACTAATTCAAAGGTACACGCGATGAACCATAAGATAAGCCAAGGCAACAACCAGCCTCGTATTCTCTCCCTTACTCCATGTACCATTAATATTGATGATATGATGAGAAGAACAAAGTAAGCGATGAAAAAGCCTCCAACAACTTGCATTGCTGAAAGAAAATACATATAACACATATTAATATTATAGATATTTTTATATATACATTACAACTTACATCCTCTGACATCAGCCTCGAATAAAGGATTATACAGTTGTGACGAATCTCCTCCTTGCAACTGATAGGAGACTAGTGTAATAAGGATTATACAGATTGCCTGAAAATGAACAATTAATTGTACATCATTGAAACATTGTAAATAAAACATTGCAGCTATAGAAAATTTATTTTACAGGTGACATACAATTGTGTAAAATGCAATTGCTTTGCATCCTGTCTTGACACTATTAGTCCAAACAAATGGTGACCAACACGATTCCAAAACTGCCATTTTTATTCTGCAGAAAAACTGTCATATATTTTTTAGTCACTACAAAATACGAATTACTAAACTAATATTAAACACCCACTTGTTGTTAGTGTATTAAATGCTTGGGCGTCGACGCGTCGACGCGCAACAGGTCTGCCAACTCTGAGGGCGGTGAACTATGGTACTAACTACTAATGGTTAGAACTGGGATCCGAAAGTTTGTGCGCGACTAAATTATGTGCGATGTGTAAATTGTAAATTAATTTAATTTTAAATATGTATACTGAGTTTTATTCGTGTTTCCACGCTATCATTTGTTCAATATTGAGTGTTTCAAAATTAATTAAGATGCAAACTACAATCGAAGAGGAAACTTGTCCAGAAACTGACTAACCAGAAAGGAGTAGGAGGCAAGTATGAAGTTATACATACATACCATGACTAATAACAAACTAAATATAAAATAGTTCAATAGTGGGTTGAATTTTGAATTATTCATATTTCTAACTATGATTGGTGGATATTCATAACACTTTCGAAAACATTACTGTTCTCAAGCCGTAAAAATGATTACATATGCTTTTAATTTTGAACATTTTGCACGCTACTGCCAACAATGAGCCTTCTGACAAAATTCTAGATTTATTTCGAATTATTTGGAAATTAAATAAGGAAAAGATAACTAAAGGAATTAGTTGAATATTAAAATGTACACATTCCAGCAAATTGTTCTTGTAAATTAATTGATCAAGTTCAGGTTCATGCTTAGACAACAGTCTTCACATAAAATAAATAACTCTTGCATCAATTACAAAAGAGAGGGACCAAATGGAAATTTCTTTATTTAACCATTTGAATAAATTGGAAATAATACTAAAAACGTGAGCTTAGATACTAAAATATCTACTAAATACCAAAAACGTTGCTAGAAGAATTTCTAGATAATATTATATACATTTTGTATTACGCAATGATGTTGACGTTAATAATGAATGACCAAGGATCACTGTAATTTAATAAAACGCACCGTGACAACGCATGGCTAAAAATATTGCAGTTAACATACGCGTATTAGCAGGAGGCAAGCATTGTCGGTGATTAACCCGTAGAAAATGTAGTCCAATGGTTTCGAATTACCTGGTTGCGGTTTCCGCGGCGAGCAGCCATTTTGGTGCCGCAAAAGAAAATAAACCGCCTGAAACCAGATAAGATCTGCGACTGATAATGCAGTCATAATGAAAAACGAGCCCTGTTGGATCCATTGAATGTTCGGTCACTTAAAATTACCTGTACTGCGCGAGGATAGGGATCTCCGATCTAATTGCACGTACGCCGGTACTTATGGTTCCGGAACTTGCGAAACAATGAAGTTATAAGCGTGATAACTAAGTCCACGGAAGAATCCGTTAGCTTTCTAAACCCACACAGAGGCTTACCGTAATCTCGAGCGGAGGAGCGGAGAAAAAAAATGCCTCTCCGTGCAATCTAATTGGAAGCAACGCATTTGTTCTAAACTAAACGATAGACGCTCGGTGAATCTTCCGATAGAAACTTGCTATTGGAATGCCAGGATTCTGTACTATACAATTCAGTGGAACGCGGTGTAATCCATTCGATGGTTTTAAATTCCCATAGTCATCGAACACAATAGCGCACTTCGTAATGGATGGACCATTCTCCGGGACAATAAAATTGTAGGGTATCAACGTAATATGCTTACCGTTTTCGTCGTGGGAATGTTTGGACTTCGTATCACGGGCACAGTAGAATTCATTTGTGCAGTAATTCAGTGAAGGAAACAGCTAGAAGCGATCTAATCGATGTACAATTAATTTATTTTGTTTTCTAATCGAAATGAGTACTAAAAATCGCAGTGAATTCCGAGATTTCTTCTCAAGTATTGTGCACATTTTAAGGTTTAAAGCAATAATTGTGCTAGATAGTCGTAAACGAAGTAGTATTTCTAACTCACAGCTTCCTTTATACTTTTATTTCATTTAAATAACTTAAGTAATACTTCAGAAAATAAACGATAAAAATTATCCTTTCTAACTCAATACTGCCCCTAATCAAAGAGATATAGATCTGCATACAATAGAATATTAAAACGTATGCATTACTTACGTTAATTTGTTACTTCTGTACGGGAAATTATAATGAAAAAAGTAGCCATACAAATACTTTTTGGTTCTCTAGGGGCACTGCTATTCCCTCTAAAGAAGAAAAAATGTTAGTCTACCGCATGGAATACAATAAGAAAGCAGGAATAGCCTCCGTAGTTAAGGCGCCAATCTTAGAGCAGCAGATGCGTTTCGTAGTCCCAACCCGGCTAGTCCAAAAGCTATAAATATGTGAGTATGAATGCGTGGAACTCCTCTCAATACCTCGGACCATCAAATCGTCTGTCCCGCTTCGTCACACTGCCCACCATCCTTCTCTAAGATAGTCTGCCACCATGTTGACAGTTTTAGAGAACGATCGTAAAGTAAGGTTCACACTTGGACATTCTAAGCCTAAATTAAACGATATATGATTTTAAACATCATATGGAATTTATGACGTATACTTCTTTACGCGAAGATAAAGCATGATTATGGTTTCTGTTAAAATGAGCAACGGATAAAAGTATATTGTGGATTCGAATTATTGCCGGTGTAGTTGTGTGAACTGTGAGATAAAGATATGTGAACCGTCAAAGTATTTTAAGATTCGAAACTTTAGTTTTATGTCGGCGAAATGTAAGAATAGTACTGAGATTGGAGGTACCACTACGAAATTTCATACGTTGTAACTGTGAATTAGCCTTAAACTGGATCTCGATTTAGGTCTCGCTTGAAAGCATCAGTTTTCATTCTTGAAATTATGTCTCTGACTCGTGAATGGTCAGATTCGTGCCATTTTTGTTACGTAGTTAGGTAGTAACAGCAAATTCGATAGGTTTTCAATGAGCAAACGACACCCGACTATATCTATGACTGTAGGAAATAGAAAATTGTTAACTAACTTGTCATAATCGATATAAGTCTGAAAAGTTTTAAGAATTCTAACTCATATAACTACGCGTTCTTTTGTATGTTGGGAACACGATTTAAATTGTTAGTAACTTATACGAAAGAAAAATAAGCTTGAAGCAAGTTAGGATTTAAACTTGTCATAAGTAAAAGGCAGCCAAACGTCATTAAAATGTCATTATGTCTGGTAGATCTGATTAGTCAACTGTATTTCTACCAACTATTTAAAAATAATGAAAAATAGTGATTTACATAAAAAATTCATAGTCCACCAATTGCACATTTTGTCTACAGCATTAGAAACTGATTTGCTTGTTCCTCTGACTCTGCTCGTGCGCCAAGCTATCACAGTTATCAGAAACATGATATAGCAGAGACGTCTTTTGTGCCGACGACTCGAAAACCATCCGCTTTCATTCCCTCCAATTCTCGACTCAATGCAAACTCATCTGAACACAATTAATCCGTGCAAGGAAACCGAGCTCGAATAAAGCCTATAAATTATCCGATACATCTACAGAATTGCGTAGAGCACGAACAAAATTCAAATCGCAGTTGCTTCCCGCCGGAACGAAATCATTAAGCGATAATTTCAGCGAATGAAACAACCATGGACAAATATTACAATTTAGCATATTAAATCCTCAGTTCTTTTATCTACTTCGATATCCGTATAACATCGTAACCGAACGTATAAATACTTAACAAGGTTCGTGTGCTGGCTGGACTTAACAATCGGTAAGTCCGAATAAGTTGCAGAAAGCGTCTCGCGTCGGTCAGGAAAAATGTTCGAAACGCTTCCCGTGAGGAATTCTCGGCCGCTCGACGCACGCAGGCCGAGGGGCCCGGAGTTAAGAGAAAGGCGCTATAGGGGTCCCCTCTAGTGAGATTGGGGCCCGTTCGGGTCTCTCTTGCACACTCTCTCGCGACGTCGAAGGTTCCCTTCGCACCGGTTCGTGCCGTCGGGTCCGGCTCGGCTCGTGCACATACGCCATGGTCTCTCGTGTCGAATCGGGCCAGCTTCGTGGTGCCCAGCTGGATCCGGACACCCATTTGTCGGTCTCGAGCAGCTCGTCGTCGGACCCAACCGGACCCAACCGGACCGAACAGCAGATATATCCGTTCTCGATCGGTGTGTCATCTCACCGTGGAAACCAGCAGCAGCGTGTCTCGGTGATCTGATGTAACCCCCTTCTCTCTCCCTCTCTCTCTCCCTCTCTCTCTCTTTCTCTATCTCTCTCTCCCTGTCTCCCTCTGTCTTCCTCTGTCCCTGTTCCTCTGTCGTGAAACCGCATCGGCCGTGTGGATCGCCTCGATTAGACCAGAACGGTTGAGCGTCGCCGAGCGGTCCCAACGTCTGGATCCGTAGAGCGCACTTGTTGGTCGCCGATGCAGCCTGCATTTCGTCGCGCGCGCATGGCCACGATTCATCCGGCGATCCCGCGCTGCTGATTCAACCTGCTGGTTTCTGTTAGACCTGGTGCTGGACCCGATACTGGACCTGGTGGACCTGGTGGCACACCGACAAGCCGCGATCGTCCGGCCGGGGTCTGACCGACGACGACTTCCATCGAGGGCCCGAACCCGTGGACGCGCCACTGGAAATACGCGGGCCCCGCGGATGATCTACCGAGAACGGGATTTACGAGCGTGGATCGTACGCAGCGAGTTTCGCCGGGGTTTCGCGGTGTACCGACACGTACCTTGGAGCTCCCGTGACTCAGTGCTCTGCCAACCTTGTGCTAATTTTCGTGTGGACCGACCGGGCCATCTGTCAAAAGTTCGTTTGTCAACGGAGGAACAGGATCGGAGAGGTTACGGGAGGAACCGTGGACCGACCGCCGATGGACACCGCGGCACGAGTGCGTCGACGAGCAGGGAATCTCTCCGGTCGAGGAGAAAGCCAAGATTTCGCGGTGCTGCGCGATTAATCAATTAATCGTTCCGGGGAACGAGCGATTTTCTCGGACTGGTTCGAGCCATCCTCGATGCGCTACCGTCGCCGAACACAATTCCGCATATAACTGCGCGGAGATTAATTGTCCCCGTTGCAGCCGGGGCCCGGGCACGCCGAGCAAATCAAAACGTTCACGGTGTCGTTTCTCGTGAACTGATAAAGCGATACGTGCACTCTCGCGGCCGATTAAGATAAAACCACGGGCTTCTTGGAAAGAAAAATATTTATATTCCTCGGCGAAACCTCGTCGTCGCGGTCGCCGCTGCTCGCCTCGCCGACTATCGACACACCAAAACGATTCCCGATCAATTAACGATCGCAAGTCGATCGTGCCGCGAGAAAAGTTTTCCAGTGAAAGTGCTTTCCTTTCGTCGCCGGTGCCGTTGTTATTGCCGTTGTTGTCGCTGTAGCCGTTAACGTTGCCAATGCCGTTGCCGTTCCTAATGCTATTCCATCTCGAATGCATTCGTGATTAATTAAGATCGGAGAGAAATGCGGCCTGGCACCGCCGAACGATCCTGAGGAGCAGCTCGGCCGATACGTGACTCCCGATGCAGAAACAGATCCGTTATTTACCAATCTAGTCACATTGACTTTCGATCGGTCCAAAGCTAGGACAGGTTCTCCGATTGTAATCGGCGGGCACAGCCGTGAGAAATATAATATTACGATAATATTATCTCTCGTTGTCTGATAAGGCTGACGGTAAGCGAATTCTCTAATCTTGGCAAGCAAGGATTTTCGATAAATCTTTCGCCGCTGTCGAGGCGGATCGCGCAGCAGTTGTGTTTGCGTCTGCAAACGAATTCGGAGGTGGTTTCGAAGAGGATCGACTCGGCATAAGAAGAGAGCAAGCAAGAGGAGCGTCTATAGATTTGAAGAACGTTCATTATCGTTAAACGTTCAGCCTCGTTGCCGAGTAATGTACGCGATTGAACGACGACGTCGAGTCAACGATCGTTTCGGAACGACACGCGACGCGACCAGCTCGGCATTCAGACAGATTTCTGTTTCGAAGTGCAACGTGTCGGCGCTGTGCCCCGCGGATCGTGTTTCCTCGAGGTGTCGGTGATTATTCTCTGTGAACGAAGCGTCATTGATTTAACAAAGTTCTGGTTATGGATATCCGCGCGGCTGCAAAACGGGAATATCTTCTTCTCTGGGATTATGCGGACGGCATCAATGGAAGCATTTTCAAACCCTCGCAGGAGTAAGTACTTATCGTTTGCGTAACTTGCAATAAGAATATCGTAACTTTTGTACGAAACGTTCAACTGCGGGTTTTCGTGGAAGGGAACTGTTGTTTGCATCGGTTTGTAAGAAACAGTTGGTTCGGTGTGAGCAAGTCTAAAATTATTTTTATCTAATATCACGCTGGTGTAAATAAAAATTAAATATATATAAAATATTAAAAGTAGAATATATACTAAATGGGTAAAAGTAGGATATAAAAATTAAAAGTAGAAAACAATTTTCTCCGTTTATCTAAAACGATTTCATGATGAAATACTATTCCTTTGTGGGAATATCTAAAAACTCGACGCAATCTAATGATTACAAGACAAACCTGATTTGAAACAGAGAGACACAAGCTCGAACAGCCGGTGATCAGAATAATCAGTGCAACGTTAGGATCCAACACTGTATCTTCTTTTTTCTTTCTTTAAAGAGGTAGCTTGAGATTGTGTTCATTCCAGACGGTTTGCTATCACCGAGAATATTCTCCGGAACGAAAAAAAACGAAAGGAAAACGTACTGCACCTGCTAAGATGTGTAGGGTAAAGTGTACCATAATCACGATCCGTATCCATCTGGTGCAGCTTCGATAACCGTATGAGAAAGTACAATGGAGCATGTTGGTCCGCTATTTATGAATATAATGTTCGATCGTCCTATGTAGCTCGGGGCCGTTGTTTGAACGGAAAAGATGCTGATTTTTTCACGATCGGTGAAAGTCGAAGTTCGCCGGTAATCTCGGCAATGCCGGAAGCCCAGCTGCTCCTCGCCGGTCGTCGTCGGCACCGTCGGCATCGTCGGCTCCGTACCGAGCCAGGGGACCAAAGAAATCGGCATCGTGCTAAGAATCCGCGTCCACTCGCGCGAAATCGTGGTCCATTACGGCTACACCGCACCGAAACGACGAACCGTAACGGGTGCCGATGCTTTTTTGATTCCCGTTTCATAGAAGCTCTCCACCATGGGGGATATAAATCGCGTGAAAATCGAGGACGAATCTTGATCCCCGCGATGATAAAAGAACGCGTGGAACGAGGGACGAGAAAGTGGCTGGCACGCGGATCCGATCTGTCTCGCGAATTTTTGCCGGTCGGCGTTCGCGAATCCGTGTTATTTTCAATACTCTTCCTACAATTTTTTCCAATATATTTTAATTGATGGTTCGTACGCGTGTTCGTATTTTTTCGTACTTAATTGCATTACAACGCTCTTAGCCGTGGGATTGCGCACGGTCGGCGAAGTAGTGAGTTTTTGGCAGCTGTATTGAGACAAGTGTGAAGCTATTCAAATATATACATATTCAATTCCCGATATCAACGTCATTCAACGGAATCTGATCATTGGTCTTCAGATTCTTCATTGCGATACTGAATACAAATCGGTTCCTATTTGTGGATATGAAAAACTTTTTCACAGTAATGGAAATTGTATTATAAATCTCTTGGCGCGGTGAATTATTTTGGTGGTAATCATTAGCGAGGTATGCTGTTTAGCCGTGCGTGAAGAATCAATTTATCGAAGACCCGTGTCGCTGACTTTATCATTTCTTTTTAGACGCAATCCTGAATGGTCTAGGAATTCCGCGTACGGAGATCGCCTCATAGAAATATAGTTATTTATTCGACGATAATACTAATTTTCTTCCTGCAGCTGGAATATTTCTGCGGCCATTTTCACGGATGACTAAGAACCTGGCAACAGAGTATCTCCGGTAACAGCGCTATAGGGTTCTGTAAAGTTCGTTTTAATTGTTGCTATTCCCCGATCTTTGCGTTCTTGACAGATTACTTGCTTGCGGGGTTAACAAACAGGAATTATAATTGAGTGTCACAATACTTTCCTACTAAATTCTGTAAAACTGTGTAGGTTTATGCTACCGTGTTTTAAAACGAGCAAGTTCCCCGTGCAGCAGCTTCAAAAGTCGACTTCAAGCTTTCATAATTATAAATGTGAAGAAAATTGTTTCATGAAAGTGTCTCAGCACAATTTCTCAGTTTCCAAGGCATCTCGATCGGAATCGGCGCGCCGCGCCACGCCGCGCGCCGGGACCAATTCCCGAGACAGTAAACAGTAAAGAAGGTATCCGGCCCCTTCCCCTAGGCCGCGGAGAGGGATGTTCCTGGTCTCGGCATCCACTGGCTTTCCAAAAGACACGGCGTATAAATACCACCTCGTTTCGGGTCCTCCCTCCCCCCCGCGGTGTCTCGTCCTCCCTCTCCTACAGCTCTCGGCCCTCTGCTCTCGGCTCTCGGCTCTCGGCTCTCTCCGCTCTCCTCTCTGCTCTCTGCTCTCTGCTCTCTGGTAGCACAGAGTCTATTTAGATAATCTTCCGCTTAGCGGGAGCGGCACTCGGCGCGGCAAGGGAGCCTCTTCTTCGCGAAGGCTTTCACCAAGGTGGCATCATATTCCTGATCGGCGAACCGACGACCGCGTTTCCTCGGTCGACGGCTGGGTGCCCGGTGCCCGGTGCCCGGTGCCAGTGCACGATCGAATTTTTTGGCGAACGCCACGCCCGTGGTCGGCCGAATCTCGGCTTTCGCGACTCGTAACTCGCCCGACCGCGTGACCTTGAGCCGGAGACCTCTCGAGGACATCGCCGGTATCGGTGCCCGTGCGACATCAAGATCTACGATGGACGCCGCCGAGCAGGAACCAGCCTCCTTCCTCTGCGAACCGTCGTTCACGTGAACCGCCGCGTCCTCGCCGTCGCCACGACATGCGGCCCTCTTGATTCACCGGTAAGCCCGAACTGCTTTCGACCATGTCGAAACCTGGTCCCGTAATTTAGCCGATCCGATGGTGTTACCGCGCCTGTCCGATAGGTCTTCTACGATCGGAGGGTTCTGACGCATCGTCTTGCGGGAGACGTCGGGTTTAACGGAATTCTTGATGTAATGACACGGTCGCGTTAAATATAGAGACACATGATGAAAGAGCAACATAGGCTGCGCGTGTCTGCCTTTTGGCAAATGAAATTGAAACTTCGTAGCGTTTGTTGTTGCTTCTGCGTGTACTGTTTAGATATCTCGTCGGTCGAGGCAACGTGTTGGGCTCTGTTAGTTTACCTCGTTCATATTGCTTTTTAAGCTCATTCAGCGTTCCCGTGCATTCAAGAATTGGACGTCTAGGCTGGTCAGATTCAATCGTGGAAAAACATTGTCGATTCGTTCGTACATTATTTAAGAATTTTAATACCTGTAATTTAATGCTCGAATTTTTGCTTGATTCGATACGGTCCTCGTGGTTCCGTGTTACCGCAACGATCGGTCTGATTTTATAAAACTACAATATTCTATCACGAGAATCTATCTGTGGTTACGATGGCGGAACAATTGTTGTTACCATACATTTCCAATATTGCCTAACAAGCATTCATCATTTACATTGAATGCGCGTTACATTTACAGTATCAACACGGAACGGATTCTTCAAAGAGCAACGATAACGATCGACGGATAAAGTCGAGGCACGCGAGCCTTTTATCTCGGTTGTGTTCATTGTTTATCATTGACTGCAATTGCCTGGCTACGTGTGTAGCCGCGCCATCAGGCAGATGTTCGGGACAATTAAAAGTGATTGACGCGAATCTGCCCGATTCTCGAATCATCGCGACAAATTAGGGCCGTATAGAGCGAGCGGAGGGCGAACGACAACCGTGCTGGTGTTAAAAGGTTACAGCATGTCCTCTATCTTTAGAAACGTTTCCCCGAAAAGAAAGCCCCGAGAATGCAAAAGTGTTCGCATTTTTAAATGGCAGAGTGCAGAGGTTGCATTGTGTGAGCGGCTTCGTTGCAAGTCCGATGCCTTCAGAGGTAACTATTAGTTTGTCGTGCACAAAATGGCGGACTGCTCGCTGGAACTTCGATGTACGAAATTAGATAAAGTTAAAGGAACGTTTAATATAGAAGGGACAAAAACCTCTCGTGCAAATGAACTTTGTAATCGTGCAACATTCGGAAAGAAAATGTTGATAATTGTTTAATCCATAAAAAATGATAACCACTATAATTTTAGTATTTAATTATTCGGACTATATGAATTTTTTTAAAGTATGTTCTTCTGAAGATTTCATAATTAGTTCTTTAAAACGAATATTAGTTGAGTAACGCTTCCTATTTCTAATTAAAGAGACTAGAACGAAAAACGTAAAAAGGGACTGTATAACATACATAGGGATTGGTAATATTTTCGCAAGTATTTTCTGTTGTTTTACCGAATATATAATGTTGTTTGAAACATTTAGCAAAAGCCGTTGACACTTTTTTTCAGTCTCGCGTTATTTATCATCCAAATACGCGCGAAGGTGAAACTTTCTTGAAGTAATCTTGACCGAAAAAAAGAATTTGGTAAAAGAGTCTCGTGGACGCATCTGAGCGTGTCGCGGCAGCTTATCGTTTCGCAAATAAACCCAACGACGCCTTCTGCCAGATTGCGATGACAAAGCAACGCGCATGTTTATCGGTTGTTTGCACCGAGACGCGTTGCGTCTCTTGTGCAAATAACGTCGCCCGAACGGAATGCGGTTGCCTCTTGTTCTTCGACGCTTTCCTTATTCGCATCCTGTCCTAATTTGCCAACAAAGGCGATCCTCCAAATAATGAGCAACGAAAATGAATCTCGCAAACATCTTTCTATTTACCGCGATAATTACGCACCGTGGAGCCAATTCTATGCGAAGCAATAAGGGAGCGCGAGAAAGAAACAGAACAATTTCTAAGTTCTCTACCTTCTGATCGAATTGTGTTGCTAATACCGCATAGGCAACATTACAGAAACTTTTCTATCTGGTAGACTTATACCTGAATGTCTCGACAATAAGATCGAGAATAATCAATAATAAAGATCAAAGTTTTCTCACAAGTACTCGCATAAACGTGTATGTTCTAACAGATTAATTCATTGAAATAACTTCCAATGTAATTTCAAATATTTATTATTTTGGAGTACCTTCCACAAATTCGTATGATTCTGGAGAACCTTTAAAAAATATTTATTAATTTTGGAATGCCTGAAAAATACCTATCAAACTATTAAAGTCACAGTGAACTCGAATTGGTTCGCCGATGGTATTCTTTTTGTTTCTGTCCGACTTCTGCGCATCTTTCAGTAGAATTCTTTAAATCGTTCCGGGACAAAATATTAGGCCACTTTCCTCGGTATTTATGTTATACGCGTTGTCCCTCAAATTCTTCGTATATATCCCGCGTGCCAAACCGCTTTAGCCTATCTGGAACCTCTTTTCGATCGTTGAATCATCCAAATCCGGCGTTGCAGTTCCAAACGAAAATCATGGCAGGCAGAGTGCCAATAAGTGATTCCGACTGCGTGCCATTTGCATATAAGACGTTCTTAGTCATTTCGTTCAGAGATTTTTTTATTGCGAACTTGAACAGCCTTATGAGATCTATTCGAAGAAACGCTCGCCCATATCTACTGCGAGGGTTCTTTGCTAAAACGAAGGTAGCTCGTTTGAATCGATTATTGATTCATTCCATTGTCTATATTTTGATTTAATGGAGTGGTAGATACCTATTGCATTTTATACATAAATACATTAACGGAAAAGACGATAAATTAAAAAAGCTAATTGAACCTGCTCGACATTATTTATTTCGAATTTATTCTATATAGTTGCACAAAAGATTCCCCACTTTTGTCCACAATTTTTTTCCTTTTGGGCAAATATATAGAATGCAAGGTATACAAAGGATTCTACATGTAAAAATCAAAAGTGTGTGAGAGATCTTGTAAAGAACATAATTCTTATTGAATACGTAAAAGTAATTAAACAGCCGAAATTTCTCTGAACTCCGGTTCCTAATTCTCGCGTATGAATGAGCTCGAAATAATTGGCCCGCGGATCCACCGATTCGAATTTCTATTCACGCTCGCCTAAGAAAATGAGCGTAAGATTTCTGTGTTCCCTCGCCTTTCTTTTTTATATCCACTGTAAAACTTTATTGATCGTGTTTCCGTAACGTTCGTTCGACTCGCGTGGGAGGAACGGGTTTTCGTTGCGAAAGAGGTGGAAAGTCACCCCCAGCTGTGTACAAGATGTTCGAAATTCCGCGCCGCGGCGTCGCGTTCTGAATTTAATTAATTTAGCTGTCGCGCGATTCCGATGGCACGTGCCGACATAAACCAAGATGAAAATCCAGAATCCGGGCGTGTGCGCGCGTGCGTGATCGCGATCCACGATCCACGCGCGAACGGCCGCGCCGCCGGAATTCGAGAATATCGCGGGTGTCGGTTCGCGGAACGAAAAGAAAGCGAAAGAAAAACACCCTCGGAGTATCCTGCCTCGTTTTCTTCGTCTCCGTCTTCCTCCTCGTCTTCTTCGTCTTCTGCCTCTTCTTTTTATTCGCATCGCGACCCTGGCACAAGTTCAATTCGTTTCGGCCAATTGGACTCGGCACTCTGAAAAAGACACCGTTTCCCGCGCGCCGCGCCGCGCCACACCGATCGACCGTTTTCTCGAATGGAATGTATCGGTCCGTGCGAATTTATAGAGAATTTCCTACGGGATGAACTCCAATAGATTCGCAGTATAAATTGGTTCCACTTTCCAGTAATGCATCTTGCTCGATTATTTAACCATCATCCGGCCCTCATTTCTACAGTTCACCATATCACATTGATATCACTATATTCAGAAATCGATACAGTAATATGCAAACAATTGCTTTTACTAAATTTTTTAGTAAAAATATTTTATATTCTCTTTACATTTTTCGTATAGAATAAAACAATGTATAAATATGCTTTTTCCATCATTTATGGCTGTCTTAAATTTCACCTGTTATACCTCCCACTATTTACGACTTTCGTTATAATTTCATGTTAAGTTCACTGTACAACTGAAATTGTTTAAATTGTGGAGTTTTAGTTATCAGACATTGTCATGATCTGCTACATATTTTTGGATAGCGTGGAATAGAGTGATCTAAATTTCAAGTGAAATATTGTTCCGTTAGCCTCTATGGCCAAGCTGATCGTTTATTGACGGAAGGTTCACAATCTTCATTACCACGTGTTCCTAAATTTACGATAAGCTGTTCGCGATAATGCTCCATTGCTACGAAAACGCGCGGACCACTTTAACTTCCGATATAGTTAACCTTCGGTACTTGGAAATAGAAAAGACATACGGGGATATTTATAACCTCTCAATATTTGCAACTATAAAGTCGCTATCGCGATAATATTATGATGGATGATATAGATTTTTGATTTTTGAAGGTTTCGATGAAGTTATGTCGTACTAGGCATTTTTATTATACCTCAATGATTTCAAACAGACTACTAATGTGTTATGATTTTTCATCCAGTTGCCCAGTAAAATAATGAAAAATATTCCATGATGATAAAATCGATCGTCGATGTAAATATTTGCAGGAAACATAAACTGTTTGAGCATACGTAGAAAGTATTATTTATAACATTGATTTCTTTTCGAACCAGTTTGTACGGGTTCCGTTTATTTCTCTAATCCATATTTAATGTTTTCTCGTTCCTTTCACGAAAAGAAGTAAATTGCATCGCAACGTGTTTGCTTCCTCCTTGCTTTATTTAACGTTAGGAGCCTTCCTTTCTTGTTCGCATTCAGTCAGTGACACTTGAGTCGGATGTAACGGTTTGATGACGTCGATTTCCGATTAACTTGTAACATACATATATGTACATACCATGGCCGAGATCTACATATCTAAACTTCATAATTATTTTCTTCTCAAAGAACAGTTATCAAACGAATGCGAGTCTCATTTAAATAGCGTAATTTTCATTTCAATTACATAATTATATTATTTTCAAATATCAATTTTCAAGCATCATATATCATACACGATACTAATGCGATAATAGCGTTAAAAATGTCGTTGTCAACTTTTTCGCGTGTTCGCTTACCCATGGGATATATTTTGCTCGAATTCTTTGTCCGCAACTGTACAGTGAAATCAGGAGAATAAAATGATATCAATAAATCCAATCAAGCCGATTCGCTTATGCGAAGTCGTACGCACTTACGCACGCATAACGATTGCTCAATTCTCCCGGCTACCTGCAAACGTTTGCGCATTCTCTGATAACTGTTGAGAACGATTTTATTTATTTACGGTGCGCCGACGCCACTGAATGAAGTTCCCGGGAATTTCTGAGCGAGTTCCATTAAAGTTCATCGGAAACTTATTGCGGATATACGTCGCGCCGTTACTGAATGCTTTACCGACGTTTTATGGACCGACGCAGTCCATAAGCAGCGAGGCAATTGTGATAGTTGATTTGCGACCGAAGTGAATCTTAAGTTGTGACGGAATCTGAATTCAGTTGTTGAAGTTTCTTGATTCTCTTAATAATTTATAGAGATAGGGACAGTCGTCGAGCAGTGCATCAAAAATATTTGCAGTTGCGTTTCATTCGATTTCGACGATTGCTATATACACATATATATTAGAAGTCAAAAGTGTATTAAACTAAGCAGTGGTTTATCACCGATCCTTTCTAAATAATTCAAGCTATTAATAATACTTCGTATCCTAATTATTCCAAACGAATGTATTAAAGTGCCATGCAGTCATGCACGAAATATGTATCTTGATTGGTCGGAAAACAATGGTTCACGCGAGATGTACAATTTCAAGAATCTGTGTTAGATTCGAACAACTTAACAAACTTTCGTGTCGTCCCGATATTGAATCGAATCTCAAAGTTACAGCGGGACAACGTGAACGTGGCACAGCAGGTGAGCTTACGAATCCAAAGACGATGGGTTTCGTAGAACTTTGATGTTGCGTTAACGAGCGAGAGGACAGGACACTAACAAATCACCCATCGCGTTCTTTATATCAACGGATGACAAAAAAATATATCCATCGGTTATTTATACTTAAACGTTCTGGCGTAATTTATATTTGTCTCTGCTAACAAATCGGGACCGGTGCCTCGACGGCGTATTTACTCTAAATACAATTTCGATTTATCTTGCGCCGTAAGGCTCGTCGTAATTCTATAAAACGCAGACAGGAAAGCACCGTAATATGATATACTGTAGTGAAATTATTGCGGAAAGCAATTTCCTATTAAAGCGAAGCCGCTCTCCGTTTCAACGGTGGAACACTTGAATTTTGTTATCTTTGGATGGTATGGTACATCCTTTGGGCAGAGAATACTCGACAGAATAAACTTTTATTTCTGCAGTCTAGTTGGAACGATAGACTCTTGTTCTCGCATGAATAATTGCCGCCAGATTTATGGCTCTGTTCGACGGTGTATTTTGCAATTAATTGTCTGATGGTGTTTGTGCACAGGGTGAAGGGAGGATGAAGAATGCCCCGCGTCGGTGGAGACGGGGGTGGCGGGTCGGAGAAGGCAGGGGGGAGCGGATTCGGAGGATGGCTCGGGGGTGCAGCGAGAGCCATGACTGGGGCTACTGTTGGTGGCGGATACGTCGTTTTGGGGGGCACCAGATACGGTCTCCGACTTTCTCAGGTAAGAACTTTATCTCTCTCCTGTAATTTAGTACCAAAATCTGGCTGTTTACGAGCTCCTTTATACTACTGTCCACAAGTGTTTAAGCAGTCCCATCTCCTGCGAGAAATTAGGGACGCAGAGTACTTGGAAATGCATTCACCGTTATAGCCGGTCTATTAGTCTATACTCTATCTAGTAGTAGGTCAGGAGTTACCGAAGTAAAACTTAAAACTATTAAGACTATTAAAAGAAGTCATGCATTTTGCTTTAATTTGTTTGATTGTTGTTTGGTACGATCAACGCAAACGATGAAAATCCATAGTTTAGTGACGAATATAAAGGGTTCGTACATAATGTCAGAATTTATCTTGAGTCGTATTCATTGCGTTTGCGAGTTAGCGGAGTTTGACGTATGTAAAGAAAACAACACATTCTGATATAATCTGAACCATCCAGTGCTTCATTGTAAAGGAAGACAGAAAATTGCGTTCTAAGCGAATAGACGAGTAACTCGAACACGAGTAAAATCTGACCATATTGAAAAACCACGGCATAACGGGGCGACGTCCACTCGGTTAAGAATCCGAAGTCCTGTTGGCTGTCGCGACGACCTTCGACGGATCCGCGACAGCAAAGTTTTGTATGAGCAAAATGAAGACGTCGGGAAGCCTAAATATAGAGCCGATCGCGCAAATAGAATACCACCAGTCAGTGACTCGGTCCGATTTTGAGCCATCTCCCGTTTTCCTTCTTTCTTCCTCTTCCTATTTTTCTGGCTGGCCGTCCTCGCCCAACCGGAATAATATCCACGTTGACATCATACGCACACGTAGAGCGGGCACCCGAGCCTCTTGCTCCACACACGGACGAACCCGTGAACCTCTGCCAAGTCTTTCGATCGCGACAAATCACCGCGAATACGCCGGCTGATCGGGAGCTGATCATCCGGCGGTCGCGAGCCGATTATAGCCACTCCTGGAATGCCTTTCAATTTCAACCCTTTGCATTCTTCCCCGTTTCCACATTGTACATATTTCAGGGTATCCCCCGGGTGTCGGGTTACTTTGACTTTTCGGAAAAGAATCCTATCGACGATTTCATGGCAGCCACGGTTGGATCCGTTCGAATCCTCGAGCATCGTCGGTTTTTTTATAAATGTCGAAATCTGCTTTTTCGAGATATGAATTGATCTCACGGAAATAGTTTGTGATTCGAGCTGGATAAAATTAAATTTTCGACGGATTGTCTATATTTCTGGGACTAAGTAGACTCCGCCATCACCCGAATATTAAGGAGTAAGCAAAACGTAGTTGAAAGTGGTGGATAACAATTTAAGAAAATCGATCACGAGACCAAAAAATGTATTGAAATATTTCTAAAAATGATGTTACGTACTTACTATATGTAAGATCGATAAAAATGTGCTTCAATCCGACATGATTTTTTTTAGTCGAATTTTAGGAAGCACGAAATAGCTTGTTGCTGAGAGAACGTCGATTGCGCGCAATCGTTGTATTAATAAATGATAACGAATTAATCGAGGGGGGTACGATTTAGGTGACCGTACGCATTTGGAAGGTTTCCTCTATATTCTAAATATAATATCTGCTACAGTCGTACCAGTTTTATTCGGCTCCTCCTGCCATCGGTGCATTCCGTACAAGCACACTTGTTACCTTGAATTCTAATAGAAGTGCATAAATATTGCGCTAGAGCAAGACCGCGCGTCGAAAAATATTAAAGAGCCGCGCGATTCGTATGCAGATTATCCTTTAAACGCAGTGCGTTATCGATGACCTCAGCGGCGTTAGGTAGTCAATCCTTTAAGTTCTTCGGCCAACGTAAATATAGATTTCCCGCGAAAATATTGCGATACGGGGCCCCGGCATTTTGTTATCTTCCTATTTTATGCATTTCTGCGTAGTATCGTGTTCCTCGGCCGCGGAACGTAAAATGCGGTGTCAGAACGAAGATCGAAACAGACATTTCAGTAGGTATCTCGTTATCTCCCGGGGGATTTCGAGAAAGGAGATTAGATGGTTCTACTTTCCAGCATATCCTCCGTACACCGTGTTGCATACATAAGAGTCAGAGATCTATTTCAGAGGAGTTTATCTCCAGCCCGTTCGTGGGAAGAAACAGCGTCACCTTACCTCAACGCCATTGTCTCCTCTCGGATCCTCTTTACCGCAATCGTTCCACTACACACGGACGGCTTTAGTCGTTTGTATCAACTTGAATAATGATTTACACGGTCGTTTCAAAATCCCGGCGGATTTCAAACGTACCAAATCGCGGAGACCTCGCAGAAAAAGTCACCATCGGAACACGTTCAAGGGAAACATAGACCTGCGAATGTTTCATTTGAATTGCATGATATTCAAAGTCACCTAAAATTCGTTCGAAGAGCTCGCGCAATCGATGCAGAAATGCATGCAGACGCAGCTCGAATAATAAGTTCGGTAACGATCCGAATTGGGAAATTTCTTTCGGAATAGAACGAGGGCAAGGTGAAATTACCTTGTAGAAGCGAGTTCTACTTCCTACGTTTCGTTTTATGCGCTGCCGCAAAAAGCAGTCTTCGATTCTCTTTCTACGCGAAGCCAGTTCACAGGCTTTACGGTCTCATTTGTTCCGCTTCTTTCGCGGGGTATCGAACGAGGAAGTAAAAGTTTAAATTGATCTGCACACATAAATTGTCCTCGTTTTCCTCGCCGTAACCCGTAAATTAAGAGTAAAGTACTTTGTTTGATCAAACGGGGACATCATCGCTGGATAAGTAGATCTTTCTTGCTTGTGTTACTTAAATGCCCTTAGCAAAACCGTGCGCACATTCGCTCGGTCTTTGCTGAATAAATGTGTTTCGATCGAAACATTTCAATGAGACACACGTTTTGACAATTCTTCGAATAGAAACGAGTAACGTAATACGATGCTGCATTCTTCGACGAAATTCCGATACCATGTATACACTTGTCCAGCTAATTTATCGCTGACCAGAGAAATTGCAATTTGATAATTTCAAGATTCAGCAGTTACTGGGAATCCGTTTTCGAGTTTTCGCACGATAACAATATATTCAGTCTATAGATCGTAATCGAAAAGTAGAGAATCCACAGAGGAACATCTTATTCTACGTGTAGATATCAACTGATTACATATTACATAACTGGTCTAATTCCTGCAGCTTTTCTTCATTGCGATTGAACTTTTCTAGCGTAATATAGAATTCTAAGCAGATGCAACCAGGAAGTTTCTCGAAACGAGCAGGAAGAATATTAATCATAATACACGTTCCACTACGTACCTATACACTTATTCGCAATGAGAGGACACAGCTAATAATAAGACGTATTCGTAGGATACAGAACAGTGGAAAATGAATTAGGTAGAGCGACAGAAGATAAATGAATGAGTCCTCCATAATTGTTCGGAGAGCGCCTTCTCAACTTGTTCGTAATGCTACTTCGGAAATTGCGTTCCTCGAGTTGTGTAACTTAAATCCCAAGGGTGCGGTGTGCAATGGGCAAAAGCACGAATTAGCTAGGAACTGTGGTTGAGCAAACGAAATTCACCGATAAACCTTCTTAAACGAACGAAGAAAATGTTGCTTAAAATAATGCACGTATTATTGAGAGTATGTGTCGAGGAATAATTAATAATAAGACAGGTTAGTGGGAAATACGGAACAGTGAAAAATAAATTCGATAGAGCAACGTAGTTAGAAATAGTGCCACCTCGGAAATAGCATTTTGCGAGTCGCTTTGGTCTGAGCGACGCAAGGTGAAAATTGGGGTAGCTAACTAGACCCGGGAGAGCAGCGGATCCGAATCGAAACGGATTGTTTGCACGTGGAACCGACAGACTGTTTGGTTGCAGGAAAGCCTGCCGCCATCAAACTCGAGGGAGGAGTCTCAGGAGAGGCGACAGAAGCGGAACTCGCGGGAGAACGACTTGCGGGAGCGTTTGACGGAGAAGTCGCTGGAGAATCCGGTGGTGGACTTGAGCTCGAGCATCGCCGATTGTTGTTGCATCGGGCCGCGCTCCCGTCTGCCGTTGCCGAGGATCCCGACGTCAACGTCGACGTCGACACCGCAGACGACGGCGTCGCCGTACTCGTCGTCGACGTGTGGTGCCGTCGGAGGAGGAAGTGTAGGTGTAGGTGGAGCTGGAGGTGGCGGTGGAGGAGTAAGTGGTGGACAGGCTCCGTTTCCTGGGCCTCCCACGTCTTCGAGCAGCCGTGCTGCCGGCATGGAACAGCCGGCGACGCTGACGACGCCAACGATGTCGGCGCAACCGTTGGTGAACTCTAATAATAACCAAGGGATGCTGCAAACGTCGGTGGGGAACAGCACTGGCCAGCACCATCCACCACAATCGTCCGCAACTGTAACGGCAGCGGTACCGTCGTCCTCGTCGTCATCCTCCTCGACGTCGTTCAACGCGTCGACCGCCGTCCCGACGCTGCAGTCCGTCTCGGTGCCAAGGCAGCTCGCGCAGTGGACCAAGCATCAGACCCTGAAGCTCCAGGTATACCCATGAGAACTTCCACGACCCCTCGTCGTCGGCTATCCAGGAGTCCGATCGGTTCCAGCCTATTCCGATCCGACCTCTGACCTCTTTTCTCGTTACAATCGTCGTCGATCCTCGAATTCGGCCGGTAGTTCTGCGATCAACCTCGCGGATGATCGCGCGATCGAGTTCATTCTCGATGGAGGATATTTTTGGTGAGACGTCGATGGAGGAACCGTTCGGAGCCCGTGGAAAAACTGTTGTGATTTCGTAAGAGTGAGTTGGATGGTAGGAATTTGGGACGGTGTGTCTTCGACCTGGGACGCTTTGTGTCAAAACTTGAGAGGTGGGTTACACCGCGCTCGTGTGGATGTTGTAGCGCTCGCTTTTAATGGCTGCGGGCACGGACTCGGTAAGACACGTTCCGAGAACATTCGGTGAGAGCCAAGACGCTTCTTCCCGTCGATACCTTCGGACATATCAGTTTCTTGAATACTCGCTTCTTCTTCGGTACGCGATCGTGCCAGATTTTCAGACGACGAAAACGCAGTCCCGACACTCCGAGGTATAAATCCTCGAAGTACTCCTAGGTGTCTTTACGAATATGATTTACGTATTACAAAGTCGCTAAAAAGTTGAATTTAGTGGCCCGCGTATTTGTGTCCGAGGAATTTCGACAGCCGAGAGAAAAGGCTTGATCGTGAAAAAGTGGACTAGAGAATCGGAAACTCGTACGTACGATACGTAGGTGTCTAGTCGAAGAGCGATATTCTATTTCGGTCGTCATCTGTCTTTTCCCTTGCGGCAGGCACGAGGCAGCGCACGTTGCGCGCCGCAGTCGATTCAAAAATCGGTCTGGCTACGAGTGTATGATCTTAAAATCTGCTCGGGGTTCACAGAAATTCAGGAGATCGGTGTAATTAATTGGCGGCGTTCGAACTGTAATCGAGGACCCTGTAAAACGATGTGCAGCTTTTTGGTGGAGAGTCGATGAAAGAAATCGAATCGTTTTTCTTTAGGAACCAGCAGTGATAGCGGTGGACCGATTGCACAGGTTCCGATGGAGCGGGGGCGGAGGAGGAAGCGGCAAGAAGTCCTCTTCCGCCCCCCGGAGCGACAAGGCCGAACGCCTTCGAGAGCTCACCGAAAAACTGAAGGGCCCAGCACCGGTGCCACCGCCGAGACGACCTTCGAGGGTCCAGGCGCCCTCTCCACCACCCACTGGATATTTGCCAACCCCACCAAATTATCCGCAAGTAAGAGATATACACCGTAATTCAAAGTCAATCTATCCTTTCCTTAATTGCACCGCCATATTCAATCTGGAAGTCTGGAAATTTTCTTGTCTATACTTTAGAACAATGCTACCAAAACTATGTTGAACAATTCATCGTAAGAGAAATGCGTTCTGTTTCTCCATAAACAAATGCACGATTTGAGATGCTAAAATCTTTCCTACCCATTTGTTTGTTGGCATTAAAAGAGTGTAGTATATAAGCATATAATACAAAGATTGATAAAATCCATGTCCTCTTTACGAGTCACTTTATTCTACGTCTTCATACGTACATAAAAATATGTATAATACGTATATATGAATATTTTATTCGTTGAATTAAATGCAAATTGTGCAGCACAATTTAAATAACCACGATAAAATATTGTGACTGACACATCGACTGTATCACGATTCGCAATAGTTTTACGAGTCATGGTAATCGAACAAATCAAAGCAAAGCACGAACCTTAAGCTAAAGTCATTTGTTTTTGAATCCTGCTGTGTGCTATAAATCTTGGTAAAATTTATTTACTATAATAAAATATAATTTACTATAATTATTATATCAAAGAGATATTTGATTTTTATATTATAAGAAAACGTTGTAAAAAGGTAGTCAATATGCTGATCGCTAATTAGTTTAAGAGTACCTAAAATACATATTTGATTCGCATGCCTTGTACTTATTGGATTCAGGAAGCTTATGCTTAACTATTGATTTCAGCTTGTACATCGAAGCACTAAACTATCTCTGACAAATGTGTACGAAAAATGAAATTGTTGCGCAGGCAATCAGTCAAGGATGTGGTCGGTGCGATGGCCGCCTATCTTGTCGAAGCTACACGTACAGCGAGGGAAGCGGCCACGGGTCGAACAACCAGCATCCTCAGCAACATCACCTGAAGACGATCGGCCGAAGTGACAGTGTCGGTGACGAGTGTTTGAGTGAGTCGGGTAGGGATACGTGCAGGAAGACCTGCCCGGATTCAAGGAGATCCTTACGATCGGGCAGGCAACACGACAGGAGCAGTGGTGATGTAAGTGACATAAAAAACGAGCTGAACTCCAGTGCGAACGCGGCGAAACATTTGAGACAGTATAGTGATTCGGTGGTGGACAGTGCAACGTGTGTGGACGATTTGTGCGACAACCTGAACGCTGCCTCGGCTGTCAACGAAGGCGAGGCCAGAGACGCCGTCACCAGGCTAGAACCAAGAGGACCTCTTCTCACCTTCCACAGGGCTGGTGCACCCTTTAGAAGCGCCTCCTTTGGGCAGGTAGACTTCAATCAAGGTAATTCAATCTTCTAATTCACTGCACAATCGATTAGGTCGGCGCAGAAATAATCCTGGCGTCGAATCGCCGAGTTTCAAGCTACAGAATCTTACACTATGTTGTAATTGATTGCTTGGCTGATTAGAACCTCGTTGTCGTTCATAATCTCGTAGAAAACAAAACATATTTGTATCTATTCTATTATTTTCAGCGATACCAGAAAAAGAACATTCGAGACTTCCGGGAAATATTTTTCACACTGTATACTTAATACTTAAAGGAGAAAATCCGCGTTTTGATAACATTGCGAAGCAAGCGCAGCTCCTTAAAGGTCAAGGAAGCGGATATCGAAAATGATATTTGCTTATCTTGCGTCCAATTTATTTAATAGACTGAAATTGATTTGTGACATTTACCTAAGCGCTTCTAAAGTTAGCGTTAGGTATTTAATGTTGGATGAGATCTTTCGCGCATCGGTATTTTCCGCAATCGATGTATCAAATTCAGCGAGGAATAGGTCTTCTAAATGCTATACGAGATCTTCAACACGTTCGCGGCTCGGATCCTCTTAGCTAAGGTTACTGGTTGCTGTATCGTTGTATCTTCGATGCATCGATGCAGCCAACTGAAATGCTGGCAGAGCAACTGTATGTCATTTTTCACGTGTACGCTATCCACAGCCGGAAACCGGTGCAATTTTCAATGTTCTGTCGCATTAATACTCTCTCTCTCTTTCTCTATTTATCGAACGACGTATACGAGATACGTTCGGTTCCTATACTCGAATTTAATCGTACGTAGAAGAGGCTTTTACGACGTTTCTGGGAAGTTCATTAAGGATTATCAAATTTCACGTTCAAACGATCAGAAATAAAACGCCGGGAGTTATTTAAATGGATGGGATGGTGGGAGCTGAAGCGATCCTAAGAACAGTTACTCCGAAGCATTCATTGTGCTTTGTTTCCGTGTTTATCTTTTCGGGTCTTCACCTGCTTGGAACTGGTTCTGCTAGTCGCTGTCCGTAGAAGGTTCTGCTTTACTTCCTCGGAAAATGTTATTATTATCGGAGATTCCAGGAAGCCCTGTATGCATATATTCGTCCAAAAAATCTTGGAACTGATCGGCGCAAAATAATTAACGCGGTTGGTGTTGCTAACCTCTGTGAAAATGAACGTGGGGAAAGTCACATTTTGTTTAAAGACGGCGTCTTCTACACTTTATGCTCGTCACGCTCTTACAACTTACGTTGTAAACACGTCATAGCTTTGAAATTTCCACGTGTAAATGAATGTTCAAACAAAATTACAATCATTCATAAATTGGATATCTTTTGAAGTTTTCTAGTCTAGTTTTTACTAAATTGCTTTCTAAATGCTAATGTTCCAACCAAGTTGTGGTAAATCGTAGTCACTGTTACACTTGTAACGAATGTTGGACTGTTATTTTACAAGGGTTTCTACATAGATTCCGAGAGTTCAGAGACTCCTGCCCCTTCCAGGGTGGAAAAAGAGACAAAATAGTTTTAGTCGTTAAAACCCTTCAGGCAACCTACCTGGGGTGCCCACTGGCGGGCTTCTGAAAGTATTGCGATTGCAACACAGAACCCTCTCCAGAGATCAAGTATACATAGACTGCGAACGGAACGGTGAGAAGGGAGAAGTTGACCCTACCTGCTACCTGTTCGACCAAACAATAGGGTGAATCGTATGTTAACCTTTTGCACTCGAAGTCATTTCAACTCCGGAACCCCAAATTTTTCATTGACCCAGAATATTCTGCACGCAAGTAACAGTGAAACTGACCAGATTTGTTTATAGAAGGCTTAAATTTTATAGTAAACAGCTCATCGCATTAGAACAAATTTACGAATGTGTACATTTCGATATGACGATTTTTAGCGGTGCCTTGGGGTATGTATTCGAGTGCAAAAGCCTGAAAAATTGGAAACTAATTATTCATGAATAAATTGGTAGATCGATTACTTTCTTCTCATTTACAAGTTGTAGCTTCGTTGTATTTATGAATTACAAACGCTTCAGAAAATGCAACGGAAGACGATTTTTTCTTAAATCAAAATGTGCCATGATAATACGTGCTCTGCTCTGAGGTAGAGTTATAAAATTATAAGAAGAAAATGGACGACCCGCAATCAGCTTTAGGTAATCGTCGCGTAGCTTCCGAACTGCCTAGTTCGAGCGTTCGAGACGCGATAAATAATTCGTATGTGCCGCAAAACGCGGAAATTTGGAAGGGAAAACATTGTCAATTAATTATACGAGTTGTATACAGCAGCTTGTAAATATTGGCCACCGTCGGGCTCCCGCGAGAATGCAGACTCCGTCGGTATGGCGTATCGCCAAATAAACACTACCCATTATGTCTATTATTACATTCATGTAGGTGTCGGTTCGTATAACTAAGATAGGGACAAATCTAAATCGGTGGGAGCGCAGTCTGTTCGCGAAGTTCTTGTTGTTCGGAATTTTTCTGCCGTTCGGTTCTCGTTGGTACGCAAGCCTGGTTTTCGCGTTTCTGGCTCGTTCAAAGAGACGTCCGCGTCCTAAATTCGTCGACGCGACCGGGGCATATTTTATTCGTGAATTCCAGTTCAATAATTTCGGAGGGCACCGAACACCGTGGTCGCCCGAAAGCGAAACTTCCCCCGTCGATCAACGGTAAGCCCGTTGTCGCACTTAATCTTCGGCCACGGAGACACCACGAATTCTCGGCAGCGCTAAAGTCCCCGATACAATTACACGCGGTGCCGTTTCGGTGCCGCTTCGGAGCCGTTTCGGTGCCGTTTCGGTGCCGTTTCGCGACCGTTTTATCGCAACGGAAAAAGTTGCCTCGAAAGTTTACACGGGGCCGAAAATAACGTTTTCGTCCCTGAGGACCCGGTCGTTCCGCGTTTTCGGCAACGTAACATTGACTTTCGTCTAGCCGGATAGCTCTAACCCTGAACTACATACTGACTCAGGCAGATTCGGTTTCATAGCAAAGAACTTGAAGTACCAGAGACACTAGAGACCGTTGTCTGCGGCGTTTAACGGAATGCATTCGCGTCCCTGACCTGAATCAACCCGTTCCGCGCTTAGATAATTATTAAGTAAATACCTCATCGTAATCGGTTTGCCCGGGCATGCCCCCGCTAACAGAGACGCGACGTACAAGCATTTGTTGCGTCGATTCGGAATTTTATGGAGATGAGGAAAATCAGGAAGGCTGGTCGAATGGCTAAATTGCTAGTACAGCTTGGTAATAATATCCATTTCTGTTTATACGATTAACGATAGATAATTACTATCGTTTCTACGCATTGCATGGATCCGTTCTTTTTTCGTTTCTCATGGTTGCAGTGATTAGAACTTATTCGTCCCCGATGATTCCATAGTACAAGAAGGATGATCATATTTCTATCTTCTTGCATCTAAGTCTTGCAAGGACTTAAAGTTTTAAAATTAGTCCAGGTTTATGTACGATGCCTTCTTGCAAAATTTATAACAACAATTTTTGCAATCTTGCACAATTTTTTTAAAGCAATATTGCATATGAATTATCACTTACCATTATTGTTGAACTCGCCGAATGGATGAGTGGTGGGCTAGCCAATGCGGTGATCAATTGACACTACCATGTCTCAGACGTGGTGGTCAAACTAGGGCGTTACAGGAAGATCTTCTTTGGAGGCTTTGTTTCTCACGGAAAGTAAGAATCGAAAATCGAGGGAAGAAGAAAGACAGCGGGCGCTGAAAAAAAGAGTTGGTTGATTTATCAATGTGTAACAAGGCCGAAGGCGTGAAACACGTCGAATCGCGTGCGCGGCGCAAGCCGGAAACGCTTCGCGCTAACGCTCCAACAAATCTCTCGCGGGACACCTTTTATGCTCGGAAGACGGTTTACGAGGACGGGTAACTAGGTATCTTCTGAAATACGGCCGCTACGATCTTCGACTATTAACCACGGTAGAACGCAGCTTGATCAGGGAAAAAAGAGACCGAGAGAAAGCAGAGGAGATAATAGATTTCCTTTATCCGAGCAGGCTGGAAATAAATGTTTGCGACGACGGTGATCAGTTCTGTAAGAGACGAGCCGTGGAAAATTTGTCGCTCGCAACTAGCAAAAACGAAAGAATGAGTTGTTCTCGTTCGGAAACTTCTAGTCCTGTCGATTTTACTGGCTAATACTTCTATTATTGCAACGATTCAATTTCGCGTTCCCGTTAATCTTGGATTTGCCAATCTTAAAGCTATCGTGATTTGCCCTCCGGCGATCTACCCGAAGGATCGCGTCCCCCGCAAAAACGAAGTATTGATCACAATGGAAGTCTCAATGGGAGATGCAATTTAAGAAAAAGAAGTTCTGCGGAAATGGAAAAGAATGGTAAACAGAACAAAACACAAGATGTTGAAAATTATTATTTAAATAAAAATCCAAAACGAAAGTTAAATTCTCTGGAAACAATTTATGAAAAAAAAGATTATGCAAGTGAAAATAGTATGTTTATGAGTGTAAAAAGATATAAGCGAATGATATAATTTCAAAATAAACCTACAGATTGTAAATTAAAGAAGAGGAGAGCAAGAATTAAGAAAGTATTTGGCTTGAATGTTAGGCAAAATTCCTTTTTTTGTTAAATTATTTACTGATTTATCTATTTATTTACCTATTGATTGGGAAAATTTCATTTGTTCGAGGTAATATTGTACTGAGCTGAATAATATTTGTCTTTGTGCTCTCATAGCGATATTAGCTTAACCTTTATTGTGGAATCCATTGACGCGTATTGCCTGTTTCAATATAGAAATCTGCGGCATTGTAATTGCGTCACTGCTGCAAAGTACTGAGCACGTTTTACACTTTTCATAATAGTATTCAAGTATTATTTAAGTATGTTCTTACCTGATTTATTACTCCGATGTATATAAATATAAGTATAAAAGTTGATATTAACTGCGCAAAGTATCAAAATACAAGAACACTTTGTAAAATGTTTAATAACCTTAGAGAAGCGATGCAAGGATTTCAAAAAATGTAACTTTCTAACAAAGAAACTAATACGACGCACGAAATTCAATATTTTTAAGCAATTGGCAGTGATTCCAATGATTAAATTGTGAGAAATCATTTCGATTCGATTGTCGCAGACGTGTGTACATTGTAAATGTATTTCCTGGAACGAGTATCCTTTTAAATAGATATTTTGCGCAGATCGCCAAACGGTTTTGCAACGATGCAACGATATACGAGCGAAAGACGAATGCGACATGTTTACCGCAAAACTAGGATAAAATTTCGAAAATGCGCTGTTGCGTTGAATCGAAACGGCGAACGGTTCAAAGCGCAGTGGATTGTATAAACACAAGAAAAGGTCCAACAGTTATCGCAATCGTCTCGTACAAATTTTTTCGAACAATGATCCGGAAAAATTGGAACCTCGATGGACCGGTTTAACTCTGATTCGTCGCAACTATACGCGTATAATTATACAACCGTGAATCATCAGGAGCGAAAACATGGAAGGGTTAACGGACTTGCGAAAATATGGCAATGGTTGCCTCCCTCGAATTTCAACTCACGTTCGACCGACGAATGATATAATGTCGATAAAGGATCAGGACAAGCATCGAGAATAGTAAAGTCCGTCTGTTGATCGGGCGCTATCTTTGCCGGAATTCGGCCAAGAAGATGTGCTGTCGATTTGGAGCGTCACCGAGATTTTCGTTCCCGTTCCCACTCTCACACTCCGCTTGTTATTATTGGAATGGTCCACCTCCTCGTGTTGAGAGGGCTGCCAAACTTACCTAACACTCGACGAGGTAATTAGAACTTCCTCTCTCTTTCTCCCGTGGTCCCGCTTCCGATGGCCTTGCGGCAGCCGGCACAAAAACAGCCGAGAATACTGTTAAAAATACGACGAACACAGGATCCCGACGATGTGTATTTTCTTTTTGTGTGTTCGCGGTATTCCGTGATAGACAGTTCGATTAAAAATTGATGATTCACCGATGGAAAAGGTGTCGGGAACAAATAGATTCCATCGAAGTTTATTTTATATCTCGTTCGTCTGCTCTTTCTCTCCTTGTTCAACGCGGAAGCAAGTGAGATTTCGATCCCGCTGCGAAAAGGTCAATTACTTACTAGCGAATTCACGTTTATTAGACGGTGCATTTAATTGCTTTCCTTACATTTCGATAGTACTGCGGGATGCAACAAAAAGTTAACGGTTGGCTTAGCTAACGAAAATAATCAGCGTTTAATGTTACGTATAGAGGAAGTTTCACTTTCTTTATTGCTTGTAAATGTACCTTTTAATGAAAGCGAAACATTACGTTTCCTCGAAACTGGAATTAACACACGTTGGCGTGACTACTTCTCAGAAACGTGGACATAAAGTCTAGGCGTTCCTAGTGTTTATTTTTTAAATCCAGGAATCTCTTTATGTATTCTCATTGAGGGTAACCGTGACCAGCCATAGGCAATGATTAATTAGCATCGTTTCGCGTAGTAATAAAACAAAAGATCTAGACACAAAGTATTTGTTCAACAATCATATTCGTGACTTTCATCGAATACATTCCGCCAAGGGAAGTCTTCACCCTTTTAATGACAACCTCGAGTCTTTTATTATCCCAATAGAATATTTTATATACCGTTTCCGGTACTACGCAATGATAATAACAAATAAGAGACATTTTTCGGTATATTTGGACTTTATAACCTTAAATTTTAAGAGACAATAATTACAACTGAAAATAACTCGTAGTATTCAATTATATATTTGACAAGAATTTGGTAAATTTTTACCAAAGTCTGAGTAAGTTTAATTTATAGTCAAACTTCCTGTGCAGTTCCAGAAATGAGTGTTTGTTGAATTTTCCAGTGAACCGAACGAAGGCTCAGCCGATAGCCACGTCGAACCGCACCGAAAACAAGGATGTCCGTGCGAGCACGCTACCACGACGTCGAGGGGATGTCAGTCCAGTCGTCTCGACGCCGCAGAACAGCCCGAACCGTCAAAGTCCACGAACATCGACGCCCAGCGTCGACAGCGCCGTCGGTTCCGCGGAAGGCTTGGGTGTACCGCATACCGGAAATCACGAAGAGATCCGACCGAGGAGCGATGGATCCGACAGTTTGGCCACCTCCAGTGCCCTCACCAGCCCGGAACCACCAGTGCCCGAAATCCACGAGCCCAGAGTCGACCTGGTGCAACCGGATGGTCTTCCGATCGAGATCGTCACGTCAGAGCCCGTCTTCCCACTCGTCGAGAACTCGGCGATCGAAGAAACCGTGCAAAAAGGTGAGCCTCGCCAATCTTCGACCCACCTCATCATTCTCGGACACGTTATCAATCATTTCTACAGATCACGCGACATTTTTATATCTGTAAAAACGAAAATAGCATAATTTTACGGAAATCATCTCGTCGAGGTACCTTCAATTTTAAACTCCGTACGCGTTTTATGCGTTACGATTGGCTTCTTCCGTTCAAAACAACAGAAAAAACTGGTATTGCTTGTTAACCATACTCGAGGAAGAAAGTTAGCATTGAATACGAGATTACAACAATTTAGTATAATTTTGCACGGTGAACGGGATCTTTGACAAGGACAAGCCGTGATTTTTGTCCCCCGATGAAATGTCTCTCGCCTGTAGAGCCGTGATTAGTGGGTTTCTGGTAGGCATCTCTGGTTTTAAATACTCAAAGTGTCTGCTGCTCGTGTCACTTGCCAGTTTGAGACGGCTAGATCCGATCGTTGAGGATTAAGAAGGATTACTCGAAATCTCTTTCTTAATCGTTGACATTCAACACTCGGAAGCTCTACTGTATGCATCGCGAGAACTTCGATAAAGCCACCAGATTATACTGTCAAAAAAGCAATTAATGTAAAATATCATAAACTTTTCTCTGCCGTATTTCTCTATAGACAGTTGTGGGAATGAGATTTCATGATTCACGCTGTTGCTTTATTTGTAAATGCCATTTCGTGACTCGGGAGGTACGAAATGTATTACACTGTACAGCGTTGATGCGACGAGACTTTCAACACTTGGTATACGGCTGAACTTGTAAATTGCTTTCGGTGTAACCTGACAGCTTATTATTCGACCGATTTCGTCAGTAGAAATTGGCAACATAGTATTATTAATTTTGACATCCTCAGGGCTTGTAATGTTAATTTAATGACGTTATTCGTGCCAGATTCGCACCTTGTTCCGCGTGTGTTCGCTCGTTTTGATACTCTTGTCGTCTATACCTTGAACCTCAATCGACTGCAGCATTACGATTTTAGTTATAAATTGCACACTCTCGAATCTTCAAGATGATTACACGAGACTATATTTTTCTCTGTTATTGTCGTTAGCTTTGGATTTATTCCTAACGATATTGAAGTCATACACGTGCACACGGTTCTTTAAACCTCGGCATGCCAATAAAAGTTGTTAACATCTTTAATAGAATAATCCTATATAGAATATTAGTTTTAGTTTCCTGGTTGAACCGAAAAAAACTGTCTGCTCGATACATCATCAATAATTGAGCGGTTTTACATTCCACAGAAAATTGACACGTTTATCGAATCGCCGATATCGGGGATCAGATATCACTGATCGACCACGTACTCAAAATGATGTATCATTGTAAAATCAGATGAGCAGTCAAATATTTCCGGTTGTCCACCATGACGAACGGTAGAGCATGAAGCACTATTTTTGGTACTTCGACAGAAATACGGTTAGAAAGGTGCAATCGAGATTCCATTTTATTTCGCGAGGCTCTATTTTCAGAACGGTAGCTACCAGCAAACGAAATAGAAATTTCAGCGTCATCGGGTTATAGCAATCCTCATTGATGACTTCACGTCCGTTTACTCGTGGCTGGAGTTCGCTAATCACAATAAATCCCCTTGCTCACTGGGATCTGTTTAACTATGACGAATACTCTTCGTCAGCGTGCTTTTTCCTGGCCGAACATTTATATTCTACTAATTAATTTGTTCGACCGAGGTTTCACCGTATTATGCTAATTAAATACTAGACAGTGGATCTTTATGCAAGGTAAAAGTTGTCTGCATCAATTTCAAGACATAAGAGCCAAATACCATATTTTTTCTTTTCTATAACAATTCCAACAACGTTAGATCAGTAGATCAACTTTTCAGTCTCTTTGAATCGATTCACTGTTTTAATCGATATTCAGTTATTTGTGCCGGAACGCATAAAATCCGCAATCTACTAATTCGTAAGCGGAGGAAAGCGTAGATTATCCGAGGATTAAATCGAAGTGGCTTCTCCCAGAAAATAGGATAGAGCCGCACGAAGTGATAATAACGCCGCCACCGGAGGAGCCACGGTTGAGTCAAGCGAGCGAGGGTAGCGAGGCGGCTAGCGAGGCACCCTCGGAGACGTCCTCGCCGTCGGGTAAAACGAGAAGGTACCGGGGGGACACCAGCAAAAGGAGAAAGGGCGTGTACATAACCCAATGGCCGGAGCCCTTGGACACCGACAGGAACAAGCTGTCAGCTCAGAGCAGCGAAGAACGAGACGAGCCACCTGCGACGCCCAGTGACCTCTCCGACTGCGAGGGCCACACGCCTAGAAGGTAACACGAGAACCACCGCTAATATATCGGAATAGAATGCAAATGGACCCGAAGTGTCTGCCTACGGATACGATTTAAGAGGAGAGCACGCGGCAGAAGCGGCCGGCTGTTTGCCTAACATTGCCCTTTTCGTCTCCGTCCCCTTCCCGAGCTGCCACTTCCATCACACCTATTCGAATACCGGCAAATCAAATGCCGGGCAGACGTTTCAAGATCGGTATTTTATTTGTTTCAACCCCTTTCACGTTTACGCCATTTGCCCAACCTTCAAAGCAATCTCCTTGAATCGGTGCATTAGTATTGTGTCTATGTAGTTGGTCCATAAGCTTCTGCAAATTTATAAGACGTTTCTTGTGGATTGTTAGTGGATCTTATGGATCGTTTCAAGATTCCTTTCTGGAAACAAGAAAACGATTGTGGTGTTTCATTTGTCATTGATCGCCTCTCTTCATTTATTCCAGTGAACTTCGTCATCGTATGGAAAGTGGGATGCGTAGATACTGTTTTCAAAGTAGTGACGATTGTGCGCAGCTAGAATGTAGGCGTTTGTACGTGTGCTTTATAAATGTCAAAATGAAATGGCATAAAAAGATAAATAAAACGGAAATTTGATATTTGTCAGATAGTTTAATTTTGCAACGTTTAGATTGCTTACTTATCAGCTTCATCACATTGGTGTTACTATTCGGTTAACGCTGCAACAGCGTTAAACCTTTTAAGACATCTGGTCTATGTGTCAAAAACCTGAGTAATCAGAAAAATGAGCAATACATTTTTATCTTTTTTTTTATCAATGTCAACGAATTACATACCTGTAACTTTTGCAATAAAATGTATACTCGTAAAATGGTCGGTATGTCAATATTTGTGCTCGAAGGATTAATAAAGTAGGAATTTCGGTAAAATTAGCATAAAATAGAAGTGGATGGAACGGTACAAGTAAATCTCGGACATTATGGTTGTTTACTCAGGTACAGTAAGAGGCCTCTGCGCGGTCCCTACGGACAAATGCTCGAGGCCGAAATGGCGAAGCCGCGAGCCACCGATATCGCTCTCGAGGAAGGTCTTCGTCCACGGAGAAAAGTTTCCGCGAATCTTTCGTACAACACCAGCTCGAATAACAGCAGCTCCGAGCCGCCAACACCCTGCCATCACAGAACGACCTCCAGCCCGAGCAAACTCGAAGGACTTCCGGGACCAAGTCCTGAACTATTGGCAGAACTACTTCGAGGTTCTTCGGAGAGGGTAGCCCGAGCGCCGGCGCATCGAAACGTGAGTACCATTAAGCTGAATATTACATTAGTTCGATACAGAAACGTCGAGATCGAGAGGGAGGAACGTCGACCAAGGAGACTCGATGGACGGAATAAGATGGCGTAGGAGTAGGAGAATTCATTTAGTAATTCTCGGTCATCCTCGATATTAACTGATCGATCGTCGTTTTTCTATACGCATGGTACAATTTTGGAGGACATTTATGATGATAACACTTGATTCTTTCTATGTCTTTTCAAAGAATAATTCAAGGTAATCTATTAACCCCTTGCACTACCGCTCTTTTTTTTTTTATTCGTACTTAATAATTTTCCTAATAGGACCAGACAATTTTTGTTTCCTGTATTCTCTTTATTTACCTTCATTTCCATACTTTGATAGTAGAAGAATATATTTTCACTTCGATGTGAAAGAAATTAATAATATTCATATTTAGTAGAGCTTGAATAAAATCTTCACCACGGGTCTGACTCGTTATTGTGACGCAAGGGTTTAAGGCATTAAATAGACATATAGAAGAAATAAAATATCGTCTTGAACATCCTACAAGATCATCTACCTCAACGAATTTCGACGATCTCGTTAATGAAAATAATTTAAAAGAATAATTTGCTTCGGTGCTTTTCAATCGATACAGATCATTTTCTAATCGCAGTCTTCGTTTCACGAATCTTTTAGCATTTAAATTGACGCGCTGTATTTCCCTGTGATAGAACTTGTGCTGCCATTCAAAAATCTATCCTCGGATAGTGACTAATGACCAATGGCAAATAAATCACAGAGCCTGAAATGATCGTCCATCAATGTTCAAGATCGCGAGCACAAGTACAATTTGAATTCATAAATCTCTTTTCGTTTCAATTAATTGTGCGGGATTTTTAAGCGTTTCACTCGCTGTTGAATCATAATCACGCATTCACGAGACGCGATGTAACGAGGAGGAGCTAGTCAGTGGATCGATTAACGAACCGGGGGCAGCAAAAACAAAAGGGAGGAAGCCAATGATCTCGAGCCGAGTCAAGAGCACCGCGATTGATCTTATCGTGCCGTCGTATCTCTCTGGCGGTCTCTTCGGCGATTTCCTCCTCTCGTAGCATCTGGCATCGAATTTAAAGCAACGGATTAATAGATTGTGCTGTTTATCGAGCAAAGAGAACCAATGGAGTGGCCTCCATTCAATTTGCGAATGGTGTCACGGCGTGAAACTAGCGAAATTGCGAATCGTCATATAATGCTACGAAGTTGGATCTCTTATAAATTCATTATCAAAAGAATACTGTTACGCTAGTGTATGCTTCGCTGCTGTTTAACAATTATCGTAGGCATCTAAGCAGCAATTGTGGAACTGATAAATAATAACAACTTTTATTGGTCCGTTTTACAACGTAGTCGACATAATCTACATATGCATGCTATTTCTTCTTATTTACATATTTTTATTATATCTTCAGCAGTATTCTCTGTTGATAAAGCTGTAAAGTCAATAAAAATAGCCAGGTCAAAGCAGAAAGATTATTAATTGCTTTTTTACGGTCATTGTATCAGAAACGAAGCGATTTAACGAATGATGCAATTGCCTGTTCAGATTTAAAATTTAATTTTTGTGCTAATCAGCGCGCCTTTGGCTTTATGCCGACAGCGGTTAAGTAAATATTTACAAAGGAATCTTTTTTAGACGTGACCTTGTATGATTCTGCACCATAGGTCATCATATTTTGCCCCAAAGTCGCCAGGAAACTACGATTATAAAAATACAGCATTCTGTTTAAAAAAACAAAGATGACCTTCAATTTCCGAGGCGACTCTTGTAAAAAAATTGTTATCACTACACCGTAGCCACCCTTTTTTCCAGGGAAGCCTTACACGACAAATTTTTCTGGAACTTTTCTAGTTGCGAAAATAATCAAGGTGGTCATTTTTTATTAGTTCGCAAACAGAGGGGCTCAGCCCGATCCAGAAATAACTGTTGTAACTGTTAAGTAAAAGCATTCGATGAACAGATGCTACAAATCCGGATGATTATTTTGAAACAATAACTGAATCTTCAACGAGCTAATATATATTTTCCGCTTCAAATTCATTAAAGATCTTTCATGTAGACGTCCAACTAAAATGAACCGTGCTGTACGCAATGCTTTGTTTTCTTTTCGATACACAACCAATTCTCCGAGCAATTATAGTCACCACTTCGACGCAATATTTTGCTTTCATTTTTCGTCTATCGGCTCCGTGGAACACGGTTTACATAAGCGAGAATTTGCAAAAAGATCGGTAGCCTAGTTACGGCACTGTGCGCGCCAAAGTGGATCAGTCACCCGTTCCCCATCAACATAATGTTCCCATCCTGCTCGGACAGGGAATTTCAGAAATGAAGGAACAAACTATTCAAACAGTCGTCATTTGTAATACAAGACTCCAGACTGGCGGGGAAAATGTAATCTAATAATAATGTTCGGCCATATTTCTGGGATGAGTTGGTGGTTTGGCCAGTGCACTCGAGATTAGCATAGTGTCCCCTTGATTCTGGCACAGCGGGGGCGGCTACGAGGATATTCCTGGCCTTAGGTGTACCCGGGGACTGATCGGTCTCTACCGATGCGCACGGAATTTGCCGACTGACATTTTTATGCAATCCGACCTTGCTCGATACATCGCATCGGCGCTATTCCTCTCTGAGCGCATGCTCGTGGAGCCGTAAGTCCGATCGGGTTTTCGTGCACCACCGAATTTAGGATCCCGAAGGAACCAGCAACGGAGCTTTTTCGTTAATTGAAGTTCTCGCGTCTATGAATCTAGTCGCCCGACAAGCTTCGAGTCTGAGGGAAATACCGCTCCAAGATGTGTCTAAAATGTAGCGTGAGATCCGATCGTAACTTCAGGAATGGTAGCAGCAGCATGGGGATTCGTTTTCGAGTTACGGTTGCTCCTGGAATACGTAATATCAATTCGTTGCGAGTCTTTCGCAATTAAATTCATCGACGGTGGACGTACATCTGAATGAAGTATAGCTCATTCCAGTTTGCAGATTTTAACTGAGATATCGTTTAAGTAATTTTTTTAAGTCTTCTCTTAAGAATTATTTCCCTCCACTGTGAGTATTCGAACAGCAAACAATATTGTACAAAATAATGTAAAGCCGGTAATCATTTCGCAACTCGTCTTGCGAAACCTGCCTGCGAAAACTCGAGCAGGCAAAATAAAAATAGTTGATCAAATTGATCAATGATGTGTGAAATGGTTACAACAAAGTCAGCACGAAATATGAAAGCAGGTTTGTCTCACTTAGAAAACAGCATCAGGCGTATTAATCCTGATTAGTGTTTATGGTGGGAAACGTGTGTGCCCGCGCGTGAACGGGATATTAGTCATATAAGTGGAAAATGGATTTCCTCTGATTGAGAGAAAGCAGAATCGTTTGTAATACCGTGCACGAAACGTTGGAGATCGTCTCATGGAGTCGTGTGAAAAGACTCTGTTTTCTTGTTGAAGCATTATTGAGAAACATTTTTCGTTCTCAGAATTACACTAGCAAAAATGGAATCAAGTAATGAATAAAAGTTGTTCAGCGGCGTGAATGGCTGTCAGTGTCGATACGCGTCACAATGGTTCCATAGAAAAACCTTTCGATCAGGGAAAAAAGAAAAGAGTCGACACTTCGCTGCAGAAGTACCGTTCAGGAGTTTATGAAATACAATCGACTATAATAACGTGCAGACGCATAGAATTTCTAAAGCATATAAACTAACGCGTGCAAAAATAACGGATCACTATTCGGATAAACAAAGATATTTTCAGTTGAGCTCTTTATCTATCTTCTGATGTCATTGGTTCGCGAGATATCACGTAGATTTCGAGATCTTCATGAATGGATCGCGATGCCGGGGATTTACGACATTCGGGCGCGGTGACGTCGACGGCAAACGTGACGTTCGATCGTACGTACGTAGTCGGGTAAGTTATAGGAACCCTCCCGCCTACTTCATCATTTTGATAAACGCTGCGTTCCGCTTGAATTTCTCTTCTTTTTCGCAAATGTTACAGCGAGATCGTGCCAGTTAAATGGAAAAATAAAGGTCGGTTTCGCTGAATAATCTCTTTGACTGTTTATTAATACATAACTCCGCATTGAACCGAAATAATGTAGAAATAATGAAGGGCTTCAAAAGAATGTCATATATTTCGTTACCAAATTTTATATGTCAAATTTTTACGTGAATCGCCGTAATTGAATTATTTAAGAAATCATTTAAAACTATTATTAAATACATTTGAAGCTATATAATTAGATGTGTCAAATTTAATATAGAGAACAGCTTATGTTTATATATAACAGAAATGCACTCGAATGGACCTCATGAAAGATTGGAGGTGTTCGATAAATAAGTAAAAAGATGCTTGAAAATTGCAAAATCAGACGTCGCTGCATCGACGCAGGTTAAACAATCGTCGAATGGAGACGTTAGAAGAAAACATAAAATAATACTTAAACACGCGCAATAAACGTCCATCCCCTCTTTTTTTGTCTCGCAGATATGGCCATCGATTTTTATGTGCCTTGTTCGCGCTAGTGAAACAAATTTGTTCCTTCCCTACAGCCACCAAAGCAGCTTTTGGCAACGCTTTTAATTTAGACGTTTCACAGTGAATTCAATATCTATTCGGAGCAGATAAAATTCGAATTCGCCGGCAGCGTTAATAAAAGCTCAGCAAGTGGATCGCGAAGGATCGTGGAAAAATAATCGGTCAACAGACAAGCACAGGAGCTTTCGCGATGCTTTCTCGCGGCAACTGTCGATAGAAGCGGCGCGTTCGAGAGGAGCGATTGTCGATAGGGGTGTTCTTTTGGTGGTAAAGGTACAAGGTCGGCGAGGCTCCCTGGGACAAGGTCGTGGCGGGAAAGCTCCTCGGGCAGGATGGACAAGCAGAGGCAGAGGTAGATGCATGATCAGAGGCCGAGGAAGCATGAGCAGAGGCAGACGCAGCCAGCCAGGCGAGGATACGTCGTGGCGCGCGTGTAATCCACATGAGAGTGCGCGCCGGCGTTCTGGAACCGAAACATCTGCCTCTCTTCCTCCTTAGCGGCCGCTATTCTCTTGGGCATCGATCAGACTAGCCGTGGTTGTGCGACGGGTCGCCAGTTTCAGGCGTAGCGCCGTGTCTCGCTGTCGCTCCGCAAAAGCTCCAGCCGATCGCGATCCCGCGAATCTCGCGATCGCCGCGACCGCGACACGTGTGAACCTCTCGACGCGAGAATCGTTAGTATGCTCACGAGGCGAACACCTTGACTCGCGTGCACTCGAGGCCGCGTAGCTCCGAGCCGAAGGGACACAGACACCCTTGCTTGCTTGCTTGATCGTTTCCGAGGTCTCTCTATCCCCCGAGGTCCACAGCTCTCGGTACGACCGTCACGTGTGAGTCCTTTGAAAAACGTATCCCGAGGATGGTAACGGTAATCGACGAGAGTATTGTACGCTTTGTAGACTAGTTCCGTTGATATCGATGTGCTGGTCCGATCGGCAGCGATCGGCAACGATGTGATAGTTCGCGATCGGTACGCGCGCCTACGCGGTAGTGGGGCATCATCGGTGACCGGTGACCGTGATCCAGGGGAATTACGAGATTAGGCGAGTGCCGACGCTACCTACCCCCGGCTGCAACGGTGCTCATTAAAATCATTGAAATATCCCGCACACCGCCGAAGAAAACGAGTATCGGCTGTAAAGTTGTTTGGAAGATTCCAAAGACTGCATGGTACTGTTAGCCGCGGCTAGAACTAATATTACCCGACTAGAGTAACGGCATATTTGCTAGTGCATCACGTAAGCTCAGCCACCTTCTATTTATTCTCGATTCTATTCGGATCAACGGTGTACCACTTGCTGCTCATAATCTAAGAAATCGTGGAAATAATCGCGGCTGCAACAAGTAGCACGGCCGGTTGCTAAATGTGAATCTGTAGACCTTCTGCTCTTGGAAGTCGAGTAGCGCTGCTCGTCGTAATTATTTCACACGCTCGCGCCTCGAATCGCACTCCACAGAAATCTTTCTGATGACCGACGCTCTCCCGTGCTCTTTCGAGACAAAGGTGCCCACGGAAATTTGAATCCTCAATGCCGATTTCAAACTGTTTGTTTATACCGCTTGGACTTTCAAAACTATTTCCTTTGTCTTCTTTCGTTAATTTGATTACATTTTTATCGTTTAAGATACAGAGGCGATTTCTATTATATTCGATACAGTTTTCATGGATGGCAGAATCTCAGAACTCGTTGTTAGCTAAACGTATTTCACGTGTATATTGCTCAACATATGCGACATTATTTATTGCGAAAATCTGGGAGAATTAAATCTAGCACAGCGTCTAAATAAATAATATGCTCTCTGCATAGTTTCGGTAGTTGTAAACCACCTGAACCGTCTCGTCTCAAACTTACCTCGTCCCGTCTCAAATTATCATTCCCGAGAAAGGAATTTACCATTACGTTACGTTCACATCAAGGAACAAATTAAGTAAAATTCGTCGCCGTCCCGTTAGAGATGGAAGTTCTTTATTCGATTAGAAGTTCGTGTTTTACGGGCTGGTTATCGTAACGAAGCGTCCACTTTAATGCAGCAGAGTGCAGGCAGTTAAAGTATCGTACGATATTCAATTCGTGGCCAATAACGATCACACACGTCATTCCCCCCTCGGCCCGTTCGGTAATTAACATTTTCGAGCATAATTGTGAGAAAACAGTCGATTATAATTTTTAATACTTTATGGAAACGCGATAACTGCATTCGCCGGGCGCTTCCGCGTTCCGCGGACCGTTCGTGTTCATTCTATTATTGTGCAATGAATATGGAAAATGATCACGGGAATCGGCGCAGCATGCGGCGGGACTATCGAAGGAACCTTTGTTTGATCCACCTAATTGGAGGATAACAGAAATAACATAAGTACTGGACGAGCAATACCGATACTTGGCAAAAGTCAAAGGTTAACCTTCAGTTTCACCGCTAGTTAGGCAGGATTACGCGCGCAGCTCCTTTGAAACATTAAAACTCACGGTGTATAGTTTCGTAGCGGGATCCTTTGAATCCTGTGAGTAAGCTGCACGCTATGTTGCCTCAAGTTATGCAGATTGGTAACTAATTTCCACGCGGTGGTATTTAACACTCGATTATCATGGGCGGCTTTGTAACGCCGAAATTGCGATTCATGTACTTCCCGATTTGTTCGGTAACGAAAGCGAGTTCGCTCGTCTCGCGTAATCCGACATCGCAACCCAGTAATTTTACATGTTACGATGCTATGCTTGCTCGTTCTATCATGTCATAATCGGTGCATTACTCGAAATCACACTGAACTCGAGGGTATTGCGTGACATCGAACGGACATCGTTTATCTTTTCCCGTATCGTTATGCCATCGCGTGTCATCGTCGATGAAAAACAAGAGACGCGAATGTAATAGATATTGCATTTATTACTTACGTTTGTCTATGATTGGTAGAGGACATTTATTTTCTTTCTTACCAAAGGCACTGCTTTTTCATCTAACCATCTATAAACCCTTAAGTGAACTGCTAATTACTGTCAGTTATTGTTACTGTAAAAAAATGGCATATTTCCAAATTAGTAAATGCAAGGGAATTTACGTTGAAACATTCTAAACTGGATACGATAATAAAGGATTGCATGAATTTTTAAACAATTACATTAACATATATTAATTACTTGTCTAGTTGCGTGGGACCGCCGCGACCACCATTGAGGGTTAAATGCATAAATACTGCTGTATAATAATTAACACATATTGCCTCATGATATTTTCATACAGCTATGGAATATATTTTTTTTAATTTGTACAGATCCGTGGAATAAACTAACGTATTAATTATTCAATAAAGAAGCTAGTTTTAGATCTAATTTAGTATAAATAATAAAAAAAAATTATTCAATTATTCGTTGGTGAATTATCTCGTTAGATTGACTATTTAATTCAGAAAAAGTACTTTATTCTATAACATAAAATAATGGCACTATACAAATTACCTTTTTCCGTGTGCTTCTTTAAGTATTAGGTAGTTAAAAAATATACAGAAGTAGAATCATGGATTCTATGGAATTTGCAAGCATTCGATCGAAACAATTTCTACGTACACCGAGTATGTCATTGAGCGGTTATCGATCAATTATTTGCCATCCGCCCAATAATATGGATTGCTGATAATAGGTTTATGTTGCACGATTATGTTTCCATTTTAACGCGAAAGGTTGTCGATAATAGTTACGAATAAAGTCGACCGTCATGTACCTTCTGCGTTGCAATAATAAAAAGGTCAAAGAGTACGCTCTCCGCTTGCCTGCCTCTTAGGAAAGCTCCTTAGTTCTCAGATCTTTTCTCGTTCAGCTATCGTTGTTTAATGCCACATGGGACGCAAATCCACACAATAAATAAAAACGATCTGTCCAATAAGAAACATTATCGCGGAAATTGTGACAGATCCATGGAAAACATTTCCTCGCGTACAGTACGCCAACGTTGTCTTAATCCATCGTCCAGAATTACTGCGGTATTTTCCTTACATAAATAAATATCTTTAAATCTAAAAAATTATTAACTCATATTAAAACGTTCGACTATTTTTAAAAATACCATTACAGTTAGAATTTGCAGATTCACTCGATGTAAGATTCGGTCACGCATCTATCACAGCTAGCTCAGAAGATATTTCTTAAAATATTACTTTAAAATTGAATTTCTCAAATAAACCGAGAATGGCGCAGAAAGAATCTGTTGCATAAAAATCTACAAGAATCGTCTATTGGTTATCAAAACGCAATCTCGGTGTCGATCGATGTTGCACCGATTCGTAACACCGTTCGGTTGAAACGAGTTCCACTCGGGCGACGAGCCTCGGCCCTCGGTTCTCAAAAACCTGGGAATTGCATAAACATCCGCGGTCTAATCAGTTCGGTAATCGGATGGAATAGCGAGCCTCCTCGATGAAGGAAGGAAAGCCTCGGTAGCGAAAAAGACAGAAAAGGGAGCTTGTAAGCTCGCGAGGGGGCCCTGAGTCAGCTCGCTAAATATAACACACCGTGGTACGGCACACGTACGACGTGTTCGACGTATGATCATCCAACTCGAAGTGTGAAAGCTCCGCGTGGAAACGCCAAAACTTGCCGGACGAGTCCGGAGTGGACCGAGCTTTTAAAGTGACGCTGCTGAATCACTCCGAGACGAGAAGCGAGAGGCGAGAGGCTCCAGCAGACACGAGACAGCTTTTGTCCGTGGTTCCGCGATCAGAATTTCTGCGATCGACGGTCTGCTGGCTGACGATCATTAAATCAATATACACGAGCCGTCGCCCATCGGGTTTTCCCCACGAACCTTCAATGTTTTTAACATCTACAGACCGCCCCATAATCGGTGATCTAACTCCTGCTAAAAAATGGCTCCAGATTCAATCTGTTGCGATTTAATTAATATCGTCGAATTTACCGCATCCGTCTAAACGCACTACCATTTTTCGTTTCTATCAAATGATCACAGAAATTTTAACAATCTTGTTGACGATTTTGACGTAATATTTTCTGCCAGAGTTAGTGCCAATCGGCTTGCTTTATTACAATCTATTTTCTATTTTAATTGATCTTAGTCATGGCCAACGGCTGCAGCTCGCCTGTTACGCGTTCAATTAACTTGGTGCATAAATAAAACCTCGTATGAAAACGTTTCATTCCACACAGTCCACTCACTTTCACGCATCAAATCATCTTCCGTATTGTCCTCTCTCGATTCTCGTATTCTATTATTTCAACTGTTTCTATTATTTCCGATCATTGTTTCGTTATAATTAAAATCAAGGCTTCCATTATTTCCACTTGAAAAGAAAGTCAGAAGAAATAGAAAATTCTTGTTACTTGAACGGCAATGAAACTTACTCTCGAATTAAATTCTCAATATTTCTATGGTGTACCGATTCGATTGATCTTCTCTTGCCTCGCGAAAAGAAATCTGCTCGCCTAGCGGAATTCGCTAAGAGCAACGTGGCTCTCCTCTAATTATCTTTCTTCGTTATTAATAATCCTTTTGCCACGGTGTCAAGGAAATGTTACCAATAAAGTAGCGGTGTAAAATTAATGACCCTTGTAGTTGATAAGGGGAACCTTGATCGAAGGAAACCTCCTTTCCTCACATCGTTAGCTTTTCCGATATTATAACTCTCTCGCTTCTGTAAACCAGTACAACTTTTGCAGAATTCAGGATATTTTTACTGGGATACAGGCGATGTTAGTGAACGTATTCTGTGAATAATCGCCAGTTCATTTCAACAAACAAAAGTGAAATTTAACGCGAGGGCAATTACATGCTCGCGTTGATATACATCGCTATTTCACTGTGTGTCTAATAGATAGAAGAAATTACATCGAGCTGTCTGATAAATTTACGAAGAGCGAACAGAAAATATCTGCCTTAAACACGCAATGTTCGAGCCGGTCTCCGATCTCCGTTCAATCGAAACTCGCGTTTTATAGGGAGTTTTGTATTATTTTTCCTCGGTTCCATTTTACTCCTTTAATCCTACAAAAATAAACGTAAACATGATTAAACTGACGTAAAGTATCGATACACGGTCTATTTTAAAATGGGACCATGAAAGTTGAATGCAAGGTGTTCCGTAGTACTTCTTTAAAAATAAAATGCGAATGTCGCCTGAACGCGAGTTCATAAACGATTTATTGCAAACTCGTGACGGAATAAATAATGCACAAGGTGATCCGTTTTAATCGATCCTGCCGATTATTTCCTCGTGACGTTTGTTAGAATTGCGCTTGTAGAGAAAGATAGGTCAGCCTTTGCGTATAATAGGAGAATCGACAAATAGCGAAAGGTTAATGAAGTTGATAAATATTCGTGTCCTCTGTAGAAATTATATGAAAAACAAGTGGAGCACGAGGGACTTTGTTATAAACGTATGCCGCGTTGGAACGTAAATACATGAATGACTGCGCTGCATCGAAAAGCCTGTTGATATATGTATAACTTCGCCGATCTTCTCGAAATTTCTTACACACTATTGATTTTCCCTCGTCCACGCACGCACGCAGAGTACGCGAGTAACGTTTTAAAAACGTTATTAACATCTCGATTCTTCCATTACACGTATACTCTATGCACGCATGATAAAATACAAATAGAACAAGATAGTATAGTTCCTGTCGTGCTATCCATGACCTATATTTTCAAGATATTATCGTTGCATTGTTAATCATCGAACCTTACCTCAATCATATTTCTATATCAATTTACAAGGCACTTCATATTTCGCGTTGGTCTAATATTTACAATCATATTATGCAAATTAAATTTTATTATACAAATTATATTATATTATGCTAATTATGTTATGTTATATTACATTATGCTTACACAGTCGCTTCCAGAAACTAATATCGACAAATAAAAGTGTTAAATACACAAACGATAATTATCCATAATTAAAGCAAGGTTAGGTTGCCAAGTATAGTTTCTGTTTCATTGAAATGAATCTGTGCGAATGATACAGGCACATCGTGTGACGCGAACTTATTGCCTTGCTATCTATTGTAACAGTTTCCTACGTCAGAACTGATATACAGGTGAAAGACGTGCACGTTTCACCTTTATAGCGACGGAAAAATCTGTTTCTTATAGAACAGCTCGAACCGATTTCTTAAGGAAAAAGTAATTCTGAAAGATGCAGGTAACCCATATAAGTTGCGACGAATGAAATGTCAAGGAATGCCGTTTAAAGTGGTCCAAAAATCTACAAAAGCAACGATTGAAATGTCACCACGCCTGAAGCGAAACCGCACAGAATATCTCATTATGCTTTGTAGAATATTTACCTGCAACCTTTTCAATTTCTACGACCTGACATAAAATTTATGTGGACCAAAAGTTCACATTTCCATCCAGCCGCCTAATTATTTCCTTTAGCTGTGATAACACGAGGAATATTTCTAGCGTTATTCAAACGATTTAGTAGCAGAAATTCTTTTGATGTATATTACGTTATTAATTTATTATTATTTCCATTTACAATTTATTTACCGCTCAGTATTATTAGTATCGAATAATGTAAACTCGAAACGCGCAATACAGAAAATGAAAGTTAAGTTGATTAAATACGGTTAAGAAACTGGAGAAAAACGACTGCGAATAATAATTAAAAATAACAAATAAATCACAAAGAACCAAGTCTCGTCGGTTTTAACCAAGCACCAACAATCGTTTAATAGTGAGAAAGGTTCGTTCGATAGGCAGGGATTGATAGTTGTCGCTTTTTTGGTGCAGCATCGGTTGGAAACGCGGAACGATCCGGATAGGAGTCGGCGCGATTGATATGCGAGTGAAAAGTTCACGTTATTGCGAAGGATTAGCAAAGGTGGTCGAAGAGGATGACGATGAACGCTGGTCGGAAACTCATCAGCCAGACGTCGGTGGACAGCGAAAGTAACGAGCGTGTCAGCACAGACCGCGTGGGTAGTTTTCCTTTTCATGCTTACACGAATCCGAACCGTCCGAACGTGCACCGTGTGCACAGTGTTTGTTGTTACACTGCCGCCACAGTTTTTCCCTCCTCGCACGTACCCCGTTTTATTAGTTATTCCACCGAATGCAGAATACGACGGCCGGTCGGAGCATTCTACGCTTTCCGAACCGTGGCCTCCCACCCAGGCCACCGACTAGTTAATATGCGACTCGAAATCTATGTTTACGCTTCCACCCACCACACTTTCTACGTTCGCGAAATTTCGTTTTATCAGTTGTTTCCCGGAAAATATACGGGAGATTTAGTCGGAAGGTGAAGGTTGTTGCCGAACGAATTGCACCGCTGCATCGCAACGCATTCGCGCTGGATCGGGCTCGGTCTTTCTGGTAGAACGGGTTGGACCGTAAAATCAATCACGGTTTTTTTTTTTTAAACTATCGAACAGCAATCGGTACGGTTGCCCACGTGTCGAACGATCCGGCGGTTTTTAGCTGTAACGAAATTTCTTTTATGCATGCGGCGGAACGAAACTCTGCACAAAAGCTTTCGCGAGCTCTTAACCCTGGAGCGGTTGTGTCCGACCCCGTTTGCTATTTTCCACGTTTACCAGTTTACAAGATTGTTACGGTTGAACGCTGAAAACGTTTGTGTCACTCTCTATTAGAAGTGCCGCAATCGACCAGAACGTAGAATCCTTTCGTGCGGTTTCATTACTGCCAACATGGTTTCCACGTAAATGTCGGGTTCCCCGATTAAGTAGACAAATTATGGAAACGTGAAATGGTAAGCGACGTGGTAACATTTGTAGAATACGCTTTATACTTAAAATTGAAATGACGGTGACCTCGGAATTAGTTATATCGCAATCAGCTCTAAAGTTCTTAACTAGATCGGCAACCGTTAGATAACAATAGCTGTGACTGTTCCAGGGTTAACAAGAAATCCAAATTTATTGTCACTAATTTTAATATTGCTATAGTCGACCGATCATTCGTATTTAACTGTACCTTTCAATAGCAATTCATGTTTCACGAACATGTTCACTCAATAATTCCTACATTTAATGTACCATATTGTTTCATCTAACGCGAACTGCACGCTACATCCATGCTTGTTTCAGCAGAAACTCCCTCGGGTCAATTCCGTTTGCCTTTAACTGTGCTCTTATAAATGTTCGTAACGACAAATCTAATCCGTTAACGAGATACCACATTTTTCCAGGGAATTGTACCAATTGATTTCACGGTTAACGCACGTTGACATTTTAGATTGTAATCGGTGTACTTTTAAAAAATTTATCCGGAATAAAACACGCTGATACATTATTACCAGCTTGCAACACGTCTCAATAATTCTACCAAGAGGTTCAAGGCTTTTGTAATATAAGCATCAAATTGCCGATTTTAGCTATATTATATTAAAAAGTCAATTATGAAGACCCTTTACATAGCTTGACTTATTTTCTCTAATATCTATCAAAATCATGTTAGGAATAATTTGAAGTAACAACAAGTTTATTTCATGAATTATTTGTCACAAGATTATTCAATGAATTATTTGTCACCAGATTATTCAATGAGTTATTTGTCACCAGAAACAGTGAAGTAATTCGCACACGCACTTTCGATTAATACACCGCCGCATACATTCATCGACGCATTGATTGCAAGAATATATGTGCGTATGCACGGGGATGCAACAACAATTATGTCATAATCCCCGATTGCGATGATGCAGTCGGGCATCGGACGTAAGATTATCCGTTGTGTCTTACACGTTGCGTAATAGAAACAGTTTTTCTCGACTACATAATACCACGCATAACACTACTCTAGTTAGTGTTATGACAATGACACGTGACCGAGTACACGTGCTCGCACGCTACGCGGGTTACATGCGACGTTCATCGTAAGCCAACTCATCGTTCCTCGAACTACTCTCGGGACGCAGAGATTTAGCTACTGAAAATTAGTGTGTCATTGACTGTTCACGCATGTTTATACACATTAGCATTTTTTTTTTTTGGAAGTCAAGCTGCAGGGACGGTAATGAAATAGAATTTAATAAGTACAGGTAAAGATCTTCTTTTCGTAGGAAACGAAAATAGAATCTTACGTTTATGTAATTGCTCGTTATTACTTTTAATACCTCTTGACTTTTATTCAAGCTTTTATTATTGTGATTGAAAAAACAAGAATAACGCAAAATTATTTGCAAACTATGCATTTTACACGAATGTATTGTGTTTATGTTTCAGGATACCAGAACTCACGTTGTCGTGGAACTATATGATACCGAGCGATCGTACGTGGAGGCACTGCAAATACTAGTCAATGTGAGTACATTTTAATAACACTTTAATTGTGAGTTTCGTTGCACAAAATTATCAAATGCGTTCGCTAACAAGAGAAGTTTAGGGATCGGAAATTGATATTAAAACTTTACCAGTTTCTATGCAACGTTGGTGTGTTCGATACAATTACCTTAATGGAAAAAGCATTTAGTTCTTCACTGTTTAACACGAAAAGTACGGCACTTATTTACAAATACTGTAGCTAAAAATAGTTGGTCATTACGTAGTATGCAACAGCAAGTAAAACGTACCGGGGAAACTTTTACTTAAAAAGTTGCAGTAACAGTTATCGTTCATACTTGTTTTTACCCATGACAATTGGATAAAAATTGGAAAAAGTTTCCCCAAGGCTTAAATCGATATTACATGTACAGAAAACATTGGAAATCGTTTTATAATAGCACAATGTGTTTCCAATCATTAGAAAGGGATTCGATTTTAGTAGAAATCACGTGAAGTAGGCAGAATAAAATTTTATGCAGATTCGTATCTTCAACAATTATTTCGCAAAACGTATAGTTCAATTGACTAAAAATGTTCACGTGGTGAATGTAAAACTAAATAGTTATTAATATTTACAACGAGTAGAACAGGAAGGTGATGGTCGATGGGCCTGTGTCGATACAACCCTTTTTGAATTGCCCCACCGAAATGATCTCGTAAAATCCGAAGATTGCTCTAATTAGAATTGTCGAAACTGAAGCGATTTCTGTGCTACCTTTTCACTGATTTTCCCTTCCGATTGGGTATCGACTAAAACGTGTTTCACGAAAGTTCTTAGAACAGTGAAGCCCCCGACCTTGGTCCTCGTAAACAAGCTCGTTTCCCGTTTATTTACTTCGGAGGATTCCACTTCAATGATCTACTTGTCGGGCAATTTCTAGCTAAGTTATGCAGCCTCGTATCTCTCCCGGTTGTTGTTTTAATTAAATATGCCGCGCGTATTACAAGCGTAGCGTGGTAAATTCTCGAAACTCTTCCGGCAATAGGTTCGACCAATCATAATAAGATAACATTACTTCATGTTACGAAATTAGCTCCTTCTCTTCCGATGCTTCCCCTTCTATAAAAATTGCTCTTCAATCAATTTAACGTAACCCTTTGTTCTTGTTTGTGCCTAAAACTGTGACACTAAAATCTATACATAAATGGAGTACACCACAATCCGCTCTCCTACATCACAGCAACCTAAAATCATGGTTTGACACAACACGCTGTAAAATACACGGCCATCTTGTAATATTACAGTTTAACAGGGTTCATCGAACTTAACGCTTTGCACTCGAAGCTATTTTATCTCCAGCACCAAGATATTTCTATCGATCTACACTATTTCAATTTTACATGATTTATTCCTTGTTAAGCAAGTGACATTGTCCTTATTAGTTTATAGAGCATTTGCATTTTTAGAGATGTTTTCAATATAACAGAATTTAGCAGCATAAAATGTCTTTTGAAAGGTGACGTACCTTATTTCCAATGGCGCTGCATAGTCGTCACTCGAGTGCAAAAGGTTAATAGTTTCCAAATAGCAAGAGTTAACAATCTTAAATTATATCAAGAAACAGTTTGCGTTATTCCTACATTCAACACCGTTCCTATGCAACAGGTAACAGATCAATCCTGCTATAGGATGAACCGCTGTATTTGAATAGCATTTTTATCAGTTGATAAATCAGCGATAGAGAATGTAAAAAGATGCTAGCGTGCAAAGGGTTAAACAATCGATGCAGGATGGTGACTCATTAGAAATAGTTACAACCAATTGGGTCTCGCGAGTGCCGGCCGCTAAACGTAAGGGTATTATGCGGAACACGATAGCAACGAAACCCTCCTGCCGAAGGAGAAAACACTTTTCCTCGCCGTTTGACATTTCAAGAAGCTGATCTCGAACGCGTCTCTGCTTTCAACGCGCTCTGCTTGTGTCAAGAGAGACGGCGAGCACCCCCAACCCTCTCGCGGCCGATCGATAAATAATACCTGCAATTAGTTCTTCGTAATTACCGTGCCGCCTCTGCGATTCGATATGATCGAGGAAGGACGATTCTTCATAAACACCGTTGGAAATCGACGCGGGTAAATAGGTCGCAACCTTCGCGCGCGGCGCGTGTTCTGAATTTAATGGCTGCGTCCCGCGACGGCTATCGATATATCGGTCGCGGCTCTCGTAAACGATTTTGCGACCGCGTGTCTGCGTTTTCAATGGGGTTGATTGGAATCCTTTAACCGATTTGCTTGGCTTTTATGAAACCCTGCCTCGAAGAATAATTGCAGGAGATTGGAGTTCAGAGCAACAGGAGGCGAATGTAACGTAGCTGGTAACGTTGTTCGACAGCAAGTGGGATTTGTAATTTTCGGCGACCTGGTAGATTTTATAGATCTTCGTGGGAGTCGAAATTTGTAGTTCTTTTCGAATCTGGATTCTTTGAAATTCTCATGTATAGTTTTCAAAGGAATTAATTTTGAAAGAAAGACGCAGATTTTCATTTGTGAAGATACTTTGTGCTTTTGACAGTCGTAGTGGGCCAATTGCATAATAGTATTCTGTGGACTTCTTTAAATATGCTAAAATGATAGTTCATGTAAACTATCATGGTTCGAACACCTAGAAATGTGTCTATTTTGAAATACATGTAAAATTTAATGATAATTGATTTTGTCTATAAAACAATAAGAAAATGATATTGACTAATTGTCATAAGAAATTAATTTTCAAAATACAAGACCTAAGATACTGTTTTGAAAGAGGATGTACAAATATATGGCATTTCAGAAATACCTGCAACCACTGAAGAGTTCCGAGAATGCCGGTTTGGTGGATGCAGCGACAGTGGACGAAATATTTTACCAGGTGAGCGAACTTCTTATTAATTTACCGCATAAAATCTATATAAGGCATCCACTATAATTACACAGTTTAATTTTACATCGTTTCGCTGTAATAGATAATTTACTGCTACTTTCCGAGATCTATTTATTATTGTGAAAATTAATGTTTCCAAATAGTTTCGATTTTTTTTTCTTATACTAAAATCATACTTATCGATGCAAAAATAGAGCTTAAATCATTCGCTAGAATATCGGATGAACTTGAACAAAAATTTGAAATGTTTAATAACGAAACGCGAACTACAGGTAAAACTATTTTTTTATAAAGATTACCATGCGCCGTATTCTCAGGGCTGATCACGATCGGATTTCTCTACTTGTCTGAAATTCCATTCAATGCAGTGTGCTGGAATTTTCGCGTGCACTGATTGAAAGCATTATGAAAGCCCAATCTCAGACGATAGATTCCTCGAGCTCAATTTACTACATTCATATTAATTTCTGACGAATACTTCCTCAACCTAATGTTCAACTTGCAATTGCGTTACGAAGATAAAAGCAATTTGAATATGAAATTATTAAATACTATTAAATATCTTTAATTATATTTGTATTCGTCCAAAATACTATCCTATGATGCGAATGGAAATACATTCAAAATTCGGTGTAAGAGTTCCAATTTTATTTGGTTAAACATAGCACAGGATATGGTAAAAATGAAACAAATATTATTGAGCAAACATTCTCTTTTTCTTATTTATCTAGGGAAAAATCATTGAATTCTATTTGGGATACGGAGAATTATTCGTTTGTGGTCGAGATATTTGCTAGAGAACTAGCATTTCGAAGAAATTAAACTCGAATATCGAGAAGAAAGCACCGACTCGTTTAACGCGAAACGTTGTTTAACCGATCTATTATTTTATGCACAATAGTTCCTTATCAAAGAAAAGTATGGCATTGTTGAACGATCGTATTCACGAGTTTTAGGTTCCCTCTATCCTCAATCATCACGAAGTATTTCTGGAGGAACTGCGCAAAAGGCTCGATACTTGGGAACTTAAACAGACAATTGGCGATGTCTTCCTCGATGCGGTATGTTTTTTCCTATTTTTACCACAGTCGACGACGGCTGTTCTTTATCGAATGAAACCGAGTAAAACGAATTTAGCGTTTTCATACGCCAATTTTTTACAAATTCGAGTTACGTAAATGTGTTCGCAAAATTTAAAATAACATAAACAGAGTGTTAAATGTTGCATCACGCCAACAATTTAATCATTGATTTACATTCAATCAACGCAAAGGAATTTAATATATTAATTATATATTATTAGTTATGATAATTGGAAACGGTAATAAATTTAATACAATTTTCGAAATTATAATTGTTGAAATTACTTGGAACCGTTGTAGTTGTATGCGTGCACGTTGACAGACGTAATAGATCGTGACATTTTCTTTACAGTTCACGAAGCCAGTCGTCCTGGACACATACACCCTTTTCCTTGATAATTGGAAGTCCGCGAGGAAGGCGATAAAGACGGCTTGTCAGGCGAAACCGGCTTTCGCACGATTCCTCGAGGTACGCAGAATCTATTCCCTTTCATTTTCAATATTTCAATTAGCAGTTTTGTTTCTCTGTACACCGGCGCTAATTTGATCAAGAATTACCTTGGCAAATTCTATAAAAACGAGAAATTACATTTACGTTTTTCTCCAGTCTACTCTAGCTTCTATAAAAAAAGATCTAGCAGGTTGAAAAAGAATCGGGTTACTCATTGTACGTACATATGTATATGAATATGTGTGTGGAACGTTCTCGTGTTTGCGCACTATAACGGCATAGCAAATCAATAGATTCCTAGAGTATATATAATTAATAAAAGTAAGAGGAACGTTCTATAAATAAATAAAAATAATAAATTCTTGTCCTCAGAGCATTCGCACGACGGCGTGCCGGTTTATTACAGACTCTTTAATGTTCGTCGAATTTCGTTTAAGAACACAAAGAAAATTCTATAAACAATTTCGTTGTTCTTGTAGCTCGTGACGGTGCATAATTAGTTGCATAAATATTTGTTCAGGATACATATGCGTACGATTTGTGCCGGTTCAGTTAAACGATGGGAGGACCCATCAAATCGCGTCTAGAAAGTTGATATCCTCGATTGTTGCATCGTAGACAATGGAACGAGAGCACAAGGGAAAACTCGGACTAGATCAGTTGCTGATCATGCCGGTGCAGAAGATACCCCGTTACGAGCTGCTCATCCAAAGATTGTTGAAGCACACCGATGCGTCGCATCCCGATTTCGAATTACTGCAAGCCGCTCAAAAGGAGGTGCACGAGTTAGTCGTGAAGATCAATTGCACGGAAAGACAGTCCCTCGAGTGGCAGCAACAGCAAACTACTTTGCGGGAAGTTCAAGCCCTCGTCGAAGGTCTCGTTGGCATCGTTACTAACGACAGGTAAACTTCTTCAAGTTATTATGCGTTTACGTAATATACAGGGTGGTACGGTCGGAAAGGGGCTGCATCAGGTTTGAAAATTGAGTCGAGAATATAGGATCGAATGTTGTAGTTCAACATTTCATTTTTGAGCAAAATGGCAAATAATATTGTATGATGATGTTAAGTAATGGACACCTGATTTCTAATGAAAAATATTACAAAATTTTATTGATATCATAATAATAATACAAATAATATGAAGACAATATTGTTATAAATTTTGATATGACACTGTAGGCTTTCAATTTTATCTCACCATAGTAATAGTCTTTAAATAATTTTAACATCCGACTTACTTTTTCAAATCTCTACATTATTTTCTGATTTTTAAGTAAAACGTGATTTAAAATTGTTTGAACATTGTTTAAGACAGCTGTTGTCATTATCCGGGTCTACAAAAAATTAAATTCAACGTGTCCGAGTAATATTGTAAGACGAAACAAAAGATAAATGAAACAAAGCCGATTGAACATATTTATTTGAACATAGAGGTTCGGTCTTTGTCCCCCGAGTCTGGTGCCTATGGTTTCTGCCTTTTGAAATTGAACGCGGCTGGTTTCCCACTTCGAACGGAAACGAATGTACAATGACTCCTTCAAATACATATGTCCCCGTCGTATCCATGCGAAACCGTTGTACCCGGTTTTTCAATTCACGAGCTATTCAATCTTTAAGTATGCATATCGTATCGATTCCCAATACAGGTGCGTGTCGCGGTTAAAACTGCCCTGAATGCAAAATAAAGATTCGTTTGCATTGACATATCTATTTTTACCGCAGAGCTTTCGTCCGCCACGATCTGGTCACCATTGCCTCGAACCAGGGAACGAGAAAAGAACGCGCTTTGTTCTTGTTCTCCGATCTACTTCTCATCACCAGCATCAAAAGGAGAAGCGGCACCATCAAAAAACCGTCGACGTGAGTTCCTAATAAATTTCGTGGCTGTGCAAAAATTATGCAATAGAATTTACGCATATTTTATTATAATACGACACGATACAACATAATATTTTCCTATATTCGTCAATCCTGTTCCGTAGGAGTTCCTGTCCGAACAGTTTGGTCGGCCTACTGGAAGCAAATAAGTACAAAATGTTAATGAGAATACCATTGGACGACCTAGAAGTTATGAAAGGTATTACTTGAAGCTCATTTAACGCTCCCTTGGTTCCATGCTATACTCTATCGTAAACATTGCAATAAATTGGCTTCCTTCAACAGCCAAAGATGAAAATTTGAGGCGAATGGCAAGGGAGGTAGACCATCTTCGAGAAGACTGCACTACGTTGGTACAACTTCAAGAACTCGCCTCAACTTTGCACGGTGCGAAGCAACAGCTCGAGGACCTCATCAAGGACATGCTCGTGCAAGCGCAACGTCAATTAGCTGAGAGAAATGCGGCGCATTCGCAATTGGCCTGTTTAGAATTAACGCTTAATACCCAGTGAGTAATCATTTAGTATAAAGATTTTCTTAAGCTGCATCTTATAATTTCTGACGTTTTGCTCCAGCCAATTCTGTCACCGTCACAAAATCATGCATTTAATACCCCAAGCATTTGCGAAAATCACTAAAAGTCATTGTTCCTGGCATCGTTAATTTCAGGTCCGGGATCGAGAATATCTCCGTCATGTTCACGAAACCGGACAAGAGGGCCAGTTGGGAGGAGAGCTTCAACGAGGCCAAACAAAAATTAGGTAACTATTGTCAGCCATCATTTGCGAATGATCAACAGTCTGACCTCTTTCGATATCCTCATTTGCAGCGTTGTCCGCCGATAGGAGGCCTTGCCCCGAGTTTGTGGGTCCTCTGCCAATCAGGAAGACTAGGGCCGGCCTGCAGTTCACTTGTGCTGCACCCACCTTGACCAACGGCCAGGTTTCCAGGGATGTCTGGGTGTGCAACAGCGACGGTTTCGTCGGCCAGGTGTGCGTGTTGAGCTTGATGCCGGAACCGCCGCATGTCACTTCTTGCAACGGTGTTTGCAACTCCAGGATCCTGTGCGTAGCAGGAATCCCGGCGTGTACACAGAGGTACTTTATCCCCTTTTTAATGAAGTATTTACAGTGGATCGAGGTTCTCGTGGCCTGCATACTCACCGTTAGTAATTGAGTACACCCGCAGTCAGGGGAAACATCTTCAATGACCACGATCTTAAGCACGATCTTTGCAGCGTTAACAACCACCGCTGTTGGGACAGCGTCATTGTATTTGAATCATTCTAGATCTAACAAGAAAATGTGTGTACTCGTATACTTATATATTAATCTGCTAAAATGTGTATTGATATTGCGATTTGTAACTGATCATGTTTCATCGTAGGATATCGTTTAATATATTTTCTGGCATGCGCTGCTGCAAACTTTCTTTTATATTGGTCGCATATAAAACGCATTCTTCATTTTTCATCTAACACCGTTGCAACTATTTCGATGCGTAGGCATTTGTGATAAAAACGAATAGACGCAATTTAGGACAGTATTAGTTTGAACATGTGCAACGGCTGAAATTCAAAGGTCGTTTGATCTTATCTAAAGATCAAGGTCACTGGAGATGGAGTCTCCTAGCAGCATTTTTGAAATAGTCCGCTTTTAGAAGTCATCTAGATGTAACGCTTTGCTCGTATGCCGTATAGGCGGGTAGAAAGAATCTCTACTTTACTTGTATTGTATTTTAGATCGAATTCATGCGTGACTAACAACTCTTCGTACGCGAACAGTAAGAGCAGCATAAGCATATCGGTCCAGGATGTCGATGCCAGTGGCGGGAACATACACTTAGATAGGTAATATTTTTGACATTAAATCGAATTCCGTGATTGAGTGTACAATACCGTGCAACAGAAACGCAATCTGTCGTAACAGTAGCAATCGAATGAAAATTATTCCAAACTTTCGAACGATAATAGTTACTCATCGATTCCTTGTTTCATATGGTGACTCGCCTAACTTAGCGCCCTTGTATTGCTGGATCAGAAATAGAAACAGCAGCGTGCGATCGGTGAAATCTGTCGATCGTTGCACCTTTCGTTTTACCAATTAAATGTCATACAACATTAAACAGAGATTCGATGATCTGTAAGAAATCAAAAAGAATAATCCGCGGAGTAGTAGTGAACAGAGATCTTTTTACTCGTTACGGTATAGATGGTTCCAAACTCCATGAATATGATGTTGATCTATATATTTATCGCCAGTTTCCAAACGTAGATACTGTTGATTTTGGAAGTATAAGTTAACGATTATTTGAAGTAGAACAAATTGAGTTAGGTGAATCACCCTGTACAATATCGTAGTTTTATTTGCATCTAGAATTAATTATCGAGTGCGATTGATTGATAATCTGAGGAAATCGTTTTACAACAGCTCGAGCTCCGAGGACTCGGACTCGGACGACATTCCATGTGCAGATACGGGTAGCCTGACCTTGGGTGGCGATGTTCCAAGTATTGACAGTTCGACGACAGAAGAAGAGACCAACCAACCCACAATGTGGCTGGGAATGGAAGACGGATGCATACACGTTTACAATTGCAACGACAACATCAGAATCAAGAAGAACAAAGTGAAACTCCAGCACAATAGCAGCGTGCATAGCATCATGTAAGATTCTTTAGAAATCGTCTGTTTGATTATTGTTGGCACAATGTTTCTTACATGAAAAATCTTTTAGATACTTGGACAATAAAGTGTTCGTATCGCTGGCTAATGGAGACATCACCGTCTACATTCGAGATCATTGTAAGTGCTTAATAATTTTTAATAATTTATAAAGCCTTATTTCACTGACTGATAATCATATTCTTTCAAGGAATTAATTCCGATGTAGGTGGTGAATTATTTACATAAACATCATTTTAATCGAACTGTTTAATTAAATGTTATTGAAGAAAGAATCCAATTAGTAAGACTGTAAATTTCTAGTGGGTGGTTGGAACACACCAGAGCCAACAACCATAATGGTAGGAACGCCGGCAACTCCGATCACAAGAATGCTTTCGGTATCCGGGAAACTTTGGTGCGGCTGTCGCAACACCGTGAAAATTCTGAACACCCACACGTACGAGGTCGAACACAGTTTCGCCGTCAGCAACGACTCGTCCACGTCAGTTTCCTGCATGGCGAGTTCCGGTGGTCTCGGAGTTTGGATTTCTTTGCACAATAGCGCCGTGTTGCGACTGTTCCATTCTACCAGCTATGAATGCTTGACGGACATCAACATAGCACCGGCTGTTACCAAAATGCTTACCAGTAAGTCTCTACCTGGATACGGAAGCTTTTAAAAAGTAATTCTGAAAGAGATGCGCGTTATAGGGGCAACTTATTCATTTGCCATTGGAATTGTTAGATTTATTCACAAGTCCTAAGTTATACGAATTCGAAGACGAACATCTCAATATACACTTCTATTTAAACATTCGTTTAACAAGTAATGTGAGGAATAATAGTGCACACATTCCTATACAAAGTGAACGTTGTCATTGCTTAATAAACGTTACCGTTGTCTTTAACACATGAACTAAGACGAATCTATATGCGCTGTCTATGGTATTTATTTTAACGGAAGCTTTAAACTTGCTGCAGGTTGCGATGACATAATACGACAGCACAAGGCTGCTTGTCTTCGAGTTACCGCACTTTTGGCTTGCAACGAGTTGCTTTGGATCGGTACAAGCGCCGGTGTTCTCCTGACCGTGCCAATTCCCCATATAAAGCCATCCACTCAGAGGATGTCACAGCCGCCAATTGTAACCGGTGCGTATTGACGTCAGATTAAATCGTCTATAAACAAGCATCGTTATTGCTTTCGTTATAATTAGAAGCTGGCTAGAGTTGACCGGTTTTCGCGAAGTGTCAGTTCCGACACCACAAAGCTACAGATACGATCAATCATTCGTGAAATTTTTGGATCCGTCCGCGCATTTCTGATGCGATAACGAGTATTTATAAAACCCTCTCTCACAGAAATCATATAAATCATAGGAGGTAGTAGTACCTTAGCTATCGATGTTCGCATCCGTTTATATTGAACGCGAAGAGATCTGCGTTCCTAAGAAAATTTATCTTCCTCCGAATTCCAATTTTGAAGTTCCAAACTTGATATTTGTATATAGATCTCTGAAAACGATCGTTACCAAGGAACACTAATTAATGCATTGTTCTTTAAAAACGTAACATAATTTCAATATGATACTTTCTTTTCCAGGCATTCCCCATGGACACACCGGGCACGTGCGTTTCCTCACGTGCGTGGAAACATTGTCACCATCGAAACCAGATCCACGTCCGAAAGTGAACAGATACTCCCTGAAATCAAATAAGAATCAACAGAATAATATCAATCGCGGGAAACTCCTGGTGATATCAGGCGGCGATGGCTACGAGGATTTCAGAGGACCTCAAGCTTCCGCTGAGCCGCAGGCTGGTCGTGAAGACTCGACCAATCATCTGCTGCTTTGGAAAGTGTGATGTGATCTAGAACGACCCTCGGTGAGTTCAAAATAATTCTAAAATCCCTTACTAAATTGAACGTCAATATACTATTCAAGACTTTATTATTTAATTATTGACAAGAGACTAAGAGTTTCTTTAAGAGTGAATTTTTGTGTGTACACTACACACAGTTTGAACAAACAATTCAATATTTTTAAGAACAAAGATGAAAATCTTTGTTCTGAAATCTTTGATGAAATCACGAAAGCAAAACAGTATTTTTATGGTATATAAATATTCGGGAGAGTCTCCTGCATCTATATCATGCAACAAAAGTTTATTTATGATTGTAAATATCGAGAATAAATATTTCTTGCTGTTTTATCTATAAGAGGCCGTGTTAAAAACGGTACGAATCACCTGTTCCTGAAAATGTCCGAACAGCGCCATTAGACGAAGTGACAAAATGCTTAAACTGCTAGCCAAATTACGGACGCAATTTTTTTCACGTCAGTGATGAATGTCGCCACCATAACTTTCCCTCAAAAGACCTCGATCGTTGATAAATTGCCTACAAGTTTCAGCGTTTTGCTGCAACGTCTTGTGGCGCTGTTTGGACACTTTAAGCGGAAGTGACAAGTAACACCGTCTAGCGAAGAAAAGTGAAACTAAATCGTTGAACAGTTTGAATGTTTTGCCACTGCACCTGATGGTGCTATATTAACATTTTAAGCAACAGATGATTCGTACCATTTTTAAACTGGTTTCTTATGACGAAAACGGCAAGAATCATCTTTTCCAATATTTACATTAATAAACAAACTTTTGTTGCTTGGTATAGATGCAGGAGATTCTTCTGAATATTTCTGTGCTCTCAGAATTCTATACTCTCCTAACTCTGGACATCTTTTAAAATTACAATTCCACGAAACACACAATTATAGAACACACATTCTTACTTCAATGAAACGAGAAAAATCTCGGGATCGACTCGCAGCAGGCGGAGCATGATGCAACAGTAATTAATATTCGAGAAATTTATGGATTCCACAGGCAAGGGTCGCAGTTCACACACGTCGGCATGACACGCCGTGGGAATCGTTGTCACGCGTGCGCTCGGCACGTGGTCGGGTCCGGGATCGTCCGATCGTGGCTGTTCAGGACGTATTTGCTCGACGGTTTTTCAGAGAACGCGGCAAAGTTCTCTGGCTCGTTTTGGCCGAGTCGATCAAGAGCAGAATGTGGGAGGTTCGTTGTTTGCAGGGTGCCAAGAGGAACGGGTTCCGCAGCGTGATGGGACCCGAGTAGGCGATTTTTCACCAGTTACCTTCGACGCTGACGTAATACACGATCAGACTTCGAGACCGGGTGGATCTGTTTGACAGCTGTTGAAACGTTTTAGACAGAGACACGACAGTACTGTGTAAACGATTTGCTGAAATCAGCGTAGAGACTCTGAAATTGACTATGTAGATCGTTCAGCACAATCATTTAACTAACGCGGGGCTTCAGGAAATCGTTTAGCAGAAGATTTGTATTTTTGCACTGGATCCAGAAATAATTTTTGCGGATTTGTCACGCAATCGCGTTTACTATCGATGTATTTTACTGTTCGTTAAAGAGGAATGCGGGATAGACGGACTACGCGTGAATCTGTTTGGAGAACAGTAAATGGGGTGGCGTAATGAGGTACGGTACCTGGGAGAGCGTTGAATCGAGCTTATTATACAACCGACACAGGCCTAACTTTACGTAGACACTAAAACAGAGACTAATCCAATGAATTGTGCCAAAACGAATTTATCATTGTCCATCGATCGACGCTAAGCAAGAACTGACGTACTTCATTATTCGTTTTCTTAACCGACATCAAACTGAATGTGTTCGTGTTGAACGTGATGGAACTGGTCCAGACTTCGGACACTGGATGCGAGTAATCTTTTGAAATTCAAATATCTCTCGAGACAACTGTTACTTGGTTGTTGGTCGGGAGTTCAAATTATTCTGTTCCCTCGTGCGAACGCGACGAGAGGGAACCGATCGAGCAAACCGAGTTTGTCGAATGAAAATAACCGTGATTACGTGTTTAGTGAAATTTTTTGTCCGCCTTCTTACGCAAAAAAATTTCGTCGCAGGCGAGAACGAAACGCAGATCTGATGGAAAAAGTAATTTCAGAGTCGTGAGATATTTTTATTCGGACGAAGAATATTCCTTGAAGCTTCGCTGCGATAATTACCTCGGAGAAAATCAGGTTGAATCGATTGTGGACTGCATCGAGGGCTGCGAAATTCGAGAGGCCACTTTGTATAGTTTCCCCCGATCAAGGTGTACTTTTCTTTAAGTCTTTAAGCTCTTTACACCTTCCGCGCGGTTTATTCGCTTAAACGTATAGGCGACTCGTATACTTTTCTACAAAGTTCCAACGATCCACGGAAAATATCAACTATGTTATTAACATACAGCGTATTTGACAATAATTAATTGATATCGATTGTTCGAGTGATCTTACGCGAGACAAATATATCGACGACGTCAACCAAAGCCGATGAATTTTGGTTTTCGCGTATTGTCACGCTAAAGATTGTCGCTTAGAGTCGCGGGATACGGGCGTTCTTCAGCTTGGAACACTTCGTCCTAAAGATTGTTGTTGCAAAGGATTTAATTGTCCTCTTTTCCAAGGTACCACCTTTCGCTGAAGAAAGGTCTTAACTTCGTTGCAGTTGTAATATTGGGATCACTGATTCGAACCACAAGGCTAAACAAATTGTTAAGAACAAGACCAACTAAATTGTTAAAAAAAAAAAAACACAGTTGAATTGAATTTTAGTCTTCGCATGTTACACAGAAAACGTAATTCTGAAAAACATTTCATATCGAGTGTAACAATTGTGATCCCAGGATTTTTTACAATACATGTACTTGTAATTGTACCATGAATGAACAACAAAAATGAGATAATTGAATATACGAGAAAAATTGGTCAAAATGAAATTCTTTGTCGTGTATGCAAAAAGAGATGATTTACATCTGCAAGATAAAGAGAGCAAATGACATGATATGCTGAGAGCATATAATATACTGAATGGGAACAAGTGCTTGTTAGTGATCTTCAAATTGAGCTTCATATTGAGCTTGCTATGGCTACAAGTGAAATGTGACTTGATGTATCATATTGTATATTTGTAATTACGTGAAACCCCATTTTGAATGTAATTCCCTAAAACATCAATATCAGCTGTCAATGTACTTAAATGTTACTTAACATTGAAAAATTCTAGACAGTGTGATTGTCTACTCCTAGACAATGTTACTTTCGTTAGCAATTGTATGCTCTATCTATGGAATATTTTATGTGATAAAAAGTCTTCCACTCATTGGTAACGGAAGACGCCAACTTCAAAGAAACAGAATATAAAGAAACGTCAAATCTTTTCTCGAGTCTTCCTTGTTTCATTGTGTATATTTCGATGATAGCGAATTAGATACAATTATTTCTCTCGATCAGCTTTCCCTGTCATTATACCTCTCGACCTTTCGCTAATATGGAGCCTCATCCTTTCGTCTTACAAACAAACCGAATGTTCCCTCGACACGAAGTTTCTAAACAGTTTGCATGATTTGCAGTAGAATGAACTTCTCTCTAAAAAGAAGTGACCACAATTATTGACCCCAATATTATAACTTCTCCTCAAGTAGAATACAACGTACCTTGTTACTTTACAACTTTCGTATGTTAATCAGCGCTTGTTATTTCAGAAAACGGAGAACATTGATGCTCGTCGCGAAGTTTTTTGAAACATTGTACAAACCCGTTACCTAATTATAAACACATACACGGAAACAGTGATAAAAAGGCAGTCCAAATACACTAAACTAAGGGTTGCATCGTTTTACTGACAGAGCCGGGTCATTCTCGTATATCTCAAGACTGAACGAGATCTCGGAAAGCGACACGGAAAACAATGTCGCGCGCGCGCGACATAAATAAAACTCGATAGTTTTGGTACACGATATTCTGACTCTAGATAGGAATTACAATTCCCATTATCGACTGGCTCAAACTGAAAAACGATCGCCGCTTAAATCGCTCCTCAAATAGTTTAAGACCTTTTCGATGTATTTTTCCTTGCACCTGTATGTGTGATGATCGCTTTCCACGAGCCTGTTTGCACGAGTCGGTCGCGTAGCTCCAATCATCTTTGCAATTCGCGCCACTTGGTACTACGATCAAACGGGTAACAAGTCATACGAATCATTCGAGCAGAGCGTACAATTTCTGAGCAAAATTACCCAGCCGTGTACAGGGTCGTGTAATATATTTATCGGTGTAATTCCCACTATCTCGCAAGACGTTAATGAGATTCACGTAGAGAAGCAAGAACCATTGAGAACGAAGATCCGATGACGAACTCTGCCTTCGATGCTTGTCTTTCAAATGAATGTTAGATTACTCTACCGGCACGTGTAACCCTGTTGTCGATGCGTGGTTCTGTGTACGCGTGTGTATAACTAAAAAGAGTATCGTAGTGTGAAGTGCGAAGATACACGATCGACAATAGTCCGAAGCAGAGCTTGCGTGAATCTTGCGTAATTTCCCTTCGGTTGCCTCTGTTCGTCCAGGAATTGGTCGAAACACTTGTTACGGGAACGTTGCTTCGCCGACGAACGTGGTCAGGAGTGGAAAGCAGATAACAAGAAATAATATTATTTATTATAGCAACGTAAGGTATGCGAAAGTACACGCCAGCTGTATCGCGATTGATACTGTATGAATGCATCTGTGGTATTTCTAGTGTGCAATAAGAACGGTGTCATGTGTACAGCAACGATCGCGCTCGTAAGTTATTATTAATGTTATTAATGATAACTGGAGGCGAAACACGCAACTGCGCAGAAATATATTTGTATTATATGTATTCGTTCCTTCCTATTGGTGTCGTTATTTCATTATCCTGGTCATTTGCGCGACGAGTCAATTATCATAAGACAGCTCTTATTTCATTGAGTATTAGTCGAATAAAAATTAATCCTACATACACACGAAGCTGTTGTGGTCTGTTCAACGCCCTGGGGATATGCCGTATTCGACAGGGTCCCTTATGGAAAAAGCAGCGCCCATCCTCGACGTTTACAATTATAAATAAAACTTTTGTTGCATTGCATAAATGCAGGATATTCTCCTGTATATTTGATTAATATGAAAACATTCTGTTAATCCCGGATATGCTTTACAATTAAAATTACCTGAGATGTGTAACTACAGAATACACATTCTTACTTCAATTAAATAAGACCTTCAAGTTTAAACAACGTTTCTTCCGTTCTCGTTATGAACAACTCTCAAGATCGACTCGCAGTACGCGGAGCATGGTACAACAGTAATTATTATTCACGAAATTTATCGATTCCACAGACAAGGGTCGCAATTACACACTATGGCATGGCGCACCGTGGGAGTTGTTACGCGTGCATTCAGCACGTGGTCATCGGAGATCGTCGGATCCTAGTTACCTAGTTGTAATACTGTGCGAATGCTGATCATGTTTATTTTTTATACAGGATGAAGTCATTGAAAACTGATATATTTCTATTATGCCATACAAATACAAGCGATTCTGAAAAGAGAAGCATATTTGCTTGGAAAAGACATTTATTAAGACTGAAAAGGATTATTATTGTAGGATATAGAATTATCAAGTTTTAGTTTAAAAGCAGTCTGACTATTAAAATTAATTACGTACATTAATACTAATTACAAAATGAACGTATTTCCGCTTTATTAATATTTTCTTAAAAACAGAATAAAAGATTGTGAAATATACATGACTATGAATTTCACCGGAAGATATGTGTATATGTACAAGCATAAGTAATTCTGATGTTGTATACGCAAGATATTGTGTACGTGTATCCCCCTTAAAATCTACTTGAGAAAGTACATTGTACGATTAAATACGATTCAACATTCAATACTTTGGTAAATATCCGCTTTGTGCTCACGTTTCTGTTCGTTTGCTCACTTGCATTATTTTATTGACTAGACAGTACATTTATATTTAGACGAATGTTACAGAAGTACAATGTATCGAATCTTGTGAAGCGGCGTTTGCTTTTCGTCTTGTTTAAGATTGAAATATAATAATTAGGTGAGTCGATTTTATACATCCTTAAATTCATTTTGACGATTAAACTGCGCATTTTAAGTATGCATTTACAATGGATAAAGCTGAATGGAAACAGGTGAATTGAAAGCTCCAACCAGCTTCAATGTGTTGCTATCTTCTTCTATATCTAACAAGATTATTAAGACTGTAGAAGTATCAATTTTTATAAACATCAGCAGTTTATCGTTAACACTCGTGCAATTTCGCGGAATTGGACGACACTCGTTCTCACTTGCGTATTGCAAATGAGTAGAGCTTTTCTTATTCTCGAATTAACACTGGAATGGCACCGACCGCTTTTCTTCGCTGAAGTAATCGTAGACTGTAGAGTACCTTAATTTATCGAATATTTTCAATTGTTCGATTAAAGTCTCAATTAAAAGGTTATCATGTTGCCAACCGAACAAGCGAACACAGCATTATGCCAAAAGGTAGCAGTATAAAATAAAGTAAAAAAGATCAAACATTAAAAAAATATATAATAAGTAATTGTTAAATAACGATAACGATACAAATATTTGAATCGAATAACAGTTACTAAAATTAATAGTAGTCATTGAATCTATGTATTAGATTAACGTTAATGTTAAAATGTCTGAGGTTCGTAATCATAACTCCCTAAGTCAACGTTTATAAAAATGACGTAGAGTAATCCTCAGTGTTAAATCCCATCGCGTCATTATGTTCCATCGATCGTCACTCGCACGGTTGGCAAAGGATCGCTGTCATCCGCAAAACACACAGAATATCGCAACGCAGAAATTCTAAGCAGTATGAAAGCCTGATGTAAATTGTACACGAAATATCAGCGAGGTATCGTTCTCAACATACTCATTTATTCCTCAACGACTCGTCGTGGTATCTCAAACTTCTACCAAAGAGAGATTCCAGTTAGACACGGAGCACCTTTGTCTACAGTCCAAACTCCAAACCATGAAGTGCTCTTCGTCGTTTTCGAGTGGGATCATCGAATTCACGAAAGATTTTTAAGTCATCTTGACAATCGTGCGAATCGAGTCAATTTCATTGCGTGATCCATCAGTTACGCGAAGATCCTCCGAGGTTTTCGACGAGCGAGTCAAACGTAGGTAACGTTGTGACCCTCGACTCGTTTCCGGAAGATCGTTCGCAGAGACCTACCTCAAACGGACACTGCCACTAAGGGTGGATCATGCATTTCGCTGACGGGCGTGGAAGGCGCCTCGGTGATCGGCGTCGAAACATCGCCGCTGCTGCCGTGGTGATCTGTAGTTCCTGTCGAGCCAACAGATTCGATTAAGGTGGGATCTCCTTTAACAAACCAATAATTATCTTCAAAATCGAATGTACAATTCTGTTCAACTTAAAAAAAGAACCATCCCAACTGACCAATTATCGAACAAGTGATTCAGAACGAATTAAGAACGATCTAACGCATAAATTCTTTCCCCCAACTACGATATAAACGAGACAAATTAAAAAACGAAATACCTATAAACTTTAATAACTTACTCATAAAGATAAAATGTATTTTAATTCACACGACATTGTTTCCCACAATTAACGAATTGCACCCGATAGAAATGCATTCACCTGTGAACGAACTCGACCGGCTTCTATCTGGCCAACAGATCTTGCAGAGTGGTTTCAAGAGACGGAATCTTGGCCTCGGCATCCTCAATAACACGTAGATATATGGATCCAGAGTGAAGTGAATACAAAGGAGCACGTCCGCGGCCACGTGGAACATGTGAATTGCTTTCCGTGCTAATATCGCCTTCTGAGGCAGCTGCAGTGCGAACTGTGCCAATGGTATGGAGATCTGTTGACAAAGAACGCTAATGATGCAAAGCATATGATACAATATAATATAATCTAATATAGTGTAGTAAAGTATGTATAGTATATTATATGTATATAATATTATGTATAATATTATATACCAGCCACGGTATTTTATTAGCATTTTGCGGTAAGTACGCTGACATTTGTCTACCTGGAAATCGCTCAACATCCGATACCGTTCGCACTCGACACCAACGATTTAACCAGCATCGATAGTTGGCGGATGTTGCGATCGATCGTACGTGAAGATATTCTAAACTAAATCGATGTTTCCAAGGTTCATGCTGGCTGGCGGATGTACGTCACATTTTGCATCTTTACACGGCCGAATCATTACATTAATTCTGTGGTACGCGCGCCTAACAGTCCAAACAAACAGTTCCGTGTTTTTGTTCGCGAAGCGATGGTAGGCATTTTTGTTTAATTTTGTAAACGTCGTTCGATTGTACGTTTCGTCGTTTAATTTCGAGCCGAGAGAAAACTTCCGGCGTGCACGAGGAGAAAACGATCGAATAAGAAGATGGCAGCGCAGGAAGTTGTATGCGATTGAAGCAGCACTGGGTGCATTGTTCGGTGCGATTGTATTCTTCGGGGCAGAATGAATAGCAATTATGTTGCATTGGGAATTCGAAGAATGCGGCTGTGAGAATGACGAACATTCCTCCAACTCCAACCAATTGACATAATTTCTCTTCCTTGATGAAATCACGTTTGCTAATCAGATGTGTTGCAGGCCTTTTGCAGGCCGATGATACAATTGGCTAAAAACAATGCCCCTTTCTTGCAAAAATCGACCTTCGATACTTTCTCGGAATGTTTAAATTAATTAAATATTTTCAATATCCTGCATTCGATCTAGTTAATTTTGTTATAAACGCATAAAATCTGAAGCATTGTTAATAGTACTTTGATTCTTCTTTTCTAAAATAATTGCATGAAATCTATAATTCAATGTTCATAAACTGATTCATGTGTATCAAAAATATATCATAAAATATTGAAGATTGTAATGGAAAGTTTCTTTTCAGACGATGTATCTATGTAACATTCATCATCACCTTCTATTGATTTTCATTTCAGAAATAGTAAGTTGCCCATTACTGCTCCGACACGTGCTTAACTGCTCATAATTTAAGGACACCATACGGCGAGGAATAGTAAAGTGTCATTTGACGTTCAAAGTCTTGTCACGATCAGCACGATCGCAAATTTTATCGACGTTTCGACTGCCGAGGGTAAATATTCTCGAGTGATAGTTCGCAAGCAGTCCACGTAATCGTCATTCCTTCCCATAAGAGTATCTAGAGTCTAGCCGGAAGTTTCTTTTTCTTTTAGACAGCTTACGGTTCATTGTCAAAATATATCGTCTATGACAACGATCAAGATCGTACCGAGATAATGTTAAATGAAAGTATCTCGCGTGCGAATGAAACATCGATAAACTAGTAGAACAATATCCAAGAGTTTTATACACTCGTAAAACTTCGACGCACATAATTCATGTTCTGAATTATGAGTGGCTTTGATGGCAATTAATGTTCCTACGGCAGTTTCCGGAAGCAATCAGAGTAAGTGGTTCCGCGGAGAGAAAGCCGATCAAGCAAGGGTCAATATTTTCAGGATTATACCACCCACGGCATCGGTGGCACATATTTAGCACAGCATAATTTAGTTTTGCGACAATTGGGAAAGCTAGTGTTGAACAGAATGTGATAAATTTGTTATCATAACAATCTACCAACAGCTATCAAAATTTATATAAGAGTTATTATTTAAATGTAAAAATTGAAATATAATCATTAAAATTTATTTAGCCTTCGACCGGCCACAATTATTCTGTTGCGTGATATTCTGAAGACAAGGCTGGTTTAAATTGATTGTCTTTTCATTCAAATTAAAGGGTTTTCATTTTTCAATTTAGCAGAGATACAAATTGATCCGTAATCTTTGTTTCAATTGTGTCAGACCGAGGATTAACTGGCAACATTAATCAACCGAGAGTGATAGAATAAAGTATCGAATGGATCATTAATTACATACCATTTGCGGCATCCAGCAAATAACGAACGATATCGACAACACTGCCATCAGCCTCGCAAATGCTCTTTCCTCAGCGGTAGCGACGACTTCCGACGGTGGACCTGCTATTGTCAATAAAGGTTTCGCTCTTGAAGAGGATCTTGTTACGCGTCGTAAAGCACCGGCCTTCCGACTCAACCTGCTAAGTGCTCTGGAAACGGCCAAATTACACCAGACTATGGACAAACAGAGACCCGTACCTGCAATTGAAAGTCAATGTTCAGCGTTCGGACTTGTTATTTTTTATGAGCATCTACAACATTTTGTGAGAAATATGATAGTAGCAAGGAAGAATATTGACAACACCTTAGAGGCAAATTGGAGGAAAAATTGGTCAGAAGATGTTATTCTATGAGAGTTAATATTGACCATCGAGGAAGAGTACTTACAGTCATTTTAATTAAGAAAGTAGAATAATAAAAAATACTGCGATCTTTTTGTAATTTTTCTCTCCTTATAAAACAATTCTTACCAAGGTGCAATATTATTTTTCGCAGAACAATACCCGCTCATCAATTTATACATCATCATACAATTTACTCTCAGTGCCTCTAGAGGATCATCTATTAAACGTTGAATCATTCTTTTGACAAGACTCGGTCGAAAAAGTTTCAGTTCGATGTACTCTTTCGTAAATGCCACGTTAATACCATTGTCACGATCAAAACATCTGTCGCGTCGGAAACCGTCGTAGAAAAGGTACGTCAATGAACTTATGGAACACAATAGTATCGGTATACTCACCGAAAACGAACCAAACATAAGCATACGCGATATCCGTCGGTTCGGTGGCTTCTCTGTATCGAACGCATCGCTCGCCCTTATAGTACAAACCGAAACCCAAAACCGGCATGCTAGTCAAGGCTAGGGCAATCAACCAAAGCGCCAGCATACAACGTACGATCATTGGATACGTCACCTGCTGGAAAATATATAGGTGTCACGGTTTAGCCTGCAACAGCTTTCGCAGCTATTCACTTTATGATCGATGACGCCGTCTTACGTCGATTCTGCATTCGAGAACCAATAGATTCATTCGATAATTAATTTTAATGCTATACAAATTGTTCGCTGTGCTTTTACAATAGATGAGACAAATTTCTTGGAGTTAAACGTTTCACTCTCTTTCTCAAATTGAATTAATTATTTGTACATTACAAGTGTCTTTCGAATTTGTCTACCGCTTCTCAAAACGCAGAAAATCTTGGGAAAATAAACAACGAAACGGTAGGTAGAATCAGAACCGGAAGCGTCGATTAATTGCATTTCTGAACGTGGATTCGAAGCCGGTTCTTTTATTTACCAGACTGCTTCACCTAAACTGAAACCCTCGTCAATGTCTTGAATAAACCCCATTAGTAACAGGTGTAAGCAAGTGCTAGTCGCTAACAGCAACGCTTTATCTTAAATCGCCAAACAATTCGACAACATATTTTTTTACCCAGTCCCATTTTTAATTGTTCCTTTATAACTATTATTTAATTATATAATGTCTCGCTCGATATACGGGTAAACGCGACAGTTAAATGTAAATAACTTATTCAAAGACCATACTAGGTCTTATTAATTAAACATTATACGACAGGATCGATGGATGTCCTTCCGAAAGGCCCACGAGGAAAGTCCATGAATTTTAATCATTCTGATAGGTCAGTTTTATGTATCGTGCGAGGAAAAAAACGGTTTTCAAACTAGAACCATCAATTTGACGATTAGTATCTTGTGATGGCTACGTCACTCGGGTGCTCGACACTAAAATAGGTGGGTTTGTTGTCCGAGCATCGTAGGATCACCTCTAGGGTCATTGGACTTGATGATGCTACTATCGACCTTGTGTCTTGTTTTAGATATCTTAAGAATGAAGGGAAACGTGTTATAGGGAAACTGATTTCCATGACGTTACTCTGTCAAACAGTGTTCCGTCACGTGATAGAGAATTTTCATCGAATTGCAACATTTCTGCAAGCATCACTCAACATTGATAAATATATAACTAGAAAAATTCGGAGCAATTTAAATTACTTTCATTAAAGTAATAATCGCATGGAATAATTAATGCTTTATATTGAAATTTGCTAGCAATGAATTGTTCGGCGTTGTCGTAAAATTCAAAGGAAGATAATAAGCCCAATTCTTTCTACGTTCACGGATATACGAAGGATAAGACCTTCTGATGTCTTGAAATCACGTTTCCTTGCAAACGGAAGATATAGCGAAATCGTGCTACTGTCAGCCCCATGGGTATACACGTGCCAGCTTCGAGAATAGAAAATGGAAGATTATTCCACGGGGAGTAGATAAAGTATGGGAACAAACAGAAATTAGAGGAAACGACGACGCCGCCACGAACAATGTGTGCTTTTTGATCTTTGAACTCTATCACACGCGAAACAGCACAGGAAACTGTCAAGCCTGACAAATCTGTTTCCAAACCGTCATTGTGCTGATAGGAAACATTAGAACCAACTAAATAATCCTGAATGTACGAAACAGTTGACACAAATCTATCATCCATTTAAAGTACCATTTTAAAATAATTATTAATATATAATCGGTAAAAAAATTAATACGATTTCTAAACTTCCAATATTCTCCAGCACGTTTTGTAGCTAAAATATTTTCACATCTATCTTCTTTTTATCTGACATTGGGTAAATGAAAGATCTTCGCAGTTCCCTGAGAATTTTGTTTGGAAAACAAGTATTTTAGCCAAAGCTTTATCGTGCCTCGTTTTAATGAGTCAGCGGGCTCAAATCAGTGGCACTAAAAAAAACAAGTCAAGCTAAGCTTTAAAAACATCTCGAATTTATGTACGTTGTGAATTTACACTGGCACGACGCGCCTCGTTTTTTGACAAAACGTCGTTGAATGCTACGGTAAACGGTGTTGTGACTCTTCTGCTCGGTCCCGTCAAAGAAAGCATTGTTTCTGACGAAACGAATCCATATTGCACGCATTTGAATAGACGAATATTCGAAACACGTGGAACGGTTAGATAACACTTTTTGCTCTAGACGCCACTTTAAAAGGGAAAGCATCGGAGCGAGGTTGATTACATACGGCTGATAGAATAGCATGATTCATGTAACCGTATTTTTGAACTTCTCTACTTGAGAAGGTAGTAACATTGGCTGACTTGAGTGAAAATTCCATGATCTATAATCAGAAATGGCTTTGAGAGACGAGGAGTATCTGGTTCGTAAACAAAGTTGAATTAGGTTCAGATTTACGAGCAAGCCTGTCAAGACACACTGATGCAACCTTCATTTTCATAGTCGCGATATTCATGCAAAACTGTACAGAGAAAAGTATCTTATTTATTTTCATAATTGCAATTTTCATTGTGTAACTATGATTACAGTTACGATTTAACGTCACCGGAATTCAAATTGTTCAAGCAACGAAAGATTTGAATAACTGGTGTAGAAATGTCGATAAAATCAACATGAGACAAAATATCACTTTTGGTTACTCGCGGATCTGCGTTTTCACCTCATGAATCACTCATCGCTAATTTGAATACACTCTTTTATGCTTTCGTCGGGACCAGAAGTCTCCCAGTATTTCCATTGCTTTGAGGATACGCACCAGCGACGATGTTGCTACATTCAGACTTCATACGCGCGTATATTTGCCTACAACGACCAACGGCGTATCAAATATTCGTTTCACCGCATACACCAACAATTGCATCCAGCGGCATGCAGGACCTAGTATCATCATGATCCGTTTTTCATTTAAATAAATCTACGCGAACGATACGCGAACGCAAATCTCACACGTTGCCAAGTCGACGATCTAGTTTACTTTGATCACGTGCTCCTGTTTTCGATAAGCAATGAAATTGAAATTCTTCGCCGCCTCTAGTTAGTTCGAGTCTTGAGTCATGCGTTGCGTTGAAAGTAAATTGCATCGTGTTACTTTATGGTGTCCGCCACAATCTGAGGCCTCCCTAGGGTAATACCACCGGCGAGCTCGAATTTTCATATATCTTTCGCTTTCCAGTTTGGTACGAATCAGTGACCCATTTTCAAAGATACTGTGCCCCGTGGCGGAAACGCAATACGCGTGAAACGTAAAATACATTCGCCTGGGCAGTAGAAATCCGTCCTGTCACGGATAATAGTTCGTCGTCGAGACAGTTGCACTTAAGTATGACGCATTTTTTAAGCACAATGCTTTTACTAAAAGAAAGCTATTATTTTTATAAAACTAGATATTTGTAGCGACTCGTGGAGATGATAGTGGTAAAAATTATTTAATCACTTTACAGTTGTTTTATAGTACCTATATTAGCTTCTATAATTATACGATAATACGTTTATGTCCTAACGAGATGTAATTCACTCTATTTACTTCTTTTCACAACGTGACATTTTATGAAGCAGATAATCGATTGAAACGATAAGCTAACGGAGAGTGTTATTGTGTCGACGAATGTGGGTTTAACAAAACGCATGTACGTGCGGGGATACACGTACCGTAAGAAAAAGTAAGATCCTCCATGGCTTCGTTCTGTTGCCGGATCCGTTCAGCAAGGTTTACCATTAATTTCACTGACCTTGGCCAGATGTCTGTCAAAAGTCGGGACTACGTATTCGATACCCCGAGACTCCAACGGAACGGTTCAGTTTGCTACACGAGAAATTATACAACTACGCTAAGAATTCAATGATGTCTATGATACGTAATCTCATTTTTAAGAATGACTACGTTCGAAAGTGTGTACAACAGTAAAACACCAATTTTTAATCAATGTCTTATCTAATTTTATCGTCACCAATCCAAAAGATTACAAAACTTCAACTCTTGTTGATTCAAATTTAGTTGTTAGATTTAGTTATTATATATAAAAATATTGAAATTCAATGAGGAACATAAATGTTAGCTTCAGTTATCGTAAAAAGGAGTATCTAAATTCGACGATGAAAAAGAAATCAAACTACTTTCGTTGTTGTTGAGAACAACCAAAAGTAGTATCGGTAAGCAATGAACAGAGTGTAGGTGTAAGCCCTACCGTATTTGGGTCACCGTACGAGCAAGAAGTTCTTCCCTCTGACAAGTTTCGGTATAACCAGTATCAGTGTTAGTCACAATCATACACCACGTCCTTGTATCGAACAAAAACTAATAAAAGTCTACAGACGTGGTTCGCTTAATCACGTTCCAGTAGCCGAAATAATTAGGCGCGATGTTCGCAGTCACGTAGCTTCCCGCTTCTTCTCGGAAATAGTTAAAGGCGGTTATCATTATCGCGAGAATGACGAGGTACACGCGCGCGTTTCGGTGACCCATGACCCTCCCTAATCGTTGCACCCTGAATCAGTTAATAAAACGAGTGTGCCCAAAATCTATACAAATAATGTAACGATCCCAAACAGTCTAACAATTTGCCCTGTTTCGTTTGACTTGAACAGTGTACAAACGAAAATGTTGATCGTTAATCTGGAAATGTATCGCACGATCCTCGACATCGTACTCCTCGCCTCCAATTCCGCAAGTACCGTAACAAGATAGAAGACGGGCCGGAAGTGAACAGTTTCGGCGGTCAAATTCTATCACTGCGCGCGCTGCTTCGGAGTCGGTTTAAATAATTGTTTCCGCCGCGTCTTTAAAAGGACGCAAATTGATACAAACGCATTACCGGTCGGACACGGAGTTAATATTCCCGCGTTGTCCGTCCGATACTATAGGTATAACACCTGCGGAATCCGGAGAATGACAATGCAAAGACTCCATCACAGATTCCGTCAGCGAAACGGCGGGTAGCGTAAACGATCAACGCGTACGCAACGCAAGCTAATGATGCCATTAACCTTGAAAGAATTGATACCATTGAACCATTCTCGAAACTTTTTAACTAGGCAAGAAAAAATCGATTCACTTAATGAGGAAGTTAGTAAGACGTTTCTCGCGATGATATTTACTGCAACTGTATCTTAATGATTGCAACTTCTGTTACATATATTTGATTACATAAACGAAATAAAACGGTCGCATTCAGTAAAAGAATGATAAATGAACCTTTTAATTAATCCTTAGTCATAGGTCTAAGAAAAGGACGCATCATAGCTTGCAGATGCCAATTAAAATTTTATTAAGATCCTGAGTTTCGTGTACAGAACGTTCAATCATTTCATTCATTTTAATTTGATTAGTGAGACATCGGATAAAAAGAACTTTGTTAATGTTTAGAAAATGAAAGACAGCCAAAATCCTGCCTGAATCCTGCATTAGAATTAACCGACTAAACGAGCTAACCAAGGAAGCGTAACAACGTCTAGAAGACGTTTAAGTGGTGCTGTCACTGTCATTGGTGTCCAGACCAATCAAAGCCGCTTGAATCGGTTGAAAAATGGGTCGGGTTCATACGTAAAGCGTAGCAAACGTAATACGAGCCTTATCACGTAGAGATAAAACCTACGAAGATTGTTGGACCGAGAAACTTGCTCTTGCTCTCTCGTTTATCTGGAGAAGCTTATTTTTACCAAGAACCCGTGTAAAAATCTTCTGGTTTCTACGATCGTTCTTAAAATTGATAATTTTTCGTAAATTGACGTCATTTAAATGCGATAAAATGACGAGACATTTTTTCGATGATTGCTGATAACACTTTCAGGACAACGTTTACTTTTAGCAACACAAACAAGCGAGTGAAATTTAATACAGTGAATTGATTAAGAAGATTCACAAGATTATTGTTACTTAGTTTCTGTTTCTTGTAATCAATGCAGAACATTCTTAGTTTGTATTAAGATTAGTTCTAGAACTAAAAATAAAACAAATTAAAAATTAATCTGCGCACGTTTTGAGAAATATATATTATAGCATTGTATATATCAAACTGTTCCCCTGATTTGTGTTAACCATTTTTACGAATCGTCTGAAAATAGCTGGGAGAAAGCGGCCACCGGTAACTTTCTCGCAGGTATACAAAATTTCACCCTACGTACCCTCGAAACGAAGTTATCGATAATCTTGACTTACCTTTTGATAAACGAAGGGCCTCGTCAAGGCCAGCCACCTTTCCGCAGCCATCACGATCGCTACGCAACCGCTGAATAAACCGAATAGCCTCCATACAACCCGAAGGGAACAAAACCCTCTGGTAGATATCACGCTGCCAACGTAGATTGTGATGTACATCTGCACCAGCATCCCCAACAGCGCAACGAGGTCGTTCGTTGCCAGACAGCGCAGCATCAACAGGTGCTTGGGGTTTCTCCTCTGAAAAATACAATATTTTATCATTTTCTCTTGGCATTTGAATATCTCAGGGGTAACATTCTATGCATGATGGATTTTACGATTGAAAACTCCCGTACACGACAGATCCCTATACCATAAGGTAAAACTTGTTTTACTGTTCTATGGAATAAAGATAATGGAATAAAAAAAGAAGAATACACTGAATGTCGTAAATCTCTTATGATGTACCGTATATTTAGACTGCGAACCTGCACAAAATGACATATACAAATCATTCCCTCGTTTTACGTATTATAATACTGAGCATGGAAATGAAAATTTACATGACAATCCGCAATTTACTTATACCATTGCTATATCTTCAGTACAATATCTTTCATTCGAAGCTCGATGAAAAGCCAACAAATCTTTTCTGTCAACTTTTAAAGGGTTGCCATAAAGGAGAATATTCCATCCATAAATCTGATAGATTAAATGCTCACGAAAAGTTTCTAGTGTCTTCCAAGACTTCACAATTTGCAATAAATATAATACAAATATGTCTAAACATAGAAGAACTACGAGAGTGCTATACTACAAATATCGAAGATCGAATTATACCGCACCCTTTTCCCGAAAATGGTAACGTTCAGAATAGCCGGAAAATCAATTAATATAACTGGTAGCAATTAGCCTCCCGGTCGACGCAATTACCTTATCACGATGGAAAAGAATGATGAGGGCCGACACGTTACCGATCACTCCGGTTATGTACACAAGGGTGAGCACAACTTGGGCGACGACAGTCACGTGCCGTTTTGGCGGGTTCAAAATGATGCTCGGCACCGTAGTGGTCGAGTACAATCCCAACATCGACAAGGTCTCGTTCATCTGCTCCATCGAGGTGAGCAACATTTTTGACGAGTCTCGCAATAACCAGAAGATCAACGATAATCGATCAATACTACAGGTCGTCGGTCAGACAACACATTCAGATAGGGTCGATTGTCGATGCGGTGATTCAGAAATCTCAATATTTATAAAGGTCAGTCACCGTTGCTCCGACACTCGATTGTAAATTTGTCTCCGACAGCGTTTTGTCTCTCCTACGTGAAAACCGACAAACAGATCTGATTACCGATTTTCCTACTGAAGAGCATAGTTATCTCTTCAAAATCAAATCGGCCGCCGTAGTGACACTCGACGGTTTTCAGTTATCAATGTAACTTTGGTACTTTATTATCGTATCGTTTTCTCTCTGTTCTATCTCTCATGCGCTGTTGCTCTCCACAAGCTTGAGTCTGTAGTGTCGACTTTCCCAGGAAACTTGACAACGTTGGGCTTAGACCCTTCTCTAAGGCTACCTGCAGCCCTAGGGCCCTTTTCAAGCCTGCTGGCACAAGCAGCAACACACAGCCGGGGATATGAATCCAGTTGCTTCTTTATCGATCCGAGGACAGACCCGAAACGACGATTTGTGAAATCACTGACTAAAAAACTAGTTCTCTTCTTAAAGACTTTTTTCAATTATAAACGCGGTAGTATGTCCCTCTAATCGGTCGTAATACTCGAATAGCACTTTGGAGATCTTCCAGCACTTCTTTAGAGATTTCTATTTGATTTTAATTATGGAACATGATGATTTTCATCCTTCCTCTCTCGATCGACTGTCGATAGAATTTTAATTTGAGATTCTTCTAGGACCTCGATCACTGTCCCCCGATCGGAATCGCCGTTCTTGTCGATAGCTCGACACGTTCTTCTCGTCGCACGAGTGATTGATTAGCGGAGAATTAACGATGCGAACCTGCGATACGTCCGATCGTACTCAATGACGAGAGAAAGGATGGTAAAATAGTTTCACTGACTCCTTCGACTGTGAGAGTCGTCGGCTCACTGATCTGAACCACGCGGTCGCCTCCGGTTTTGTTTACAATCCAACGCTCCCCCATCTGTGCGCCTGCGCCCGATTTTGAAGGCGGCGCCGCGTCGCTTTGGCGCCACATTTCCGTAACACCCTTGCAAAATTTTTCTTCCGTTATTAATGCACGTTACATTAACACTGTGCCGTTTCAACAACTGCATAAATTTCCTTGAATTAAAGTAATTTATTCAACAATATTAACATATTTGACATTGAGCAATCTTTCAACTTCGTAGATTCTAACATTAATATAATGAATATGTAAAGATATCAGTAGATTCATTCATAAAAAAGATATTCCTGTACCTCAATTAACAAATAATATGTATTATTTATATTTCATTTTATTACTAAAATGATGATACTTGTATGCAATAAAGCACCTGCATGGATGTAGTTGCTACCAAGGCCGCAGCAATAAATCTAATATGCAATTTATATGCAAATATACAAAATTGTTATGTGATAAACATACGTTACAGAGTTGTCGAATAAGGGTGGCACATAAAAAATAATTGGCAACTGCGTGATTGCAAGTCTAACGTTAAACGCAACAGCATTTCGTCGGTATGCAGATAGTAATAAATAATGCATCGTACATATACTTTTTTCGTATACAACGCGGCACATTCACCATTCACGTTGATAAATAATTTCACGCACGATGCGATAAAGGTTCGTTGCTTGTACTGAGTAAACACTATCCTCCTCAAGGATGCAGAACACACGAAGGAAGAGACTCTGCTTACGAATGGCGGCGATCTTTGTAGAGATTAGTCAAGATTTGGAATCGTTCCAGAGAAAGCAGTGTCAAGATTACCAATAGTTACTACTGATTTTATTTTCGGTTGGTTAATCTCCTCAGTTACTTTTTTCTTTTATATTATCACCTTTACAATTAACAGAAAAGAAATTTTACTCTCATTATCGTTAGTAAAGAGCTACACTCACGTTCAAATCACTATATGCTTAGAACGATTAAGAGATTCGTCGTATAAGATAGAATTAATTAAATTTAAAAATAATTAAATATCACAAAATCGAATTTATTATTCTAATTTGATCTACTGCTACTACTGAATGTAAACAAAAGGCTGATCGGAAGAAAAAATTTCGGGCGAAAGCGGGTTATATGCAATTTGTGTCGGCGGATAGAGGTCACCACGTGTTCATTGAATTGTCTCGGGGTGAATGAACTTTTATGTGCCTGCGAGACGACCGATAATTGATGTCTTTTTTATCCAATTTATTACACGGGTACCACACGCTATACTTAAACTAAGATATATATTACGATCCACAACCCATACCAAAATATTGGTTCCCCATCACACCACGTATTATTTAAAGTTTAAAGACAAATTATCTTAATATAAAGTTTAAATACAATTGTAAAAAATTTGGTTACTTACACTTACCTAAAAATTTGTTATTAACAATTATTCAAAATTTATTACTTACCTTGATTGTTGTTTATACGATTAAAACAATAGGCATTTCATTAATTTCTACGAAAAGGATTTCGCAGATTTCAAATGTTGATACCAGATGCCCTGGCTTCCCACTATCAGGACAGCGTTAATGAAATGATGAACAGAGGCAGTAGTGTTATAATCATTAACGAGAAGTTTCTTTCTCGCTGCATCAACGAGGACTAAGACAGCCGGCAGTCGAAAACTGCAATCGCGGCCTCTTAGAAACTAGCTCGAGTGTTATGCAAAGCAATTACGGCTATTAAATGGAGCACGTTAACTCGTTAAAGGCGCAAGCTGTTTGAAGTTGACTTAAATTCCAAGTGAAATCTTATTAATGTTACTCAAAATAATACATTTCTATTTGATAAACAGCTGAATGCAAAATCATTTCTTGTATTAATGCATACAGTCTTATCACATGTGTATATTAGCCTAATTAATGTACAATAAAAAATGTTAAAAAGCTCCTAAAAAATATAATAAAATTGAAGTAATTCATTTTAATGTTTCCATTTAATCTGATGTTTCTATTAAAATTATTCAGTATGAAAACGTTGTTTCTTCAGTATACATTATTTCATTCTACCAAAAATCTTTTTTAAATGTCGTCAGAAAATTTATATCAAAATATTTTTTTTCACTAAATATATTATAGTAAATATCATCTTTTAATATATCTACATGAGAATAATACACTCCTAGCAAAAACGTACATTTATTCTTATATTGTTTAACAGGAAGTCCAAAATTGGAAATATAAAATATTTTTGTGCACGAATACGTACAGTTTATTTATTTTCACAAAATATCCACATCCCGTGTATATTTTCTTTTACATTTATAAAACCGGGATTCGTAGTTAATGCATGCGTTATTTGTACCATCGATAATATTATGAACTGGTTTCCAAACTTACGAGCGACATGCAGTTTCATTTGTCTCGAGGACATAACTCGGCGCCTGCCAATACAAATAGATAGCGGTTCGAAAAACCACATGTGCGTGCAAAATAAAATGAATCTCCGTATGAAATTCCTACGTTTCGAATCAATCTCGAGCAAGTTAAATATTATTACGTCGTTGATGCAGCGAAACGAGTATCATAAAAAATAGAGCAAGAAATAACAAGAGCGGCAATTTGTAATTTAACTAATTTCATGTCGGCGCGCATCGATAGTTTTTTTAGTAGTTTACCGGATCTCGTCGAACCAATTGATAAAATAATTGTGGTTGTGGGAATCCTGCTGCGTCACAATGAGAATTTCCCGTAATTTGGTTTATTGTGTCGCCGAGGGTATTGATGAAAATACCCTAAATTGCATTCTCAAGCCATTAGGTGCTATTTTTGAAATGCATCGATCACCAAAGGTGATCTCTGCGAATGAAAAATGCACGTTGGCTGCATGCATGCGATAGACAAATGCAGTGCCTACAATGATAGCTTGTCCATAAACGTCAATCCATAAGCATACAATGGGTAATACGGAAATTAATGTGGAAATTCATTTAAATACAGCGAACTTGATGGCTGCCATTTTCGCGCAACGTGATTATAGTATCTGTGTGGACGTGTGAAGAATTTTATATTTCAGTGTCTGAATCTTACATTAGATATTTAAAAATAAACCTACAGTTTAATTTAATAATCATCATCGAAATATTATGGAAGTCTTCGTTCAATAAGAGAATTTATTTAATTTTATGTTACATATGTCGAATTCAATAATTGTAACTAAATGTAAGTACTTTTACTATTACTGTTACTTAATCGTGATTGAGTTTTTCGACAGATTTATGTTTACATTTTTATTTTCTTAGTAGTAGATTAACATAGTTGAAAATGCATTAATGAAAAATTACTAAACAAAATTAATTAATATGGGGATTCCATTAATAATAATTCTCTTCAGATGAAAAGGTGATAAAGATTCATATTATAATTTTTTCGAAAAAATAAAACAATAAATTTGTATTAAAACTCTACCATAGCGACCTCTGAACTCTTAACTGGGTATAAATAACACACGCTTAAAAATTTGTGCTACATCGGTAACGACGAGTGCTGCTCGGAAATGATTCTGGGATTTTAAACCTATACCCCATCTATGATAACACATTATAAGAGAAAAACATTTAAACAGTATTTTTTTGGTAATTAAAGTATTTAAATAATCTGAAGTATACATATAAATGCATATATGTGTGTGTATATACATTTATGAAATCATAAACAAATGCCCGTCGGAATAATCAAAATTTTAATAGTAAATTCAACCAGAATTCTTGAATACCACATTTTGTATGCGTTGAATATTAGTTACATAGATGACTGCAGTATAACTCTTTTCTTTTATACTCCATTTATTTAGAGAAGATCAGGATTGGTTCCAATTGTATGAATTTATCAAAAGTGACAAGTACAGGTAAAGAGGATAATTAGCAAGCTCTTCTTATGATTGTGTTTGATCATCGTAAGTTTCATATTCATTGACATATACGAATAAAAGGTGTTCTACTCTGTAGTCATGATAATTAAAGTGATTAATCAGTTCATACCACGAAGCGTTCTTAGACAGTCTGACTTGCACAACTAATCTAACACAGAAGAAAAAAAGTAAAAGGCTTTTTAGGAAGGTGGTTAGCTCCCTTAAATGTTGATCGAAGCGCCATCGATCTACGAATCGACTTCTATACAATCAAATAAAAACCTTAACGGAATTAAACAAATTAAACCACGACAGTTTGTAATAATGCGTAAAAAGTATTATTACATGGAATGAGTTCTTCTCCTATTTCGGTATCTCTCTGCGTTATTCGCGTCGAGATAGTTGACGAAGATTCCGAAGAAACGAATGGTAAACATTTTTCTAATCTGTCTCTTGGAATAACAACATTCACTTTTCTTTTTAGAAATCCATTGCTTTTGTACAAGATTATTCCAATAAGTCTGTTTGTTTACAATCTTCTTTGAGGTTATGTGCCTTGTCATATCAGTATTATTATTTTTTCATGCCTGGTTTTCTGTGTTAGAACATGGATAAATATGGTCCATAAGAAATTTGACCGTAAAATTTTATCTTGTAAACATGTGTCGACCGATTTATGTCAAACGCTCATAAGATTGTTTATAGGTATATTTGTGATTATATTATAATTTATATTTTCAATATATTGTTAATATAAACAATAATATTATTAATATTATAGCTTATAGCATTGAGAAATATTATTTTTTGATACTCTGTTATCAGCATTAGTTCAAAAATTATTATCAAAGTAATTATAAATAACATCTGGTATGGATTTATTTATTATGGATTTTATAATCTAGGAGCTAGAGCTGTCAAGATGAGAGGTCGTAGAGAACCAACAAAAATAAATATGGAAAACTGCACAAATCTTACGGAAAAACCAGACTTATCACTTCCTTCTCAAGGAACTAGCACGTCTGGCTCTACTTCTAGAGCTAATTCTGAGGAGGCTACTTATGATAATTCAGATATGGCTGGCGCAAGTGCTTGCGCTTATGATCAAATCAATTTTATTTCTGGAAATCCATTTGTTGAAGTGACTAAAGGCATTATACACTTGTATAAGGAGAAGTCTGTATACCTTGTTCTTACTTTGTCGTGATTGATTATAGAGACTAACTGTGATTATCATTTTATAGTAAATTAACAGATATACGTCAAGCAGCAGAACGCACTCAGACTATCTGTATTTTAGCAGTCCCAGCCACAATGACCTGTCATGATCTTTTAAGATTTACAGCACCTTGCCATCAAGACATACGACATTTTAGGATACTTAGAGATGGTAGTCCTAATCAATATATGGCTTTAATTACCTTCAAAACAGCAGTAATTATAATCACTATGTTTTCTTTCAATTTCTGTCATATGAGATATCAAGCAGATGTATATTCAAAACAAAGGGGATATCATCTTGTGTTTATGCACAGCTTATACATCCTGTATGATATATATATATATATTATATCACGATATCAATATTCAAATAACATTTCAGAATGCTGCAACAGAATTTTATGGATCATTTAATGGTACTCCATATAATTCCTTTGAAACAGATGTTATCTGCCACATGGTGTTTGTGTATAGTGTAGAAGTAACATACAATGCAATGCCTCTGTCTGGACACACAGAACTACCACTTTGTCCAGTGTGTTTGGAGAGAATGGATGAAAGCGTAGATGGCATTTTAACCATACTATGTAATCACACATTTCATGCAAGTTGTTTAGCCAAATGGGGAGATACTACTTGTCCAGTTTGTAGATATGCTCAAACCCCTGAGTCACTTGCAGACAGCTACTGCATGGAATGTAGTATGTAAAATATACTTCTCTTTTTTTTTCTAAATGGGGAGCAAGTAAAGATAGTAAAAGTAATAAATAAATTTTTCAGATAGCAGTGAAAGTAACGATGCTTTGTGGATCTGTCTAATATGCGGACACATAGGTTGCTCGCGATATCATCAGGGACACGCGTTCCAACATTATTGTGAAACACAGCATTGTTACGCCATGCAATTGGGGAATAACAGAGTGTGGGATTATGTGGGAGATAATTTTGTTCATCGGTTGTTACAAAACAAAGACGGAAAAATGGTTGAAGGCGGCCCAACGGCAACTAAAGCTGAAGGCGCTGCAATGGAGGAAAAAGTAGATTCTGTGCAGTTGGAATTTACTTACCTTTTAACTTCGCAATTAGAAACTCAGAGACAATATTTCGAAGATAGACTTTCCCGATTAGAGCAACATTCTCTTGTACAAACTACAGAACTTCGAGAAAAATTAAGTCAAATAACAGAAGAAAGCTCCAAAGTTAAGGTAATTTTTATGTAAAAAGAACAATAAACTAGACATTTATATCCCTTTAATGTTTATTTTAGGAGGAGTTGGCAATCCTCAATCGTGAGAAACAGAATGTAGAGAAGCGATTGCAACAAGTCAGCAATAAGTTAGGACAAGTACAATTGGAATTAACTGAGGAGAAAGAGCTAAGAAAAGCATTAGAATTGAATCAGGTGTCGTGGAAAGATAAATATCAAACACTGCAAAATGAAATGACTGAATATAAAAACACTAAAACGGGAGAGGTCACAGATCTAAAAGAACAAGTTCAGGATTTAATGTTTTACATCGATGCCCAAAGGAAAGTAGAAAATTCGGAATTGAGGGAAGAAATAGCAACAGGCCGCATAATGATACCAGAAACATCTGGTACCGTTAAAAAGAATACTCGGTCTTCTAAGTCTCGCAAAAAACGTTGATGTTATTCTTTGGCATTATATATAGTAATTAAATTTTAAGTCGCGTATAGGAGTCATCGATTCGTCTCTTTTATGATTTAAATTGTATTATAGTTAAAATATATGCGGCGTAAAACTTAAAAGTTAACTTATTAATTCTAATAACTAGTGGTATAGAGGAGAAACAAAACTAGTAAAATAAAACCAAAATTTATAGTTTATAATGGAACTTTTCGAAGTGAATAATTTAAAGTGATCATTTATTTCATGAAAGTATTGCGACGACAATTCTTTAAGATTCAGGTTTGAGAATAAAAAGGATATATGAAATGATACATATTTTAAATATAAATTAATGTCTAGTGTATAGGTATACGTATATGAAAAATTAATTTTTTAATTATTTCCTTTTTCTGTCCTACAAAAATAAATAAATTGAGCATGGTATTGTACTTATTATTTTCCATAAAATTGCTATTTCAGAAAAAAAAATACGTGTTAGGTCCTCTAACTAGCCATATAAAAATGAACATAGATGCTTGATCTCTTCTCTTACTTTCTGCATAAAAGTTTCATGAACTGTAACAGGTGAAAAACTTTGATATGAACACTGTTAAATGTCGCATCTAATAGTTTCTTAGGTTTTGTTCAATATATTGATTAATTAACCTAACGAACGCAATGTAAAAAATATCGAGCATGAGGGACATTGTGTACTCTATGGAAAGTTGGCTTAATAAGTTTCAGAACCTTTCGTGCTTTGTTTATCGACACAATTCTTTTGTTAGAACCCTATATATCTATATGTATATCCTAGATTATAAGAGGATTTATTTATTAATAACTTAAGACGTACACTTTGTGAAACGGAAAGAGTCAAATTATGTACGTGCACGCTGTCCAATCAATGTGATAAACGGGGAGCGTAGCACACTCACGCGTCAAACTGATAGTGTGAGTTAGTTATAGGTAAAAAGATTAACACTCTTTTCAAGTGGACTGTATTTAATATAAAACTGACACGATAACGAGTGAAAGTATAAATTGCCACTAGAGAGAGAGAGAGAGAAAGAGAGAGATAGATAGAGTATATAAATGTGTACTTGAACTTGAATAAATTTCTTTTACTTACAAAGAAAAACATATTTTTACCTATCTACTTTGTATAATGCAAGACAGATTTTTTAGTCATATTTGAAATTAGCAGCACGTTTACCTTATAAATACATATATTGAAATTCTTTAACGACTTCATTGTGAATACAACTCCTTTCATATCGGAGCAACTCGGAATGCACTTCAAAACTTTGTAGAAACTTTAGCTCATTTGTACATACATACTTTCATGCCCCTCTCACTAACGTTATCATTTGCATTGCATACCAAGTATTTTGTCACATTTTAAACTCGGAAACAACAAAGGGTTAAAACAACGGTAACAGTGTACTAGCAAATAAAAATGCAAAGAAGAACTTATTTAAAAAAGTACCTCAATACATAATTTTTATTAAGGTATACACATGTTGCTGATTTATAGTTTCTTTTTATGGTAATAATTATCCTATTTATCCTCATAAGAGTACGAGTTGCTTTTTAGACAATTATTAATTGCCAACAAGAATTCGCTGGCTCTGTTATAAAATAAAATGATATACATATTTACATTATCTACAATTGCATTCAGTAGGGAATGCACATTTTTTTTTATTTTTTAACTAAACGATTGCACATTTGGACGTCGATGTTGGTCATGTGTGTAAATACGCTACTCTCGATACCTGGGAGTATCGAAAATTGTTATATTTAACTAGAACAAAACGCACGGTCTCCTCCTGCGTTAGAAGAAATAGAAACGTGTGATTGTATATTAAGAATCTTAGAAAATCATTTACGAAATAACCATTAACAAATAAAAACTCAATGCGTTGGATATAAATAGAATAATTAGTTAAAAAAATCCATGCAAAATTTCGTTCAAATTCGTAACGTTTTTCACAGTAAAAACACCGTTTTCATAACAACAACACGTCTTAAACAAAGTTTAACAAAATTCCAATACGTGATAATAATCCCAGCGCTTCTTTTCATTCATATTGCTCTCTTGAAATTCTGTGACAACGAACAGTCACAAACACTTCACATAATATAAGAGTCAAACGTTAAGATACTTGACATAGTATACTTGATTATTTTGGTTAAACACGATTTTATTTTCGTGAAAATTTTCGCGTACACGATCCCACTTAAGATTACTAAAATCTTCTTACAAGCATACACGTCGCTATATACTACGTTTACCTGGGAGAGCAATATGAGGAACCAACATCGATCAGTCTTGGAATTACAATTAGCAATAAAAATCATTATATTTTGCAAAATATATAAATATAGAAGAATAATAACTAAGATCCGTAACTACCTTTGTAATAATTAATGACGCTAATTATCGTATAGGGCCTTTAGCGTTGTAGAAATCAACGCAAATAAATACGGGCCTCTCTGTCTCTCGCCACTACCTCGTGTTTTCACGTTTAATGCCAACGCATTAAACCACAATATGCATGCCGTGTGTAAAATAGTTATCGTAAAAAAATCTTATTTTTTTGTTTCGTATAACGATCAACACATAAAAAGTGCTTAATGACTCCATTACATCGATCAGTTAGTTCATTATTATCTAATAGTTAATTAGTGTAAGTTGGCAAAAGCATCTCATCGTATAGACTTCCTTTTACGGAAGTTGCTCAGATCTCCAGACAATATGTATCAGTTAATATTAATTACAAATTTTCTTATTATCTTAAGTAGTTACAGTCTCGAGTCATTGTATTTTAGCAGACTATACGACGAAAATTTCATTGAATTAGAACGTATCATGTACCACGCAAGATACGTAACGCAAAAACCGTTTTCTTCATTATGAAGATAAATTAAACCTTTTGTTATACGATTGTTGATACAATTAGCATGACACAAGTTATGCTTAAACTCAAGTTTAAAGTGTCTATATTAAAATACTTAATGCATAAGAGAAAAACGAACGAGACCTTTAAAAACAAGAACTATACAGCATGCCTACATTATGCAATCAATTTTTTTCCATTTCGTTATTCTTGCTTTTGTGCTAAATTAATATTCCCTTTAATGAAGTAAGGGAAACTAATGAAATGAGAAAAAAAGAACTGAAGAATAAAAGAATTAGACAAAGTACCGCAACGTAGTACTTTTTAAAAAATTGATATTGACTAAATGAATAAAAACTCTCGTTCGTTTCGTTTAGTTTTCGGTATTTACAGGCTCTCGGGCATGATGGATCCTAACATGCTTGTTGTGGTTCGACTTCGTACCGCTCGACTTCCCGCAAATATGACATGTATATGGTCTGGCGCCCGAGTGTACTCGCAAGTGCTCCTTCAGATAGTACGATCTATGAAATGTTTTGTTGCAAACATCGCACGTGTATGCTTTATTTTCTTCGTGCTCTTTGACATGCCTTAGACAATTATACTTTCGTATAAACTGCGCTCCGCAATAGTTGCAGGTATAAGGACGCACGTTCCTATGTGAATTCATGTGAGCGGTATAATCGCTGTGCCGGTAAAATGCGGCACTACACTGATTACACTTGAAAGGTTTGGTGCTACGGGCAGCGTGTGTCCATTTGTGCAATTGTAAGTTCCACTTAGTACTAAACGCCTTGGAGCAAACTTGACATTCATATGGTCTCTCCCCGTTATGTACTCGCATATGTACTGCTAAGGAAGATCGCAAATAAATACACTTACATATAGGACATTCAACGTTTTCGCTCTCCCTTTGAGCATCCGGAACGAATCTTCTGTTGTGAGCACGACGCATGTGTCTGGTCAGGCTAGCCATATGAATGAATCTTTCATTGCAATACGTACACGCTTTGGGCTTGTCGTCGTGTGTCTCTTTATGCCAAGCCAATTTTTTTTTCGTATGAAACACCTCGCCACAGTGACATATATAATCCTTCAATTTCCTTTTTATGTTTAGATGATGTCTATTTTTGTGTTGAGTCAAATTTGAATATCTACGAAATGTTTCATTGCAAAGATTACATTTGACGGGCGCATTTCCAGTATGTCCGTTAGTATGCTCGTCCAACTTCTGTTTCGTTAAAAATGCTTTGTCGCAAACAGTGCATGGGAACGGTTTTATCCCTAAATGTCGTTTCATGTGTAACTTGAAGTTTTGTTTCCTATAAAAATACTTTCCGCATTGACCACACTCTAATGGATGTATTTTAAGATGTGCATTGAACAACAAAACTGAAGGAAACTCTTCTTGGCATATCTGGCACTTGGTACTATCACGAACTCGTTTTGATGTTTCTGTGAGATGTACTCGTTTATGATGTAGCTGTAATGATTTTTCACTACTAAATCGTTGATTGCACAGGGTACAAACTACCTCAATGTTTGATGGTAACACTAAAGAAGTTTCAATCTTTTGATCAGGTTCTACTTTTGCAGTTACATCCAATGATTGTGGTGGTTGGAGCTGATGTAATAATGGTTGTTGATGATAAACTTGTTGAACATGTAAACCTGGTACAAAAATCTCCTCAAATGCGTTCATGCGGCCATCCAGCAATTTGATATCTTTCACCTCAGGTGGATCTGTAGAATCTCTGCTACCACTAGGTCCAGCTTCTTTGTGCGTAGTAGTACTATGTACTCTGCGTTCTTTTGGACAATCAAAAACCTCAGGACAATGGTAACACTTAAATGTTCTTTTTGTTGGAGTTTTTCTGTCTCGATCTAGGAACAGACTTGATGTGAAATGTGTTGCTAAAGATCTACTATCTAATAACGGTCCACTAATTTCATTGTCTGATCCTTCAGATTCCTCCCAACTTTCACGGGCCATTAAGTCATAAGAAGTAGACATACGTGATGACTCCTGACCAGCATACAGCTATATACACAATAAAATAATATACATATAATTAAAGCAATTTAAAAGATATCACAATTATTTAAAAACATAGCAATTATACTTAAAAATACAAAAGATTCAGCAATAAACGATTAAAATTATTTGTTAAATAAAAAAACAGATTGTATACACACCTGCCAAGCAGACGGTTCAGTGCACCCATTGCTTTCCTGTTCTGATAATTCACCTCTAGGTGGCATAGTTTCATCAGCTCTCATGTTAACACTCTTTACTTCTTCATCTATACCTACTCCACCTTCACTGCTCGCCATAGATTGCTGACTGGTTGCACTAACAGCTTTTTGTGAAGAATCACTTATAAATGTACTAGGAACTAAGATGTGAAGCCCATCAAATTCAAAAGCATTCATTGGACCTGCATGGGCATCTTCATTTAAACTAAGTAGTTCCATTGATGGTTTTTGTATAATTGATTTAGAAGAATGGAAACTCTTTGAATCAGAACTACTTGCAACAGCTATAGATTCTGACAGATTTACAAGATTACTTTTATTTGGTGTACTAGTATATTGTTCGTGCGATGATGATGTTGATTGTTGTGAAATTGTGGGAAATGAGCTCACATGTTCAGTTATTACAGATTGATATGCTGAATTCCCTTCCATTTTCTTCTCAACAGTTTCATTCAAAAAGATTTCTGATTGATCTGCTTTCACATCTTGCTCCATAGAAGAACAATCAATAGGATCTTTCTCTGGTGTTGCATCCATTGCTATATTACTTTCTTCATCATGGCTTATACCATTATCTATATGACAAAATGAATGCACTGAAGCAGGTGAACATGGTTTACTGAGATCCTTTCTCACCCTTAATACAGAGATACCACTGCTCACAGATAATGGGGTATGTGATCTCACATTATCTGAATTTTCTCCATATTTAATGAAAGGTGTATGAGGACTTTGAATTTCTTCTATTTCCATATCTGCTTCATCAAAATTATCCTGTGTTTCATTTTTCTCATCTTCATTATCGTCATCTTGTAATGTGTTTGCATCAAAACCAACTGGATAAGAATTAAGGTTTTCATGTGAACCAAATACTGAACGAACAGAATAGGTTGCAGGACGACTGTCTGCTGGCATTGGTGACACAGGTGCAGACAAGCTGTTCTTATAACGATATGAAAGACTTAAATTTTTATCTTCTTTACTATCTACATCAATTTCTGAACTTTCACTAATTTTTATTTCTATAGTGGATTTACAACTGTTTTCAAATTCACTGGAACTGTTAGCTGTTGTTTCATGAATCACAGTTTCTGCTCTTTTTGGAGGAGAAGAGGGTGGATCTTCTTTTGGATTGTCCTCTTTTTTCTTGTCATCTGTGCCAGTAGATTTTTTATGTGATTCAGTATCAAATTCATTTTCCATAATAGTAATTAAAAGACGTTCTAACTGTTCTACTTCAGGTTGAGCTGGATCTTTAGTTGCACTTTCTATGGGTATTTGAGATAAGGTACCTTCAGTTTCATTTACTTCTGTGCAAGGAACTTTTTCTGTAGTTGTCTCTTCAAATTCCTTCGCTGATGTCACTAATGGTACTTCAGGCATGTTATCTTTATTATTATCTTCCTCATCTTTATATGTCTGCATATATTCTTCTTGTGCATCCAAGGATTCATATTGCATAGGTTTACATTGAACATCTATAGTAACAACACATGAATTTTCACCCTCATCAATATCAGGCAACACACTTTCAACTTTATCATCCTCAACATTACAAGTGATCGCCAATGTTCTTGGAATGTTATCATATTCATCCTGAATAATATGTCGATTTTCATTACTCGAATTAGTGGGCTCTTGTTGTTCAGTTTCTATTTGAATTGTGCCGGTCTCACTTTCATTTTGATGAATAGAATTTTCTTCGTTTAACGATGGAGGTGAAACTGGAAGATTAATATCTGATAACACTTGTTCAGATTCTTGTTCTGATTCGGGCAAAATCTCAGGTAAGATTTGTTTTGGCTCGGAATTATTTACAGGTATAGCAATGGCAGTCCTGCCACTTGTTTCGCCTGCCATAGTTACTATTGACCTGCCTCTAGTTGCATTAGGTATAGTTGTGACTGGTGAGATCATCTGAACAGTTGGTATTTGTTGTTGCTGATACATACCATATGGATTATACAGCATCTGCATCATTTGATTAGCTTGAGGAGCCATTGCATACTGTGGTATCATCATAGTGCCATTGTTCACAAACTGTTGATAACTGAACGAAGCAAATTGAGGTGGCATCACAGTACCGATCGGTGGACATTCGAAGATTGGTCCTATAGGATATGGTGATTGAGTTGACAAATGAGTATTCTGTGAAACTGGTGGTGTACTCTGCGGTGATTGTACAGATGGAGAAGTTGGAGGCGCAGATGGTGATAGCTGAGTTTGTGGTGACAGTGAGGAATTAGAACTGGCTTTGATAAGAGCTTCGATGACTTGTTCTTTTGGATGTGTGTCCAAATGTCTTTGCAAGCTGATACCCTCGCGTAAATAGAGGGTACAAACAGGACAAGCCACTGCACCCCCTGATGTTCCATTGTTGGTAAGATCCATTCTGTCTCGGATATTTTCTTTACAATAGCAATTTCCAAACTACTACATTGAACACTGCAAACGTGTTAAAATACTCTGTAAAATGTTGACGGTGCAGCGATAATATCACTAACTTTTTTTTCTAATTGACACGTCTTCGCCGTCACTGTCGTTCTCGGCGTTTCCGTCGTCACCGTCAGTATACTTGTCGTGAGGGTCGTCGTCGTTCTCGACGCCGTCCTCGTCGTTATCGTTGCCGTTTTCGTAATCGTAGTCGGCGTCGTTGTCGCCGCCGTCGTGGCTATCGTTACCGTGGTGGTCGCCGTCGTGATGAATGTTATAATCGTACTGGTCGTACTCGTCGGAATTTGCCCCGTATCGTTAATGCATATCGCCAACGGCTATTTGCATTTCGGGCCCTATCAGGCTTGCAAGCACGCTTGAGCACGGCATATGCACAGCCGACACGTTGCACCAGCCAGTGCCCCAAAAATATCGACGTTCATGGCTACCTGGTTTGTGTGTGCGATGGAGCCAGCAAGGCAGTCGCGGACAAATCAATATCTTATTAAATCGCCAGCCTCCCCTGCTCTTATTAAATTACACATGCACCATTCACACACACTCGTAACGGAGCACCTTTCCCAACCTTCTGTACGTTAACTTGCCCCAAAAGTCTTTTGTTTCTCATTCGATTATCGAAACGGCATGTTTTTCGCCCGATTCCAGCCTAAAAACACAACAGAAAACAGTGACGACTGGTATTCCACCTTAGAATGAGAACAACAAGAGGTCTCACTACAAATGTGGCGCCCCCTTGCACGATGCCCTATTAGCAACCTCCTCCCAGATTTAGTCGATTGTGACACAATCATTTCCTTTTCTACCGACTATTCAATGTCGCCATAAACTAACTCTCCAAATAGATCGAATGCTTTATAGGTATTCATGTCTAGATCGTTTTATCAATTTAGAAATCCTAAACATCACAGCCCACATTTAATATTGATTTGAGATAAAAATTGGTATTAACAAGTTTAAATGATAATACTTTGGAAGTGAAAACATGTGCATTGCTATGTTTTATCCTTACATATAGGTTCTCAGAAGGTGGATGTGCAAGAATATTTTGGATAAAACCGTTATCGTATGTAGTGACAAAATATCGAAACTAATAAATAATTTGTCGACTATCGATAATTTCTTAAGGAAAAATATCATCCATCGGTAATTCGGCTAGCAGTTTCAGCATTTTACCACTATATCTAATGTCGCTATTTTTATACAGTAATAAGTCCTACTCTTTCACACTTCCAGGCCGAAGTTCGATTCGTTAGCGAGGGTTAATATAGAAATTTTCTTTGCTCTGATTGATTGGCAATTTACTGGTAAGACAGTGCTGCCCTCACAATCAAAGATAAAAAGAGAAAACAGCGAGCAAGCAAGAGAACATGAAATTAGCACAGCTACATGTAGAGCAAGTTACATTGACGAACGATGTAGCTTGTCTCACTCCATCGTGCTTACAGTCTTACTGTTTTCACGCATCTATTCGATTGCGTGCCATCAGAAACACGCGCCGCGAAATTCAATTTTTTAAGTAGCTTCAAATAATAAAATTTGTTACTTCATAGGATTCACGAAAACGTATTTGCTGCGGAGTCAAGTTTTGCGTCTATTTGCTACTTACAAAATCCATTTTACATCAACACTACTTCATAATTATTAGCTCTATGTAATTATCGATTTCGAATTTATTATAGAACGATCGAAGTTTTTTCCGATCTGCAACTGATTGGAAATCGAAAGTTACATCGATTGCCCGAGTCACACCACGTGGAGGTTAATAGATTGGAGACTCGAAAGGGAATCGGAACGAAACCAGATTTTATTATGGCCCTTTTCTTACAAGTTTTACTTTTACAAATGTACTTGTACAAATTCTATTACCTGTCTAAAGGAAGCACGAAAAGTGTGCAGACGCAGGACCCAATAGTGTATTTTCTGGAACAAATGATTCGTCTTACGAATAAAGCAGCAAGAATTGTACTAGAATCGTACATTCGTACTAGATATTTGCAATTACGTACGTCCTAAATGTTTATTCCAAAGTAACATCTAAAACACAAATGTTTCAATGGTTCTAAATATATTTAAACAAGTTTGCTTTTCAAATATTTCCCGCGCGCGTGTCTACGCGTACATCAGCTGTGTTTCAATCTCGTGCTGGACAGCTGTGAAGTGATTTAATCTATACTTTAAATAACGACGGAGGATTTAAATGGCTGCGCAGTAGTTATATTTCTGGTTTATGACACTTTTTTAAATAGTTCGTTAATCGTAATTAGTATGTAAACGTTGAAAATTCTAGTGGATTTCATTATGTCATGTTTACTGGCGTGGTTTCGCATAGAAATAGAAATAAGCGTAAAAGGGAGTAGAGATAAATCATATAATCTATTTTTGTAAAATAGGGTTGTCATAAACAACCCTTCCCAAGTTAATTATAAATTGTGACCGACATACTCTTGCTGAAGTTACTTTAACTATATTATTTAAAAATGACAGAAGAATTACGTGAGTAATTATTTGACTTTAACATAAAATAAACATTTATGTGTTGCATGCTTATTTCAGATAAAAAATATTTATGTGCGTAACTGATCAATCGCGATTTATACTTTTAAAAACTTTTGTTATTTGTTACAAGTATGTAAGCATTAATTATTATATTTTCAGTAGCAAAAAGCCTTCTTTAATATACATTGCGAAAGATACCTGATCAGTAAATTATAAAAACCTCATTGCACTAATTTGTCAAACTTTCAATTAATGACTAAGTAAGGTTATGTATATTTGTTTAACAGCGCCAGAGGTGACCAAACATAGTTTTCGTCTAAAAATATGGGATTACTTGATGAAAAATGAGTTAGTCCAGTTTCCTTTAAGTGTATACGATCGCATACCAAACTTCAAAGGTGCAGCTGAAGCAGCTTCACGGTTAGCAGAACTAGAAGAGTTCAAAAAAGCACATATTATAAAAATAAATCCAGATAAACCACAGGAACCTGTAAGGTTTTTGGCATTGGAAGCTAATAAAGAAATACTGGTTCCAATTCCAAGATTGAGATCAGGTCTGTTTTTTCACGTTACACCAGTAGCTGGCATCAGTAAGAATGAGCTGAAAACTCTTTCTAAAATTCATGGTTTAACTGAAGCTGGTAAACCACTTGGAATAGACTCCAAGATAAAGGTACATGCCTATTATGGATGAAATATTTTATACTTTATATTATCTCTATTATTTCTTATAACTTTTGTGTTATATTTCAGATAGACCTTGTGATATTGGGGTCTGTATGTGTCAGTCGCGATGGATACAGATTAGGTAAAGGTAAAGGGTTTGCAGACCTTGAGTTTGCTATGATGATGAGAATGGGTGCAGTTACACAGGACACTACAGTTATTACAACAGTGCATGATTGCCAGGTGGTTGATAGCTTACCACCAGAACTGTTCAAAGAGTACGATGTACCTGTGGATATAATTGTTACACCAACTGAAACAATAATAGTCAACCCAAGATTAAAAAAACCAACTAGTATAATATGGAACATGCTGAGTGAAAAGAGACTGGATGCCATGCCAGTATTGCAACAGTTGAAAGAGATGGATGAGAAGTATGCTTAAATTTTTACTAACTGCATCAATTTGTACCGATAAATATAGCAAATTATTATTTTACAGAGACGGCATAATAGTGACCCTAGGTCAGAATGATCCTGACTATGTGCGAAACAAGAGATCTCATAGACCAAAGAGAGGTGTTCTAGCAGACGGCTGTGAAGGAGAACGGGAGAAGCCAACGAAAAAGGGTTTCCCAAGAGGATCTTCATTCCGCAAAGCCAAGGCCGACGGCGATACCAATGTATCCTCTAGTGAGGTGCAGGTTGGTTATATCAGATCATTCCCTGTGTCTAACAATACGACATTCATATCAAATCTGATTTCAGGAGAAGCTTCCGAATGGGGTCAAGCAGCGTTCCAAAAAATCAAGATCAAAATCTAGATTACAGATTGACTTCTCTTTGAAGCTGTCGAACATCTCTTCCTACGCAAGAATTCGCGACCTGAAGAACGAACTATCGGTGCGTGGAGTCAAACCAAACAAGATCATATGGCAGGGTTGTCGCGGGATTTGTTATCTGCACTTTAATAAGCTCAAGAAGAAAACTGATTTGCCGGAGCAGCCTATACAGGTCGACTCGATAATGGCGAATCTACGAGACCTGCGAATTGGTGAGTCTTCCAATGAGACCGATTTTATAGTAGTGGAACCTACAAAACCGATCTCGAGAATCGAGGTCACCGATGTGACTGCTGTTTAAGTAGGTCGTAGCACTTCCTTGACACAAGTAATTATCTTTAACGATGTACAGGGTGTTTGAAAATATAATAGCAAAGACACTCTGCGCATCATTTAGGTAATTGCAAAAATTAAGTATTTTTTACAGTGCTCTCAATCGGGACGAATTTTCACGGATCAGTAGTCGTTTATAACTTTTATAATACGTGTAAAGCTTTACAGGTGAAGCGTCAGGTGTATATAGATACGAAGCGCAAAATAATTGTTTCTAACTTGTACATAATTAATTTGTTAAGGCATTTAATTTGTAATAGATCGATAGTTTATCCGGGAAAGACTACCAAGCTTTACGTTTCCATACAAACCTTAAATTGCTAAGTTATTTAATCAAAATCTTGTCTTTTCTTCGTATGTATGGTTGGTTAACAAGTCCATGACAATATTATAGTCTTTGGATAGCTTCGATAACAACTACTGTGATTACGTAAAAAATATTTAACGGTAAGGGGTAGTGGATTTGAATGATTTTTCGCGCGACCGGTTGTCAGAAGCCAAAGGACCGGGATGCATATCTGTGTGGCATTCGATAACGCTTATTTGACCCTACAGACTGATGATGATAGTTTAATTAATCGTTAAAGAAAACTACCTCCCGAGAAAAGTATACAGCGAAACAAACAAGTAAAAAATATTATGAAAAATATATCAAATCGTTCTACAGGAAATCTTCTTTTCTTACTTTGAATAATGAAATACTAATCGTTAAGGGTAGTTATAAATATGATTTTTATTCAGTACAGTGTTGTCTTAACAATCCGTGGAACGATTTGACACTACCATGAATAATTTTCATGCCAGTTAATTCCATTTTTCGAATACTTTTCGCAGGGGGTAATATTCGGGGCATGAAATAAACAAACATCGAGTACGTTATTTTTCTGAAAGAATATTTTTGCAGAAGGTAAATAGGGATATAAAATTCAATCTATTTTCATGCTGGTATAGTGTAACCTACGGCAACATTGTGCTGGGACACTATACGTAATTGTAATCTGTGTGCTAGTATAAGAAGCAATATTTTTGTGATATTAACAGACACAATCTATCGTTCATAGATAATTACTACGTTGTTGGTTTTTGTTATCACCGCAGTTACAATCGATATTAAGCAGAAACTATATTCTGTATCCGCTGGTCGAATCTTTGATACAGGAAATCCGTATATTTTGTCAACTCATTTTCAAACTAAGAATAAATGGATATTTTCAAGGCTGAGAGAATGGTGTACTTCTTCCACGACATAAAGACCTGGACGCTTCCTTCCTCGTCCTTTGTGATTTAATTTCTCGTGCTGTTAGAGGGGTAATTACTCACCTCGGCGAATTGATCGACGTTTCTTCCGCTCCTAAGAAAAACCTTGGAACCTGTTTTTCCTGACTAGCAGCCCCTCGATTAGCTCTGCTTCATCATCCCTTCCCGTTTGTATTTCGTGTATCGATTAACAAATTGCACTTAGTCCTTTTAAAGCGCCTTTTGAAAAATTTCTCTTTGACAATTTTCCCTCCTTTTCATCCAGGCTATAACTTATTTTCGCGATTAAACGTTTCTCTTATTGGAGCATTCGCAAATGTTAGATAACCTTCGTAATCGGAGCGGTAATGAGTTTACCTCGGATCAAGAATGTTCAGTGTTTTACATAATCGATCGCAAGAAACGGTTCCCATTGCTTCTGAACGGCAAACTGCATTAATCTTGATCGAATTTCATGGACGCGGATCTCTGGGAAACAGGAAGGAAATGAAAATTCCTTTTCCAATAGAAATAGTCTCGCGAGACTCTTGAGTACATTGAGTTAGCTTTCTCGAAAGTAGGCATGCTCGACACATGAAATGAAATGAACGAACATACTTCTCGTTCTTGTTATTATCGAGTTTTGTTCGATTCGGAGTCGCGGACCGGTAAATAATATAAAAGAGGAAGAAAAACCGTTTGCGAGTCGACAAAGACTCTATTATTCACGAAGCCTACGTTCGATTCTGCTCGCGGATCTGTTTCAATTGCTTTTACGCTTTCTATCGAGTGTGTCGCACAACGACGTATCGATTCCCGACTTTTTTTTCGTTTTTTTCTTTTTTCCATGCTTATTCCACCCTTCGTCAATATTTCATCGCGGGACTCTTCCGCTGCTCGGAATTACGATTAATCAGCAGTAGTTCGAGCAAACGTCGAAGAAAAATGTTTCATCGATTTTTCGTATACCGTATCTAGCATTTTTCAGCTTGAATTACCTACTCTTATTCGCGGTTGCTTCTTGTGTCTATAAGCTCGGTAAAAATCTATTATATGCCAATTCAAGCAACAGTTTGCGATTTTACAAGAAACGCTTCGAATGATTTCTAAGTGTCCGGTCAGGATGAACTTGTTTGTAAACGTTCTCTGCACATGCATATATACAATTCGTAAGCATTGCTATTGCTAGTCTGATTCTTAGTTTCCTTTTTGCGAAATGGCGCCGGTGGTATCGATTATTTACTGCTTCACCGCCAAGTGTGCGGCTTTATGTCCAATACTCGTTAACGAACTCTCTGGATATCGTAAATATCAATTACATGCGGAGAGCCCGCGACACAGACATGTCCTCCATCGGCTTATTCTGCAAAACGGAATGCCCTTTGATCTCGACGATTTCTATCAGATTTGCTTATCTATTTGTGTCAGTCACAATTTCTAAATCCATTTCGGAGAGTGTAGGAGCGGACGTAGCCTCGGGTGGCTGGTTTCGCCCACTACAGTGGTCGCACGCGAAATTTAATCCTTTACTGATGTTTGTTTAATAATTATCAAAGAAATATGTCTTTCTTCTCTGAGGCGAAATTTCAAGTTTACGTCGGTCCACGACAGGGCGCGAATTATGGAATTTTGAAATGAGCACTACATTTAACGAAGAGATAACAAGTTAGACATTTAACAAGAGATAACAATTTTAGTTCAGACTTTTTTTTTCAAGTTTAATACGTAATTAAAAATGGAAAGTAATAATTAAAGAATTTATAGTCTTATGCCGTTTGCATCATTAGCGTATGAGAACGCTTCATTTTACTGGATTGCTTATTGCAGTGGAAACGAAGAAGAAGAATTTATCGGTGTTACAGCTGCCAAATAGCTTTACTGTCTTTATAAGACAGTTTTATTGTTTCTTGTCAAGATCTAAACTGCTTAATATTTCTGTTCCGCTCGTATAAAGATGCGTAGTTCAGTTATGGCTTTCCTAATGGTGAAGAATCGGGTGTCCCACTACCGGCATCGATTCCGATAATGGAAATCCCGCTGGAAATATAGGGCAAGGTTACTCTAGTGGTCGAAAACCAACGACAAGTGTGTCAGCGGGATTGAACAGTCTGACTCATCGAGAATATCATCCTAGAATCGATCGCAACTATGCTTCGGACGCGAGATAATAACGTCGCAGCGGCTCTTAACATTACTAAGATCCGTTCCTGCAATTTCGAAAATAACTCGTTTCGAGGATCAGCCAGGCGTTTCGTCGAGTCACGAGTAAACTGCGAGTGTCTGCGCGAGCATACATTTCCCGGGCAGTATTTCTCAGGAACTGGAGCGAGATTAAACAGGAAGAAGCATAAAAATCTCGTCGAACTTTATTAAACTTTTTATTGTACCGAATTCGAGATAACGGGGTGTGTTACAATTGCGTAAATATTCGCGACTCTGCTCGTCGCCGAACTGCTGACGATTCCTTATTTGAGTTATACCAGTTTATGGGCGCTGCTCTATCGAGAAATTTTTCTATTACGCGCATTTGCATTTCTAGATCAGCGACGAGCAAGCAGCGCGGAAAGTTGAGAATTTTCATTTGTACCACGCGTTCCCCCGGATCTTTCCGGAAATGGAAAGATTCGAAGGGAAATCGCGCGTATCGGCCCTGCCTTCCGACTGCATTCGCATCCGTTGAAGTGCTCCCTAGAAGGGCTCTCTATTTGGTCGGGTTTGAGTTTTTCTATTCCATATATAAAAATAAACAATAGACTTTTCCTTGAGATATACACATACACAGGGTAGGAGGTAAAATAGAGATATAGCTTGTCGTCTATCTAGTATAGTGAGAAGGTGTTAGATCTGACAGGAACTCGGCTATAAAATCGTGAGAAACGGAAAGAATAGTTTTCGTCCTTGCACATCATAACCTTAGCAAAATGCAACAACGGTGTCTCATATTTTTATCATGTTATCTGTGCGCCGTATCATGTTATTGCGGCTATGCCGCTAACTCTTGATTGTGTTCGAGCGAACCGAGCATTCGCGCGTACCTGCTCGGAACCCATCCTCGTTCTTTTCGTTGTAACTGTATCAATTAGCGTCGTTTTAACCGGGTAATAAGAGTTGTCAAGAGTTTCGAAGTATCTATCAGGTGGCATTCTACCTAGAATAAAATGCAGATTACACGATACATGGTGGATACGAAATGAAAATATCGGAGACAGTCGTTCGCCGACGTAGCGGAGACGAATTGAAACAGAAAAAAAAAATATGATTTTCTACTCCTCTATTCTAGTCCTAGTGAAAGCACAAGTATCACATTGGTCCGTAACAGTCACGGAATCGAAGATACCGTTGATTGGTGTACGACAGACAGGTCCAAGCACCCAGGTAGCTAAGGTTCTTGCTGTAACTTCGTTTCCGGACAATTTTTGGTTCTGGAATCGTCAAAATTGACTTGGATAAGTCGGGTTGCCGGTGAGAAGCCCGTTCACGTGGTTGTTTGCATTGGAATGGTTTGAATGGGCCCAGATTCCGAGGACAATGCGATCCCAGCATGCTTTAGGAGCATTCTTATCAAAGAAAGGCGTGTATTTCCACATGCGATTTATTTCCTGGGGATTTAGGATGTCGAGGGCTCTGGACTGGCGTCGATGTAGTCGATGTCCGAGGAGGTCGCGGTGCTTGCACGTCTACCCTGCCGAGGGGACGAACTTATCCGAGTCTTGACGTTCGCTGTCGAGACGGATAGTCGGTTTCCGGACCGCTGCGCCGGCTGTCGTTTCGTCCTGAAAGGAGATCTCAAGTAATCATTGAGTTTAAAGCAGTAAGGATTGGTCTAAGTGAAGCAATGCCCCGACGAAACGCTCCGAGTAAATGAAGTAAAATTCTTAGAGGATTCGAGGCTTTAATCAGGGCTCTATTTAAGTCGAGATTGTCGGAAAAATAGAATCTAGACAGACATTCAGAGATAGATTTGCTGTCCCGGGAAAGTTTATAACATTCTGACTGACCTGAGTCTCTCCTCCGCACCTAGCATGGCAGTGTTCAACTCTTCCTCCCACTGTTTCTCCTTTCTCTCCCTCTCCTGCTCCCTCTCCTGCCTCTCCATTTCGCGTTCTCTGTTGTACGCGCGATACTCCGGGATGAATGCTAATCTCCTTAGATCCACGCTTGGTCCGGCGCCCTCCGCTAACGCGAGGGAGTCCTCCGGGGGGTGCTCGACTTTCAGGGATCTGGGTGAACAACAGAAAATAGCGGTAGCTCCATCCCCTCGAATCGGAAACTCAAACACGCCGAGCTAACGAGGAGCCAGCCCTTTGTACTACACCTTACGATCCTCTATTAATTTAAACCCCAATCTCGACGGCTTTCTGCACCCTTGTTCTTATCTTAAGAAAATATATCGTGAGATATCGCGGGAGCCTCTGGTTACGCGACCCTCTGCTTCGCGATAAAGAGAGGATTTCGGTGCAGTTCAGCGAACAACTGTTTCGGTAAATTTATAATCGCGGAACGATTGCTGTTTAGTTCCAACTTGGAAATTAAGTAGGCCAGTAGCATGCTATTCGAGTTTTGGAACTCCCGCCCTATCTCGCGTTCGGTCTTTCGCCGACTACTGGATTGATTTTTCGCTGTTGCTTCAATTAGCGCGGGGACAAATTAAGTCGGGAACGCGAGGGAAGACTTCTAATGAATGGAGTCGGGCTCCCCTGTCACCTCTGTTTCGCCAGGCGTTTTTTCTTCTTATGCAACGGCTTCGTCTCGATGATCATCTCCTCGAGCTCGAACGTCGGATCGCAATTAAGATGATCCTTCGGCGGTGTGAACGCCGGCTTGATTTGCTTGTTCAACACCTTCTCGAAGTCCAGGTCTCTCATTACGCTCACTTGCTTCAGCTCTTTCAGCGTTGACACTCGCGCGCCCGGCGCCACGGTTAGCAACCGATCAAGAAGATCGCGTATCGAGGAACTCCAAGCGGTAGGCGTCGGTCTTTCCTCCTGCGAAATCATCCCTTCGAATTTTAGAGTACTACGCTTCCGATAATGTCGAGTAGCGTCTCTCTGTCTAAGCAAAGGCTGATTTAAGAGCTACTATAGTTTTCGACCTACCGTCAACTCTTACCTGCAAGATTCGCAAAGCTTCTCTATGCGACGTGGTGGAGTGCAAAGGATAAGGACGTTCACCAGCGAGCGTCTCCCAGGCTAAAATCCCCAAGCTCCACCAGTCCACTGCGAAACCGTAACCGAGGACACCAAATTCCTCGCAAGAACACATGTAAATTTCTGGAGCTACGGATTAAACGGACGTTAGAGAAACCACCGACATTAGAGCTCGCTTCGAAGGCTTTGTCTCTATCCACGGTGATGCGTTTATGCAGATCTTTTCCACAACATTTACTTTCGCCTACCAAAAGAATAAGGCGGTCGTAGAGACCGCCAGAGATCGACGGGCGAAACGGTACCGAAAAAGGGTCAAGGGGCCTGCTCGAGTGCCAAAGGATTATTAAAAGGATCAAGAGGATTTAGAGATCAAAGGAATAGCAGAAGGATCAAGGAGGTTCAGAGGTCAAAGGATGCTTCAAGGGATCAGGGAGGTAGGGCCATCGCCGGGCAAGGAATAACGGAGCAGCAGGAAATCAAAATTCGGGGTAAAAGTCTAAGAAAACATTCGACGAGTTCGAAGATTTTATAGGAAATTCGTTTTGCTTGTTCTAAAAGAAGTGAACGACTTCTAGAAAATAATTCTTGTAAAGTTGGATAATCGTACATGCTTGGTAAATTATAATACGAATTTAATACAAGATGGGAACACCTTCGGATCCACTCCAACATTCACGGAATGCAATAATCGACCTAGCGCCAGGATGGATAGGAATGCATCACGACAATCAGATTTTACGGTCGGGAAGCCGTTAATGCCCCGACGCGACGGCGACTCGTAGCATCTAATTAGTTCATTACCTATGTATGGTTTTGTTCCTGACATCGATGTCGCCAATTCGCCGTACTCCAGCACCGTCGCAATATTAAAGTCCGTCACGTGCGCGTGTCCTGCACAGAACATAATATCCTCGTGTTACATAAGTCGCGCGTATTCTTCCAAGAACGATACGCAGGACTCTCGTCCTACGTTCACGAGATTTCTCGTCGAACAACGAGGAATCGATCAATTGTCAGCTGGCTATCGTTGCCGGTCGCAACATCTGTCAACTGACGTTAACGGGCGCCGTCAAGATGTCATCTGCGGAGCTACGATCAGCCGCGAGGATATCGGATATCCCATTATCCTTCTCAGCCCCGACCTCCGAACAGAATTTTAATACGACACTGGTGTTCTATTTCTACTGTGCAACGGTATAACGTTGCAGGCAGTAGAAGCAGGGGTTGGCTCTCTGAATACACCAGCAATTGCTGGTAACTCCCAGTAAGGATTGCGTCCTGATACCCTATGATCTACGACGTTTCCTCTAACGAGACAGTAACCAGCGGCATCATTTTGATATCATTCGCTCGAAATGAAGAAAATGTTCGCTTCCTCGGAAGGGAATGTTATTTCATCTTGACACACCATTAAGAAATTATGTATCGGAGACTGCTTGTTACAAATTCTGCAGTACGTATACGCCGTCATTAGTATTTTCCAATATCGAGAAAAGATAATAAGAACGCAGCGTGGTTTCCAGACGGTATTAATATGGGAGCTGCACTGCACTTTCCATGAAACTTTTAACAGGCTGGATCACGCGCTGAAAGGGTCGGGAAATGGAGGTTTTCGCGGATCGCGATGGGGAATTCTTGAGGCGAAACATGCACATTGACACCGGCCCCGTAATTTTAAATGATGCAGAAGCAATCTCGTGGTTGAAACAACTGTCCGTTAAGCACGCCGAGAAATTAGGGGTTGCTCGGTTCTCGAGGGTCCTCTGCGCCGTGCTCTCAACCCCTTTCGCTTTCTGACTCCGCTTCGATTCGATGCGACGAGACGAGACGAGACGCGACGCGACGCGACGCTCACTCTGGAATTTTTCATGAACGTTCGTATCGATCGCGATTTCAATAATCAAGAGAGTGAAACAAGAGCTTGCTGTATCGCCTCAATCGGCAGTCGATTATCAGTTCGTTTGACGTATTCTGTGATCTCGAAGCGAGGATTTCGGAAGCATCGCGAAAGGTGACACAACAGTACGCGACAAATAAATCGCAAGCTGAAAGGGAGTTCAGGAGACGAGACTCAAAGGGAAACATCGCTGAACCTTTCATGCGAAAGATTTCTTTTGCAGCTTCAAAAATGGATCTTGCCGACGCGACGGCTCGCTCAAAGGTTTCGGTGGGGCTTTTCAAGAAGCTCCTCGACGAATCAATTTTTCAGAAATTCAAAGCAAAGGGGAGCTCGCGAAGTTTCTGTTCGCGCAGAACTCGATCGAATCGCGGAGTCGCTTTATGAGCGCCTGTGTCCCATCGGAGCTGAAGAAAATAGCGCGCGTCGCGTTGAGACGACCTTTGAAACGTGGATCGTACCATATTCCCAAGGATACCTGAGCCCTAAGAAGCTCGCGGGCAAACGGTCCAAGAAAAATTCCGAATAACTCGGGGCAAGATCGAATCAGGCTTTGTTCAACGTCGGAAATGCGAGGTAGAATTCAGAAACGCGAACTGAAAACCGTCGAATTATTGATAGGCTGAGTCAGTAGTCCGGCGTATTCATCACGTGGAAAGAGAGAGGAAAATGACCGGATCTGCGGCCTGCTACGTCACCGGAATATAATGCGGCCCACCGCATTGTAGCCGTTCTTCGACCTTTGAAGAACCCATGAAAGCGGTTCTCCGTCCACGACACGTCCACTCGACGAATCCTTTCCCGCCATGCCGTTCTACGGCGGTACCGCCACTAAACGGAGCCAGTGAAATTTAATTAACACCAGTGCTGCTAATAGTGGATGCAATTTTCCGAATGCCTACGCTATCACGCTAATAGGATTAGCTTTGATAAGAGCAACCCTGTAGAATCTCGCTCATTACATTACCCCGTTTATCACGCAATCTGCAACGCGTGTCGGTGTAAATGTAAACCATATTTGCGTTTACAACCGCCAGTGATAATTGCCTTGCGGATTTTGAGGCTGGACAGAGATCGTTTGCACCGATTACGGGAAACGAAGGTAAAGGGGAATTAATGCAACTGCAGTAAAACTCCATTTATGTGAACTCGTCGGGAAACAAACAGTTCGCATGACTAGGTAGTTGAATTCTCCTCAATTGTTCTTCAGTTTTTAAACAAAAATGAACAACTTCGGAAGAGTAGATACAATTATTCGAGCCTAGCAGCTGGTTTTTATAGTTGCCGATTATCAACAGCTATAAAAACGAGCTATGAGGTTTGAATAATCATATCCCCTCTTTTCAAGTTATTTGTTTCAGTTTAAAAATTGAAGGACAATTAGGGAGAATTTACTGTAGCGGTAGTCGACCAACTGTCTCCACCACTCGCAACTTAGCGATTAAATAAGTGAACTTGCTTGTTACTCCACGGATCACAGCAGTAGCTCAGAGCCTATCATGTAATTGGCTTTCGTATAATTGGAGCGACGTACATCGCTAATTCAGATAATAGGAGCTTATATAGGATTTATAAAACTGGGCATTAACGAAAATTTCATTCGCATAAATGGAGTTCTACCGTAACATATATTCAGAGAGAATTTACGAGCGCAAATGCAGGGAAGATAGATCGCAAATAACATGCAGTCACTGCTTAAACATCATCTGCAGTAGCAAACGAAATGTTTCTCCTTCTCGCGAGACCCATATAAAATACCATTAACATTTTCAAAGTGCTGCACCCCCTGTGGCCGTTTGTGTGCATTAATCCTAATCGGTCGCGCGTAATTTCCGTCGATGGAACATGAAGTGAAAACGAGAAACGAGAATTTATTCGAACTGCAAGTATCCTTTCGCAAAGCAAACAAACAAATTAATTAACCGACGGGATAGGAATCGGAGGAGTTTATCCGACCGCGCGATTCCGAAAACGAAGCCGCTGATCTTGGTAATTGGATCTCGCAAAAATTCCTGCGAGTAGATTGGAAATTTGTGCAAATATCCGCAAAGAATTCGTATTCGAATAATTTTAATTGCTTCCGGAACTCCGCGGTAAGGATGGGCGCCGACGCGATGCAGCGGAGTATCGTTAATCGAATAGAATTTTAAGCCGACAATCTCGAACTCTTATTGCTATACGTGTCAAGAACACCGCCCCGCTTCCGAATAACGGCGCCGTAGAGATTTTCGAGGTTTTATGAGGATTGTACCGTGCCTTGTCGTGCCACTCGCAGATTCCAATTTTCGTGCTCCGTCCATCTCATTAAACTGTCTTACTCCCCTTATCATTCCTCGTCCTGCCTCGTTCCCTCGGCTCGAGTCGAAGCAGGGCTGTTTGCGTTTCATCCCTGAACAACGAAGCATTATGAAAGTTTCAAGGGGCCCGCGTCGACAACGACAGAATGAAAGGCGAGAGAAAGGGTGGAGAGTGTCAAGACGTCAACACACCGGGACTGAAAGTTAGTAGCGTGTGTTCGCCGTCGGAACCTTTCACAACAGTGTATCGCCGGAATTTCAGGCTGCCGCGTGAAAGAATCTTGTTGTCAACCCCTTCGTGCTCAGAGAAAGCAACCTATTGTCAAAAATCAGCCAGCTTCTTGATATTCTTTCAAAACATGGGGGTTCCTGTCGCGAAGCATTAATATTTTATTTTAATCAATATCTGCAAGTACTTCACATATTTCCACGTTGCGTCGAGATGGTACTCGTGTCGCGAAGCAAAACCATCGATGACGAAGTACAATTGCGGATTCCGATTATTTTTTTACGAAATAAATTCCGTTTGATCGCGCTGGTCGACCGTAAACTCATACTCGTGTCTCTGCACTGTAGTGCAAACGGCACGCGATCGCTCTCATTTTATTGCGATCCAGAAAAAGCTTATTTGATCCGCCGTTTCGTTTCTGCGAAACAATCGGCATCGCTTCCGGGGTACGCGACAACTGCTTCTCATCTCCAGCGCTGAATTTTACTGTCGCTCGTCGCAAACCCATAAAAACGCTATTTTTATTCGAATCGGCCAGCGACGCGCGTGTTTATTAACATTTCACTTAATTCGTGGGAAGATCGCCGACTATAAATTTTCTGGAACAACTTTACACATCGACGATTCGAAACATCAACCTGTTTTCACCAGGATCGCGAACGATCGCTCGTTGAATTATACAGAGAGAAACGACGAGCGATAAAGTAGTTCAACTGGGGCGAAGTGCGAATATTACTCCAGTCTGTGCTACAGGTAAATATTATTGATTTCCAAGCATTGCAGACACTGGCATTCCAGTGAACGTTGTCGCAGCGGAATTCATCGCGTCTCGTCGTTTTATTTCCCTATCGCGGTTTTATGTCATCCGCAAAAATATTGAATCAAACTAAATTTTCTCCAATTTTCCACCAACTTGTTAAAAAAATGAACAATTTCGGTTCGTTTTAATAGTAACCAAACTTCAACAACTGATAAAACCAGCTGCAGGGCTCGAATAATCATATCACCTCTTCCCAAATTGTTAATTTTTATATATAATCTGAGGGACAATTGGAGAAAATCCTTATTTCACTACAGGTACTGAATCATGGCCAAAAATTTAGTCAAACTTTTTCTCCTATTAAATGATTATAATTTAAAAAATTCGAATCATTGCAAATGTGAAGATAATGCTAAGGGATTAATCAAAGACGAAGGTTTTCGAAAATGGTGGTGGTTCGGGGTGTCCCTGGAAGAGCAGGAATTCGTGCACGGAATTCGAAGCGATTCTTTTTATTTTCGATCGGACTTCGACGCGATTACTCCGCGTTTAATGGCGTGCGGCAGCCCGGAAATTGCCCAGAAGGATTATCCGACGATTTCTATATAAAACCGAGATTTTACGGGCGACGTAACGTATTTGGGCGACCCAAAATTGGTGCGGTCGTAATTTGTGTAATTTACAGAATCTACCCCTTACTTCAGCTGCCTTTGCGGCCGTGTTTTAACGATATACCAGCAAACATCGTGCCGGAGTATCGCAATAGTTACGGTATCTCGCAAAATTTCCAACGACTCGGCCCGATTATTGGCCGGACAGAAGCCCGATGCACGATCGTCTACCGTTTCGAGCTCGTTAAACTGTTAACGACCGTCAACTTTCGAGGTCTTGTTCGTTGCCATGCATCGATGTTCAATCCCGGGTATTTTCGTGCACCGATCGACGGTCGTTATGATCCGCACGGACGAACCGATCCCTGAAAACGAGATTCGAAAAACTGGAACGTTTGTTCTGCCCACATCGTTTCGCGGTGTAACGACAAACGTGTTTTCGTTCCACTGCACTTTCTCTATCGACCACACACATTCAACGAGAGAAATTATTACTATTGAAAAATTTGTAACATGTTCAATATGATTAGAGGAAGTAAAGAATATTCTTCTCTGGTTCCGATTTCTTGTTATCGAAGTAGAGAAATTTTAATCGTTTCAAAACCTCGTCGTATATTTTTCAAATTCTCTTGAAACGTGAAAATTTCAATTCTTATTTAAATGAAGCAAATAGCATATTCAGAGGGTTCATTTCGAAGTCTCCTGGGATCCGAATTTATCGGTGAAATTCGTGAAAAAGGGATGACTCTTGAAACGAACGTGATGTATGCCGTCGACGGAATTGTCTTCGAACGAGTCACGAATCGTGATTCATCGGCCAGTCTTCCGACCGAAGAATTCGCGGGAACGAATGGCGCGGATTACACGGTTCGGTGACCGGAAGCTACGTCGATTCGAACCTCCGAAATTTTCCTCGGTAAGGACAACAATGGTTCTCGACGGATGCATTATATCCCCGCGATCGGATAAATCAATCGTTTTATTCCGGGTGAACGAATCTCCCGCGAATTTTCCGCGAGTTTTACCGGCGTTTCCGGGAAGCACGTACGGCTTACGATTACCAGGCAAGAAGAGAAAGCCGAAGAGTCTCGTTACAAGTTTTTCTTTGCGGCTTTTCGAGCGGAAATTGTGGTGCTCGTAAATACGTTAGACTGCCGATTTTTGAACCTTGTCCTACCCTCGCGCCCGAAATGGTTGGAGAAATCATATCATGGAGGGTAGACAGAAATTTAAAAGTAGTAGCGAATAAAATGATTTCGACTGCGGATTTTTATACAAGATACACATTATTTGCGTCAATTGCAATGCATAGAAGCCAAGTGTAATCTTATTTCTCTTTTCAATCATTTTAACAAGTTGTCCTTTCAACTTTTTTACTATTTCATGTTTCATCGATACATTTTTGTCGTAAATGCATGAAATTCGCAGTCTAGAAATTTTTAACTGACCTTCCTCGTCCAGAAGTATATTGTCTGGCTTGATGTCGCGATGGACGATTTTGTTGGTCTGCAGGTAGTCGAGGGCCAACGCGATTTCCGCCACGTACAGCACCACGCTTTCCTCCGTGAAAACCACTTCCTGCTGGATGTGGTAGCGCAGGTCGCCGCCGAGCAGTAGGTCCGACACCATAAACAAGTCCTCCTCGTCTAGAACAACCCAACATCAAAAATAACTTTCACACATCCTATGCAGATTAATTATTCCTCCGGACACTGTGGCGGCGCCGGTAGAGAGAATCCATTCAAAACGTTTTCTATGCAGTCATTACCTAGAGAATGTGATAATGCATTAGGTGTACAAACAAGTTTTAGTCCTCTAGCTTTAATCTATCATAAATGTTATTTTCACTACGAATATCCTTGATGTATCCTTGATGTATCCTTGATGATCATCGAATGATTAAAGCCATTTGTGCGTTTCAAAAAATAGAAATTGAACGATTAAAATTGATTTGTACATCCAACAGATTCATAGTTGCAAAACCAAGAAAATAAAGGCATTCGATCAGAGCGTACGGGGGCAATTAATGTTACCACCGATAGTTAATTTTCACAGTGTAATCTCGTGTGGTTAATATGCGGGATGGAGCAACGTGCTGTGAAATGAATTGTAAAGCGTTGAAAAGAGCGGTTAAAGAGGAAAGGGGATGAGGTGAACGTGCGTTCACGATCGCGCAAATTCTCGCTCGATCGTTATTCAAGCGTCGCGTCTAGCCGGCTTTAACGGGGGATCGAGCTTCGTACACTTCTTGCCAGTTGAGAGCCGAAAGAGAAGGCTACCGGGCATCAATTTTCGCCTGTCTTCGGAAAGCGAAGAAACTCCGGACAGACTACCGCCGAGGAACTGCGAGCCTCATTAGAAGGTGAACGTTTAAATATTCACAGTTGAATGAAAGGGGCATCCGTGCTTTTAATGGACAGAGATTTCGCGGTTAATCAAGTCGGCGAAACGAGCCGAAAATCAGCGCGCCGCGAGGATCTCAGTCGTCTTATGTTCTCGCCGAGGTGAAAGATCGATAATGCCGCCATTAATTTCATCCCCCTTCGCAGGGTTCGGCGAAGGATTCTTCCTCGACCAAATAGCAACAGGGAACTCGTCCAATTAACAGCGAGACAGATACTCCAGCCATTTTTCTGTAATCTCAGGAAAGTGCTCTATTCCGCGTGCCGGCATCCTGGGAGTCGTCCACAAATTCTGCGAACAATTCCTAAAACACTCTCTCTCTCTCTCTCTCTCTCTCTCTCTCGAGTGTATCCACTCCGAAGCTGAAAAGCACAATTTTCACGGCGGAAGTTCAAATGACTCGGTATTCGCAATTGTTCCATTGTAATCGCGGAGAATATTTCGAGTTGGAATTCTTCGACTCGCTGAAATTCGCAGCTGATAGTGGGGATGAAAGCTGTGGGGTAACGTGCTGCGAAATAGTTTTCGATTATTAAACGGCTACCAAATCAAGTAAACCGCGATATCATGCATATTAGATCCAAATCCACGGAATTAATTCAGCTGTGGCTGTTCCAGCAATCAGCCGAACTCGTTAACATTTGATTAATCTTCCCGGCTCTGTTACATTTCGGTCAACGTCACAGGCTGGAGATTGTCAAAGTCTGTTAAAAATTCAGCTTCGAATAATCATGCATTCAGCGAGATGGATGCCGGCCCTGCGCGAATTTCATAACAAGCCGAATGAAAAAGTCTCACCTTGGAAGCTGAACCACAGGTTAACGAGACAGGGGTGTTCGAGCTGCGAGAGGATCTCGACTTCCCTAGCGACGTTCTTCAAAGCGCCCCTCTCCGCGCACTCGCCCTTGTGGACGTACTTCATCGCGTACATGTTCCCGGCGCGATCTCGCTTCTGCACTATGCACACCTATTAAGAAATAATGAATAGCTCGTTAGCCGGCGAATGGGAGATGAATGATGAGTGGCCACCGCGGCGCACCAGGGGTAATTAGCCGTTGTTCGGTTCGGAAACGAAGTGCACGCGAATGTTGCAAGATGCGAGTCCCGGGACGGTCGAATTCCGGCCGGTAACGAACGCCTCGCCGCGCCTCGTCGGTGAATTATGAACGGGACCGCGGTTCAATGCAACTAGGGTGCGACGGGGAAAGGCTTTTTTCCCCAGCATTCGGGTCATTAACGATCGGGGGTGAGTTATGGGAAAGCCGGGAGGGCACGAATATTTTTCGAACGTCAAATTCCGCGACACACGGGTTGAAATACGGCGCCGGTCGAAGATAAGAGCTGCGAATTTTCAGATTCGTATTTGGGACGCGGACAGATGGGGGCTGAGTTAGGAGACAAGTAGCAGACGGAAATGTAGTTGACTGTTTCCCGCGAAATGCGGTACGCTCGTTCGCAGTTTGAAATGGCGGAACGAAAGGTAGAATTTTTCTGATTTGTATTCTGCGCGTCTGAGCAAGGAAATAGAGATTCCAAGAGTCAAATTGGCCATCCCTCAAGTGTCGGACATGTTTGCATGGTTTAAGAGTAGACCGAGGCGCAACTTGGAAACAAAAGCTGGAGATTTTCTGACTCGCGTGTGGGACGTTAATGGGTGGAGGGTGAATAATGGGGAAGGCTGCAGGCAAGTGGGTGGCGGACTATTTTTCAGCAGCGAGATATACTTTCCGCGCACGCTTGAAAAGAACGCGGTGTAACTTGGAGATAATGAAAGATAGTAGTTTTTAGATGCACACTCAGTTAATGGCCGGGGAACGAGTTATGGCAGAAAGTTCGCCGGGAGGGTTGCTTTCCAAGGTAGAAGCAACCCGCTATCCGTGGATCGAAGCTGAACAATATACGTTTCGTAGGCAACGGGAACTCCTGAACTCGTTTCGTATTTTGACGAATTTATTTATATCCGACGCAACTTAACCAATGCGAACGAACATTCCATTACATTTTGCAGTGTTGTAAAACTAGTTCAAATTTTTTGGCGCAGTTGATCGTGGGTTAATTACGAAATTGTTCCACGAGAGTAATTAGCTTTCTCGTTGGGGAAAGGGGCTTCGCGCACCCAGGATTTAATTAAACTTTGTAAATAACGGTAATTAAACGTCGAAAAACTGATGCATAATTTGGAAAAATTTAAATTCTACAATATGCATATTTAAATACAAATGCGGGACATCGTTATGCATATGAAATTAATTACGTGAAATTTCGTGGGCACAGCTGGACATTCGTACATTTAATAAATGCGACTGGATGGTAATCAACTTTCCTGATAACATTACGGCCACACCGCCGATCGTCGTCGACGACCAACGTGTTACCAATTAATTAAATTAATATTATTACTTAACACAGCGTCGAGAACAGTTTCCCGGGTCATTATTCGCGCACCGTGCTCGGCACTGGTGTTCGGGGTAACCTAATTTCGAGGTGATAGTAAAGCAATAGTAAAACAAATTAGTCAATCTCTTATTTACCGATTTTAAGGAGGATCGGTTCCATTAACGTTAAATGGGTATATCGCAAGCCAGTAATTAAACCGGATGAGTACAATGATATTATAGTCCCAAAAGAATGCGGCGTGCTTGATTAAAGGGAGTATAATTAACAGTTTATCTCTCGTACCTTGCCGAAGCTTCCCTTTCCGATAGCACGCAGGATTTGAAAGTGATCGAAGTTCACTGCAACATAAAATATCGTCGTTACATCTGTTACATTCATTTATGTTTACCACCAACAGCAGCAATAAAGAATGGCTTTTATTGTACGCGGAGATTAATCCTCCACCAGCAATCTCGGTCTTCAAGCGGTCACCAAAATTTTTATACTTTTTTTGCAGACTGACAAGACGTCTAATTGACTTGTGCCATCACATGAAGGTTCAAGTATCTAAGCGAAGTATCCGAACCATCTGTTCCTCCACCTAAAGAGTACTCTAGAATTTTGTCAAATTTTTTGAAAACCTAGAGAAATACATAAAACAAAAGTCTTGGAAGATATAGGTTACCGGTCTCATTAGTAAAAGTATAATTTGCCAGCGGAGGGTTACCTCATGTTGTGAACGAACTAGAGATTCCAAAACTGGGACGGGCCTTTGCGTAAAATATTCATGCGAAACTAATAACTAGCGAGCTTCGATGGAATCAATTAAACGATCGACCAGACAGTATTCAATTTCCCGCGGTAGAAACAATGGAATGATTTGAAAGGGGATGACGGATGGCGCGCGGTCTCTCGATTGTCTCTCACAAAGGATCAATTAATGGGAAGCTGGCAGATGAAACGCGGTAGCGACGCGCGCGTTTACGCGAGCTCCCGTAAACTCGTCGGATCGGTAAACTCGTGACGGAACCAGGACCGCGGAAGTTTATCGCCGTCGCAGTCGGGTCGACGCGGATGCAATGTGCCTGCCCGTAAAATCGGTTCTACGTAGTCTGTCAACCGATATTCAAAGACTAATCTTTGGCCGACGTCGCCGAGACGCCGAGAACTTGGAGCACTTCCAAGCATCGGAGACATGTGTTCACGAACGATCGCTCGTACCGATCGCAAACACTTGACGCGCGGAGGACATAATTAGCGCGCTACATGCGGTGAGCAACAATTTCTGCGACTGTAACCACGTGTACGAGGCACAAAAGCATCTACGATCGTTTCCCGAAATTCGATAACGAGCACGTACATTGCTCGAACATGATAGTTCAAGCCACGATACTACGTCTAATAAATAATTCGCACAAAGAGATGTCTTCGTCTTTTTATCTCTTTGGTATCGAATCGTTGGATACTGATTAGGTACTTTTCACCACAGGTTAGAATTCCATTGCAAGACTTAGAAAAAAAGGAGTAAAGAGCTACTATGATCCGGGAAAACAGAAATTAGGCTCTTCTCTTATAGCGTGGAAATCGCGAGCAAAGATACCACACGCATCTGAGGGGTCTGCGCAAAGATTGCGACACTCTCAAGGGACTCAGCGCCTCCAGAATTCAACTTTTAGCAGACAATGCCGAACGAACGTGTAAACCGTGAGCGACGAAGTCGGGTCAATTTAGATTATCTAGGAACGAAGTCCCGGAACGAATCTAACTTCACGGCCGCTGGCCTCTAAAGGTTAGGGAGTGTCTTCTTTTCAAGGAGAACCGTGGAGATCGAGAACAATCCCATTCACCCAGAATTTTTCGTCGTCGTTGGCAGAAACTAAGCTACTCACCTTCTTCACCAGGGGTAGGCAGGTTCCGAGTTGACTGGATGGCACCCATTTTTGCCACTCAATGGATCCGGATACGTGACGAGAGAGCCGGTGGTGGCCGATGTAACGCGTAGCCGAGCAGTACTTTTGTCGAGCCGGGGATAGACAGCCACTCGGAAATCTCATGCTTCCACCACTTCGCGGCGCGGATACTCATCGAAGAGAGCGTGAGCGAGTGCCTCTCTCATCCGAGCGAGGCTTCGAGGCTTGCCCTTGTTTGTACCGTTCCGTGCCCCGGCTACTTAATCTTTATCTATCTGACCATGCTCTTCCCGCCTGTGCCGCCACCACCGTTAAGAGATCTCTATCCGAAGGCTACCGGATTTTTCCTCGCGAAGACTTCCCTCCTTCTCGGCCCTTCCGGCTGTTTACCTTTCCCCCTTGTCCTCGGATCGATCACTGCGCTCCCGGAGCCCTTCGCTTCTGTATTAGGCCGACTTCTCTCGCGAGAAACTTTCAGACAGTTCGCGAGATCTCGCCACAGGGCCTAGCAAACCCTCGACCTTTTCCATCCGCCGCTGGACCTCTGCTCTCGTTAATATTTCACCTGCCAGGGAACATCCTCATACCGCTTTTTCTTCAACACGATCTGTGCTGACTTCTCCGCCCAAGTTTGTTATACTACGGATACCGTTCCCTTTAGAAACCCTTACAAATGGGTGTTTCCCCCTTTTTCAGCAAGTTTGAAGATCCGTTTTTACCTCGCCCACGTCACCGATGTTTCCGACGGCTGAGTAATAGTTGAGAAACAGCATTGATTCGGTCCCCAATCGATCCCGGCCGGTTCCAGCTGTCGCGTTAATTATCGTCACGCCGATTCTCGAATTAATTAATCCCAGTGCGTGGCGCTAATTCGCGGGATGACGGCAAACCGAACCGCCCGGTCGTTCCTCGTTGACGTCGTAAGTGTCGCAACGCTATCGCCGATCCGTTCACCGGCCTGTTGGCCGAGCAGCAACGTGGCTGTCGCGCGGATCGTCTGCTGTTAATTAATCGGCTGATTGGGAACATTCAAGCGATCGGTCCAACCAATTGAAATTGTTCGACGCGATGTTCTCAGGCGGGGACAGCGGCTACGATCTGTAAACAGACGTTAGTTGTGAATTATTCATACCGCAGTGTTTTGGGATGCATGATATTATTCACCGATATAACGATTGTTATAGTTTCGTCACAATTTCTCCTCCAACACCTTGAATTTCACGAGAAATTCGATCCAGATAGAAAAATCGCAAAAACTTTCACTAGCCTAACGGGAGACGCTACGTAAACACCGCCTTCGTAAACACAATATCCTGTTACAACGTTATACACACGTGAACGTGTCCAAACAACGTTCTAGCGTGATACCAGTTACCGCACCGCTTCGCCTGGACACTTCAATTTATTTTGTAAAATACAGGCTGAAAGAAAATTTTAGCTACGCAACGGCGTGAACCTTGCATGGCAATGTCTGTTTCTATTCCGACGCCTCGTTTCACAGTCTCCAATTTCTCAACTACTGAAACCAACATTCGGATAACCGACGTTCTACCGTAAATGGAGCTTATGTTTATGCTCGTTCGGTCGCAGACGAGAAGTCCCCGTAAAACTACGCTAGTAGTCCGGGTGTATTTGCATCGCGAGAAACGCATTCGCTGGAAACTTTTGTATCCGCTTGAAAGACTGCTTCCGCGTTCTGCACTCGCTTCGGATAACCGGCTTTTCCGACGAAGCCGAGGGTGCAACACTGAAAAAGGTACTGTAAGGGGCTTCCTTTTTCGTGCCGGGTGCACGCGATCCTCTGCGAATACTCCTTGAATCCACCTCGGATCCACCTGGAATCCACCTTGAATCCTCCTCGAATTCTCCTCGACCGCGAGCAGCAAACTTTACCCCCCCCCCCCTCGTTAACTTCGGCGAGGAGCCGTAAAGCCGTCGGATTCATAAATCTTCCGGCTAATCGCTGGTCCGCTCGCGTGATTCCCTTCTAGTACCTTGTCTCGATTCCTTTCCCCCTCTTTCCATTACTTTCTCAGCGCCTCCGGCACTCCAGGTAATTGGAACCGAGCCCCAGATCATTCGGAAAATTAGGAAACGCCTCGGCCCTTTCAGTTTTTCTGTGCAAGATGCTTCCTTTGTTCGCTTCGCGGTACCGCGAACCCGTTCGGCACGAGTCAGTGGCATCGACGTAAACGCGACGGCAGAACTTTGGCCACGTTGGATGTCATTATCACCGTCTGCGAGAATTTCACCTGAACAGGCTGGTGCTCTGTCTCCTTCCCTTTGATTCAACGACTTGCTGCGAGCAGAAGTTCCGACAGCGAAGAGTAAGTATCTGGTCTTCTGCTTTCCGAGCTGATTTTGTTCTTTTCCTCTGTTCAACGTTAATCCGTTTCAATCATAAACTTTTCCACGCAGTAACTTTCCAGCGCTTTCCACAAATAATTGCGGATAACGAGAAAAAAGTGTCGTGCAGTTCTTTCTATTGATGTACTTTGGATTTTATGTCTAGCATTTACTAATAACTCCCATATTATTTCCACGCTTTGACTGTTCCGTCGCCATGTGTGGGAATTTTAATTTTAATCTGATTCAACCTACTTCATATTTTAAATTTGTGACAATTATTTGTCGCGGACAATTAAAGTGTTAAACGTCTTTATCACTAATAATTTTCTTAGTGGTAAAATACAATTTAGAACCTGTTTCTCTATAGAAACAATAAATAATAGCGAAACAAGTAACTTACATTCAGAATTACTCAACGCGAGTTTTGCTCAATAGAATTTTTCTCCTCGATACAAAATCAATGATCGCCGCTGGAAACTTTGATCTCTGACATGAGCGATGGTTTCTAGAGGAGTGGCCCATTTCTCTAATCCCGAGAGAAGATAGACAGAAATAAAGGTAGTAATCGCGTTTCTCGGATATCGCGCCAGGTGACAAGGCGGGACACCTGCCGACAGGGGGATTCCTGAGAAGAAATCATAATCCGTCAGGTCTCGTTGCTTGTCCCATCTGTCACGGCCGGGCGAAACAGTAGCTCACTGCAGCCGAAACATTTCGCCCCTGGGGAAAAACAAAAGCGTCGGGCGCGATAGAGGTGGCCGACGGTAGTTATGGTACAAGTCAGTCGATAAATTCTTGTTTATCGGTACAATGAACGCGGACGTACGTGACACGTAGGCAGTTCGATTAAATATTAGCGTGGGGGAGCGGTGGTTCAAAAGAAACTGCGTCGATTCGGGAATGTTATGACAGCGGAATTGTGACTGCAGCTGACGGGTCAAGTGCGAGAGGCTGCTTCCGGGACGGAGAGGGTGCTCCACTAAATTTCCAGTGGCCTTTGATCGAGATGCTTCGATACATGCGCGTAGATGGTCCAATAAAAACTACTATTGAACTTCGTTTATCGCGTCGGTTCTACCAGAAAATTGTTTCCACTCCTCGATTCTGGAACGCTTCACCCTTCGGGAAATGTCGTGACTGGGTCGCGGTGATCGGTTTGACACCCCTAAACCATCGGTATAGTAATCCTAGTATCTTTTGTACTTCTTTAATGTTTAAACTTCAGAGATTGACCAATGTAACTGTAGATTTTATCACGTTCTTTTTCTTGATTTTATTTCTTCTTCACTCATATTTTCTTCTTTCTCCTTCTTTCTCTCCGTATCTTATTCGTAAGTTGTTGGTGATTTACATTGCTAATACCTCCGTAGCTAGTTCAACAGCCTAGTAATAAATAAACAAAAAAGGTTGCTAATGAGTCGAACGATTTCTTAGAGTAATTAAGAATGAAAAGTAATCCGATTGGCGTAATTGAAGAACAATAAATCTTCGAAGGAGGGTGAATGGGGCACCTTCAAAAGTAAGGCAACACTCGGTGAAAGACAAAGCTCTAACAAAAACAGAGTCAAGTGGCATCACAAGTTGTTTCATCGCGAGAAGGTGCCCAGTGCACACCGCAGCGCGCACTTCCGGTTTTCTTGGAATCGATATTCGCTCGTGAGAGCTCATTGTCGTTTCTCGACACCGTTCTTTCCTCTATGCCGTGTTGGTTGCGGCGCGGAATTAGTATTCGTCGTTAACGTCGTTACAAACCGGCGTAATAATCATTCGTCGCTGTTACACTTCCGGCTTCGACCCGACCGCGTTGTTGCGTTCTGGCGAATCATTGTTTTTCCGCATTAATATTTATCGTTATTATGAGCCTGTCTTCATTCCGGCCAGTTATTAATTGCGACCATTATTCTTCGGCTACCCCGCGGTTATCGCTGTCGTCCAGCTTCATGGTGTTTTTCGACGCTGCATGCGCTCTTATTGTCGGTCAATATCATTATAAATTTCCTCACCGGGACCGCCGGCAAATTCATGGTCCATTAATTCCTAATTAAACATTTAATCACAGCGATATTAATTCACCGTCCCGCGAGCGACGAAGTTCAATTTCCAGTGGACTAGTTTAAAGGGACCCGGCCGTTTATCACTCCACGTAGAACGTGTTACTTAAAACCAATTTTTGCGGTTCTCTTTTGTTAGTCGTCCCGGGTTTCGAATATCCTACGTCGTTTTCGCAGCAACGAACGATATTTGTATTTCACGCACGATAATAAATTTCGGCTCGCTGCCGGATTTTTTAGGAATTTTTGGTAAACGCGTTGAACACGCGTTAGCGTCGGAACGTATTTTGATTACCTTGTTGCAAGCTTGTTATCTCTCTAGCAAGAAATCCAATATCCTAAATTCGTTTTTGGAAATTCTGCATCCAGGTAAAATACACACGGTGAAAACATAACATGTTTAACCTTTAACCAGTTAGTTGTTTCCGACGAGTCTATTTGACACAAAGAAATGGTAATGGCTTTCGTTGCGTCGAATATTCTCGTTATACGTAAAAAATATTTACAATTTATTGTTAAAATTACAATTTTAGTGGAAACCAACGTGTGTACGTAAATTTGAAAAATTTTCGAATATTTTTAGGTCAAGGCGAAATATAACGAACGATTAAAAAGATATAAATAATTATTATGAAAAAGCTGTATGCAGTTTGATCAAATAGTTGTTCCTTCCTTTGTGAAACGTTTTTAAGTACACACTTTTCAAAGAGGTCGCAATAGCTGACCGGTTAAAATAGATCTATATTGAAACCGTTAATATTTTCGTTATTCATTTCCGCGACCGTGGATGCCGAACGAGATTTTAAACAAAGCTACGTTTCCATTTTATTTAACGATAATAATAGATCACTTTGTTATTGGAAACCGGTATACCTGGGAATATCGCGAAATTCTCGCGAATAAAATTCAAATTCGTGGACTGGATGTGCACAATGTTACATTTACACGGGGTTCGCGGTCGATGTATCGATGATCGATAAAGACAGGGGTGGATTCTCTATCAAGATTCGGCTCGTTTCCGCTTTTCCTTCGTTTCATGTCTTTCATCGTGGTCGGATCAGTTTGTGCCTCCTTTCTCCCGCGAAAAGCCAACATGAAACAGTGCTCTGTTGCGGAGAACAGGAGCCTCGGATCGCTATAAACAAACTCCTTGGTTACAAAGGAATGCCAATAACAAGCCACTGGTTTACGTCGACCTTCACTTCATGTTCTTCGCTGGTACCAAACTTACTAGAACATTGAAAAGACTATACAGAGGCTACTTAACACTAAATCCATAGCGCGGGACAGGACGACCGATCTCCCCTATTTTTGTTTTCAAATTTTTTTTCTGTGAAGTGTTTTTACAAATTGCTCCGAAATGATGAAACAGTATCGCCATTCCAATGTCGCAATTAACGTTAGTTACTTTTCAAGCTCGGTCGGTTTAAGCCGACAATACGGTCAATTCTTACAGCTTTTCGCACGCCACGTTTGGTACGCCGTATACAAAACGCTCGGTAAATTGCACTCGTTTGCAGGCGTTCTATACAAATACGTTTACAGGCGTTCTATACAACCGCGTTTTGTACACCGCGTTGTATTCGTTGTTACATGAATAGCAACGTTTCACCAGCGTTTTGTAAGCTGCGTTCAGGAAGCATTTCAGTATAAAAATGGACCCTATACCGACAGGGCGTGAATTTCTGCTCTATGGGTATTATTAAAGAAAAGAACACGGAATCGTCGTTGGTGGTTACGTCGATTTAACAGCGTAGACCTCCAAATAGGAGAATACGAAACGATCGTGCAGTCACGGTCTTTTAGTGTTTACACTGAGGAAGCTCGATGATTTTCTCACGGTAATTTTGGTAGGTCGAAAGTTTCTCTGGTTGGTAGCACGGTAGTGAAGCCGGTATTTACAGGGGGTTTACATCGCGGCTCCTGCGAGATGTAACGCGACGGCTGTTTGACGCCGATAAATGTATAATACGTCCTATTCGTGGTGGAAATCCCATTTCGGTCTATATCTTCGCGCGGAAAAGCGCGGGTGTTATGTTATAAGAGTAATATAAGAGAGATGTTATAAGTGCAATATCTTTGCGTCGCGGTGCATTACAGCCGCGGCCGTAAAATGTTGAACAGTATTTAACGACGATGCCGAGGCGGAAAGGAAGATGACGGCCAGCGGGACAAAGAGAGACAGATAAGGAAGATCCGACGCTACGGGCGGATTCGAATACGTATAGACATTTTTCTTTAGCGTGATATCGCGGTCCGCGGGCAGAAGGAAAAAAAAGTAGGGAAAATCGATGGTATACTGTCGCGGTCCAACTAGCTTGACGTGAAATGAACCATGAACAGTACGACGAACACACACCGTCAGTAAACTGGCGCGACTGCGGTGTTCGTGCGAGCACGCCAGAACCCGACGCGACGGAATAAAATATATTATTAGCTCTGCGGGCGACAAATGGTCGGCCATTACTTGTTCCGTGAATTTTATTCGCCGCGTTGTGTACTGCAATATTAAGCCGAGCCATAAATTAGTCCGTTACTTTCATATTAATTTTTAAAGCGACCGAAGCTACTCGATTTATCTTCCCAATACATCATTTGTTATCCGTCTCGCTATTCGATTGGCGAAACTTGTCCAAAATATGGCGAATTATTTGCGATTTTACAACGATGCAACATTTCATTTTCCTTTCTTCGTTATTACTATTATTACTATTATTGTCCTACGAATTGGCGGAACAAAAAAAGCATTAGCAATCGTAGAACCTCGGAAGACGTGATCAGTTGATTAATGAGATTATAACATAAACAATAGATCTGCTGTTGAGAGGGTCTGCTTTGTGTTTTCCTCATACTATCTTTATTCCATTTTATTTGTACCTTCGTTGGTACTAATGGATTTCATCTGTCGTATATAATAAGTAACAATAACGAAAAGATCGAGAAACGTTGTTACGTATTTTATGACTTGTAGTCGCTGCAGAAATTCTTCGAGAGCTTTCTGTAAACTCAGGCAGGTGGAAATAGCCGGGAGTGTTCCAATAAGGCTCTCTGTTTGTTTGCAGTATGAAACTTGAAATTAAAAGAAGCCAGAGGAAGAGAGAGAGAGAAAGAGAGAGAGAGAGAGAGAGAGAGAGCTGTTCCGAATTTAAACGATTCGACAGTCTTATTAAATATCGAAGAAATAAAATTTTTTATACCCAAAGTTTCTGCGGGATAAGAAAGAAACGTAATACGTCGAACCGAAGGAACTGCACATTTTACCGCTTCTTTAACGCTGTGATTTATGATTTCCGATTCATATAGTTTGCTCCCCGGATTTTCTTTGCTACGCGCAGTAATCATATTCTGGATTAAATCAGTGCTACTCTTTGAACACCATCGGTTCGCAGAAGTATGAGTAATGGCTTGTTGTTTCTGGTTTACACCTCGTTATTCGTCGACTCAAGAAACAAAAGGATCTATATCACCTCGAGTTAATAGAAGAATCGTTTTCGATCGCGAAATATCTAACGCTAGAGAATTTTAGCACGCCAGCGCGAAAATAGACGTCCATTGTGCAACGAAGGCATTTCCAAAGAGAGTTTACATCGATCAAGAAACGAACTACGCGCGAATTGCGCGCACAGTGTGAATCGAGTTATGCTCAAAGCCCAGCGACGGGCTTTACAGCGTTATACATAATTTCCAACGCGTAGGTCTTGTATTGAGCTCGTCGAGCCGGAAGTTTTATTATTTGGCGAAGTTGATTGAATTTATAGAACGGAAACGGATCACTTTAACTTTGATTTATATCATCGAGTTCGAATGATCTCCACACTCTTTTCAGAGGATCTCTAATTTAACGATTTACGAAAGATCGATTGTCTGTCGAGTATGTGAATGTAATATTGTTCATTTAATAATCGATAAGAAAATCGAGGAGTTCACCATGTTCCAAACACGTCAATTTTCAACGGTTCTAAACGGCGAATATGCTCTTTCCTCAAGTAACAACTTTAAGATCGGAAAGTTCGCCCAAAGTCAACTTTATAGTCGGTGTAAGCGATATAGTTCGCTTCGTGGGACCTACGGAGCGAAGTTTGAAATTCTGCTTGAAATGATAGAGTAATCGAGGCTAACATCAAAATGAAAATTCTTTTTGCAGTGTACGTTATCGGACAAATATCAAGATAGCTTTTTCTGGATCGACGGCGATTCCAATAAACCAGCGAGTTCGTTGACACAGCGACTCCATACCCAACTAACGCGAAGAGAGCAGTGGTTATTCCTGTTCTTGGCAATTCGGATCAAACAATCGCAACAAACACATGTATTCACTGAAACCTCCACGTTGACGCATCCCGGCACATGTAATCGCAGTTATCAAACTTTAGTAATATCGCTCGTAGTAGAATTAAAATGCTGTAACTACGAGTTTTTCACTCGACAGTACTTTGGTAAATTTGTACAGAATTTTTCATGGATTCCACATGTATGAAATGAGTACCCGCGATTATGATTGTTTATAGTATTAAAACCGAAACTGCCGGCAGCTACAACTGACCCATTTCAGACTTGTGGTTTCGCAGCCCGTAAAGCCGTAAAAGCCCGCGAGAATTTGCTTGGTAAAATATTGCAATGCGAGTTAATTGTAGTTTTAACGTATCTATTTGATTACATATTTCAATCCGTTATATTGTTTGACACTTGCAACACAGATTTAACTCGTTGCCATATTTCGTCGAGTCTGATGCGTGAAGAAGATTTTTTACTAATAACCTGTTAGATACGGATGTTATTCTGTTCTTTTAAAGCGGAATTCAGATCGATATTCCAGTTAATGTAGGTACACAATAAATACACAATTCTTTATCTTAAAAATATGGTTACAATCGAGAAGCTTTTACTTGTTAATTATGAAAAAGATTGTATGGCAATTGGTTAATATTGTCAAGAAACGTGCATCGAGAAAATTCTCGCGAAGCAAATTTCCCACAACACTATACATCTACTTTTCGCTAATCGAATTTATGCAAATTCAACGAGCTTGTTAGGCTGATTCGACGACCGATCGTGATCGATAAATGTTACACGATGCACCTACCATGAGCCCACTTTCACCGGTCGATCGTTCTCCAAGCAAAGGGACGAGATCGACGAGACGGCGGCGCAATGATCAGGATCTGCACGATCCATTCAACGTTTCGTTGGATCGCTCGTGGCCCCGTGGATCCTGGCGCGATCGAGCATGACACGAGCCGGCGTGGCGCGTCGCGACGCGGACGGATGACAGCGGATGTTCGCTGGATGTTCCGATCGCGCACGGATGTTCGCGTGTTGCAGCGGTCGCGGACGCCGCACGAGTGTTGGCGTCGTTCTCGTTCCTCGGTTCAACGGAACGACAACGCTCGTGCTCTCGAGTATGCGATATTCCGCTCGGCGTCTGCGCCTCGCCGTGACGCCGGGACGTCGGGCGTCGGTGCCCAGTGCTCGCTTTCGACGCGTGCCGCCTCTGTCTGGATCCTCGTGTCCTCTGGATCTCGAACGCGCCTAATTGCGATCGCTGATTCCAAACAGAGTATTATTAGAGCTTAGTAGCTGTCAGTCAATTACAATTCCTTCTGATTGAACAACACTGCTAAAGGACGATTGCCAAAGCGATCGAATGACGTACAAAATATAATCGTCAGGCAATTATTATGAGAAAATCGTAATTAAAATCGCACGGACTTATTGATTGATCCAATACTTCGATACAGATTGGGAAAACTTCAAAAGGCTTGGGGTGTCTTTGGTCTTCATCCGTTTGTAATTCTTCTCGGGTAGCATCGTGATTGCGGTTTGGAAATTGCGTTATCTCTAAGTTCGTTAGTTCCATGCGGATAGTTTGCGTGGGAGGATACATCGTGCTTCGTTAGAAAGTACATGTAGAAGCCATCATTCTGGAAGTCGCAATGAAATTACATTGAATACACTTCATTCTTAAACACATTCGTAGTCTATTATATACTAAGCGAAGGCAGACGACGTAACTCTTGAGTAGTAGCTCGAACGTCGTTCGAGTTCGCATAATCGGTATTCGGATCATCGGCATGCCATCGTGAACCTATTGCTCGGCTTCTGCGAACGAAACTTTTCTCATCTTCGGTTTAGGGTCCTGGGTTTTTCCTCTCTGGATCGTGAGAAGATACGGTTTGCTAGGACAGCGCCTCCGTGTAGAGGAGATTATACGGGGCTTTATAGGGACGATCGCCCACGACCTTTTCCTTTATCCTTATTTTAAATCGCCCGATAGGATTTTTTTCCTCTGGCAGATATGACAAATGGGTGGTCTGAGGGCCCAAGGGCCTAGGGGCGCAAGGTCGACGGAGGATATTAACAGAAAAGGTTATTCCGTATTTGATAATTTGATCGGCCTCCCTTCATGACGGCTCGTTCACGGCGGCTCTGTTAATTCAAGACGGTGATGTTTATTCAAATCGGATATGTATGTATGCGGGGGGGTGTTGAAATCAGTGTGCGAGTTACTCCGGGGGGAATCTAATCGAAGGACGTGCCATCGATTAAGCTCAATTGAATGGTCGTTCCAGGAAATCACCATACGATTCAAATCGGCCGCGCTACAAAAATAAATTGAAACGTTCTTCGATTTTCGGCTTAACGAACGCGCAGCTCGAGAGCCCTCGGCGATGGAAACGCTCGGGAACTGAAACATTTATTTCGAAATTCTTGGACTGGATTCTCGATTGCCTTCTGTGCTAAAGAGCTTTAAAGAGACTTTCTTCTTCCCAGGCACGTTTCGAATCCGATTGTGAGATCGAACGGAAGGTAATCGAGTCGCGATCGACAATCGAATTCATTTGAGCACCACCGCTGCCGGATTCCTGGATCCGCAGGGACACCTGCATTTCTTTCGTATTTCATTTGAACAACGGCGCGGGGGTGTAAATAATTAGCCGTTGCACTTTTCTCGGCGTCGTAAACGCATCAAATTAATGTCCCGCTGTATCTTGCTCGTGATGGAACGCCTCCGCACTTCTCAACGGAGTATCGAGTTCAAGGTTTCGCGGAGAAAAATATCGCGTGCCTTATAACGAACTGGGAAAATTGATGCACGATCCGAAATCTTCGGCTTGAAGATTATCGATTCACCGCAGTCTTCTACGCAGTCTAGACAGCTCGAACGAAGACGCACGCGAGGTTCACTGTCCTGCGAACGGTCGTCTAACGACAGGTGACACGATCGATTCGCGGAATCTACCACCTGCCTTCCAAGAACCGTGGTCTTCCCCGCGAAGAACCGGATCCCTCTCATCGATCATCGTTCGCTGGTTCCCACCTATTTTCTCTAGGCCCTGATCCAACCTGCACACACCTCCCGATAGTTAAGCTCGAACATACATCAATCTTCCGTGGGTTCAATTATCGCCTTTCCGTAAGCCGAATTTACATCGTCTCACTTCGGATGATTAGCATGAGCGTTCCATCCTTACCTAGATGAAATATCGAAGAATATTTTTACTAAAATTGAAAATATCAATCCTGTTTCATGAATCTTTAATCACAGACATTTTTCATCCTTATTATTCCAATCTTGTTAAGGTCAATGAAATGCTCCAGGAACCTTGAATATTTTTGAACCGCGGTTCGTTGTGCTCTAAACGATCTACATTCTTCGATGTCTGGTAAAAATCTAATACTCGTATGTACAGTAATTGGATCGTGGATCTTTATGTAGAAGTCGTTCGAGGCATTCTTGGCTTCTTGTAGCGACGTATTTTCTTCAGTCCAACCACTATGCCGATCATCAGCCCATTCCAAAGACAAAGTATGGAAGCTAATGGAGACAAAGTGGCAGAAGGTCTCGGATCTCCGGAGACCATGTAGTGCACCCTATGCTGCGAGTGGAACGATCACGAGACTGAAACAATTAGACCCGTCGCGTCGCAGCCGCAGACGGCGTTCTCGAATAACCCAATTCCATGGAGGGTTCGCAGGCGTATTTTCCTATCCACTCGTCAATAAGAACGCCATTTGAAATGCGACTTTTTTCTGCAGGAAGCAACTGTACTCCGGGATGCTTCGAAATTATCGCCAGTGCTTGAATTTGCCGTGGATTTCCTGGATTCGAACGAATGCGATTGCGAATCGGGTTGCACGGGGCAACGAAATTGTGAGCAAAATGGCTGCCGCGATTGCAGATCGGCGAAACAACTCCGCAGCTTTCATTAAGCGAAGTTATGACAGACGCGATAAACAAACAAAGCTGCCGCTCGACAAAGTTCCCTTTTGTTTGGCAGCCCCAGCTGCCGCTGTCCCGTCTCCCTTCCGCGCTTGCGCGCGCGCGCGCAAGCGAGCAGTTTCGTATCCGAACAACAGACCAATCGCTGTTTTTTCATCCGCCCACGCTCGCCTACACCTCTGTCCTGCCCCGGCTTTCAGCCGAGATCCGGCGTTGTTTTCCCATCGCGACTTCTCCTCTTCGACGTTGACGGCATCCGCTGACCGAGCCTGAACCCCGGGTCACGCCTCGTCGAGCCCGATCAGCACGCTTCGGTTGCGATGCCTCTTCCCTCTTTCCTCTACCCTCTACCCTCTTCCCTTCGGGACCGAATTATCGCTGCTAATTGACTTTGCTTTTACCAGCGCGGCACGGAGCAACGTGGCGCGGCGGTTCGACCACCCCTGACGAGATCAGATACCTCTCGTTGCTCTCTTTTACAGAGCCTCGAACCTCCCAGGATCCGCTGCGATATTGAATCATTCTTTTGTTTAGCTGTGGTCTGTTTGCTTAGTTATCTCGCGGAACTTGCCGGTTCGATATAATAGGTTAACACACAGTCGGCCACAGCTATCGAATAGCGCACGAGAGATGTGTAACTGTTAGCCAATTGTTACGCGAGAAATTGAAATCGAAATTAAAACTGCACGAACTTATGAGCCGACCCAATATTTACAGTGACCCTAGAAAGTCTCGGTACACTAAATTTCCGATTTTCTATCGACAGAATTTCCAATAATTTTGTTATAGCCGTTTATGTATTCGTTTAGGTCGCAGGTTTTGGTTTTCGCATTTCAAGGTATAAGCAGGTTAGGCTGGTGATTGAACGCCGGAAGGGAGCTGGCGCATCGCTTTATCAAGAATTTTAATTGAGCGTCTAAAGACCGTCCCCGCCTTCGGCAAACTCTGCTGCGTTGGCACCGTATATTAATAAAATTTACATCAATTAACTAGTGAAAATAAACTCTCCCTCGAGACACTGTTGTTACGGCGTTAGTCTGAATAATACCTTAAGTGATTTAGTGCTATTAATTCAGGAACCTCGAGAATACATAAAGCGACTTAAGCTAGAGTAGTATAATCCTCGGTGGCTGTTTAAATCGGTTTGCAAAAATTATCGTACTATTGTCTCAGTGAATCTAAATAGCGCCATCCGCACGGTCGTTGAAAGCTTTTGAAAACGGTTGCGTTTGAACAATTAGCCCGCTCGTGTATACTTTTAATCAGGAGAACAATTTATTCGACAAATTGTTTACATTTTCAATTAAACGTCGTCGCTTGAAATTTGTATACGACAAATCTGTCGTCTCGATGGCGTGCCACTGTTAATTACATTAAATATGAATTTCGCTTGTCTGACATTTATTGAGCAAATAGAATGCTGAATATTGTATGTTTGATTTATCGCGTTCTTTCAGTACAGACTTGGATTGTATCGCCGCGCCCAGACGTCGCTGTTTGCAAGGATCCCACGGAGGATTCTATTTTAAAGAAGTCCGCCAGCGAGAAATTATTTACGGCGCGTTCCATTTATTTTTGCAGTTTCGCGTCGAGTGGATCATCGACGGTGTTCCCACTGTTCCGATCGGTCAATTTAGCATCGTCGGCCTTGTGAAAAATGGATTTCATCGAAATACCACGAGACGTACGATCGTTAACGTATTCCGTGGCACGGCCGTCCATGTTGCAGCACGTCTCCGGCTTTTCGCCAGCCTTTTATGGCCGAGAAGTAGCAGTTTTCCGAAGAAACGTTTCGGTAATACGAGCACGAAAATGGATGCGTTTCCTTGACTTTCCATTTCCCAGGTGTAGTTGTTCTGCTCCATGAAATGCATTCGCATTGCCAACAGCTTACCCATTTCGATGATCTTCCACTTGCTCAAACCTGCAGCAATTTTTACAGACACTATCAGGCCAAGATCTTGCTTTCATCCAGTCGAATGACTTGCACAGTTCTATCGACCGTATTATCTAACCGCCTTGCCGATCGTGTCGATTCTTATATGCATATCGCAGTCCTATTACTGATAATGTACGAGAGCAACATGCCCGTTAATAAATGTCTAATAATAATAATTCCGATCTAATCTGCGATCGACAGACTGCGATACATCTTCACAATAAAATCACGCTCTGAGAAAATGTACGATTGCGTCGTAAGAATTACATTACTTTGCTAACAAGTCGAACGTCGGCTTTGAAGTTCGACAGGTTTTATTTGAATCTCACCGCGGCTTTTAAAAGTTCAGTGTTTAAATGCTCGTCAAAACTTCCATCCCGCTGATTTTTGTATTCCGCTGCAGCGAATCCACTTATAAAACGTGAATGCAGCGGGATTCCACGAACTCCTGTAAAAATGCAACTCGCTATTGGCACCGTGTAACTACTGCCAGACCTGAAACTTCCACGCGGGAATAGCGGAAAGTGTGTTTTACAAGTTTGTCTATCTCTCCTTCGAAAGGACACGGCGCTCCTCGTTGTCGGACTCGCCCTCCGAGTTTCAATTTCGGTGAAGAATGTTCTTTTGAGCATATAAAGAGCTCACCGTGCGATACATGCTCGCTCGTTCGTCTCCTTTCACAGCCTAATCTAGTCGACGAACGTGTAGCTAAGTGCGACGACGCGTTGAAACGAAATTCATCTTTCCGCCTCGCGCGGCAAGCGTTCTAAAAGAGACGATGCCCCGCATTTTCCCAGGAAAAAGCGAATTTCGTTCCGAGAAGTTGCCTCGCAACCCGGGACCTTGCTGCTCCGGCCATCCTTTGACTCGTAATTAACACTCTCCGATTACGACATGAAAATATTTGCTTCCCTCTGGCGAGTACGCTGCTCGCTCTCGCCTCGCCGCGCCGTGGACCTCTTTACTTTTCCATGTTGCTGAAGACTCGCGATTATACGTTCCAAAACGAACGTTCCTCGTTTCGCCCTTCAAAGGGCCACTTCGCACGGTGTCTACCTCGATTTCAATACTTTGTCGACCGTACGTATTAAACCGCTCTTTTCACGGCTAATGAAAGACATGGTTTTTTCATTCGCTTCGCTGTAAACCGAAATGGATATTCGCGATTCCAATTGGGCCACTGGGGTTTCTTGGGGACCGGAAGACCACCATTTTCTCGATCCTTTCGTCGCGACGTAAAACTCTTATATTAAATCATTGCATGTTAATCCGAGTGTTCTTTATAAATAATTAGCCGCCTTTAGGAGAAGGATTTGTGAGACTGTTCGACCGTGCTCCAAAGTTTTAAATTCAGAAACTCTTTGCTTGCACTATAATGTTGCATCTCGGCCTGAGTATAATCTTTGAAGAGGAGAAGTTTCGAAGGAGTGTTTGGCTATGTTCAAAAGGACTAAAATCATGTTGGACTTTCGAGAGACACTCTATATTTGCAAATTAGGATTACCATCCACAATCAAAGGCACAAAAGGGCGTGAATGGTTTTCGCGATGGACAGAAAGGGAAGTTCGGAGGATCGGGATCAGAAAATAGGGGTGGCAGGGCGCGACAGGAGTTGATCTACCGGGTGCCCCGATTCGAAGATCGCGATGGTATACTCGGCGGCTCGGCTCTGCTCGGCTCGGCGCTGGTCCGATCAATCAAGAAAAGCGAACGGTGGTTGTGTTCCCGGTTGTAAACGTGAAACACAAAGGCGGCCACGAGTCGCAGGATCGATAACGCCTTCGCCACGCTACCGGACGTGTATCACGGTATAGAAGCGTGTGCTGGCTCGATGACCAAAGAGCGTGTCCCTCGGCGGGAAACGCTGAAGTAGTAGGAAGGGAGCCTGACAGAAAGAGAGGGAGAGAGAGAGAGAGAGAGAGTGAGGGAGAGAGGAGCGCGAGAGGCGAGGAAGCGAAAGGGAGACCGACGATCCAGGTGAGAAAGAGAAGGGGATCGCGGCGCACACCTGGCCGGTTGAGAACCGCTGTCCTCTACCTGGCTGTTTAATAGGAGAGCGGAGAGCGTGGAATGTCCTCGTAAAAGCGAGAGCGAGAGGGACGGCTAGATTGAAGGGGATAGAGCAGGAGCACGCTGATGGAGGCCGATGTTTAAAGAAGGACACTCGATACAGGAGGCATTGTACCCAGTTCTACCGTGTGCCGTTCCAGGTGCTGGAGGGCAGTCGGCTCTCGCCTCGGGACGAGCATATACTGGCTGCATTTCCTTCTCCGCAAACTCGGCGGCTTTACGTTCGCGTGAACGCCGAAATACGCACGGCCGCCAAATGTCTCCGGTGCCGTGACCCCCGGTCCTCCCGCTGGACATCCGAATCTCGACACCTGCTGTAATCCACGCACGGAGTCCTCGGGGAATGGCCATCGACCAGCTCTAGACGATCGTGAACTCGCCAACTCTTGGTAATCCTCCGACATGCTAGACACAGCTATAGCGTTCTTGTTTGACCGATGAACTTTGCCAACTTTAGTATCAGTCTCCTCGATAGCCTGTAGACTTAGCAAGTTCTTGTTAGCCCTTTAACGCTGTAGACACTGGTACGGAATTCTTGTTTGATCCAAGGCTCCTTTGTAGACGCGTACTTCGACATTTTTTCGAATCTCTAAGCTTTGTTGAAATTGCTTGGGACAATTGTTCCTGATAATCCTTCTAACGTCATAGCACGCTTGTCTAGGCGATGCAATGCTTCTCGACTTCGATAAACTGTTTCTTTAGATTTGCATTGAGAAATGTAGGTATTAAGACGTCGAATCGACTCCGATTGTTCTTGGATTCTTCTGCTTCGATGAAAGGGACATTTATTAGTGCCTCCGGCGCACTCGGCTCCAGAAAACACCTGCGTTTTTTTTGGAGGTTGCAGATAGCTTAGGAACGATTGATGGCTCCTCGACTCTTTTTCTTTGTTCAATGTCCTCCATTTGCTTCTCCAATGTTCCGTCCTGTGAACATCTATGAACGTTTCTCATAGTCCTTGACCCCCGCTTCAAGAGGCTCTTCTTCTTTCTTTCTAGTCCAAAGTAAAGTTACAATTGAGAACATGAACAGACAGTTTGTAGAAAGCGAGGATTTTCGCACCGATGTAAAGTTCTTTCGAACTTGCGAACGTCGACAGTTTCTAGAGTCCTTGAATAGTTTAGAAACAACCGGAAGTCTCCGTTTCCTCTAGGTGCCTCGTCGCCCTCAAACTTTTGAGTCTCCATGGACACTTTCGTGAGTCTTTGATCGTTTCAGTTGGTAGCAAGTCATTCGAGGAAGAATCGATTCCAGGGTCTGTAGCTCGTTGCACACGGTTTCGGCGAACATTTACATCGGCACAGTCCCGAGATAATCCCGTTTTTTGATGAACAAAGTAATTCTTGGCTAGTAAATACCAAGCCAAATACCAACCTCGCTGTTCGTTAAGTACCGGGAGCGGTTGAATTCGCTGTTCTTCGGCATTTGGACGTGGTGGTGAGACATCTGCGCCGGGACAGCCGGCCCGCTCGACGAGATAGGCTCGTGTATGGGAGGTATAGTTGGCGGCCAACGCGACGTTCGGTCGAACGGTTGAACATCAGCGGCGCCTTCTGGCATTTCTAGCCCGATCGTTGGCCGTCGTGTCGTGGTGGACGTCTGCATCGAGACAGCCGGCGGTACGCGGCCAAGTGGGAGAGAGCCGATTCGTGCGAGAAAGAACGAGACGAGAGAGCGAAGGAGAGACGGGAAGGGAGAAAGAGAGAGAATGTGTATGCATCTGTGTGTGTATGTGTGAGACCGTGCGAGAGAAAGCGAGAAGAAGCGACACAGGGAAGCAGACCGGGCCTGTATACCGTGGTGTCGGTCTGCAGTGCGACATTCGACGACGACAACACACGCTCGCACGACTTCCTCCCGTCCCTATCCGACGTGCACTGCTAATAAACTTTCGTACGGTCTCTCCGACCACGACCACGATCACGACCACGACAACGACAACGACGGCAGCGACGGTACACGCGGTCGGACGTCGCGACGCGGCGCTCTCTTTGTTCCCTCGATTCCTTCGACCTCGGCCGAGTCGCAAACACAGAACCGCTCGCCAGGCCAGTCGATCGGCGAGAACGCTCGTCGATCGTTTCACGCGAGCGAGCTACCGCTGTACACGCTTGTCGCGCGTCGATTGTCCACCGCGACACAGGATACAGGATCCCATTCGAGTTCACGTGCGCGACAGTGTTCTTTTATCTCAGCTGCGGATGTTACCGCGAAACCACCCACGACCACTGGAAAACTGATTCCATCGGTGGTTACGAATCCGTGGACAGCTTTGTCTTGACAAAGTGTTTTCTATTCTACGCAGGCTGCTGCAAGGGTGGCTAGAAACAACGCCTACTACGATCACAAGATTCGAAGAAGCGACTCCATCGAAAGCCACGAGGTTCACCTGCAAATAGAGGAACGGTTGTGCCTTGACAGTGATCATTTTTCGACAGGAGAATCAAGATTTACAAGGAACAGAAGAATTATCCTTGTTCAACTACGGATAAAGTTTTTGTTTTGACAGTGATTTTCCTCCTGGCAGAAGAGTCTGTGTGGGATACTTACTGGTAGAAGGAACAAGAAATCGAGAGAATCCTTCGTCTCTGATACTGTCTCGACAGTTCTACGAACGCGTGGGTAAAAGAATTCTAGAAATACTTATAAGGAATAGCAAATTAGTGGAAGTCCTTGAGCCTTGAATACAGAGTGAATCATCCCCCGATTCGAAGAGGTCTAACGACAGATCGGTGAGCGGAGAAACAGTTCTGCAGCAATTCTATCGGTGAAAGGTTTGAGGTTCTCTTTCATCGGGGGGGAAACAAAAGAGACCCAAGGACCGGCGATTGGCTTGCCGGGTTCTTGTTAGTCGGTGGATAGGTGGAGAAGGGTACGCAACCCTGGCGAGGTGTAGCGTGCCAGCGGAGTCAGCGTGCCGGTGATAAAGTGTTTCTAGGATCGGTTCGCGCGGGAAGACCTCGTCTGTTCTCTCGGCCGGATTACAAGTCGGAGAAGACCCGAGGCTCTCTCTTGTCTCTCGGCCGACCAGAGAATTAACCGGGTCGACGTCTGCGTCTGCGGAAGGAATAAAGTAAAGCCAAAGTGCAGTGGCCGCTGTGCCGCGCCGTGCTCGGCGAGATAGAGGATGTGTTTGGCCTGGTGAAGCGGCCTGGCCGATGTCTTCCGGGCGACGGTGTCGTTACGACCGGCTGCGAAACGGAGCCACGTGAATGCCGCACTCAACGGAACCTACCTTCCCACCGGGCGAATTGTTCTGGACCGGAATGGAGCCCGTCAAAGCCAAGTACGTACCCTCATTCGATCATCTTTGCCCCCTTCGAACAGCCGAACTCTTGTCTACTCTGGTTCTCATTTCCCTAAGTTTTCCCTTTCGACGATCAAAATACTCGTTTCATTTCCTTTGCTGACTCAACCTGGTGACTTCTCCAAAGTCTGTCGTCAGGTGCCGATATTTTTTTTTCCTTTGTTATCGTGACCAAACTGTGCGTTTTTCTACAATTTCTTTCTGGGACGATTCTATCAAATAGGATTTAACATTAAACCTACTGAGTTTTAAAAGTAACTAACGTGTATTGCTTTTTAACGACAAAAAATTCAATCATTTCCTTCGAAAGAGTCTTTATAGTTTCAGCTCCAGTAACTTTAACAGAGAAAGTTCAAAATCGATCATTTTGAACGGCTCATTAGGTTTCGTGTCTTTTTTCTTATAATAAAATTTAAATTATACTGATTTCTTCACGGTTTTGTGTTTTATTCGCACATTTTTGCTACAACTGCGTGAAATCCGTAGTTTCATCGTTACGCACTGTGTGTCACTGGTCTTTCCACTTAGAACGTGACACACAATGTGTGTCAGTAGTCTCAAGTAAGCTAAGAAAACTTTGAAACAACCAGACCAACATTGATCCTTTTATTTTAGAGCTACGCCTTTAACGCAAGACCTTGATTGTTTGCACATTGCTCGAAAGTATTCCACGTCAGTCGAACGTTCGAAGGCTAGCAGAAAACGAATTTGTGTCACCTTTGTTCAGGTCTAGCTGCACACGAGCTTTTCTCATGACCCGTGTGTTTCCTCGCGATTCGTCTTACACGGTTCCCGAAGTAACGTGTCAACGGACGCAGGAAATACTTTTGCAGAAACCCGTGAAGAATTTGTTCGAGGGAAATTCGTTCGTCATAGACTTCCCTCGTGTATTCCGAACGTTACGTTTGAAACGCGTCCGCGTCGCGTTCAAAGCAATCGAAAAAGTTTCTCGAGAACACACGATTAAAAGAACAACTTCGTGCGGTCTACCTGTCCTTCGAGGAACGCTATTTCAAGAAGAAACGGACAGCAGCTTCGCGGACGCGAGTGTTTCTGTGGGTTTTATATTTAATTCTCCACCATCCGCGACTTCGTTCCTCCCCTCCAATTACTTTCTTCCCCGTCGATTCAACGAAGTTCCCAGGTAAAAAAAACCCAGCGATTTTTCATATTTTTTCCGACAGCTTCGACCGGTTCTGCGGCGCCATAACTCATCGTTAATTATTCAAGAGAACGCCCATTTTGGCGACTCGAACCATCCTTGAAACGAAAACTCGTGATTTATAATCTCGGCCGAAGGTTTTTCTTTCGATCGTGGCGGGTTTTCAGAAATAAGTCACCGATTCTTGGAGCAGTTTTTACCGACACTTAGATACCTACAATGTTACCGTTTCGTAGCCGCGGGACCGTGAAACGCGATGAATGGAGCCCGGTTTACCAATAGTTTCGGCTGAACGGCAACAATTCAGCAAGAAGTGCCGTCGTCGCCTTTACGGTCGCGTTCGACATACCAGGATTCGTAAACATTTCCGCGGAGAATGCGCATGCCCATCGCAACGGTTTACATTTACCATGCCGATTGATCCCTAAAAATTCCACCGATGCCTGGAACTCGCTCGAAAAATAGTATTTGCTCGGTTATGTCGCGCGTATGACAAACTCAATTGGAAGCCGACTGACGGAATCGGGCGGGGGAAAAAGGAATTCCTGGCATCTCTCGTTTTGCTTATGATGAAATCCGTCATTTCAAACTGGTCCTGTTTCTCTCGCCGAAAATTCTTTTCATATCGTTCCCTTAAACGACGTAATTAACGATGGATTTAGAAAATCGAAGAAACATAGTTGAAGACTGTATACTATCGTGCGAATAATAGAATAATAATAACAGAACATCGAAATAGATGTTTTGATAATTCTAGTCTTGTTGACTCGGTTGCCTCGAAACGCGATTTCGCGTATGCAGGATACAAAAGGATTTCTTTATTATGTATTTCGCAACACAACGAGCCATGCTCACGGGCGCGTACCTGGCTTCCATTGTCTCGCTCCTCTCCCGGAAACAATTGCTTCTTGCTTTGGCAGAAAGCATCCAGTTTGTTCGCCTCGCAGCTTACGATTCGCTTTGGACGAGGACGCGGAAATCCAAGCGGGCGGCATCGGTGTCTAGATTCCGCCTTCTCGTTTCTCACTGTGTGGGCGCGATCGAAAAAACCGCTTAGAAAGTGCGCGCCGCGCCGGCTCGCGTGCACACCTTTCTGCTTTACGAGCATGCAGAACGCTCGGCTGTATCGCAAATACTCGAAGAAAACGTTGTTCCTTCGTTGTTTTCATTTTATTTATTTATTTGTTTATTATAACCGGCAGAACGTATTCGAATACGTAATAGAGGTGCCGATGCGGCAATTATAAAAGATTTTTCTTTTGATTAGGACATTTAACTATAGACACGTTGAAAATATCAATAATAACAATGTAGTCGTTGTATTAGGTCATTTAAAACTTGGAAAAGAAAAGTAATGTCAGCATCATCTTTGTTAGATTCGAGGGACTCTACGTACGTTACAAATGAATAGTAATAGTCCAAATTATGTTTTCTCTGAACGTCTCGACAACGAAATGTTTCAGAAGACCGCAGATCTCTGGAGCAAGTTTGCTCAGAAATTGCGGCTGGCACGCCATCGTAATCGCATTCATGGAATTTTTGCGAGATTTCTCACGTGTACTTGCAAGTATAACAACAATTTGCCTGGAGAATCTGCGCGATTTCCTTAATGTCGGAACAAAAAGCCGTGAACGTTGAAAAATCCAAACGAAACGAGTTCAATTATGTTTCACGTCCTGCGTACTATAGTCGTCTTTTCATTAACGTCACCCTCGGTCTCCGTTCCTCTCTTTCCCATCTAATTGCTCGTGGCTGTAAGAAACCGGCGCATTCTCTCTCCCTGCTTCAAAATATTTTCACGAGAAGTCCGAGGAAAAAGCGCTCGCGGAGGAGTATCGTAAACTTGCGGTTTGCGGTTGCAGACGTCGTTCCCATTGTTCCGATTTTCCGTTGTTACTACAGTCAATGACTTTTCGCAAGCCGCTGGCGCTCGGAAAACGCTGCTTACCATTTTTCCCCGCATTTTGCCGCGGCGGAGCATTAAACGTCGTTACCGAGCGAATATTACGCGGAGTCGATCGCGGACGAGAGGTCCGTGTTGCAACCTGAATCTCGCAGTAGCAGCAGCAGCGGCAGCAGAATGTTTCGGATGCCATTACGTTGCAGCATCGCGCGAAAGTTAAGTCTGCCCAGCCCTCTGTCACTTCCTGCAAATATTCGACTTCGAATTCCGGTTTGCTCTTGTTTAAATAAACCACCTCACGGTGCCTGGAGGTATCTCTGTCATCCGAGTGCAAACAGTCGTTGCACAGGGTGTCCAAATAGTACCCCCGAAAAGTGGAAACGGCCCTGCATTGTCCCTTCTGGAATCGCTTGCTACACACGGCTGAATGCATCTCCCTATTTGCTTCGACGTACCAGTTGCGAAAGTACATCGACGGCCTTGAAGTCCCGCGAAGAAGTGACCTCGGGAGAAAATTGCTTGCACCGTCGTCGCAACTTCATCTCGGGAAGTTGTACGACCGTAAACAACGGTGATATTTTCACTTTTCGTCGTAGGAAAACTCGCGGTAGTCGGCCGTCAAAGAAAGTGAAAACATCTTCCGGTTGTTTATAGCCGCGCGGAAAAGCTTTTTGGGGACAAAGTTGCGCTATTGTGGAGGAGGCTCGTGCTGCAGTGGAAGCAATTTCCTGCCCGGACCATTTTTTCAGGAGATTTATAGTGGAAAAAGTGCTTGTCAGCCTATGTAAAATTGTGGGGCGAGTGTGGACGGCTCGTAAATTTGGTGATCCCAGCCCGAAGATAGTGTATTAACTCGGTTGTGGTAACTTTATTCACCGCTTAATTTATCCGAAAATGATGAAACGATACCGTCCAAACGGCTAAAGGAAGAAAAGTGGAAGGAAACTTGCTCCAGAAGTTGCCAGATTGCGGAGTGTACATATTTTATTTTATATTATTTTATTCATGAACAAGGAGTCTTTTGACCCAAACGTGAATACATAAGAGATATAAAGGCGGAGAATATTATGATTAACGGCATATATATCGCGACTTGAAGAAGTTGAATTTCCCACCACCTTATCCGACTATCGAGCGAAATTCCCTTCCGAATCATGAGAGGTCTCGTGTTATTCCTTCGTCGTATGCGCCGATGCAATATGCATCTAGGCTCGAGAGCCGTCCCGCTGAATTTAAACGCGGCATTAACTCTCGAATCGCCTTGAAGGACCTGCACACGCGACGATCGTATCGTGCAGGACTAAGACGAAATTGCTCGGCGATAATCAACCTCTGAACGCGACCGGGAGCAGAGGCTTTTTTTAGCCAGCGAAAGGTTAAAGAGTGGTAAAGAGTATCGCGCGGACCAAGTCCGTACGAGCTTTATTGTTCCATTTAGACTGCTTATCGTCCCTCACGGTTTTAATATGTTAAGTGCCTCTTCTGCGCGTACGGGCGCCACCACTTTGCGTCCGACATTAAACCTGCATTAAAGGCATTGGATCTTGTTGGACCTTCCGGCATCTTTCTCCTTCCTTCATTCTGTTTACTATCCGCTGTAAGAGATTCCCTGTTGCATATCGTTCCATTTCGCTGCTCATTTCGTGTGAACACTGTTGCCCAAAGCTCTGTACAGCGTCGTTGTTACGCAAAATCGCGAATATGGAGATGGAAGAAACCATTACAGCGTCTCTTGCCAGGAGCCTCTTGCCTCGTGCTAGAATATTCATTTGACAAAGTTGCATAGCATTCGCGAAAGAGGCTTTGCGTGGTAACGCGTTTGTTGCATAAAGTCGGGACCATGTTGATTGAAGAAATAATTGTAGAATAATCCCGCGGAGGGTATGTTGAGAGAATATTCGCGTCATAAAGTTGAACCTATTCATTTTTAACAAAGAGCATTGCGTGGCTCCGGGAATCGGGAGCCGTGAGCCGAAGCTCTCAAGGCAGCAAATACTGTTTAAGGTAGCTTTCAGTGTAGCATCCATGAGTTTGCAGAGCAACGGAGTTGCGAAGGTTGGGTCAGCATCCCACACAATGTGCCCGCGCCTCTTCCATCTCCGACACCATTATTTTTCCTACTTTGCTGCTATAAACGTGGTGTACTGTATGCGTGCGCGACATACACACGCAGACGGTCGTGTGGAACGGCCGGAATAAAACGATCCGAGGGGTTCAGCCGAACCATTCTCTCTCGTAACGGTCTGTTTTCTTTGTTTTCCTCTCGACTTTCCCTTCGTCGCGTCGCCTCTCGTCGCCACGCTATCTTTTTATCAGGTCTAAGCACGTTTCTACAACGAGAGGCGTTTTTCCGTTTTGCAGGATGGCGCCCGCAGGGATGCCGCCGGTCACCGGTGTCCTGCAGCCTCCGGCGGGCTCCACGCTGGCCGGCTCCACCATGTCCAGCCATAAGAAAAGCTGGTGGAGGAAAGTAGCACCTTGCCTGGCGTTTCTCGCCGCTTTTTCCACTGCCATGGCCTTGCTGCTCGTTTGGAGCGAGGCAGCGGCTTTGAGGTGAGTTCTTCCATTTTCCCTCCATTAACCCCCGCAACGACAAATTTCTCTTCCTTTGTCGTGACAGCCATGTTTGCAATGTCTATATAACCAACGGAGTTGCGGTTGTCAGCTCATTTCGACTCAGTATATTTTAATCTAATTGCTTAATTGTCGGCAATTAAATGGTACAAATGGCTGCGTACAGGAAGTCTGTTAAAAAATGTGTTTTGAAAAATTATTCAATAAAACTGACGATAATCGTAAACATCGTCGATTTTACGGTTGTGAACATGATCCGAGTCTTGTCAATTTTCTAAATTTTGATTGGTCGCCATAATTCTGTTGTACTATCCGAATGCATTTCACATATAATGAGACAAGTATCATACACATATCCGAAACGATTTGCTGTATAAATCGACGACATTCACGTCCGGTACTTTAACAAAGCAGCTGTTCAAGTATCCAAACGTTCACACCTAAATTCTGCCGTAACTCTTCAAAGTTTTAATTGTATTACTATCATAATCTGCGTGCACGCTGCGAGGATTACGGCAAAAAACGATCGACTTTTTCACGTCGGTAAACCGGCTTACTGAAAAAAAGGTTTATTAGCGACGTCAAATTAAACGGAGCCCGCACGAAGTCGACGTTAATCTGCTCGGTCGAAGCTCGTTCATCAGCGGGTTTTCGCGAGACCAATCGACGGTAGAAAAAACCGGGAATGACGGGGACGTTAATTGAGCAGCAGACTTAATTCGGTGCGTTTTCGCTCGTTCGATGGGGAACAGGCCGGGAGCAGCGAGAAAGAGAGTGCAATAATATCGGTGCACTCGGGAAGTCCAGTTTACGGGGCAACAAAAATCTTTACGTTCTCTGGTGCGTTAAGAAATTACGAAACCGTGGGATTCCCTGACAGAACGGGTACCCGTAAAACTGGCAGAAGAGCCTTTCTTTCAAAGAGAGAGAGAGAGAGAGAGAGAGAGAGAGAGAGAGAGAGAGAGAGAGAGAGAGAGAGAGAGGGAGAGAGGGAGAGAAAAGAAAAAAGACTCGCTCAAGGAAGGTTTGAGCCATCGTAAACCTTAATCGCCGGAATAATAGAACCGTGGGACAGTTACTTTGCTCGAGATTCATGTAATCCCGGAGAACTCCTCGAGATTGAGTTATATTAGAATCTGATTAGAGCCCAACCGACGGACGGTCCATTAGATTTTAAATAACCCGGTCTTCATCTTACGATTAGGATAACTCGGAGAGTAAATGGTATTCGCAGCATCTTCTTGTTCTTGCTGTTCGTTGGCTTTATCCTGCGATTATTGCAAAAACCTACCAACATTTTGTGCATACCTAATTGAATCATTTTTTAAAACAAACATTATATTCTTTTCTACTCGATTACAAGTAATAGACAATTTAACGCGGAAAATAAAACAGAAATTAACTTAGACACTTTCGAATTAATTGTTTTCGCGGTCTAGCGTGCAAGGGACGTGTGTAACTTTAGATAATGGAAACACGAGATTCCGAAGTTATTTCGCAAGAGAGTGTTGACAAACGCAATCTAGCATAATCCAGGCATCTCGTGTGCTCGATAGAGTATGCAGTGTTAGCTAATTGGCGAGAATGCCGAGCAGCGTAGATTGTTTCTATTGGTTCAGGTTACTTTTATCTCCACGTTCATTCTCTCTTTCGTTTTCGTAGAGAATTATAGGATTAACTATCGTTAAGGATTTCCCGCGTTTCCGACTGAAAGTGGAATGTGATCCAATTAAGGTGCTGCAGTGAGAAAAACTTTTATTCCCTCCTCTATCACGGTATTAATCAGAGAAATCTCAATTCCCGCATACTTCTGTATTTCATTATATTTTGGTATTGTTGGAGCGAAACTCCGCTCGAAGCTGTTTGTTCTGTGCACGAGTGACCGCACGGTCCCTACTCGGTAACAAATGCGTCGCAGACGAATTGCACCGAATATTTAATTGGTTTTGTCCGAAGTACAATAGAAGACTGCGGATCGATTGTTCGGCGACGCATCTCTGCATCTGATCAAAAAGATGCAAAGTCGCGCTATTCGCTGTCACTCGACAAAGTTCCAGTCCATGAATAAAACATTTCCGAGTGGGCTGCCAATTTTATGCATTTTCGCTGTATAGGAATCTGTCCGAACCGACAGAATAAAAAATGAAATTCCACGAACTTTTGTCCGAGCCTCGGTTCCTCGAAAAAAAGGTGACAGAATAGGGATCGTTAAGAACCAACGTTGTACATCATTCTCATCTAGGAAGATCGAGCTTAGATTAACAGCATCGGTCGGCGGACAATTTACAATCTCAGTCAATTTACCGGAACAAATTGCTGTCCGCAAAATCGCGTTTGCCAAGCAAGAAGCGGCGCCATTGTCTTTCTCCCCTCGAGAGATCGACGCCGGTCCGCGGAGACGTTAGCCGGGAGAACGCGATTGTTAGACGGAGCTAATTACTAGGTCACTCGATGATTATCATCCTTTCCCTTCGCGGCGGTTGCGCCGAAGACTATTAACGTTGCTCGACAATGCGCTTACGAGAAAAACTCCGTTCAACGATGCTTGTTAGCGTCTAAGACGATTACTGTTAACACCGTGCCTCCAACATTACGAAACCAACGACACTGCTGTTTAAAATATTAATCTTCTTGAAACGGTCTGTCTACCATTTCCATTGCGGCCTGCAGTAGCGATGCTTATTCGAAAGAAAACGTTTAACGAGTTTATCGAAATTAGAAAAATACTTAACACCAGCATTAGCTACGCTGCTGCTGATCTTCATAGTCCTTTGTTATTAACTTCATATTTCCAGTAATAATCTAATAAGTATGGATTTTATTTCGTTCCTTGAAGTCCGACTAAGATTCTATAAATGTAAATATAGGCACACGATAAATATAAAATATTTATATTTCATATCCTTTTCTAAGAAATTATTATATTCGTATAATCAAAATTATAGGGATAAACACAACGTATCTCCTTGATGGATCATTAAAACAATGAAACGGAAAAATTTGCACATATATTATAAAATTTGCTGGCTTTATATTAACTGCAGGATGATTATGACCTGCGCGATGATGCTACCGAGCTTGTTAATTAACGTCTCCGAAGCTATGCTCAGTCTTGACCCAATTAATCCGCAAGTTTTCGGAAAACCGTTGCGCTTTGTTTTGGATGAAACAGTTGGAAAAGTGTGGGTGGTTGGTAACGGTTGCGGTGAAACCGCCAACGTCTGCTCGGATACAGACTTTGACGGTTTTCGGTGCTCCACACAGTTCCGAATGCATCGCGAAATTCAGCGGCCAACTCGGAACGAGCAGCTTATCGGCAGATGCGTTACGTGATTACGCGTCGGACTTAATGAGGGTGCGGATATGCATGTGCGTGAGCCTGTGTTCGTGGTTATGCGTGTGCATCATGCGCGTCCGCTTGTGTGTTCCCGTGCATCGCGTGTGCATTGAAGCCGACATGCCGGTTGCAGGAGGCAGGCGTTCGACGCGAACATGACCAGGGACTACGTGTTGAACAGCGTCTCGATGGACAATCCGGAGCTGGTGGCGTACATCAGGGAGGTTCAATTGAAGCCGACCACCCAACAGGACCCTCTGAACGCCACGCAGACCACGGAGGAGAAGTATGTGTCGGGCTTAACAGAAGGAAAACGTGAGGGCGTCTACGTCGAGTACATTAGCAGGGTGAGCGGCGACCTTTTAATCCGTCTAATTGCTAGAAAATTAACCGAGACCTCCGACTGATTCCTTCCAACGCCGTAATATTCTCCACGGGAGATTGCTTCCCGCCCCTCCTAGGAAATAGCTTTCCTCCGCGAAATTTCTCGGCTATTTAGGCGGCGTTCGTTTTTTTATTAGGATTCTCGCGTTCCGCAGATAGGAGCTGTCTCCGGGACGGGCTGGCTCGAGAGAAACCTCAGCTGGAGGGGCGTCCTCGTGCTCACGGATCCCAGAAGTTTTTTCGAGGCTCACAGGAGTACCAGGAACCCCAAGACTAGGGTCTTGCACGCTTGCCTTAGCACCGACAAGGATACCAAAGAGGCAAGAGCCGCAAATTATTGGAATTAAATCCCTTAAACTTTTAAACATGTCTTATTCTGACATTCATAGTTGCATCTTGATTACAGATTACTTACCACCAGGAGTCTGAGGTGCAAGTTACCAAACTAGGGGAGGGCCCGAACAGTCTGGTGTCCTCGGACGAAGGTCTACCGACGACGAGGTTGAAGTGCTTCCCTCTGTACAGCGTTCTGTTGGCGTACAGCGCAACTACCTTGGACTACCTGAGCCTAGACAGCCCCGACGCGCAGGACGGCCAGGTGATTGTCTAAAATCTCCGCCAGACGGTTCCCAAACAATGTACGATCCCCTATTGTTTCTGCGCAGGTGCTCGACACGATCCCTTGGGAGACGACGAGGATATCGGTTCTCTCGATCCGGTGGAGCTCGCAGCACAGCGAAATGGAGACAAAGACTCTGATTGACAAGATGACTAGCCGGAGGTACAAACTGATGTACACTACCGACAATGGGAAGCTGATCTTCATGTACAACGCGTTGCTTAAGATTTGAACACTGACGACTCTGGCTGGGCCGCTTCTACGTTCCTCGCGATCAAGGAAACAGTTCTACCGGGTGATCGAAGATCGTTCGATCGTCTAAGCTCGTCCATTAATCAAACGCGATTAGGTTAATCACGTTTTGACCGTTGGTTTGTTCATGTCGAACGAATCTTCCGTTTCCCGACGTAAAAACGTGTTTCTTTCGCGGATCGTAGAACGGGTAGATTCTTTCGTAGATAGGGCGAGGTTTCCTTCGGTTTCAACGACAGAAACCGACATATCGAATTCCTCTGCCCCTCGAACGCGCGTGTACGTTGCCTTACACCAAATCATGAGAAAGAGAGAGAGAGGCGTTTTCGTGCTCGTATTTTAGAGTAGGTTCGTTTTTAATCTGATGTTCAGCCAGTCTAGACACCGGAATATTTTTACGGACTTAGATTTTTATTCCAAACGTTTCGTCGGCGACAGCCCGAACAGCATCCACCGAGACATTCTAGCGAATGGGCTGTCGCAGTGATAACCGATTACTCTGATTACCTACACCACGGGCCTTATTAGCACGTAAGTCGATACTTAGCTAAGCTAATGTGTAGAACAATGTGAACCGACCGGATCTCTTCAGGTTCAGGTGGCTTCACCGCATCGTCTGCCTTCTTTAACCTGAAGGAAATGATAAATTGAATCAGTCTTAGGTGCAGCTACTATACTTGAGAGGGTTGAGTCGCATCTCCACTTGGATAACTTAAAGAACAGATTCAGAACTTCCAAGAGACACGCTCCGGGAGTTGTCCAAGTGGGAACGCGGCTTAACAGGGGTTACTTTGCTCCATCGAGTTCGTGGTGCAGCCACAAGCTTGCTTTTACGACGATGATCGAGTATTGCGTCGTTTCTGCGTCTTTTATTTATTTTAGTCGATCTTACAAATGACGATAATCCTGTTGATTTCCTACAGATTTCTTGATCCCAAGATCACAAAGTCGTTTTACGTTCAGTTGTCCAATTCGAAGCAATCGTTAATTTATCTGGTTTTACTGTTTTTCATCACATGACAATCCTCTTGTTAATTTCCTTTTGATTTTTCGTTCAATAGTAGTAGTAGTAGTAGCTGCACAGAGTCGCTCAGTTCAGTTCAAAGATCATCGATTCATTTCACTTGGTTGCCAAAGTCGACACATTCCCTAATCTGCGTTATGACAAATGATTTAAGTTCTATTCTATTGTGTCCATCCGCTTGAGAGGACATCCTTTCCCTGCCACGATCCCAAAACGTCTCGATGTGGATCGAAGATAGTTTGTATTGACAAAGTAACCCCTACTCGGTTCACGAATCACGTTCCAGCGCGATACTTAATGATTAGACTGCGGGTTCCGTTCGTTCATGACGGGAATGAAGTAAAACGCCGTTCTTTCAGTTTCGATTTATACGAATTATTGAGAGATTAGGATTCCTGGAAACGACAGGGAACATTTTTATTTTGCTCGAAGATCCGCGGTCTATTAATGATGCTCTCCCGGGGATGAAGTTCAAAGAGTTTATTAGCGGTCTTTAGTATTTCGTCAATCGGACTGAGAATTGTATGTACGGAGAGATAAAACGTTCGATTCTATTTCGACAGAGCTCTATCGCACACGGGAGTCAGATAGATAAACGGCCGTCGAATATGATTTATAATACTCCTTATGACATGATTCACTATCTCCTACGGCAAGAGTCACGAAACTAACTCACAGTCTTAAAGCAGAATTTATATAGACAAAAGTCGTATTTTTTTCCACGATAAAACTGGCATTTTCATTTGAACGTGACTTGTGTCATTCTTCTTTAGGGCCGTTGATATAACGGAGGATCATTGTACATCCTCTTCGATTGCGCGTGATGTTTTTCCTTTCTATTCGCCTTGTGACGTTTGTACGATTCATTCCGAAAGAACTGATTCTTTTGGAGAATAATAAAAGGTAGATATTTTGGAAGACTTACGCCTCATCATCGAAGTATAACATTATTTCAACATCTTTCCATTGATTTTCTGTTTCTGCCACATTGTGAGAAGAACCTGGATTATTGAACATTACTCACAGGTACGTATCTCTACAATTTCATTATTCCAATATTCATGCTATACTAGAGAAAATAATGACGAAAGTAGCACGGTTAAAGGAAAGAGAGCTCGCATTACCTCTTAATTAAAGGCAACATTAATTTCTTTAAACTTGCCCTTTTTAGTCAAAGTTCCGGGAAGCCGAAAGTCTGGTCGGTTGATTGGTTTCTCGTATAATTGACTTTGATAATACAGAGCAAGATGAGGTAATTCTCTTGGAGAACAATAGAGTATTAAAGTTTCCTCAAAGGAAGTCTTTCACAGCATCTTTCTTGTAACTGATTGTTCGAATTCTTCCCAAAAGTTAGGCTATTTAACCCCTCTTAGCAGAAATTGTTGCAGTTGCGTGTTAAGAAAACAATAAAGAAACAAACTTTGAAAGATTCTGTGCTATTTCTTAGAACCCGTCATTGTGTTCTCTTTGTTGCCTGTCCGCCATGCTGATGTTTCCACTTTTTCACGGTGTTTTTCTCGGTTATCTTTCCTCAAGAATGACGCCCCAACTTACCGGCGATCCCTTACGTCTTTGTTTTACCCTTTATTTTTCTTGTTCTTCTACCTTCTCCCATGGCGTCTCCGTCAGCCTCTGATGCATCGAGTCTTCCATGCCGGGACTAGATTCGGACATAAATTAAAACCACGTCATGAATCATGGATAAAATATATTAGCCCTCTTCCGGAATCCCCCGGTGTTGCACATTTTTCCAGCGGACGAAGAATTATTAGCGTATCACGCGAACCTGCACTTTCGAAACAGACTTTCACGCTCGGATGTTGCGCGCTTTTACGAGCTGGAATTTTTCATTTTTGCGAGGGATACCGGCGGCGAAAAGATCCTAGAAACCGGAGCAAAAAGGGTAAAGTAGAGAGGGAGAGGAGAACGTTTGCCGATAACAGTTTTTCACTGTTCGTAGCATTTTTTTTAGAAATCACGATTCGACGCGCTGGAGAAAAAGCCGCAGCAGAAAAAAATGTTATAATCAGAAGCGTTCCGACACTCAAAGGTCACGTTGGCCAGAATTCCGATCCCCCAATAAAGTGTTCTGGAAATTGTTGTTGGTGGGACAAGCGCCATTTTCATTCACGGTTCCACGGGCTTCACAGATTCACCCTCGCGATTTGCAGAAACATGCAAACACGAAACATAGCCGCCGTTGCAATATTTTCTGAAAGTACAAAATTCCCGCAACTGGAAACCGGTACAGAAACAGTATTTTCTCTTATTAAAGGCGCGTTCGCCGATATTATGCGGAGAGCGCATTCCGGTTGAAAAAAAGTCTGAAAGTGACAGACAATGGACGCAAAGTTATGTCAGTAGATAATTGTAAAACAATTCGTACAGAGACATTGCGATAAAACCACGCAAGAAGAAAATGGTAAAAGCATTCGTTAAAATTTCTCCTTCAATAATATCATTGTAGTAAGTGTAGAATTTTTATGCACAGTAAATGTATACTTGACGTCAACAGATACAGTGAACGAGCAGTGATAGATAATTCGATACAGCCCGTGCATGTTGCACATATCTCAAAGTTGTACAATTTCCCTAGCTTTCGCATGTAAGTGAAACGAGCAGCGTCAAATTAATTTAGAAACCGGGTTGCTGTTTTCTCGCGACGCGATTAAAACGAGACCAACCCTTGATGCTCTTTATGGGGATGGAGGACGTAATGTTCGCTCTGAGGGACAATGCGTTTAATTAGTTTATTCGATTCGGAATTCGCGACGGTGTGGTCTTCAAAGAGAAGGATGTTTCTCGGTAATTCTAGCGAGAAGATGAAAAGCCGTCGCTGTTTTATAAAATGGTGAGACCTATTAAAGAGTAGCCGCCGGAAAGAGCGTGTGCGTTTGAGGGTGAGTGAGAGTCGCGTAATCCGACAAAAAATTCTCTCATCCGCCGGAAATTGAGTTTCGTTGATTCCGACGTCCAGTGCGGCCCTCATTCCCGATTCGAAAAATTAATTGACTTGACAAAGGGATCAGCGACGAATCCTCGCGGTTCCTATCTACTCGCGATACCGATCAATCGCCGAGAATTGGGTCGATCTACAAATAATGCCAATTTTTCGTGAAAGCGTGCTGTCGGCTATTTGTTCCCGATGAATTTCGCGCACGTTATATACGAATCTCTTCCCAATCGATTCTTCTTTCTCGGTTTCGGAACAGGTGACCCAAAAGAGAACGCGATTAACAAGGATGTCCTAGAAACTATTGCGCACTTGGAATCGTTCGATCCGTGATTCATCGGTCTTAGAAAAATTGATATCTATCGTCTAAATACATCGCATTATCAGTAGTCTCCCGTTCTGGTTTTGTAAACAATGTTATCCTTATTTGCCGGTCGACTGTAGAATTAATCTGAAACAGCGACGATAAATATCGCAAATATAGTATCGAGCACATTGTGCTGCATATATGAAAATGACCGTGGAAACGTTTTCTCTAACTAAAATCGAATATATACATTTGTAAAATATTTTAACCCACAATTTTACAAGCCATAGAATTACTGTTGAATTTATCTCGACGATAAATTAACATCGTATCATTCAGTTGAAATAGATACTCGTTACATCGATAGATTATGTAAAAGTACAGCAAGCATATATATTGTACATTCCGGCTCAAAATTCTCCGGAAAATTGCTTTCGGTAATGGAAAATGACCTCGCCGCGTCGCGGATATTTTGTAGCTTATTTGTTGCGGAACCAGCTCGCATTTCTTTCATGGATATTTCTAATCGTTGAGCGTGGTCCAAACAACTGATTTAGAAATGAAAGCCCGCATTTTCAATCAGCACACTGCGCTCGATAGAACGAACGACATAAATGGCCCAAATTGCCGTCGGAGCGACTAGATACGGTGTTACCCTGCTGCCATTTTCTCCAACTTCTCAAACTCAGAATTTCTAGCGATATTGAAAGCAATAAACCGGTGTTCAAACTTTCCTCGCCGTGTAGCGTTCGTACTCTGATGTAATTTCTGCGGGATTAGGTAAGATCGTGGCTCGGGATCTAATCTGCCGAAGAAATCAATCTCTGATAACGCTCCGTGGCTTCCTAGGACGTAACTTCGCCAACACACTGTCGTTATAAAGTTACCGAACGCGATGAGTACACGATAAAAATCACACTGCACATTTTTGCACTGAAATTGCAATTTAAATTCAGTTCTATCTGTGTTTGTTTTTATTTAAAGCACGTGCCTGTATTAAACTTCTTCAAACTCCGCTCATTCCTGTCTGCCGTTAGGAACTTTTGAGAAGTTTTACCTACGTTCCTTTTACATATCAACAGTCCATATTTTAATATTCATTCAAGACTGCTATCTCTGTTCGAAAGTTTTAGCAAACATTATATTTGTTTGAACAGAATCGCCTGGTACAGTTAGAGCTTCAAATTTTCCACGATTAATGCACGTCAATGTCGAGCAACATTTTCCTCGGCCGAGCAACAGTTCCTACGAGCTCGATAAGGATCCTAGGCTAGATAAGGATTGCACTGTCTCGGTATCGCCGAGAATTAAAGGTGGTCGCCATTGATTTACTGACACCGTTTCATTGCCATTACTCGCCAAACATTGCGGCGATTAAGATAAGTTCCGTTGCCAACTGATTTATCGGCAGGCAATGTGTGCATTCGCGCATCAAACACTCGAGAAAATCCTTTCGTCGATGTGATCATAATCCGGCCATAAACTGTGTGTAGGCTTCTCAAACAAGGATATTAACGAACCGACTCCTGGATTTTTCGCGATTTAAACTTCAGCTAAATTCGGAACCGAGCGTTCACGTTCCGATAATTGTTTGCATAAAAAGCTTCTCTCATTAGCTTACAGACAGTTTCATTTTTTCGATCTACACGATACCAGCAATCATTCTTTTATGTATGGAATTTCAAAATTTGATCGTTGTCAGTAGGTCGTCATTTATAATTTCTGAGATAAGAGGGAGTTTACTTATCCAATTTTGTTGATTGAACGCCATGAATTGTCTCAATTGCCTGATAAATTTAGTTAAATTAAAACGAGATCTCTGTATGGCGGCACCCATTGTTGACCGGATTTTCGCTGGATCGACGCGTACAAACGACTAATTTGCAGCAGCCGTCCGCGCGAAATTTAATTGAATTTTCGTTTCACTTTGACAGCCGGCGAAGTGACTGCCCGTCCCGCGGCCGACCCTGCCGTTTTCCCGCCTTTCAACTAATTTTGTTTCCTTGTAAAAATCTGTCCCACGGGGAATCTCTAATTCGCTTCTTTCAATTCAATTTTCCTTCTAGAAATTCGAATTCATGCTGAAACTCGAAGTCTTGTGTACGAAACGGCTGGCGCGTGATAATAGGCGCACCTTTCGGCCTTAATTTGTGAATATTCTCTACGGAGTAATTGAATTTTCCCTTAAATTGCGGAGGATTAACGTTTTAGCGAGGAACGGCGAGCGTACCCTGAAATAATTAGATTTCTGCGGCGTCGCGGCAGATTCTGCTCACCGATTTGCCCGATTATCGCTGATAACGTATCAAAACGATGGCCCACGTGTCGTTTGTCCCATTTCACGTGCTAACTGAAAATAGCGAGCGTACAATTTGCGTTGCTTCTATTGACACTTGCCGTTTCTAACGCTGCGAAGAACTAAACTATAACACCAGACTGTTCGGCGAGATGTCAGGCGATAATTCCGAGAGATCAATCGCGCCGGTTTCCACGCCGGTTTTCGGACATCAGATAACAGTATCTAAAGACATATAAATGTCGTCGACATGTCAATCGTTGTTTACAACTTCTTCAGAGATTCGATGGTGGGATAACGCCGTTTTGGGGAGGTGGAATTAACTGCTTGAAGAGGGCCACTCGGACGTGAATGATCGGCCCCACTCAAAACAATTATATAAACGAGGGGAATTTTAAAATCGAACGATACTGTAATACCGGTAATTTCGAGATCAAGACAAGCGAGGCTATTTACGTAAGAGAAATTCGGACCCAGCCTTGAAGATAAAAATGAGGAAAAAGAATGTGTTTTTGTTTTCAATGGAAATGGCACTTGACGGAAGTGCGAATACCGAAGGCTGCGGGATCGAAAACACGATGACCAATGGAAATCGATCATCAACATATCGCCGGCGCTATCGTAAAAAATAAAATGCAACACGTCACGCTCGGCGTATCAATATCTTTTCCTTCAACGTTCTACTATTTTCGAATGATGCTCGCTTTTCGCTCGGTCTATTTTTTCCACCGAGTTTCAATCCCAGTTTCAACCCAAGTCTACCCCCACCCTACTTCCGAAAGACGACGGTTCCGTTTAATTAAAAATTCACCGGCAACTTTTTGTTGTTTTTTCCCTCGCTATTGGCCTGGTCGCAGAAGTCTCGGAAAGCTTTGACGTGCTCCGCTGCCATCGGAAACTGCGGGGACTCGACGGGATAGGGATGAAATTGTCTTGTGGGGGAACTCTGTTCCAATTCAATGGGGGACGTAATAATCCATCTTCGCCGAGAAAGATGGACGGATACTTTTGTTCGGAAATATTCGATCCAACAGGTACGAGGAGTCTCGAAATGAGTCAGAGTTTCGCGAAGGCTTCGATTTTTAATGGGGAGTTAATTTTTTATCGAAAACGGAGTGTCGCAGGGTTGGACCTTTAAAAAGGCGTGGCGCGAGATATACGGGTATTCACTTAACTTCTTTGCGTTAATGTTCTCGTTTGATCTATAAGTTTTCCAAATATGTTTCGAAGAGAAGTTGCTTAGTATAAAGAGAAGTATTCGCTGTAACAACGAATCTTTTTGCTGTTTTTAAGAATAGCAAAAATTAATATCAAAAAGGGAAAGAAGTGCACGAAATTAACTCGTATTCCGGGATTCCCCGGGTAGCCCAGTCGCTAGTGCAATCATTTGGCGAAAGTGGTGGTTACATCACCGAAAAGGCATGAGTAAAAGAATGGTCCGACTATTCGAAAGTAACGTTACTAGACTGGACCTGCACGTTGAAATACCGAGACTTATCCACCTCTTGAGAATGACTCACGGCCGATTAACTAGAATTCGGGACAGGTCGTCGATAGGCGTTTCCAGCACTGTTCAATTATCGACACCTTGGCCTATAGATATAACGCCGATGATTCCGGACCTCGATGGATCGGGGGACGCGGAAGCGCCATCGCTCGAAGTTTTTCGCCTCGATCTTAAGCGATAGTGGTGGAGAGTGATAATGATGAGTAGATAGTGGCGAGCGTGATATATGATGACCCTCCAAGTATCGGCGATCATTCGGTTTCCTTCGATTGGCTTTGCCTAATCCGAGATGCCGTGCACTTGATCCGGCAGAGTGCTATCAGAAAGTGTAAAAGGAACTGGTCAAGGTGTCCGTAAATCCCAGATCGAAATTTTCGTTATCGATCTTGTTAAACGTATCGGAGGGCCATCGATTGCTCGCTGAGAACCCACGCCGACGGTCCCGCTCAACGACCAGCCGAACCGCTCAAGGATCGTCTCGAGGAAATGGAAGACACAGGGATGATTAATGGGACACCCGTCCGCCAGGAGAGCAGGAAGCTGTGGCAGTACCTCTCTTCGATTTCCGGTATTTAACCGCGTCACCAACTAACCTCGTCCTCTAGATTCTCTCCCAGGATCCTCCATTGATCCACCGAAGTGATGACCCTCGTGACATCTGGTGCTTTTCGAGTCGCTTAGGTCGCGCGGTTCAGGACAGTGTTTCGTTTAGATTACCTACAAGTATTTCTACCTCATTTCGGCGACGCGACATTGTTACTTTAACGCTCAGCCGGATCATTAAAGGGCACGAACGCGCTGGTAGTTAATAAATGTTCAGGTGGAACAGGATTTTTATTCATGTATAGAATAAGAGAGCGTGGCGTTCCATCAGCAATTTAACGTGGAAAACGCGTTAAATTGTAAATTTCTATGCATTTGATATGTACCTTAATTCTCCCCGGGAACGCGTGAATAGCGTGAAATTCGGATTTGAAATTTCCAATAACCGTGCACGTCGCTAGCTTTGAAGGGCTATTAATTTCATGTCAGTGACAGGAATTTTTATAATAACGGTTCCACACCGGAGGTTCCGAAGTATTTTAAGGACTTTCTTCGATCGATACTAATGTTTTCAAGGTTTCAGGAAGATTGGAATTATTCAAATTCTATCGACGAATTGTCTATAAGAAGAATCGAAGAAAAAGGATTCCTCGAAGAAAAGAAATATATATTCTGGCAAACTCGTGTTATGCTATCGCGGTTGCGCATATGCCCGGCAGAAAATCAGTTAATTTATAAATTAAGTGAATGTGTAACAGATACGCTCGCTGGTAAAGAGCTACGTTATCGGTAGATAATCGATTTGTTACGTAAGACAGAAATGTTCTGAGTTCCCACGAGTATTTTTCGATCGAAAGAGAACTGAAAAGGAGAGGGAATCGAACGACTGCAAGATATAGCTTTAACATTTCGTTTCAACTTGAAAATCAGACATTTTTACGTACACGGCCAATCGCGTCATTAATCAGATCCGTGACTATGCGTTAATGGGACGGTAAATGTTTAAAAAAAGAAGTAGGAGGGCGTTCGTATCTCGGAAACGGCTCCACCTGTGCGGCAATCATTATCTCACCTCGTTGAGCATTTTTTTTACCGGCTCTGGTTAAACAAATCTTTCTTTCACTACCGCTGTATCAGAGATATTCAAGGCGATAATAGACGCCGTGACACTCACTCCATACACTTTTCTACGAAGCAGATACAATATCGTTTCAGTTCCAATAATAAACCACGCTTGTTCGGGTTAGAGAATAACGAAATCGTAACTTTATCGAAAAGATGGCATTCAATAATCTTCCACTTGCACTTGCTGCAGATCAAATTTCTATCGGTCCGCATAGAAAGAAGTGCCCGAACGTTGCTTCTTAACAGAAATAGTTAAAAAGTTCCTAGATATTACTCTATTTATTTAATTTTGGCCTGCTGACTCAGAAATGGGTTCAACTTATATTTCGAAATCTGTCCTAATACTACTCCTTCCTTCGTAATCACTCATCCTTCCGCAAAGTTTGTCCTAATCTACTCTAAGCTAACCAATCTTAATTTATAGTAGCTGGTTTCTCGTAGACACCGCTATACCTCCACTATTTCTATTAGGTCGTATCATAAAACTAACTTCCGTTCTTTATCTTTCTTTATTAACATCTCTTCTTTTTTTATATACGTTTTCAATTTCATTTATTTACGGAAAGTAAAAAGTCGTTCGTCCGGTCGACACATAGCGGATAGATGCGAACAAATAGATTCTACCTAGCTACATCGAAAGTTATTTACGATTCGATTTAATATTATAAGAACTCGAAGAGTAGTAACTTTTTGATCTTTTTCAGCTTGTCTTCTTGTCGTTGGAATCGGCACAGCCTTGGCATGGACGTCCCCGGTGCTCCCTCAGCTCGAGAAAGAGACCTCGTTCATGGTGGTGAGCAAGGATGAAGGTTCGTGGGTCAGTTCCTTACTAGCCCTGGGTGCTATCGCCGGAGCCCTGCCTTCGGGATCGATGGCGGACAGATTGGGCCGGAAGAAGTCCCTGCTCCTGCTGGCCGCGCCATTTCTCTTGTCTTGGTTCCTAATCCTGGTGAGCAGCTCGGTTTGGCTGCTTTACATCGCCAGATTCATAGTTGGCCTCGGCGTGGGCGCTGGCTGCGTCCTCGGGCCAACCTACATCTCCGAAATCTCTGAGGTCTCGATCAGAGGAATCCTCGGCGCCATGTTCCAGTTATTCCTTACCGTTGGGATATTCCTCGCCTTTGTCCTCGGTAGCTACCTCAGCTATACCTGGTTCGCCGTCATCTGCGCCCTCGTAATTGTCGCCTTTGGTGCCACCTTCTACTTCATGCCTGAATCTCCAGTGTGGCTGATGGTGAGTGTCCCCTTGTAGCTAAACCGTTCAACATTCTCCAGTTAATTTCCATTAGGACAATCTCGGTACTCGGAGGACTTAATTTCAAAGTAAAAATTTCCTCTCCCGTGAACGGTGATATACTTTCCAACAACACTGGAAACGCTTAAACATGTTGAGATGATTTTCAGAAGTTTCCATCTCGCTCAGATATTTATAGAGTAATATTAAAGTACGAAGTGGGTTACCAGGATTAATTGCAGCAGTTACGCGTCTAAAAACGGAGTCCGGTCTAGCTGGAGACGGTCGATAGAATCCTCCGTTCTGTAGCAAGCACAGTCTCCCATCGGACAGTCTTGGAATTAATTGCTGGGAATTAATTTCAGACAACGACCGAGCTACTGAGCCGATTTGATTAATGTTGTTCCCAGGGCAAGATGAGGAAACAGGAGGCCATCATGGCGATGAACGTGCTCAGAGGCGACGACTACAATTGCGGAGACGAGTTGAATGAGATGCAGAAGGCTGTCGACGACAGCATCGGCAGGGACACGTCGTTCCTCGACATGTTGAAGTCCCCAGTCGACAGGAAGGCGATGCTAGCTTCCTTCGGGATGATGTTCTTCCAACAGGCGTCCGGCGTGAACGCTGTCATCTTCTACACGGTGATGATCTTCCAGGCGGCCGGCAGCTCCATGCCGTCGGAACTCTCCTCCATTCTCGTGGCCCTGGTCCAGGTTCGTTTCCGTTCTCTCCTCGATTTGAATTGCGAATTCACTGCTCTCTCTCTCTCTCTCTCTCTCTCTTGTTTCCCCAACTTGATTCATCCCCTGTCGACAATTTGACGGAAAGCTTGGCGAGCAAAACAATTAAGATTCCAATCTGCTTGGTAAACGACGCATTATTAACACCTTTGCTACCAGCGTCGTGCGTAACGTGAAATTTACGACCTCTTACACGTGATAATAGTCACATTAACTTTACGCACGTTAACGTGTCATACATTGCATAGCGGTAGACTGTTAAATGGCACTAATATTTCACAGAGTAACACTTCGACAACAAGGATAGGCAACGGAAAAATAGTAGTACTGTAATAATGAGATCGTTAGCTGCTTTCACGGATTAGAATTATCAGAATGGACGGAATCTCTAACAATCTTTAAGACCTAGAAAGTATTAAAAAGTCTATTAACGGACTTCCTGTTGGATAATGCATTCAGAACTGATTCGCAGATAGATAACTCCGAGGTGCTCCATCAAAGTTTTAATCGAAGAATACGCGGCCGGTAGGCTCTTCTACTTAATAGAAACTGTCAAGGAAGTAAAATCTACTAGACAATGATTTAGCCGAGAGATGACAGCTTGTTTGCTGTTTAGTATTTTTGCAACTTCGTCACATTCGCTGAGGTAATACTGGAGACGCGAATGAAATGTGTTTTAGCTTCAAGAAAATGCTTTGTTTTCTAACGAAGTAGTTATTCGGTTTAACAGGAAGGAAGCGTGTCAGCGTTACTGGCAATGCAAATATTTGCATTCTTTTTCGCAACCAATCAGCGTTCGCGAGTAGATTCGTTTTAAAGACATAAAATTGCAGTTCGTCGTATTGCGCGCGCGCGAAGGAAAATGATAATTTAACCGACAAAATGACGTGATTTCGTCAACGAAAATGCTTGCCATTGTTCGATTTTAATCACGTCGTCGACCAGGGGAAAATTAACAGGACGGTCGCAAGCTGCAAACGATGTTTACGCTTGTTTCTGTGTCGCAGTTGGTAATGTCAGGTGTCGCGGCGTTGATTGTGGATCGAGCCGGAAGGAAGCCGCTGCTCATGATTTCCACAAGTGTTATGTCAGTCAGCCTGATCGCTCTGGGTTACTACTTCAGGCAGAAAGACAGCGGAAGTGATGTCAGCTCGTTAGGATGGCTGCCGCTAACGTCCTTGATCGTCTTCATGGTCGCCTTCTCAGTAGGGTTCGTATAGCAAGTCCTTTTTCTCGGTTGAATCGCGTTTGATAATTCTGAAATAAGTCTGGCAGCGTACAAGGAACCGAGCACGCATCAGTGAATAGTTTCAGATTTTTCACTTGAAGATTCTTGTAGCAACAATACATTTACGAGCGCCGAGAATCGACCAGCTAGCTGGATCTGAGAATGATTATTATTTCAGACTTGGACCGGTACCATGGATGTTGATGGGCGAGCTTTTCTCGGCGGAGACTAAAGCTGTGGCATCGAGCGTGGCCGTGACCTTGAACTGGTTCATGGTATTCGTAGTGACAAAGATGTTCCCCACCATGAACGATCATCTGGGCATAGGCGTAACGTTTTGGATCTTCGCCGGGATTATGGCTGGTGCGACAGCGTTCACGCAGTTCCTGGTCCCGGAGACCAAGGGGAAAACCTACAACGAGATTCTGGTTATATTGCAGGGCCAGAGCAAGCCGATTAAAACCCTTCCCTAAACCACCTCATCATCGAATATCGTCCATTCGGTTTTGACTTAATCCTCGCGCTCTCAATCCTACTCCTAAATTAATCGATCATCCGACGATTTGAGAGGGCTCTTGACTCGCAACTCATCCTATTAGTTCATCGAAGAACCTCGCTAAACTCTTGTCCATCCAACGAATTCAATTTATTTAATTAGTCTAACAATCGATCTGCCTCGCGACACAAAGACACCCATGTTTGAGGGTACGAGGAGCTATCGCGATTAATGATCGGTTCGCTCTCGTTAGGTCTCTACTGCATGTCAGTCTCGGTGGTAAATAAATTATTGTCAGTGCACCCGTTAACTTTAGAAGAGGCCAGAAATCGTGGGGAACGAAGTCAGGATCTAGTCGGTTAATCGGCTTTCCTGAAAATCAGGAAATGAAATCGTCGCGCCACGTGTAATTCAGAGAACATTCAACGTATCGTGACATCGAGGATCCGATTGGCCATCGTGCCGATTACGGTGGCACTGACAAATGGCTCTGTTGTTTTCTGAACTTGGAAATGCGTTTCTTCCTTCCCCCTTTTACATCCATTATTTATTAGATTGCTGAAATCAGTGCAAATTTTCTATCTACCATACCGAATCGTAATTTCCACCGCACGCGCTTCAAATTGTAAGTCATTCTCTCATCGGTAATTCTAAGTTAATGTAAATCAAAAGATTCGTCCTACGGACCATAAGCAATTTATACCAAAACCATTTCAAGACGTCCGTGGAACGTCCGACTATGTACTGTCTAAAGTTATTTAAAAATCCTATCACGAAATAAAAGAAAAGAAGTTCGTCGAATCGTATGTTTGCGGTGACGGTGGTTGGTCGATGATTCTACAACAGGCTATTAATTACGTTGGCGTACGTGACCCGCAGCATTATCTCAAGGACTTTCCATCTCAGAATCACGATTCTACGACAATTTCGTTCTCGCGATATTGTGGTAAGTGGAGCGGTATCGCGATGGAAAGATTTACGATGCATCAACGAGTGATTGGCCTATCACCGTGTTCCGATCGCGACTGCATTATCGCACCAACGATTTTCCCCGTTTCTCTTTGCTCCGATTACTAACGCAACGAGAGCAAAGATAACCAATCAGGTTATCGCGGTGAATTTTCCAACATCTACCCTGTCAACGCGCTGATGCGGCGACGCCATTTTGTCGCGTTCGGAGCGCCGCACATTCCCTTCGGATAAAATAATTAAAAAAAAAGAGCGATAGCTAGTTTCTTTAGCAAATAAAAGAACTCCTACTTAAGGTCATTTTCAACGCGACGTTGCCTCGGAAGACTTTATTTTTTCACAGTACAATTTTTATCTATATTTTTATGAGAAAACGACTGATTTTTATATTGGTGTTTCTGTTTGCGCATCCAATATCGTTCCTTCACATCACAACGATTCGAAAATAATGAATTACAAGTGCCTGATAATCAATTACGTCACTCTCTACTCTACCTACGTTACAACGTTGGTGCAACCGATTCGGTAGAATCGTTCGTATTTCCTTAATCTTTGCTGACGTCTCGCGATAACATTACAGATTTTGTCGATCCTAATCACCAACTCATCGTGACTAGCACGTACATTTCACGGAAACCTAGAAAAACAAAGTCGCAGCAGTAGGGTATACGTCGATATTAAGAGTACTAATCTTAGACAAAACTTTCCCTACTCCGAGACGGACCATGAAATCACTTTCGCTGAGGTATCTCTTGTTTCTCGACATTACGCCGAGCTTGCGGACATCTATAGCGATTCGGCGTGAAAAAATTAGTCATACGTACTTTCTATTCGACGATAATCGACTTCGAACGCTCTTTCTATCGCGTAGGTCTGTAAGTGGAAACGGCGGTCGTTGATCAGACACGCCCATCATCCCTCATGCAGTTTCGCAGCCATTTTACTACCGTAGCTCTATGTGCAAAATTCTTGTTCTTCTGTCATTATTTAGGTAAGCTATGCGTGACGTAGAAAACACCAAAGTTATGACAATAAAATATTTTAGATTCTGAAATACATTTTCATTGTGTACTATATTTATAATATATTTAAAATATATTATACATACATATTATATTTTTATAATAAACGTATATATATAAATATAATACATACATTATATTTTTATAATGAACGTTACTAGGTTTTTAGAATATAAAAGACTTAAACTAATGATTTCTATGGTAAACTTCAACTTTTTATTTACAGTTTCATTAATAAAATGACTTCGATGTTGTGGAAACTTTTTAAGTCCGAGTTCCGTTTCTGTATTGTCAATATTTCAGCGTTCTAGTAAATATAGGCGTGCAATAAAATTAAATTTTTTATTGGTACGATAAGAGGTTGGGGAACCATGCTCCGACTACTATAATCGAAGTCGACTAAATCTCTCGCAACCGTGTATTATCGGGGGCGCCGGGGTTACTCGAAGAGCGATTGGCGGTGTTTTACGAGCTCCGTCGAGGATAAAGCGGAAGATCCATCTGAAAGTCGCCGCAAAACCATGAAACTTTCCGCTCGATGTACCGCGAACTATGCCGGCCACTTGGAGAATCTCTTTATCATCGCGATAATTTTGCATCCGGCGATGTGAAAGTTACGCGATGCTATTCGTCAAATTGCCGTCTTGTGGCGAGTTACGCAACGCCGAAGACGATACGCTTCCTGGATCATACGCCGGCGTATCCCCTGCCGCCGGAGCATTATTGAAAGATAACTTCGGTCGAAATTATTATCGTGGGGCGGGGAGGGGTTTCGATCGAACCGGTAATTGGAACGCAAAGTTCCGGTACTCTTAGCTTTCTGCCTCGTCCGGGTACGGAATTGCTGCGCGACGCTGCATCCATTTATTCAGCCTCGACGTCTAGCCGACGATGATGGCTCCATTAACTCGTCGGTCGACGAATTTGGCTAAGAGCTTCGACGAAAAATCCCCGAAGAGTATGTGACGACATGTTTCGAGTTTGCATGTCAAGTAGCGGCGGAGACGGACGCAGAAGAGACATGGTAGATAAACGTCAATGTTTTAAACCATTGCCTAATACGGTCATAGACGTAACAAGGAATTCGGTTATGAAATTCAGAAAAATTTCCCAAAGACATAGCTGACAGGGTGACCTGCACAGGAAATGAACGCCCAGCGCGTGTGTGTGCATTAAAATAATTATTCAGAAATCGCTATTTAACCTGCTGGATGATATTTTTGGCAGAGAGCTTTCATTCTGCAAAGTTCATACTCTCCTAAACAAAATTTTATTATTTTTTATAGTTATAGCATTTTTAAAAGTGTAGTAAGATTTTGTGAAAATATATCAGAAACGATCAAAGAATAAACAACAATTTCTAATGAATTAACAGCAAATATAACAGAGAACGATACTGTACATCACACTTTCATTGTACACTGTTTAAAATACAGATTATAGCTTTCAAATAGTAGTACTTACCTCGGAATTAAACAAATAGTTTGTAAAATAAATTATAATTAAATACAAAATAGTATCCGCAGGACATTCATAGGTAAGTGTATAATGCAGCTATTGTAAAAATTTGTAATATGAAAGAAGTATAACTTGTATCAGTATGTTTCTATATCAAGAGTCAGCTGAAAAGTAAGCGCAACTGACGAGATCGACTGATGCGTAAAGTTCAACGCTCCGAACCATCGCCTAATATTGTTCAATGTGTAGCTGGGTATAGGAATATCGGTTCCGGGATCGAGATGCTGTTCGACCATTGTCACGACGCCGACAATGTAAACAAGGTCATCCAATTGAACGGCGATCTTCTCATTCAAATCGCATCCAATCGCGTGACCCCGGTCACTCCTGACAGGTTCTATGTCGTCCGTGGCCGTGAGTCGACGGGTACAATCGAATCTCACTGCCTCGGGCCACCTGCAAATTTCGTGACGAGAATGTTGGACGCCGGCGTCGGCGTCGGTGTCGTGACGCATTACGTGTCCACGTGTTGAAGTCCAGGGGAATCACCGGCCCGCGAGTTTCGGTTTCGGTCACCTCGCACGCGCCTTCGCATTCGCTCTCTACGATTCCCGGAATTCCCTGCTGACTGTAACCGTAAACCCTGCTTACAATCCATCGGTGAAATCTGTGACATCAGTGTTTTTTCTACACGTTTAAACAACCAGCCTTCCTAGCAGGAAAAGAATATATTCATCGTACATCTGATATCGATCACCTAGAAATAGATTGTTATTTCGGTTTAAAAGGAATTCGTGGAAACGATATTGCAGTGCAGAGAGTTAAAGTGTCTGGAACGATTGCATCGTTCCCCAGCAGAAAAAAGATGCAATGCGCTTCAAGGTTTACAATCATTTGGAGGCGATCCGGATCGCGCTGCACGAGTCAAAATATCCGGCATTACAAAATCAAAACACCCAATAAATGCATGAAATGCCTCATTGATCGTTGCACAAACAAGGTGCTCGATCAGCAGAAATTGTTGGCAAATTGATGTCTGAATCGATTTGTCCGCGGTATCCTTTACCTCGTGCGAATCGCATCGGCGTTCTCGTCTGCTCCTGCGTGGCGCGTCTTAATGGAGTAATTGCCGTCGAGAAGGATAATTGCGGCTGAAAAAACCGAGCAACGGGTGCGTAATAAGAATCAATTGATTCTGGGTTATCGTTTGTTCGAGTTGATCGCTGATGCAACGTTTCCTTCCACTTATCGCATGTCCGTGCCCGACGAATATTCATACAGTAATGCGAGTTGTCATACATCGTGTTATACGTACAGCTACAAATCACGAAAATAGGCTGCAGGTAGTAAATAGTTGTTGCCGGCAACCGTGTCCTCGAACTTGTCGCTGCAAAAACAGCTGATCAAAAACCTACAAAATAGACTCGTGTACGCCGACGTTGATATCTTACTGTCGCAGAGGGCTCCCTCAAGATCCATGAAAATTGGAAAAAGAAATTGCTTTCTCGCTCGTGCGTAAAGTATACTAAATATTAAATGGAACGGTTGCGAGAAATCCGATTTCCGCCCGTCACAAAGAAGAAAATGTCGTCAGCGAACCAGTTCTGTTGCGACGGAGATGCTTATGCAAATCCGAAAGCACTGAACCCGGCGTTGCTCTCGTTATCTCGGTAAACAGTTACGGAGGTTTAAAAACTGGAAGTTCGACGAGTTCGCGAAGATTATCCGGGAAACTCCTTAGGTACATGAGCGTGCATACAATCGGAGCATTACCGCCACCCCTGTTTAAATAAGAGAAGCATGCCAGTGATTTTATGGCTCAACGATCAATTATGCCCAAATGTACTTTCACAATGAAATTGTCCGGAAACGAAGGATTTAACGTGGAACCTACCGTGTCGGCCGAAATGTCTGGTTCCATATTTTTTATTTGAGAATGACTGCAATTATAGTCTCTTTCGTAGGAAACGATCGAATGAACTTTTGGACTCAAGTTTATTTAACTCAAGTTTTAAGAATAAAAATTTTTATTCTAATTTATTTGTTATGTAAACAGAAAGTGCAGTAATAGCAAGTACATAATAACACATAATGACAGTAAGACACGAATCAAATAATAAGAATCGTTAAAACGTAAAGCAATCAACGTTAGTCACTTTTAGAGATCAGTAGGTTTAGCGTTAAAATAAAAATACGATAACGAAAGAGTCACCCGCGGTACGATTACAGGAAATAATTGGTCAAGAGACGATTACGGCTATGGTGTTGTGCAACATTTTGATCGTGCTGTAAGCCTCACACCTTCGTTTGCCCTTGCACACAGGTTCGCTCGTGTTTACTTGGAGACACACCGACAGTAAGCCAACAAACTCTAGTCCGTCTCGGCCACCAGCGGCTAATTAGTCCGCCGATTGGGACAATAGCCCGAAAACACCTTTGTCCTCCCTTTGTTCTTCCGCGTTCCGACGATTTTTGAGGGCTAGTCTGTTCTCCGACCTCGACCCAAGAACATCGCGCAAGAAATTTCCACCGTAGGTGCCGCCATAATCAAATACGGCCCGTCGCAATTGTCGTGGAAAGCAAACCTAATCGTCTGGTGTTCCCAGGAATTACCGTTGAAATTTCCGGTGTTCGATTCATCGGTTTTCCGCGATTCGACTTTGTCACCTGTTTTTGCACCGCGATCGTTTCCTCGCGTGTGCTTGGCGAATCTCAGCGGTGGCTCTCGAGCCCTCCTTCAAAAACGAATGCGCGACACGAACACTTTTATCTTTGTTTGTTGCCAGCATCTCTAGATAACGAACAATTCTTAAACACTGTGAAAACGTTGTGCCAGCCGAAATCATAATTTTGTCCGCATCAGCTGATCGATGTATTCGAAATGATTTAAAAGCGGCAAATACTGTCGTTTTAATACCGTTTTCATTGTACGTACGTCATCGCCGATCAGATTAACAACGAATTACGAGCTGTACATCTGCTCGAATCTAATTTAATCGGAATAACCTATTTAATTCTGACCTCGTCTCAAACACTTGCAAATACCGTTTTAATGGACAAATAAGTTAATCAGTGTTATCGCGTTCCTCCGGATGAGATGTGACCAATCAAACAGAATAGGGTTGTTGAGATTACCACCGTCTGACCATGGCAGGAACTGTTAATGTAGATCAGTGATTGCAAGAACGTCGCGAACTGTCAAAAATGTCGCAATCGGTTGACGTTACATATCTGTTGTTCCTCGACGAAACGAAACACCTGAGTCTATACGGTGATCAACGAGAGAACTGAATGAAATTTATTGGCGCTCTTTATTTGATTATCAGAAATGTAATTTGCGGATGACGCGTGTTTGCTATACCGGCTGGATAACGGGAATGAGATTCGATTCTATCGAGTTACCCATCACAAAATATTCTCAAGATCTTACTTAAGAATAGAATGTCTGAATCGTGATGCAATAAAACAAATGAACTAATTTTGTAATTCGAATGTCCCCAGGTCTTTCGAACTGAACGTCTACCTTCGGAGGCCACAAGAAGTAACCGCTCAGCATCTACATACATAAGTTGCTTGGTAAGATGTTTCCTCAAGTGCTCCGAAACGGCAGTAAATTCTTTCGCGATCTCGCCCTGATCGATGCACCCTGCAGAAATGGTTACCGTGGATCGACCGGGTCATAAATAAAATGGACTTTTACGTAGAGACGACGTTTACCGTTAACAAACCGTCACAATACGGGTACGATAACACTCGTAATGCGGTCCTCGATATCTGACCTGTTTTCCCGCGGCTATTTTTCTCATCAGATAAACTTTTCGTTTGTTCACCTTGCGCAAACGGCGGAATCGCGACGAGTGGTGCTCACAGATTGTTCTACCAGCGATCGAGCCGCGGAAGTTTCGAAAATGGACAAACAATGCCGGTTCCGACCGTATTTCACTCAGAGCCTCGATTAAATACGAATTAAGCCGAGCACTCGAGTGCGCGGTTCGAGTAAGACTTACTTGAGTACACACGATACCATGATTGATCGTTCGGGCTTTTTGAGTGATGATTTTTTGTTTGCACCCGCCCGAATGATTCCACCAATATTTGTATCGGCGTCGATTTCTATCGATCATCCCTTCTCGTCTTCTCCGGAATTATTTTTACGACTTGATTTCAAGAAACCATCGTGGATCCTGAAATTATGTACAGCGCCGAAGAACTTTCCAACTCCATCTCGTTTAGCTTCCTTCATCGAAGTCCTAGAAGTGAGCTGCTCTCTAATGGCAGCCATTCACGATGAAGTTTGCATTATGCTCTGAAGAATCTGGTTAACATTTTTATTCTAGTCGAAGGAAGTGATTTTAAAACGTTGGAAAAATGATTAAAAATTGAGGGACTGATTCCAATTGTTAGGTCTGTATTAACATTTTTCATAGAAGGAATAAACTGCATTCGAGCAGTATTATTTTGCGAATGCCAGATATCAGATTCTCTCTCTCTCTCTCTCTTTCTCTCTTCTCACCATCCTGACTTTTATCTCTGTAATGTGTGGGACGGGCGATAATTTCTATTCAAATTTAGTGGAATTCTCTCGAGCATACAGCTTGCAGGCAAATGCTCTCACACCGTTAAAAAGCTGCATAATTGCAATTATTTTGGAATAGGGCGATACAAACTGTTGGCAGAGAAATCGTGCTAAAATCCGTGCGTTTTTTGCCGAGCAAATCGTTTCACCGTCGAACGAGGCCAGTAGATCGTGTTTGAAGTCGCGATACAATTTCCGACTGTTGGTCGAATCGGAGCCGATCGATCGTCGCGTTATCAAGGACCGCATTGGTGAGACGAAGATATTTCGCAGAACAATTCTGCCGTAGAAGGGGGAACCTGCACCCACACGCTCCAATACCCAATCTGAGACTATTCCTCTTTCCATTGCGTAACGAATTATCCAGGGACCTATAATACGGATGCTCCTTCGAGAAAAAAACCATTTTGACAAAGTGCGCGCTCCTCGACGGTAAGTGCATCGTTCTATCTTCATTTTCTGCGTCTCCGGAACGTCTCCCTGGTGTTCGTCCCGGGCGCATTTCGCTACCCTATTGTCTTCGGCCGCGGCCCCCTCGCTCCCTTACGCGACAAGTGAATCGATTATCAAGCGGATCACGGTGCTGCTATCGACAATTACGATCGTGACAATCAGCGGAGCATTGAATTCCTCCGATCGAAGGTTGCGCGATAGATAGGAATATTTTTATTGATTCCTGTAGAACTCGAAGAGACCTCGGCAGTCACCGGAAAATTGACAATAACCGATAACTCCGCAAGCAGAGTGGTCGCGAGAATTTTTGATATTTGAAACAGAAGTCGCGTGGCCCGTGAACTTGGAATTCGCAGCTGCGAGGCTAGGAGCCGTTAGCAACGCCGCAAATGAAGAAATTAATGAACGCGTAATTACTTCGAAATGATTTCCATTGTGTGAATGCACGGTTGGAGTGACAAAAGACACGCGGACCTGAGTGCTCGATTGTTCGTCTCCGGGCGTCTCGAGTTCGTAAGAGCGCAGATGCGGCCGCAAGGAAAATATTCGTTGAATAGCACGACGAAATTTCGAGAATTCCAATGGTGATTGTTCCACGATCGAACAGCTGCTTCTCGGCTCTCTTTGATACAAAGTTTTCGAGTCAGTCGTCGCCGCGACAGCCTCGGAAGGATCGTTATTATTTCTCGCCTCAACTTCGCACACGACGTTCGCTGATCTAAGAATAGTTTGAGTCCACGATATTCGATAATAAACGACAGCAAATTTCCCGGCGGTTTCAAAATAACAGATAATTGCCGGAAAATTTTCCTTCTTACAATCTGCAACTAATTGTCGCCTGTGCAGGTAGTTCCCGGTAGCGTGACGATCTCCAAAGGAATAGGATGCAGGATCGACGTTCTTCATCTGTCGCGTCATCCTCCTATTCTTCGATCTATCTTCTCACCTTAATTGAAACTGTAGTTATTGAAGCAGCAGCTTACGTTGTCGCAGTTTTATTTAACGAGCAAGATAATTGCTCGATGAATCGCTGCGATTCGAAATTATCCATCGATAACAAAGTTAACGCTGTAACGTCGTTAAGCAGCACCTCTTCAACAGTCGCCTTGGAGACGACTACCTGCAGTCCGTTCAAATATCTTTCATCGAGATCTATGCCGATCTATGCTACACTAGCGTTCCCATACTGCTACACCGACATTTCGTGCATCACAGTGGAATTTTTTCAACGCGAATTGACGATATCTTTCGAAAAATACAGACAGCGATTGTTTTGTTGAAAGCCTCGCCCCGGGATGGACAAGTTCACGATACGGCCGTTGTGTTATTGTTATTTTTGTTGCTGTTATCGCGTGGTCAGTCGGCCTGCCGGTCAACGACCGGAACCTCTGGAATTACGTCTAAAATCCGTCGAGATCGTCGACGACCTGCGTCGCGCCGATCGATCCTTGCTACCTTATCCTCCCTAACCTTATCGAGCAACGACAGAACGAATTTCATCATGGTTGACCAAATACTTCGCCCACGAATCTTCTCTCTAACTCCCCTTTGCGAGCGACATTGTTTTCGTGGTATTCGCCGATAAAATCGTTTCGCCGGTCTAGAACTACATAAAGCAAATAGACCCGTGACATATTCCTATGATTTCGCACCGATTATCTAATCCACGGAGACAGGTGACAGACATTCAATTGTCGGCTGCGACTTAATCGAGAGTAATCGTTCGGTAAAATTCCTTCGTTCGACGTTCGTTTAAATCTCCGGAATTGATCGCCCGTGTTTGACCGATTGCGATTCGGGCTTTGATCGCTATCTCGGCTATTCTTTACGTTGTTTGGGAGGGGTGGGGGGAGAGGGGGAACTTCCCTCGACGTTCGAATCCTCCGTTGATCGAATTTGAATTTAAATTTGAATCTTTCTGTGTTCGTATTTAAATTCAAATCATCCAGTGTTCGAATTTAAATTAAAATTTGCATCTTCGGTCGTCCGAATTTGAATTCGAATGTGATTTTCATTTGGGGTCTATTTGAATATACGTTAGACCGCTCGACATCGACTATGTAATCGTAGCAGTCCACAATTACGTATGATATTATTTCCAGCCACGCGTATCCTAATCGAACGTATCTCCCTCGCCGAGTGCGAACTACGCGATGTTTATCAATCGTTTTTATGAACTAAACGGAGGATTCGTACACTGCACAGAAAATGGCCATGACGTGATCCCGTGAACAATGGTAGCACAATTCTAACGATATTTACTGATAAACCGATAACGGGCGCGCAGCTGAATGTAAAATTCCGAAGGAAAATGTACCTTATGCAATTCTTCGTTGCAAGATACACGGTGTTATCCTACATTCGTTATCTGCTAGATTTTCTTTTGTTCTGATTCTCTTTAATTCGAGACGAGCATTATCTACAAGTGCTACTGCAATAATGCGCGCTGCTCGTGAGCTGTCAAGCTCAACCGTACAATTCAAAGAAAAAACACCGTTAGAAACAACTTATCGATTGTCCGGACTACCTATTCATTCTCAGAGTAGGAAACTTTTATTACAAGATAGTGATAACGGTCACAAGTATAATTGTGACACTTAGAAATGCTTGTTCTACAACGTTTTTATAACTAGACTAGCCTATCCGACGGTCAAAATTTCTCCAATTCTTCCATACGCTCATTTCAATGCAAAACCTAGAACAAACCTTGCACAATATCACCCTATTACTCGAATTTACAGTCTTGCGAATTCTGTATTGTACTATCCACGCTTTTTCTCTACTTCCATAATCGCCTTCGAACGTTCCGCCTTTCTGGCTATTAATCCTTTCACTACGGCAGTGTCGTCCGCCGAAGTACTGTCATTGAACGAAAGCTCGCGCCAGAAATATGCACATTGCGTGTGATTTCTGTATACACGTTTTTCTTAGTTTTAAATAACTGTGCTGAATAAAACTATCATTGCTTTCATGTAACACGTATGTTTACATTTTTAATATGAAAGGACCTACAAAATTATAAAAGTACAAAATTATTTTTGTATTTTGCCTACGGATGCCACTTGTGTACACATAATTCGAATGCCGCATATATGCGGAGCTCGGCGCGAAAGGGTTAAGGGTAATTCAAAATCTGAACTTTATTTTTCAGAATATTCGAAATCACTGCTTTGGTATTCTTCTTCCTATTTTTCCGGAAATATGTTTTCCATTACCTTATATTACCTACTTTTCTTTACTCCAATTTGTCATCTTTTTGTGTCACTGCATTACCGCCACCGCAAGAATCTCCTTCTACATAAATCATATCTATAATTATACTTGAAACGGACAAATTTTTTCCGTCAGGTAAATGAATTCTACCTTTCTTTCGTTGATTGCGTAAATTAAAATTTCGAGCAGATCTCGTCCGCAGCTATAACAACTGCCGAGAACGATTCGCTAGTCCTTTGCGCGTCACGTTCACTGCCGAACTGCTTTAGAAAGGTGGCCTCGCGACAGGATTTCTGACGGTTCTGCTTTCGGCGGGCCAACCAAAGTTCTAGGTAGGTAATCGATCACGTAGCTGACCCGGGGATTTCCATAGTACTCGAGACCCACGCGCCACGAGTTTCCTAGAAAGAGGCTTCCGTTTTGGAAATTAGCTCTCGCGGGAGAGCTCTTCGACGCTGCCGTCGGTAATCCCCGGATTCCATACCTCGCCGACAATTGGCTCCTTCCGTTCCGATCGTTGAAATCTAAGCTGAGATTTCGATCTCCCATCGTACGCCGCACTTTTTTCCCAACCACTTAACTGCGAACAATATATCTTCCAGATGCAAACTCTTTATTAGCATTCTTCAGTTATGATCATCGTTTACAAGACTTTCAGTCGACTTGCAACAGAGATTCAAGCTGCGAATTTGTTCACAAATCTACATTTAATTGTTTAGGCGCGAAAACTCTTTCGGCGGTGGAATACTACAGAAATTTCAAAAACCAGAACGCTCGCAGCAATTCTGGTGTCTTCCCGGGAAATTAATTTTTCAAGCTGAACACGTTTGAAGTTGTTTTCAATAGCTGTACTCAAACAACCGTAGAAGTTCCATAAATCTGAATTTAACCGTATGAAATTTAACGATTTCGAAACTGGTCTCCTTTGCCAAGGGTGTATCCTGCCTCAAAATTTATCTACAAAGATCAGATTTACAACGGTCTTATGTATCAGAATACCTGTGCGTTTAAGTTCAACTTGCACGACACGAATTATCGTTACGTGGAAGTTCAGTTTGAAATTGGCCCATAGACTGTCCCGTAAAATTCGAGATAGCGGTTCCCGAGGAACGGAGCCGGCAATTTGGCGTTCGCGAAACTTCTGCAGTCTCGGTCCCGGTTCCCGTTTTGCATAACCCTTCCGCCAACGGTGCCGGCGATTCTAATAACGGTCACGCACGTGGCCCATCGTATTGATTTTTCTGGCCAGCGTAGGGGCGAGAGAATAAGGCGGAATAAGGGTGGCTAAGGGTGAATAGGGTCGCGCAACCGGTTGCCGTCGCGCCGGCCGCTCGATTTAATCTACACCGCGCAGCGCAACGCACTTTCAATCACAATAAAAGCCGTGGACGTTGACGAAAAAGTGCGCTCTCGATATAGATATGATAGAGGAAGAAAAGAAAGTAGATTGCGCGCGTTGGAAATACCCGGTCACGTTATTGGACGGCATGGGATTTCTGGAATGGAATGGAGTGCAATGGAATGGACGGAAAACTGCACCGCCGCCGGTTTTCTTGTCGAGTTTCTACATCCATTAGCAGCAACTTAATTGATCGATTTATCGACTCGGCCATTCTTTTCCTACGTCGAACGATATTTCTATTAGTTTAACAAATGGAAGCATCGGATCTTCTGACGGTCGAGTATTTGCAATGTCTGCGAACCTCTCTGTCTACTAATTGTCCGAATAAATTACCACGTCGATCGATTACCTCATTTCCGTGGGCGAGACAACTTCTGTTAATTCAACAGATGGAAATCGCTTGGAATCGAAATCAAAAGGCGAACGAAGGATAAAATTTTCTCGCGATTGAATACCGCCGATGTTGATATTTCTCTGTCCATTAATTGATTAACTTATCGATCGACCACACCTTTTCTATGCGCGGATGTCATTCTATTAGTTTAACAGACGGAAATAAGCGGTTGAAAATCGATGGCTGAAATCTAAAATCATCAGCATCATTCGTAGTCTATTATTTGATCGTACCATTGACAACGGAGCTTTATTACCTCGACACATAGAAACGTGGTTGAATACGAAATGACATTATTATTTATTATTTCCATTTGTGTGTAAACAGGGAAACCCATTAGGGAACATAATAACGGGTACTAGTGTGTTGATTATAAGGGATTTTTCATTCGTTTTAGACATCTAATGGTAGACAACAAAAAAGGTCAGTCACGATACAGTAGTCATTCGACGATGTAGTGATTCTCGCTATTCGATCTGAATAAAAGAAATTTTACTTAAATGAAGGGCTGAAACGTGCGAATCAATTTTAGTAATCTCGATGAAACGTAAAAATTTACAAAACCAAAAATCTGAGAATAACACTTACTAAATTGTTTCGGGCACTAGTGAACTGAGTGGGTATTTGATAACTTTTCGTCGATAAAGATTTGAAGAATCCGTTGGAATTCTAGGAACTTCTAGGAACGTTTCCACTAATTAAGCGCCATTTGTGAACTATCTGGTTGCCGAGTATTATCGATGGAATAGGATAAAAATTGCTGAAAGCATCTTGTATGTCTGTGTTCCATTACTCGACAAGCTTCGTTCGCATTTAAAATTATCGTTCGGAATCGCGAGATAAATTGGTCTCTCGAACTTATCAACGTTACAATGATGTCGCTTTACGGTGGAGGGAGTAAGAACGCGCCAGGAAAGGGAACAGGGAGCCTTGAAACAATCGGAAATGCTCTTCGGCCCGCCTCGACATCGTTCTCCGCGATAAAAATGTCTAAGGGCAACGGCTGCCTACTTTCGTTCTACCTTCCTCCGAATTGATCGATCTTCCTATTTAAATGATTCGAACGTTTCCGCCGAAATTCGGGTCGACGTCGCAGAGTGTCCATCGAAACGAATTACCCTAGATCGAATGTTTCGTGGCAAGCAGCGCTGGGTTTTCCATTTGGAAACGATACGATGAGAGCGATCCGATCCAGAAAATCCCGATTAGCATCGCACCGTGACGAACGGATCCGTATAAAATGGTTCCAGCTTCGATTTATTTCACCGGGGCATTGGATCTTTGTTCCAAGCATTTTTCTGCCCTAGGAACAGAAAGGTTTCAGCTGACCGTGAATTTATAGGATTATAAAATCGAATGGCGTTCGCTCCTACGAAGAAAAGCGAAATTCGACTTCCCTACTGCCACGATGACCTTACCCAATAATTGTAGAACATTTCCTCCTAACAAATTACGACGAAACAGCTGAAAAATTCAAGGGGAACGATCGAATCAGCAGAAAGCAATGAGAAACACGTTCGATTGAGGGGAATCGAGATCACTCGACGAGCAGTGATCGAGGAATCCGTTTTACCGCTGTTGGCTCGCAGAGAATGCAGAACTTTCGTCTAAACCACTACAGGCTAACCGATTTCGGCCCTAGGGCCACCGAGCAATATGCAACGGCATACCCTTGTTTTGCTTTTATCTTTGATTTATATTTTCCAGCCGTGTTCACGGCGGTTTTCAATCGCTTGTTTGAAAAAACCGGATCTGTGCTCGATGATAGCATTGCCCGTTGTTGTTTTATCTATTTTCTAATTCGTTTTTCAAAGGCTAGTGACGCGGAGATAAAGTGAGAGCGAACGTTTTTAGAAACGTCGTTGAATGCTGGTGTCAAAGTTTAAATGTTGGGCAGTTTTTTCACAACGAACAGCATTGTGGTCGGACGTAAAAAAAGTGAGAGAGAGAGAGAGAGAGAGAGTAACAATCTACTCGGTCGAATGTCTGTAAGCGTGTGTTTACATGACGGCACCCTAAACGCCATCAATCTATTCTGGAATGACACCCTCCTTCAGGGTGGGCAGTGATTCCGCTCGATAGCATAGGTCAGGATTCTCGCTCTCCAAAATAGACAGGGAACCTATACGACATTATTTAGTAATCGGGATTTCAGTGGAAAACCGACAACGTTCCTACATACGCAATTCTACAATTTCCGTGACCAACGGTTGGGCTGCGGTTTCGCGCAATTGCGGCATCAAAATACGCAACAGAATAGGCAAATAGTAAATTCATTTTCCTATTAAAATTCTCAGGAAACGAACTTGAATCGCTCGACATCGTGCCGAGTTTCCTTAACGCGCTGAAAATCGAATACAGAGTGGTCCAAATAATCTATCCGAGGCAACGCGCGACGCGACACAGCTGAATCCCGCTGATTGCTTCTGCAGCCCTGTTAGCCCCTAGGAATAGGGGAATCGTGTCACCCAGATCCGAGCGGCACGGACGTGTTAAAGATCCACTAATAGGGTACTAAAATACAAAACCGTGTCAGAGACCGTGTTACCGTCGTGGCTGTTATCAGAGGCGCGCGTAACACCTTTGACTGCGGGGATCAGTGGACTCGTTGGGTATGCGCTCGCGCTACTCTCGCCCCGGAGTATCTCAGTTGACCTTGACCCGCGGATTGGTTGCAGGGTCGAGGATACGGATTCGATTCGGCTCGATGTTTGGATTTCGCTGGTGAACAGCAGCAGCAGCAGCAGGAGCGGCGGCGGCGGCGGCGGCGGCGACGACGGCAGCGGAGCCTAGCTCGCGACGCGACGGAGCAGCCGTGAAGCCGTGAATCGGTTGGCCGAGGAACGTAACGGAACGAGGAAGGGAGATAGAGAGAGATAGAAAGAGAGACAGAGACGGCTGTTTTATCGAGCGAACGACAGAGAACAAGAGGGAGAAATGGCCCCCACCCACGACGGCAACGAGGAAATAGAGGGGCGCTATAAAGAGCGTAAAGCGTATAAAGAGCGCGCGTATGCCTACAGCCCTGTACCAGCGAGTGGCGGCTCTTCGTCAGTGTGCGATTCAACTACCCTTTGGACGCAGAACGGAGAGATAAACGAGAACGGTGCCGGGCAAGCCAAATTATTTCGTTCAAAAGGTGTCCACGACAAGTGTCCTGTGAGCTACAGCATCGTCGCCAAGATGACGGAGAAAGGATCGACGAGGCTTCAGTACATCGCTGCCGCTGCAGGTACGTCTCGGCGAACCGACCCCCAGCACTGTCGAGCACTCTCTGCCGGGGTTGGTTTACACCAGCGACCGCAGCACCGCGTTCCATCGCGCCGGTAATCGGTGGCGCGAACTTTGACGGGCTACGCCAGCCTCCGCAGAGACCTATGACAATGTTGTGCTCGTCCCTCGGTCACGGATTCAATTTCATCGGCTCGAATGATCGTGAAAAGGGTGACTAGCACCGCGTGAAGATATTTGAAGGGAGACGTGGTTTAAGGGTTTGCTTTTCTGGAAGTTGTGGGGTGGAACAGACTGTATGCCATTGTGATGGGTAATTAGGGTTGCAAGCTAGTTGGAAATGAATTAGTAGAAATGATAATGATTTTGTGATTATTTGAAAGCCAAGTCCACGAGTTGTTTATTTATTTGGGACGTTTTGGAATATGGAGAATGGAGAAAATAGTGACAGCAAAATAAATATTTTATATTCTTCGGAGCGATTGGAGTGGGGTAATAATTTTGCGAAGGGATTACTCGAGAGCTAATCATAATCCATAAATTCTTAATTTATTTAGAACATTTTAGTATACAGGAAATGATTGTCATAGTTAATAATAGTTATCAGAAGCCAGTCATAGTAAAATATTGTCAACAGAATATTCATTACGAATCGTATTTTAAAAGTATTTATGTCTTCTTCGACCATTCGAGGTCTAGATAACGTGAATTATAAAATTGCGGTTAGAGTGGATAACAGTGCTGGCTGTCAGTGAGGGAAAATTAATTATTCCATGGGCCCGAAAAAAAAAGGGGAACGAAATTGAAACGCTTTCTAACAGTTTTTGTACAACTGCAAAAAGGTAATAATAATGGAGAATGTTCATTAGCGGAATATTCACATTCCATTCCGTGAAAAATCCACAGATTTGTTTAGAAGTTTTTTGCTGGTTGGTCTGCCTTTAAATGAGCGGCGCATAGATAAGATTTGCTAATTTTTGTAAGATATTAGAGTTGTTTCTTAGCGAAATAGTTTCTCGTAGATTCCATCAGAAATAACAACGCTGGATTTTTTTTATTGATAGGAGGTTGGTTAATCGCTATATCTATCGAGTGTATCTGTGGAAAGTGCGATCTATGTTTGAACAAGTGTCAATTGCAAGCAGTTGTTAATTACAAGCGACGTCTTTTTCAAATTATTATTTCGAGATTTGTGCAAATTAATAATGTCACGACAAGACTAATGAAGACTAAATCTTCAAGGACTGTAAAACGTCGTTGCAATGTCTGCATCGATCGAAACTAGTCGTTCGTGCTGCAAGGTAGGCAGCGTACGATTAGTTGGTCGGTGATTTGGAACTGAGCGTCGCGCTGATAAGCACTTCTACAGCAACATTGAGCAAATGCGATTCATAACTAGTAGTACTAGCGATTACCGCAGATGTTTAAGCTTTGGGGACGCTTATATTTAGATTGAGAAAATTCTGATAAGAGCTCGGTTGCTCTTATCGCTAATACCGTAATCGTTCGGAATACCGCTAAATACTTACCCATAAACGTTAAATAATAGAATCGCATCACTGAAACGCAACCTATCGCACAACGCGACGGCTGCACGTACTTAACGTATAGATCAGTTTCGAGCAATTTCAACGTTGTTCTTCGATTAATGTAATTAAAAAGCGTTCGCGTATTGTCGCGTATTGTCTTACCAATACCGCACACGACTCGCTGTGTCTTCGCAAACAGCGTAAGCAAAATCGAACGAAAAGAGTTTTCGGAATGTTAACAAACGCGGGTAAACAGAAACCAACGATTGTTGACATTTCGTCGTTCGCGCGCGCAAACAATACTGCGAAACGTGCAACGTATCGAACTGTGCCATTGTTTTCCGAACTACCGCTTCTTAAACGGGTTTGGCTCGAGGCCCGAAAGCTTCTGTCACAGGTGAAGGTTGCTCGAACTTCTGCGGTACTTACGCCGATCAAGTGTTTCATAAATATAGCAATTTGTAGTATCAAATCACCGATTGACAAGGAGGAACAAGAACGTTCGAACTTCCTCCAGCTGGAAAATCCATTTTCCTCGACAGACGTCGCTCGGACGCCGGTCTGAGGAAATAAACTTGACCCACGACTCGGTCGCGTAACGACTTGGCAAAAACCAGACTCGACTAATTAATCCGCGCGGATCTTCCCTTGGCGGCGGTCAGATCGTCGTACCCCATCCTTCCGATTCAAGCGTATTCAATGACCGTAGTTGGACTTGGTAATTTGCTTGTTCCCCGCTGGTTTAGTAATTCGACTGACCTGTAACTCGTTTGGATCGGAACCCCGACTTCCGATCAACGTCGGGGATTTAATCAAATTTACAGCTTGGATATATGTGGCGGTCTGTGCAACTTGTGTACTTTCTGCAACTTTCTAAATATTTATTGGGCAACTAATTTTCCAATATAAAAGTTGTGTGGTTTAAAGGAGCATAGTATGTAATACATTTACTTTTTGTAGATAAAGCCGTTCCGCACCACAATATGGAACAATATCGAATTCCAAGTAAAAAAGTATTAACTTTTATTAGCCCTAAAGTTAACGAATAATTTTGTATTATTTTTTAAACATTTTCATCGCTTTTCGCTGACCTGCAGAAATCCGTGATAAGAATGATTTTCCAACTTGATATTACGCGAAGAAAATGTTTGTAAACTTATATTTAAGGCTAATAAAGATCAATCATTTTTAACTTAGAATTCAATATTTTTCCATATTTTTATATAAAAAATATAGTGTTTTGTTTAGAAGAAAAAAGTTGACCTTCAGATATTCCGAATGGCTTCACCTATACAAAAATAAATGCACTACATGCTATGCCTTTTTAAATCACACAACTTTTGTATTGAAAAATTTGTTGTTCAACGCATATTTTGGAAGTTGTAGGAGGTGAAAAAGTTGCGTGAACCAATCTATATATGTATACATTGAATGCTCATAGGATTCTGTTCTTATAATATTGTGTACGTGGTAGTGTCTATTAGTTGCAATTAAGAACGCGTTAATTATCCTGGAGGCGTTGAGTTTTGTTCGGCGTTAATTTTTCAATTACCCTGGACAGCTTCGATGATTTATTAAAACCTTTGTGGAACGAGGCTATCCGCTTTAATAATGTATTCTTAGACTGACTTGCAGGTATCGATTCAATTTTCGTCTTTTTAGAGAGTGGATTAAGTTGCATCGTTGAAACAGAATCTCTGCCGCGTTCTTCTCGAAAAGGTCGCTTCTTTGTCCCGTTTGGAGTTGAGTCACTCGCTTATTTCAATATCTCCCGCACTTTGCCTGTCCGGAACTTGCAATCGTCGCCTGCAACTCCAGATATTGCACGCGGCTCCGCAAAAATTTCAATTAAGTCCGATGACACAAATTTCCATTGAAGAACATTCACCTCTAATCCGAGATAGTAAACGAACATTGATCTTTTAGTCCTCTTACGTGTTCGGCAGGCGATTTCACGAGTTTTCTATTTCTCCGAATTCCGCGTTCGCGAAAACTAGTTGTCGAAGTAACGAGGGGTGGAAAAGGGTCGTAGAGGTGGCGGGATTTTAATAGAAGCCAACGAGTCGCCCTGCGTTTGCATGACTGATTATTGTACAGCACTTGGCATACCGTCGTGCTGAAACTTGTCGACGAAGTACGTTTAATTGCGTCCAGAACTTGTTCGAAAGCGGCAGACATTTTCTCCGATAATCCGACTACCGCTCCCCGAGTTACGGAATAATGTGTTCGGAAAATTATCGAGATTTTCAATCGTAATTCCTCGTGGAATACAAAAGCGCTCGGCACCTTTGGGAAACGGCGCCGATTAACCGCCGCGATTTCGTCGACATTCCCGACTAATCAACTTTCGTCCCGTTGCAAGCGAGTCTATTCCGAGGTTACATTTATATATAGAAACAGAGAGGTGCACCGGCGCTGCTCGCTACGTCTAATGAACTTAGTGAACTTGCCATTGGACTGCCAAAACGACTCGCTGATATGCGGATAAACATATTACCAGCATTTATAAAACATATTCATATACCTCGAGTTTTTGCGAAACGATTGCTATTTTCGTGCGCAGTCCACGTGCGCACGTGTCGGCTTATCGCCGCCTCATCCTTCGCTCGTTACATTCATCACGGACGATAGCTTACATCTTTCCGGCATTTGTATATCTACAAAAAATATTAGTTTGCAACCTGCACGGTGCGCAATCGGCACGCGCGATTGCAAAAAGTTTGAAGCGATTCATCGACTCGACAAGATCTAAGTCCAAAAATCGTTTCGCGTGCTCGACGCAGCGCCGCCGAAAATAACGCGATCTATCTTCGTCCGTCGTATTTTTCCTCGCGATTGACTCTGACGCATCTGGCGCACTCTAAACAACCCTTTGTAGCCCAGCGGTTTCATCGAGTTTCCCTAATTATATTTTCATTTCCACGAAGTTTCATGGTTTACAAACGGTCTTCTGTGACGAACACCGCCTCGCAATTAGTATGGCAACGTAGAACACGAGCGACTGTTCGAAGCGATGCGAAACTTCCTGCACGCAAAGAACCGTGTTGCACTGGTATTGTTAACTGGTGGGAATCAAATATCTTTGTTAGAACAAACGTTGCGGAGGAGATGGCAAACTAATTGGCAAGCTGCGGATTTTTATGCAAAATTAAGTGTTTCTGTGTCGACTAGAAGAAGCATCAGGTAGATAGAAAATCTATATCTTCGTTGAATAGTATCGACATAACATAAATAATAATATAAATAGTATACCTAAATTCTTTTCTTTGGAAATTTATAAAATCCGTTGTCTGCTGATTCATACTGATCGTGACACGTCCAATATATGATTTCTCTTTAGGAAAAATCGAGCTTTTTGTTGCTTGGCTGCGTAAAGTGAAATAATTCGGGATGTGAAAGGGTTGTAGGTATTTGGGATGCTCGTCGAACCGTGAAAATCGCGGGACTGAACAGAGTGAAAACGAAAAAGAGGGGCGATATCGAATCGACTGTCAATCAGAGGAATATCCGTGCACGCGAGGATTCTGTTGAATGTTTAATTTCACCTGCCCCGTCGCTAAATATTTGATCGCGGCGCGCTCTGAACGCACTTTTATCGGGGCGGCCGCGACATTCGAAATTTATTACCGCTGACTGAAAGGCGACGCGCACCTTTTCGTTCTAATTATAGACGTGGAATAGGAAATGCACATTTATATTTTCGTTCGAGAAACCGGCTCGGGTTTCGCGCGAGATCGCGTAACGAGAGTGCAAACACGGGATTTATCCTGGGATTAATAAAACTGCAGCTTCGTTTGCGTATGGCTCGCTTTCGTATCTTTGTTTGGCAAAAATTACGCGAACGGGGGAAAGGAGTAGCGCCGTTGAAACTGCTCCATTTTTATAATCAGAATCATCGAGTTTGTTTTGGACCACCATATTTTTATCTCTAATTCCGTGCGGCACGATTACGGGCTGACTGGTGAAAGTGGCTCGATTAAACCGGCAAACAGAATTCGAATAAACAACGTCGCTGTTTGAACCACCGTTCGTTGCCACCTAGCTTCTTCGAGTAAACGGATGATGACTTAATTCCGTTTATTATCTTGCCAGCGGATTACCGGCCGCTTAACAGCGATAACCGGCGAAATTAGAAAACACGGATAACGGGTCAACCGGGGATAAATCCGGCCGAAACATTCACGAAACGTTCTGGTGAAGTTCCGGCTTAATTACGCCCGCGAAACCGTAGTTAGCAACTGCGAAATCGTATTAACCGTAGTCTAGGATAAAATAGAAGTTCGTGGCCGCTGTAATGGGTTCGAGGGTGTGTGGCGTAAACTTCGCGCCTCGTGTTCTCCGACAGCGCAGGATACCCTTAGCATGCCGTCGCCTAGAATGGAAATTTGTAGTACGAAATCCCAGACGTTCGACTTGCTGCTGTGCAATTTCGGGATAAGAGAGAAACCGCGCCGGTCCGATCTTCGTCGGGCGGAAAGAACGTTATCTTTGATTAAATTTCGAAGCTCCTTTATAGATGCAAATCCCGCGGAGCGACCCAATCTTCGCGGCCCTGCAAACCACGGAGGATTAGACAAGCCTCGGTTGATTCCGGGTGTTTCCTGTGCGACACTCGAAACTACTGAGAATTCGCGGATGGCGCTAATTTGCGGAGGTCTTGGAAGGTTCGCTCGTGGACCAGTTTGCTTCGGTCTTTGTTTCATTCTCTCGATTAGCATGAAAAAAGATTTGGCAGGAAACTCAAGGCAGAACTTGAGGGAGAACTCGAGGCAGAACTCGAATCAGAACTCGAATCAGAAGTCGAGGCAGAAGCAAAGATTTTCCGACGCATCTAGCTCGCGAGTGAAACAATATTCTCTCTCCGCGGCTCTTTCTCATAATTACGACGAGGCTAATAAGGATGTGGTTTGAGCACGATTGCGATCTTCGTCGGCCAAGATTCAATTCGGACGAACGCCGGATGCGAAGCGTTTAATATTCGCCGTATTCGAGGACACGGATCTACGAGCTCGTCGTGATTATTGCTCGCACGTAGATCTATACGTCCTCCGCACGTTTCGCCGCGTTCGACGATCACGGACGATCTGGTCGCCGTCGATCCTTCGTGGGCATTAAACGTGATCGGTTTCTATACTCGTTCAAAGTAACGATAAAATAACGCGAACTGCTCGATCACTGTCGCGTTACTATTTCTCGATCGTAGAATTTATTTCGCCGCGATTCATTCCGTTTGTCGGTTCTAATCAATGCATTAGAGAAATAGATTCGTGGACCTTGAAACGTAAGTTGATCCTTCTTTTGAAAAGCCAAGTTTATCGATCAAATATTTTTTCACGCAGCTGTAATATTCGTGTTCGGTCTCGGAATGGAAAACACGGTGTAAATCCTTCGAATCGTCGAATTTATCCTTCTTCGAGATTCAAGGTTCGCGAGCGCGTGTAGAAGTGGTAGTAGACGGGGTGATAAACGAGATGTTAGGGCGGTTTCAACTCTCCGAAGTAGGTGTAACATTTTGCCGGGCGCATCGGTTATAGGTCGCTCATAAAAGTGTATCCATGAATTCGGTGGACTCCAGCGTATCAGTTTTAGCATAGAAAAATGTAAGAAGGTCCGAACGCGTCCGAGAAAAATTTCTCTCGAAATGATCCAGCGTGTACTGATCGAAAATATGCTTCTGGGGGGGCAGCTGTACCAATGCTCGTAGATTTACACAGAATTTTCATCGGGTTTTCCACGTATCCTCGACGACGAATAGTTCAAAGAGCTATCCGAACTCTGATATTCTCACCGGATAATTTGTTCCAGGAGTAATCTAAACGCGACACTGCAATCTCCCGCGAAAAGAGTCTCTTTTTCGCACAGGTTTTTCGGCCGCGGCGCGAGGTCGTTCTCTCTAGGTTAAAAATCAAGGCTTTTCGAGGTTTTCTCGCCGCGGAACGGCAGTTTCACTTTGGTGAACAATCGACCGATTATCTCTCCATCGGCTTGAAAACGCGGGAGCTTGACCTCGGCGAAGTCATTAAATTTCGTCAATGGAACGAAGACGAAGTGCTCGTTAAAGCGGCTTTACCGCCTCGTGTCTCGTAACGCTATTATTTCGCGCGGTATAGCGATACCAGGTGAGATGTAACGACTCCCCAATTACATTAACGTAAAGAAGAACCGCTATCCGAAACTAACACGATGAGAAGATCCACTATCAACGTAATCGTGTCCATTGATCAAGTAAAAAGTTTTACTGTTTCGGGTGTAGAACCGTGCCGCGTTTGTACATGTAGATCCAATCGATCTACGAGAGCAATTAACTAACAAGGCTGCCGGATAATCTTTTGGGGCGTCTTCGGCAGGAACGTGACGATAATCAATACGTCGCGACAATCGGGATCCCTGATAAGCAGGTTTGGTTCGATGGGCGGTTACAGGCTCTTTTATCGAGAGCTCGATTAAAACGTAAACAACAGCTGGATTTATGTCGGCGGATTTGACGGCCCCTCGCCTCTCGACCGAGTTCCCCTCCCATATTTTCCTTCCTCGATTTTATTTCCTGAATTCTTCTTCCTCTATTTTCCGGGTTTAGACGAGTTCGTCGCGAGCAGAGAATTCGCGGATTGCGCGCGCACCGCGTATACGTGCGGGATCGTCGATGGCTCTTTCCGCCTGCGATGTTTATAAACATTGCACGTAGAATGGCACTATTTGTTTTCCACGATGATTCGATAGGACTGACAGTTAATTGGAATACGCGAGGCATCATCGGCCGAACGACGGCATCGATCCCGGGCGGAAACGCCGAACAATATTAGGTGTGCAAATTAATTTGCGACCCGGCAATCAGTCGTTTGTGTAACTTCGTTCAACCATTTGCGCTCGGCGAACACTGAAAATTGGAAAAAAGCACCGGGTATAGAATCAATGATAAATTAACGCAACCGTGCTCGGCTCGATTGAACTTCGACCGCATCGTTCTAGAGCCGGCACTGTGTCGGGTATCGCGCTTATATTTACCTAAACTCTTCTTTTCGATTCTTAACCAGCTAAGTGTGTTTGACGACTATGTATATCTGTCATGGAGATGTGGCAGAATTTTGTGTCATGACGATTATATCCGTCATGCGGAAAATTTTGTTACAATTTGATATTAAAATTGCAATTCTGGCGACAGCTACAATATGTTCGTAAATTTTGATATGTTTAAAATGTTTCGAGGTCAAGACGAAATGAAACAAACAAATGAAAATTATAAATAATTTGAGCTGGATTTCATAACTTCCTTCGTCGTCGCTGGATTATAACGACACACGCTGGTGGGCGCTTTGCAAAGAGATTTCTACGGTTAACCGGTTAACGTTCTATGCAAATCGCAGAATTTAGAAGAGACTCTGTATTTTTGGTTTTACATAATTGTGTCGGTCAAGAGAGTATCGCGAATTAATTCGCTCGATCGACGAAACATTGGATCAGCGCGTGGTCGATAAGAAACACCTTGACTGCGATTACAAATCGTCCCTATCGAAGTTATCCGTAGTGATAGTTGCGCCGATACATCGGAGATCCAAGAAATGGAAAAGTGATCGGACAACGAAGGGATTTATCGCGTTTATCGATAAATTCCTGCCGATAAGGGAATAGATTACAACGTAATGGTGGTTTAAAAGATTTCCGCTGACGTTGCTTCTCGCTGGAATTGTTTCCAAAGATTTCCATCGATTCCGCGGTCCCTTTAATATCCCGCAAACAAACGAACTATACGAAAGCACGAGTTTGTGGACGCGACTCGTGGATAGTTTTCGTCGCAGTTGCATGCATTACGTAAATAACGAATCAAGTATGGAAACACTGTTCGCGCAACGGTCGAAATTTCGAAATCATCATTACGACATGGCCGACAAATATTTGTCGTCGAACGGCGGCATTGTTGTGACAAAAGATGACTGGGTCGGTGTTGCGGAACCACCTTCGGCGTTTCGCGTCACTTCGGAAACGGTACATTAGGTTTGCCGGCCAAGAGGAATTCGCGTCGCGCGGTTCGCGATTTCTGCATTTATTTCGCCGCCCGTTGGAGACCTCTCTGCGGTCGCATGAAACCGATCTGCACAGTTGTCAGTGCCCGTTATCAACCAGATTGTAATTCGAGGCAATTCATCGATTCCAGAGACTGGCAACTGACTCATCCTAGTTGTGCCATCGATCCAACTGGAACGGTGCTCGAACAAAACCGAGTGCACACCGATGACACTCTTCCTTCCGCGGAATTCAAGTCGCCGTGTTACCCTTTGTTTACCGGTGTGCCACGTACCTCGAAATTCGTTCGATCATCGATTACGAAACGAGCTGGCGTCGTTACATAAAAAAAAAAACCCCGCGGCGCTGAAAAATCGCGTCGCCGCGGTACGAAGCGACCCGACGCTCGGATAAGATAAACTGCGCTAATGTGATTTTGCAATCAGCGATTAGCTCGATTAAAGAGCGATTGTGATGATAAAACTTTCTTCGACATCTCGCGATCTTATCGCTGCGATGAATTCGCGGACAATGTTTTACGGCCACGGCGAATTCATTCCGAGTATAGATCCTCGCGACGGCATTGCGTTTGCCAAAAACTATTTGAATTGGATATACAATAAATTCTCTCCATTTCAATTTCAGTTTTTAAACAAAAATTAACAATTTGGGAAGAGAAGACAGGACTATTCGAGACTCGCGGCTCGTTTTACGAACGTGGCGCAAAGCTCGAACGATCGTATATCCTCTTCCCAAATTATCCACTTTTGTTTACAAGCCGAAGAATAATTGAAGAGAATACACTATAACGAGTGGGAAGTTTCGTTGGCAGCTCTGGAGGAAGCTATCGGTCAGAATGAATCGCTGACAACGCGTCCGACAAGTGCGGTCGTTGCGCCCGAAAGGATTCGCATTATTTTTTGTTTCCTGTCGTGTAATAAGGACGATGGGTGCAATGAAACCGAATTCCCTCGGCTTATTGGCTCAATCGGCCATCACCGGTCTCGGACACGTTCACGGACACCCACTGATTTAATCGCGTCGGGAACGATGCTGTGCTCACCCCTGAGATAACGGACCCACGGTACAGGCTGATCTTTACCGAACGTTCGCGTTCTTTGAATTATCTACCCTCGATTTATATGAAATACATTGATGCCGATCGCGGAGAAAAATGTCAAGTTCAGTGTCGATCGAGGCTGCGTTCAAACGCTTCGCACATCAGAGGTCATGAAGTCGCTCATTCACTCGATGCAATGAAAAATATTTCTTAATCGTGAAACGTGGTATCTTCTAATTGCCCGCATCATGTATACATTTCGATCAGACGACTATAATATTTTGTAAACAGTAGTATATTGCGATTGTCGGATGTAGAAGATGCGTGGATTTCGAGCTCGTTGATAGGCGGATCCTAGCAGCAGAGCTCTTAGATCCAATCAAACACGTCCGTCTAATCTTTCGTTATTATTCGCCTGCTATAAATGCGACCATCCTTGACGATATGCGGAGAAAATAATCAGAATAATCGATTATTATGGAAAAACGTTCGTCGCTGTGCAACTAATATCGTGACGAGGTCAGAAAAAATATCCGCCGAGATCATATATTTGCAGCGGAAACAGAGAAGCATAGTTTAATTTTTACGTTTATCGTTATCGGCGATTGCTAATGGTCATTTGTAAAGAATTTCGCAGAACGCAACTCGTGTCGCTGGTTCACAACAATCATTATTTTAATTCTTATCGGTACGGGAATTTTCCATCTTCGTCATCGACACCTCCCTTCACCCGAGTTCATTTTTTCTTTTTCTTGGATTCCATACAACCGTTCGCCGAACTTCCCACTACTCGTCTTCGATCTCGTATCGGCGCTCGTCGATTTGTCGTCGCGAAAACTTTTCATTCGCCGCAGATAACGCCGACCCGTACGGCGCAGCGTGCACACTTTTCATAGACTTCCATAGACCTCTCCTGCACTTTGGACAGCGTTCCGCTTCCCTCAGAAGACGGCTAATAATTCCGGCAAATATTGTTGTGTTTGACTGTCAAATATTATTCTGTTTACTAGATACGACGCGCAAACTCATATAAGCCAATTCAAACTCGGCCTAGGAAAGAAAATAAAACGCGATAAGCACGGAGAGAAAATCAACAGAGATTTCATGGAGAGATCACAGAATTCTCTTTGGTCCAAATACGTTTCACGCGCAATCATCTGAATCCGGGACAGCTCGTGCGCTAAAACGATTTACCTGTAATTTGATCCGAATAGCGGTTTATTGATTTTTCTACGGTAATTACCCATTAACCATTTGCACTCGAGAGTATTTTAATTCCAGTAATTTAATTAATGAAGTCATTTGTTTCAACTTACAGTATTTCCATTAGGTATGATGTTTTAATTTGAAATTCAACGTGTATATTTAACTTGATATGATACGATATAAAGTTTAACTTTGCCCTACAATTAAACTCGTTATGAAGATTTGGAACATGATATACTACGTATGTACCTTGTTCGCATCTTCCAAATCTAAGTTAAACTCTATCTATCCGTCATTAATATTTAAATATTGTACTAAGGGTTGCCATATAATAAATATGAATTTCCTGTCTGACAAAGGAATTAATTAATAACAAATAAAGGGTAGTCATCGTATCTGTGAAATAAATCGTAGTGCAAAGGGTTAAAAAAGACTTCTACTACTTGACGATTTATCGAATACAGACTTAGCCATTTTTGGCATCGCCTCGGGCTCACCACTCGAGTGCAAAGGGTTAATATACAAAGAATTAATAATGCAATATTTGCTCACTAGAGTCTTTTGTCCATTCACATCACCGTAGCATAAAATTCTTGAAATCTCTGAACTTCTCGTAAGAGAAACAACTACACCATCGTGTCTCGATCATTTTGCTAACAAAGCGAAGCTGTTTTCGCGAATTTCTTGACGCAAACCGGCTCCAAAAGTTAAGGGGGATCAAGACGTTGTTTTCACTCGCGTGATACGTCGACCCATTTTTACGTCACGCTACCAGTCGATTTGCCAATACTATCGGTAGCCGTCGATAAGCATTTCAAGTGACGCTCGCATGGTTTACCGTAATCTGGAGTACGTTTGTAAACTAAATGTTTACGGAGGCGTGATCCGTTTGCTCGGAGACCGTCAATCTGGATCGATATTGCCCCTGTCGCGTCAGATTTATTGCGCGCCGCGAAAATGATTTGCGAGCAGGTCGTGCGTCAACGCAGAAATCATTGGCGTAAATCGCAGCGCGTTTTCGAAAATAAAAAACGAGGTCGGAGGAAACAAATGACGGTAGCGCCGACGCGGCGTGTGCTGCGTTTCTCTCTCTTTCTTTCTCTTGTTCTCTCTTCTCTCTGTCTTCTCTCTCTCTCTTTATACTCTCTCTGTATATATATCGCGTCCTCTCTCTGCACAATATTTGCGAGCTTATCTTTTCCTTTTTTCTATGTGCGCAGTTCATTTAAAATGGTTTGCCTTTATTCGCGTTTAAACAATTCCCCTTTGCTTTGACGCAGCGAGCTCGTATCCGGCGAACAAATACTCTCCGAGCGAAACTCGTCCAAATTCGTCTGAAATTGTTTGGAGGTTCTTTTTCGAGGAGGCTGGAATAGACAGCGCATAATTTCAACTCGATTATGCAGTTTATACTCTTCCGCAGAGAACTCGTCCCCTCTCGGTAATACCTCCCTTCTGTCCCTTTTGAGGCAAACTTTAAATTTAAATGAAATTTCAGCCTCGACCAGACAATTCCACCTTGCTGCGGATCCCATCAAATAGTTCCCCGGCATCCGCCCTGCGGGTCAAGAGCCACCCAAAAGCCGTAAAATGTCCCGTTTTATAAGTGCCCTCAAAATTGAAATAAAAAAAAGTTTATACAGACAGTTAATTGAATATTTGGTCACGGTATTTCGAATAATTTTTTCTCAGTCTCGTAGGCATACCTTAAAATGACTGAACTATGACATTATTAATTACAGTATTATTTGCAAGGTGAAACATTGAAACATTAATTTTATGTCAAGTTGTTCTTAATTTGTTCGTCAGTTATTGACAATTTGTTGTACATTATTTTTAAATTAGTCGTCCATGAGTTGTTAATTGATTTGGCACTTGTACACGTTCAATATGTGTATTTTATTGTTATATTCTTTCTAGAAACGTTATTAAAACATAGATTCCGTTACTTATCTCATGCGAATAAGGCCAAATATATGTTTAAATCCTGATTGAAAAAAATCTTTTTGGATATTTCTTGACCCTCAGTGAGCCTATTCTTTTAATAGATTCGATTATCTTCATTTCTATGAACGATAGTATTTTCTTCTCAAAAATATTCTTTACAAATTCTACTCAGAAGTATTCTTTGTACTTTCAATCTAAAAATATTCTTTACACTTTTAATTCCAAAGTATTTTTACGCTTTCGATTCCAAAGTATTCTCTACGCTACCTTGAATTTAAAGAGCAATGCTTCAGATTTTTCTTGCCAATTTCTCGGTTCTCGTTGGTTTTCTTCGGACCGAATTACAAACGACGGGGCTCGACGTTTCCCGGTTTGCGTGCCGTATCTGCGAGTGGAACGACGATGCAGGTCGGACGCACGGCAACGCTATGCATTGTTTGTCGATCCAATCGGAAACGACGCGACTTAGCCGAGATTTTCCTGGTAGTGCACTTCGATTCGCCGCGTTCAGCGTACCAGATTATTTTTATTTTTTTTTTTCCGGTGCCGCACGCGATCGGATGATATAAGAGCAATCTCGCCGAGATTACGTAAACCCGGCATTACTCGTTAAATGCAACGTGACGCGGCCAACACGCCTCTCCGTCCGACGATCCTATGTTGACCTCGAGATTCCAAGTGCATCCATCACGGTTCTTTACCCTTTCGAACGTGACCGAACCGACCCCGAATCGCATCTGTGGGTTCACGACCGTCGTTCACTAAAAGCAGAGCTCCTTGAATAGATTTTATGACTCAAGGTTTGCTGAAAGTCCCGGGCTACAAAACTCGCAAGAAAAACAATTCTGAATATCAATAAAAAATGAGGAATCCACACGTCTTCTTGAAGCCAAAGTACTCACTGGTATCGTCGGACCACGTTCGGCAATCGTGGGTCTTAAGAATTCATTCGTAGAGTACCCGTCGATTGAAAACATATCACATTTATTTTTAAAAGATCTGTGGCACATAGCACTGTTATTGGACGACGAACAAGTTTAGTTTTTCGCCATATTGTTCGAGATCGTCGCGTTACATGCAGCCGTCTCGTTTATGGCGTTTGCCTGAACTAAGTATACATCGTACGGACGTTCGAGCACGTTCAGTCACGTGTCGCTTCAGGCAGAACAATGTTCCAGAGGACGCCGGTCCTCGGGTGACCATACTGATAAAAAAATGCTTAATGCACCATAAGTTGATTCGTTTTGATTTTCGAGATTATGAAAGCAAAGTAGTACGAATCACAGACAGGTATAATTATACATTATAATAATCTAATGATTAATATAAATAAATTAATAATGATAATAATTAATACTTAATAGTATTAATAAGATAATTAAACCTGCTGAAAGCTACCTTGCTGAAAATCGGCGTGCGTCGACGCGAACGGGGCACCCTCGCGAAGCGCGTAAATCAGTGACCGTTTAAATGATTTTTTATCGCGCTGCTTTGTATCGGTTCAGGATGTGACGAGAGATCCTCCTTGAGCCTTGTCTCTGCAATTGGCAATCTCGCGGGCCGCCTTCGGCCGGGATCCTTGAGCGCTCGAAACGAACGACCGCCGCTTTACGACCACGGCTCGAGTAAGGACCAATTTAAACTTCCGCGGACAGAGCCGGCCGCCTCTTATCTCTTCCTGGTTGTTGGCCCGTAAAGAGATCGCGACCGAATCTATCGCAACTATTGCCGGGATCTCCTCCCTCCGCATTTCCACGGCTTCGCCAGCTTGTCATCGTCAATTTCCATCGTTTTGCCAAGAATCCCAGGCAGCTTTGTCTTTACGCGTGTAATTCGGAAATGAAATAACTGGAATCAAGGCGGACAGCCGGAAGAAGAGATTTTAAAGCTCCCCAGCGGCTGTTGGTGTCCTCGTTGGAAAACCGTGCTGCGGCTGGTCCATGACAGATACGAGGAGGGAGCCGCGGCGCGCCTTGCAATCTCTTTCCATTCCGCGACGTTATTTTCCGTGCAATTGCCGGCAGTTGTCATTTTTCCGAGCGGATCTCCCCCGGTAAAATCAACAGCAAATTGCGCCCGGCGTTATCCTTATCGGCGCATCTGGCAAACGATCTGTTGCGCAACCGCGTGGCTGGGGGGTCTTTATTTAACATTTAAGCAATCCAATTACCACGTCCGAGCGTCGCGTTCCGTCGCGTCGGCACGCTCGGCGAGAGGAAAAATAATAGCAGAATCACGGAAGATGAGGAGCGGCGATACAGGCGGGTCCGGTGTTTGCGGCTCGTCTTTCCGGGGGACAGAATACTATACCATCCTCTCGGTTGTCTCGGGAAGATGACTGACAGCCCGTGGAGAATCTGCCGCTATTATCGGTCTCTAATTATGTAATGCACCAATGAAGCGGTCGGTGCGGTCTTACCCGTCTCGGCCGATAAGCAATTCGGTCGTAGTGGAAAAATTGACGATTAGGTTTATCTGCGCTTCGGCTTATCCCGTCGCGACGTCTTCTCGCGCTCGTTATTGCGTGCCGCAAAATTATTCCGCGCTCAATCGACTAGACGAAGGCATTGTTGTTGGTCGATGTCACAGACGAACGTTTCATTATGATTTCAGCAAATATGTGCAGCTTAGCGGCGGGCGCAATGATGGGATGGACGAGTCCTATCCTCCCGAGGCTATCCAAAGGACTCGAGAATAATCCTCTAGGAACGAGAATCAGCGAAGACCAGAGCTCGTGGGTTGGATCGCTGTTGGCCGTTGGTGCGTTATTTGGCTGCTTCGTGGCTGGATACTTAGCAGACAAGTAAGGGAACCTCCTTAATGTTACGTTTACGAAGCGCTAACAGCAGATGCTTCGTATCACGCCATAAAAATGACAACCATGAATCTAATCAGATTTTTAATGATTTTTATCGTAATATATGTTCAATGAAGTAACCGTCTGGAGCAAATTCCTCAGGAATCTCTAACATCATCAAATTAATAATCGTAAATTAAAGAATTTGAAACGTTTAAAATTCTTTAAAAGCCAACAGTTCCATAAAAGCCGCGCGTTCAATTAAAATCTGAGTGAACCTCGACAAGGCGTTCATGCTTTCTGTCACGAGGGAATCAAGATTAAATGTAAAACGAATGAAAGTTGCTTTTCCAATCTTAACTTGTATGCTAACCAGATGATTTTTCAATCTAGAATCGGTAGAAAACTATCGCTCCTTTCCTCCGCGGTGATATTCCTGATTGGATGGGCCCTGATCGCCTCGGCCTCGGTGGTGGAGATGTTGTATGCGGCTCGGTTTATCCTCGGTTTCGCCATGGCTTTCACTTTCACGGTCGTTCCCATGTACTGCGGAGAAATCGCGGAGGTAAAGATCGTTGTTGTGTCTCAAAGAAGCCGATCGATACGATTGGGAATAGAGTCGCATTAATCGTTGTTATCGTGCGCTAGGTCTCCGTCAGAGGTACTTTGGGATCGTTACTGCAGCTGTTCATCACCATCGGCCTTCTCTACTCGTACGCGATTGGCCCATACGTGAGTTACACGGTGTTTTGGATCTTGTGCGCCCTCCAGCCGATCCTCTTCTTCGCCGCTTTCGTGACAATGCCGGAGTCTCCGTTTTATCTCCTGAAGGCCGGCAAGAGGGACGCTGCTCTTGCCGCGTTGGCTAGGCTGCGCGGAAAGTCCATTTCTAGCGTGCAGAAGGAGGCTGACGAAATACAGGTACATATACATATATAATATGATTATTTGCAATGGAAATAAGCATTCTCGTTATTGACCTCACTAGAATGCGGCAGGCCTAGGTCTGGGTTAGACCGGAACGTAGAGCATGCCGGCGAATTTGCAAGTGAAAACGGTCTCGTTATCGCGCAGGGTCTTTCAATATTTTAATACCGATCAAGTCGTTATTCACGCGACTACTCCGACGACGCAACCGCTACGTAATTTCGGTACAATCGCGGTACAACACTGCAATACAAATGTCCACTCGAGGGAATAGGTCACCGCTCCTCGACAACACGTGTCACCGCGATCCTTGGCATCGTGCGTCGCCGGGTCGGCGACGTCTGTCCGCCGTCGAGTATAGCGTCTCGTCGTCGAAACGAGATCATGGAACGAAGAATCCGCCGCCGCGATCATCCGGGAAACTGGAAATTGTGGAAGGAAAATAACAAACTCGCGATCCATTCGAAATGAGAATAGCTGCCAGACGAGTCTCGTCGGATAGGAGCAAAACTAGATAATTTGCATTAACTTTACCATACTTGGCTTTACCATGGTCACCGCAAGAAAATTTCTACATTAACTTAACCGAGCGACCGCAACGCGAATTTGAGATGTCATAACTATTTATTTTCCATATCGTTTGAAAAATTTTTAACGTGAATTTCAATTTAGGTCCAAATTCAATGTTCTGGTTCTAATCTTGGTTTCGATATTCACTCGTAATAATTATTATTATTTTGAGACTAAAGAAACGATTACAGGTGTCAACATCGTGTCAAGTTTAACGCGAGCGTCGATAGTGGAAACGCAGATCGGTTTGAATCGGTTCGGGCGGGATGAAGATATCCTTCCCATTCTGAAACACTCCGCAATTGAGAGAAAAAAGGTGATAGAGTCGTGCGATAAGCCTCGACCTCCCCGTATAAATATCCTACGACGGAATTTTACCGAAAACGACGCGGGGCGCCGACCGTCGCGATAACGCACCGTTCCGCTTTCTGTGTTTGGCTTTGCAACGATCTTATCTGCGTTCGGGTCACGTTCGCCGAACGAGGCCGGGGGTAAGGTCGTTCCTTGATCCGCCAATGGCAGCGGCGATACAGCAGCGTGCCTTCGAAGTCGGCGATGAATCGTGCGAGTGACGAGAAACGACCAGTCAGCCGGTCACGTGTCACCGTCCTCGTCCCCGGCATCAATCGACACGCGTCGACACGCGTCCCTTGGTCTTCCGCTCTTCACAACCGACGCGTTCCGAACGACTAGTCGATATTTGATAACTCGGATATGCAAAATAAAAATCATCCCCATCAATTGTAAAACGCAGGAGCTAAGTTCAATCTTCTTTCTCTCCTATATAATTTTACGCTCATGATTCACGTGTAAATAATAAATAAATGAATGCATAAAATCTCCGTCTCGTACTAGAATTCTTTGACACGGTTCACTCGGAGACGCGTCCTTCGAGTTCCAGTCGGTCGGCGACTGCGACAGATACTGTGTCAAGACTTTAATGCAATCTCAAAAATCTACATAATACCGAGAAACCCGATACCGATCCGACGCTCGTCGTCCCGTGACCGGACTGTCGATGTCCAAGGAAATTTATGCATTCGCGGCAACGCGAAACTTTGCTTCCTCCACCGGGAAGTCTCATCCGTGTCGATAATGGAGCGGAAACGTGTTCAAATTCCATTGAGCGTCGTATTTTTCGAAATAGTTGCCGCAGCTACTAATGGTGGACTTTGTCCGATCTAGGCGGAAGTGGACGAGACCCTGAGGAACAAAGCCAGCCTTTCTGATCTGTACAAGGTGAAGGTGAACTTCAGAGCCACTCTGTACACCAGTCTTCTAGCCGGGTTCCAGCAGCTCACTGGTATCAACTTGGTGTTGTTCTATATGGAGTCGATCTTCATCGACGCCAAAACGCCCATCCAGACCGATGTTGCAACTATCATCGTCGGTGTCGTTCAGGTACTCGCGTCTGCTGTCACTCCTCTCGTGGTCGACAGACTGGGCAGGAAGATTCTGCTGGTATTCTCCGGCATCGGAGAGATCGTCACTTTGGTAAGTACGAATTCCGACTAACCAACCCTTGCCCAGCTAAATTCGTTGGGCTCGTATCGGTCGATCAAAATCTAGAAAGTCTCGAGATCATAGCCGAAAATCGTATCTAAAATCGTAGCCGAGATCGGCGATAAAAGTCGACGAAGACTTTTATAACACGTTCGCGGTAATAAGCAGATCGGATCGAATCGTTGATACAAAACCGCATAAACACGTGGCGGTTACGTTTCCTTAGACGGTCCAAGAATGTCGCAATAACTCTAACTTCGCGAAGACACTTTTTACGGTCCGAGGCGCCGAGTAATGACACCGCAATCTCAGCTAGATCGTCGAGCTATTGCAATTTCGAACGATTTTGTTTCGAGAATAGAGGCTCGCAAAGTCACTGCAGTGGTGCAGAGGTCGTCCATCAACGATACAGCTACGGGATTCGGCTAGCAGTTAATCGAACCGCCGTTCTGCGGTGCAGAGTACACTGGATCAGTCGGAAAATTAACAGTATACCCGTATGCAAATTCTCTGACGTTCCTTATCGCAAGCAAATAGGTATCCTACGTACAATCTCCTAGCTGATGAAGTGGGTTACAGCGCGGCGTCCTGATCCTAGTCGATTGTCGCTGAATACTACTGCTAGGCGGCACCGTATTCCTCGGCTCTGCATACTGGTGCGCAATCGTGGCTTCCGAGTAGTTCGCAAATTGTTTCAATTGGCTCCCGAAGAGCACGTCGGAATCCTGAGATATCGTGTGCGCTCGACTACAACGGATTTCGCGGGATATCCGAAACGATCCTACGATCTCGAGGACTCGTCGTTTTTGCTTGGGAATCGCCGGCGGACGCGGTCTGCGCGACCTCGAGCCACTGGTCGTCGAGCGAGTTTCGCGGGTGTTGCGAAATATGTACTCGGGAACAAATCGATCGCGGCCTTGCAGCGGCTATTCAAATCGATTTATGTAACCTCTCGTATGTGCTCGTCCGCGCGCGGATGCACTCCTGATGCACCAACGAAGGCGGCCGCATTCCACCGACGCGGTGCGCACGCGGATACGTCGAGGCCTCTCGTTCGTAATCTTCGTAGATTTTCGCGCTGTTCCTGCGTCTCTTTTCCCCGGCTCTGCCGAACAATGCTTCTACCGTCAGGATCGGAGAATTCTTGACATATTGGATCAACGAACTATTTTATAGGGTAGGATAGGCTCAAAGAAACACTAGAGTAGATGTTCCAGTTATCGTCCCATTTTCCGTGTCCCAGAATTAAAAACGTATGAAAGAAAGATAGTGTTGTATACAAATTGATAATATACATATTTTGGGTATGTTTATCTATCAATTTTTCTCTTTCTATACGTTTCTAATACGGGGACACAACAATTAGGATATATACCTTACTACAGTGTAAATTCTCCCAAACTGTCCCCCAGGTTGTAGACCAAAATGACGCTGTGATACGAAGATGAAACGACAATATCTGGAAAGCGGAAACATGTGATATGCGGAATTCTTTCATGTAATCGCAGAATTAGGTTCCCCGTAACAATTAGACTTTTTATTCGTGCAGCTAATATTGCGGGCAACGTCGCGGTTTTCCAGGATGACGGTCCGAAAACGAAACGCGTGCGGTGTCCTATTACGTCGGTCGTGTCGCAATCAAGGAAAATATTTCCGTAAACAGGCGCGCGTGCTCTCCTGTAACTGGCGGCGGTTCCGACAGTGACTTCACGCACCTGGAATTGTGAGGTCGCGTTTAATTGTCCGTCGCAGATTGTTGCACCGATCGGCGGTCGCGTTCAATGTCAATGCCTCGTTACGCGCATCCGAAGGATCGCGCCGACTCTTTATCGAAGGATCTCGACCGTGGCTGCGCGCCCGCGCTGTCTGAATTTTCATGAGAAAACGATCACAATGAGAAAAACGCTGACAGCCTGTCTGGCGGGTCACGTCGTCTTCGGGAACGCCTGGAATGCGGTTAATTAGCATCCGCTAATTTCGTAATTCACGATCGGTTCGATCGCGACAACGTCTCTCTTCGCAAGCGCCGTTCAATTATTCTCGCACACACGTGTCGAGTGCTCGAATCGAACGTTTGAACTTGAAATTCGATTGAATTCACGAAACTCGAAAGCTATTAAACCCATCTACAACGTTAAAAATGTGCCGTTTTTTTTAAAGTGATCCAAATCCGTTGGTCACTCTTTCGTCTCTTAGATGCAATGTGCTTCGATGCAGTGTGACACGCTGGTATTGTTTTTTTATTTCTTTTCTTTTATGCAATGCAAACCCTGAAATCTCTCAATTTCTATATAAATGGACTTAGGTCTCTTTGAAAATAAACTGTTCAAATAGTTCATTTCATCGTCGACTGCGGTGTAGTTCACGGTGCATGCCTGCTGCAGTCGTTCACGTTGTAAATACCGCGCCGGTCAGAATGACCGGTTTCCTTTTCTTTTTGTTTAAAAATTGTTGACATTATAGAGACTCTTTCACAGGGAACGATTCAATACGTTTCTAGATTCGAGTCTCCGATATTGTTAGGAAGGTCAAAAAGTCAGCTTACATTAGATCGAATTATGAATAACTTCCGTGTTAGTATTAAATATTTATTTTTTAAAATTTTTATTTGATGTATTTTAAACCCTTATCTATTTAACGAAAGCAGAAGCTCGTTTGTCCTCGGTAATTCATAGTGGATAAATGGGAACGATAGGATTCTGCTTAGACGCGTCGTAAGTTATGCATGACTCTACTTAATAAATTCAATCTATGCGTTATTATGGAAAAACACAAGTCGGTCAGTCGTAGTTTTCAATAAATTTAGCGTTAACGTTTTACACCCGAGGTTATTGAAAATTTTGCAACAACAAATATATTACTGTCACTTGCTGGAAAGATGGTACTATTTCTGTCGAGGGGTAAGGGGGTGTAATGCACGCTCCGCCCAACTTGCACGCCCGTAGTCCCCACTTTTCTATAACCTCTCGAAACCTATCTCTATTGGCACATAAGGAGACCAATAAACTCATCGATGTGAGAAGCAAGGGGGAACGGTCACCCCCCCCCCCCCCCCCACCTAATCACGTGTCTTATTCAGCGCGTAACTTAGTCAACAATTATCAAAAGTCTAGAATTAAAACAGAATGGAAAAGGCTAGAATGACCATTGGGGAGTGAGACAGTGACGGGAGTCAGGAGGCGTTGTTTGTCTACAATCGGCCAGGCTCGAGTCCCTCGTTTCCTGGAAGTTGGACTATTGAGAAGGGAACATTTTTGCCATTAAGGGAAACGCGTTTACCCTACTTCTACAAAGGCGTTGCCATGTGTAGATTGGTGGTCGTGCACTTTCCTCTGTGCCATCGTCCCAGCAAGGGTCGGTATACCTTCCGGCCATCTTATCCTGTTCTCTCGTTTTCTCGTGGCGGAGGGTGAACAAACTCGTAAAAATCTCCATGGCTAATCAACTGTTAAATTGTTGCAGATCGCTCTGGGCACGTATTTCTACCTGAAGGACGCGCTAAAGCAGAACGTGGACGACATCGCCATACTGCCGGTAATATCGCTGGTAATCTTCATCGCGACGTACTGCGTTGGCTGGGGCCCGCTGCCCTGGACCGTGTCGGGCGAGATGCTTCCTGCGAACGTGAAGTCCAAGGCCTCTAGTATCGCGGTGTTCACCTGTTGGCTGCTCGCGTTCTTCATCACCAAGTTCTCGAGCGCCCTGCAGGTTGCGTGCGGCGCCTATACGTTGTACTGGGTGTTCGCGGTGTTCTGCGTGGTGAGCGTGTTATTCACGGTGTTGGTGCTGCCGGAGACCAAGGGCAAGAGCTCGCAGCAGATCATGAACGAGCTGGACGGTGGAAGCTCCAACAGCGACTTCGAGTCCGGAGACAAAATGTGAACGCAGTATTAAAAACACGGCTACGCGACACCCGTCGTCTCAGCCGTGCTATTTTCAGTTCCCTTTCGATTAAGTACATCTTCATACTGCCAAAGACCACGGAGGTCGTGATTCCACGGGACTCTACATCAGTAGCCAACTAGGGGAGAGTCCGAGAACAATCGACGATTACGATCGGGTCGGAAACACTCACGATTGCTTAGAATGTTAAGGAGCCTATCTTAGACGCAATATTATTACCGTTAGCGATAAGAACCACGGAGGACCAATCGGGACAGAGGCGATTCGATTTATACTTAGTCGTATGGTAAGAGTTCAATGGATCCCTCATTTTCCCCTGTCCGAGAGAAAACTCGAAATTAGACATTGTTATTTCAGACAAATTTCACAGAAAAATCACGGAACGGTATTACATCGAACGCTTTCTTCTCGTGCTACGGATAATCTATACGTTTCGCGTCTACAAAAGTCCGCAGTCTCGGCTCATGATATTTCGATCGATCGAATTCGTTGACGTATTACGATCGCGAATCTTAAAGGACGCAAGATCGCAGAGCGACTCGTTCGCAATCCTGTTGGTCCCGGTTGGTCCTCCCCTCTGCGCAATAATAGTTTCCAATTGCATGTATTTATTATTACCTATTTAAGTCTTAGCCGTTCAACGTACACGCGCATATGTTCGTACACGTACGGTTCGAAGCGGTTCGTCGCTCGGGCCTGAAATATTTAATATTTGTTATTCGCGACCGCGGCGAGCCGATTTTTAATTCGCGTGACTCCTGAAATTTTTTAATCGATAGACGAAAGACTAGGCGGGCGTGCATCGCGGGAATTGCAATGGCAACGATGCAGGCGGTGGATCCGTTGCACGGAGAGGATAGCGAGAGCGGGATCGTTTCCGGTTTCAGAGATCGCTGGATCGCTCTCCGCGGAACGATCTCGGCCAACGGAAATTCCGCGGATACGATCGATCCATATCGCGAAGGACGGGAGAAAGAGGTTAACAGCGTAGAAGGTGGAATGTTTTTGAATCGCGGCGATCCATCGTACGTGTGCAGTGACGTGTCTGTGATCGAGTATGACAGTGATAGTGGTCGGATGTAATCGCGGATTCGACGCGTCGACCGGCGCATACGTATCCGAGACAAATTCAAAATGTATCTACAAATTGGCGCGATAACGATTCAAATACAACGGACAACGTTGAATGACGTCGCTTTCGGAAATAGTTTCGACTCGGCGGTCGACGCGTCGAAGGAGCCGCTATCGACTCGGAAATTTTAGATAAACACGGTGGACAGCGCACGTTCCTATTTTTAACGCAACCGTTCGAAAACACGTGGAAAACAGTATGTCCTCGGGAAGTTTTCCAGCCGCTGTCAACAAGAACGGGGAACGGAGCGAAAGTCGGCGGATGCAAGAAATCGGGTTATCCAAGGGACGTTGCCTCCGCGAACGCTCCGAGGAGTTGTCCCTGGGCGGAATGCGGAATTTAAAGCGAAATGGCGGCCGGGAATTCAGAGGATACGCGTTTTCACCGAACGACGTAATTTCCTGAGATTATAGTATTGTCCGGAATTTTATTATCTATGGAGCGCCGAGGATCGTTGGCCGTCCAACGTTTCCTGAGTCCGTGTAACCGCGTATTTTGACAATTATTATTCGAGCGACAACATTTTCGGCCGATCGTGCGTTACGCCGATATGTTTCATCCGTATTTTAATGTATCATCGAGCATAATGTTAACTGGCAGCGCGACACATATCGGAGTTGTTTTAGCGGTCTCCGGACGGATTGACGAGTTGTCAGGCGTATTCATTTTATTCAAGCGACCGATCCAGCAAGGACTGTACTTATCATTCAGTCGCATACCAAAGATCGTATTTCTCTGGATCATCGTCTGGAACGAGAGTCGGTGGAGCCGCGACACTCAAAAATTCTCAGAAGCTGCGATACGCTTTAACTGCATAATGATTCGAGGATGGAACAGTTTTGAGCGGTTTCGTGAGACCGACGGTTAAATCGTCGACGATTATTGATCAAGCGGTGCAACATTCGTATTTTCTTTGCATTTACATAATTTTATATAGTTTGAGAGCGAAAGGCAGAGAGAAAACGTGAACAAACGAGTGCGTGTGTGCATAAGCGAGAGTGGTTGTGTGTGCATTAGCGTGAATGTGCCAAACGTATTTTAATGTTATAAAAATTGTTGGCAGAGCGGTACATATCAATCAATTATTGGTCGTTTTACTCGTACGTGAAACATATCCTTCGAAGCGCAACAATTTTGTTCGGATTGGGAGACGCGCGAAGCGAAGAGGTGATTCGATGCAATCTAGATAGCGATTCGTGTGAGAAGAAAAAATCATTTTGCCTAGAGGCGCGCGAACGATGATCAATTACCTGCCTCGGTCTTGTATATCGTTTGACGATTATCGAGGTCGATCGCATGCATATTCACGGATCCAGAACTGGAATCCCCTTTACTTCACCGTTTAGAACGAATGCGCGGATTCACGTTAGCATTCGCATGCGACAACCTCCAGACGTCGTTCGCCCCGATTCGAGAACTGGGGATCGAGATCAGGCAAAGTTGATGCAGCGTCTCGCGAATCGAGCCATCGGCCCTTACAGACAGACGCGAGCTTCCCTTTCGACATTTTCAGACGAAAAGTTTGTCCAGATTTGAGCCGTACGTCGCGCAATCATTCCTAGAACATGTTCCTTTTCGCGAGCAATAAGACTTTTGATTTGTTCGAGGACGGAACTGCCGCGAACAATGGCGAAAGTTCGTGGCTATTTCATAGATTAACACCCGGTGTGCTCATCGAACGTATTGCCTAGATTGTTTAACGCGTCCGATCTGCGAGTCGGCGAGCGTGAAGCGAAAACATGGCCTTCGAGACTAGCTCCGTGTATGTGATGATTTAGTTAAGGTAACGAAACGCCGCGACAGAGCGCGGGTTTTATTTTTTTACAAGATTGACGAAATGTTTTAGCGGGCAGAGGCAGGCGTAATGATGTGGAAGTTGTCAGAGTATAAAACGGGAGCAACTTGCGTGGAAAGCGTTCCGCGAAAAATTCCGGGAGCATCGCCCGACGCGACTGTATATAAAACTACACATTTACTGCAGAGTATATTACTACGATAATAACTTTTGTTACGGCTAAATAAATTATATCTTTCAAGTATTAAATACCGCATGTTGTGCATTTCCTTTGGCTTATCACTTGCCGTATTTCATTCCTGGCCTTGTCCCGACGGCGCACTAATCCAGAGCCATTTCAAGAACCGTGCTCTAATTAAAACAACTTTAATAAGTTTTCAAAATTCCTTCCCTGGCCAAATACAGCCAATCTCGGCGAAATTCACAACCGTGAATTCGATTTCGAAAGGAACAGTTGAGCATCGCGTCGAGGTTGCCCTAAGCGACGATCGTCGAAGGAAAAGTCAACACTCCTGTTCAGTTATTATTCTTCGGAAGCATCAAGGAATTTTAATAAATAGCTACGATTTTGCTGCTGAGAACAAAATGTTAGCAACGGATACACGTTTGCAGAATATACAGACGGAGATGGTAATGTGTCCAATCTTTTGAAATGTATCGAATCGAACGTATCCATTTTCCTTCTGAAGATAATCCTACCTTTCCTAGGACGAAGAGGACACGAGGTTGCAGGAGGAGTTGCTTCAATTAGCCGACGTACTATTGGTAAGTATTACCTATTAGAGGTGAGATATTTGAAAATTTCGGATATTCGAGTCCGATCGCGACCCGAAAACTCGGGTATACGTCATCGAAGTCGGGTTAACCTCTTGCACCATAATAACGAGTCAGATTCGTGACTAACATTTCTTAGATAATGTAATAGATATAACTGTCAGTCGTTTTTATTAAATTAAAATAAAATTTGAATCTTCTATCGTTAAAATTTGGGATGGAAGTAAATGAAGACAATTAGGAAACAAAAATCTTCTTGTTCCATCAAGGAAATTATTAAGGACGAAAAAATACTAATTGATGCAGATCTGAAAATATGATAGCACAAGGGGTTAGGTAGTGCACGAGGTGTTGGTAACGTACCGATTCAACCTAAGCACTGCCTAAACCGACCTCGACGTCGAAATTTTTGAGTATCGAACCTAAAACCGAGAAAGATGCCCGACCAAAACTGAAACCAAAATGTCGGGTACCCGCCCATCCCTATCATTTACCGCGTTTCTGATTTCACACCCTCGGAATGTCGAAACCACCTACGAGCCGCCGACATTTTCACAATTGGTATTTTTCGACGAAACTGAAGGGTCAGGACGAAAATGCGATGCTGGTGTCCTTAAGCCAACTGAGGCTGCTGATGCAGACAGCGACGACCTCGATGACGGCGGTTCCAAAGCCGCTGAAGTACCTTAGAAATAGTTACTGTGCTCTGAAGGATTCGCACTGCAGGGTAAAGCAGAAAGCGGTGAAGCAACAGTTTGCTGAAGTCCTGAGCGTGTTGTCGCTGGCAGGAGCAGCTCCAGGGTCGAAAGAGTGTCTGCGATACTGCCTCCAAGGCAATGTGACGAACCCTGGCGAGTGGGGCCACGAGTATGTGAGACAGTTGGAGTGCGAAATCGTCGATGAGATCACGAACGCTCCTGTGAGGGAGGAGCAACAGATAAGGTACCCCGCGACCCAAAATCTCAACTGAACATTGACCTCTGTCGAACGATAGGACACAATTGGCGCCGTTGATCAAGCACATCGTAAAATTCGACATGAAGCACAACGCGGAGATACCCGGCTGCGACCTGTGTCTGGAGATCGATCAGCTGAGCTTTCTAGGTAGCTACTTGGACAGCAGGAACTTCGGAAGAGTCTGCCGATATTTGGAAGGCTGCGCGTCCTACAGGTGAGTGAACCGCGGCTGCCGGCGCATTGTCAGCGTCTTGAAAGGTCATTATGTTGGAATTTGTAGCGAGGACACGGAAAGAAAGCAGATATTGAAAGTGGTCGTCGATCAGTATCTGAGATTCCAGGAGTACTGCAAGGCCATGCTGGTGGCTTTGCAGGTGTTCGATACCGAGTTGATTTATAAATGCCTGGCCACTTGTCCCGACAGCGTCACGCGGAAACAATTAGCGTTTATACTTGCCAGACAACGGGTAACGACTATCTTGTCCAATAATCTCGGCCGAATCGCTTACAGTTTCTTAATCGCCAGGACAACCCTCTGAAAAAGGAGTACGAAGGAGACGACGCAAAGGACATTGAGATGATCCTGAGCAATAGCCACGTGATCTCCCACTTTCACTCGCTGGCCAGCGAGCTAGACATCTGCGAGCCTAAGCTTCCCGAAGACATCTACAAGACTTACGAGGGAAAAGTTCTCGGAAAATACGAGCCAGACTCTGCTAGGGCCAATCTGACAGCCAGCTTCGTCTCCGGCTTTGTTCACGCTGGCTTCGGGGAGGATAAGCTGATGACCAACGCCGAGGACTGCTGGGTTTACAAGAACAAGGTGCGAGAGACTGGCTTATGACTAGGATTAAGGATCGACGCACGAAAAATTTATTTCTAGGATCACGGGATGTTGTCGGCTACCGCCTCCTTGGGTCTGATTCACATGTGGGACGTGGACGGTGGCCTGGTGCCCATAGACAAGTGAATTTCGATTTCCCTATGCTATCGATGAATGCTTTAATGGGGTTTTATATGCTGTTTATGATTAGGTACCTTTACACGAGCGAGGATTATATCAAATCTGGAGCTCTACTGGCTATAGGCCTCGTTAATTGCGGTGTTCGCAACGAGTGCGATCCGGCTCTGGCTCTCCTAAGCGATTACGTGTCCTCGAACAGCGCGACGCTAAGAATAGGGTCTGTTCTGGGCCTAGGATTGGCGTATGCTGGCTCCGGCAGATCCGATGTCACTCAACTGCTGATCGAAGTCTTAGCTGACAAGGAAAGTGGGTACAGTTCCTACGGATTCCTGAATCAGTTCTATAGAATTCGTGGATTTACAGATAACATGGAGGTGACAGCGTTGAGTGCGATATCCATAGGATTGATCAATGTAGGATCGGCTGATCCCGAAGTATCCTCGGTAATCCTCCAGAAGTTACTGGAGCTGGAGCCGCATGATCTGTCCAACACCTACTCCAGGTTATTAGCATAATAGCAACGGGGCATTTCTATTAAAACTTTGTATGTACTGAAAACCTGACAAGTATTTGTGTAATTAATATGTTTTATGAAAATTTTTAGTAGTTATATGTATTTGGCTGTCAGAAGAAAGCTAAAAAATATATGTTACAATGCGAACGTTAATTCTCGATTTCCATCGGAAATTTATTAAAAGGAAATTATACTTGCAGATTTCTACCACTGGCACTAGGATTAATCTACATGGGCTGTCGAGATGTGATAGAGTTTTCCTCCGTGGCCCTGGAGGTGCTTCCTGATCCTTACAAACTGGCCTCGCAGACTATGTTGCAGGTATTTGTTGCAGCGATATATTAATGACCAAAAAATAATTTATTAATCAACGGAAATAGCATGAAATATATCAATTACGAAATTGAAACGAAATTAGACAGCACAGAAATATTCAGGAGGCTCTCCTGCATTTATATCATGCAACAAGAGTTTATTTTTTTATTGTAAATGTCGGAAACAGGATTCTTACAGTTTTCCCTATAATAAACCGTATTAAAAGTTACACGCATTTTCTACTCCTAAAATAGTCGAAACAGCGCCATTAGTTGCAGTGGTAAAACGCTCAAACAGTTTAACGATTTGGTTTCAGTTTCTTTCGCTAGATAATAGTATTTCCCAATTTCTCTTAAAACATTCGAGTAGTGTCACTGGACATAGTGGAAAAATGCTTAAATTACTAGCCAAATTAGGACACAATATTTTCTAACGTCGGCGATAAATGATATCGCCATAATTTCCTCTAAAAATCTCGATCGTTGGTAAATTGTCTACAAGTTTCAGCATTTTGCCGCTACCTGCAGTGGCGCTGTTTGGACATTTTAAACAGAATTGTCAGGCGCTGCCACTTAGCGAAAGAAATTCAAATTAAATCGTTGAACAGTTTGAGCGTTTTGTCACTACACATAATGGCGCTATTTTGACATTTTCTCTTATGGAAAAAGCGGCTAGAATCATCCGTCTTCAATATTTACAATAATGAATTAACTTTATTAACATAATGTAAATTCGAAAGTCTCCTGAATATTTTTGAATTCTTTAAATGTTCGTTCAAGCATAAATTAATAGATATCATGGTATTTTCTGCGCATAATCGGATTTTTACTGTACTTAATGTTTTTAAATGACAGTCACCATATCTGTTCTCTAAATAATCCTAATAGGAATATTTATAATACCGAATATGACTTGCTGATTCATAAGAAATTGCCAATGCCAAGAAATAATTAACTAGGCATTGTAAATTTGCAACAAATTATAAGTTATTGTCTCTAGATATGCGCGTATGCTGGCACAGGCGACGTGCTTATAGTGCAAGAGTTATTACGAATTTGTTCGGAACCTGTCGACAACGATAGTACGCCGATTACTCCGGTAACCAGTTTTGCAAGTAGTTGTTGTTCAACGCAGAAAACTTCGTCTCCGGAGTCGACAGAGAAAACGGAGAAGAAAGAGGATCTCAAGTATTTTTCTTCGTTATTATAATAGACCAGCTTCTTTCCAACCCCTATATTAACTACTATAAAAATGTCCCAGAGAAATTGGGCCCACGCAAGCCATAGCTGTTTTAGGTGTCGCCATGGTTGGCTTAGGAGACGGCAACGAGAACTCAAGGATTTTTGGACAGGTCTGCTATACTTTCCCAGACATTTTGATCCTGCGAAACTATTGTTACTCATTTTTAGATAGGGAGATACGGCCCCATAGCCACGAGGAGAGCAATGCCGTTAGCTTTGGGCCTGTCCTCTCTGTCGAACCCTGACTATTCGCTGATGAGCGTTCTCTACAAATACAGTCACGACAATGATCCGGATGTCGCGAGCAATGCGATATTTGCGCTTGGTCTGGTCAGTGCAGGGACCAATCATGCACATGCCGCTAATCTGTTAAGACAGTTGATTTGCTATCACGCAAAGAGTCCGACGCATTTGTTCCTTGCTAGAATAGCACTCGGTCTGGTTCATCTCGGCAAAGTATTGACCACCTAGAAGAAACCAAAAATTTTATTAGGTTCCGCGATAGTAACACAATATTAATTTGTAGGGCACCCTGTCCATATCCCCTCTGCGTTGTGGCTCCAAAATTTTGGATCGCACAGCACTTGCTGGTCTGATGGTTGTTCTCGTGTCCTTCCTCGACTGTCGCAATTTAATCTTGACGAAATCGCATTACCTGATGTACTGTCTGGCCATCGCGATGGAACCAAGATGGCTGGTCACATTGGACGAGGATCTGCAAGTGTGTTTTACAATCCGCGTTATGACAAGTTATCTTTTTCATTTTCTGCGAGAGTTATTAGCGATTCGCTTTTTTTCTATCGATAATTAGAGTTTACCGGTACCAGTGAGGGTTGGAAAGGCAGTGGACACAGTGGGCAAGGCTGGGAACCCGAAATCCATTGCAGGTGGTTACGTCCACACTACTCCGGCGTTGCTTTACATAAACGAAAGGGCGGAGCTAGCTTCCGACGAATACGAGGCGGTTTCCAGCATGATGGAGGGATTCGTGATTCTTCGGAAGAAGGCTAATTCCTCTTGACTCTTAAATCTAGAACGCCACGGTGAAGTAAAAAAGACGGGACGCATGGTTTCAGAAGGTAATGCTCGGCAGGTAGTTTTATTTCACGATTATGGTAAGAAACACGTCTGACAAAAATGTATTATGCAACCTAGGAACAAAACTGTGAATAATCTATAGATTATGGCAATATCGATCTCTGATTCGAGGTGTACAAAGTAAAGACGGCGTCGAGCACAGGGTGGTCCGCCCATCAAATTGTCTTGATCATGAGTCAAACTAGTTTGTGCTTGCAATGTATATTAAAAGTCGAATGAATCTTACGGCTAGAAACATTTCGGTGGACCATCCTGCGCGCTTAAAATGCAATTAACTTGCCGCCTAGAACTCGTAGCATAGAACTTTGAGTGAGCGACGTGAGCATGAGAAACCAAAGAGTGAAAAAAACGTGAAGGACGCGTGAACGCATGGGTTTCGTGTAGGTTTGCGTTTATTGAACTTCAGGGACTAGCGGAAGCAATGTGCTCTATACAACAGAAACATACATTGGTTCGCATTGCACGGTGTGAACGCAACGGTGCACCATGATCTAACAGTGTCACGGTTGGAATCTGCTTGCGATCGGTCGTCGTAAATAAAACTCTTACATTCGATAAGGAAACAGAATGGAGAAAAAGAAAAAAAAAAGGGTACCGAAAGCAACAAAACTTAAAAGGATAGAGGCGAGAACAAATGTGTCCCGGTGAGGGAGAACGGAACGAGTACAAAAAGAACACGACGAGGAAGCAAATAGAATACGGTCTGTTAGAAAAATGTCTGGGCTAGCGCAGTTCGCTATTACAGAATCTCTGCAAATTAAAAATAAATATTGCAGTCTATTAGTTCTGATAGTGTACGTGTGTTTGTGTCCGTGGGCGTGTAAAAAAGCATACGAGAAGGAAACTAGGACATCATGAATGAGAAAACCGCCCTTTCCAATCTCCTCGACGTGCATCTTGCTCTCTCTTCTCTCTCCCTCATCTTTCTTTTTGTTGCTCGCAGAGGGTCGCATACGCAAGATCATGGAGCACGGTGAATCTCCTTATGAAACCAAGCGACGAGATATACTTGCCGGGAATTGCACAAACTCACAACGTCGCAGCTCTCGCGCCTCCGCAATTCGGTCGAAATCACGCGAAATTAAAGAAACCAATCGAAAGATTTAATTTTCTGTGACCCAGTGTCCTCTAACTTAAATTGCAATGCTTTCTGATCTTTTGACCCTGGGCCCAGATTCCTTTCCAAGGATGTCTTTTTTCTTAAAAAAATTCTCGACGCATTCAGCACCTACAAATATACCTAGTACACAAGAAAAAACTTTCGCAGCGCCTCCATAAAATAAAATAAGATAAAATAAATCAAATATGCTTTAACGGTTTTTTCAGCTGTGATTGGTTAGAAAGATCGACTGGGATCGCGAGAGCTCCACGGACGCTATTTTGGGAGACCGACGACTTTCCTCGCGTGTCGAATGTCCGCCGACATTCGCGTATAGGCACATGACTTAGGGTAACAGGCGAAGTGTAGTACAGTGATACGCTTATTCTCGGGCCGGTTCGCTTGACAGCGAATCGCGAACGCTTTTTTTCCCACCCCCTCTCTTATATCATCAAGGATTCCCGAAGAGATTGTGTCGATGCATTCGCGTTTGCTACGCGACTTCTTGAAATCGCTTGAAAATCCGATCTACTTCAACGTACGCCTTTTCTCGCTGTATCAGCTTGCCGCCTGACGTATAAAACGTCTTTTCGTTAAATATCTATCTTCTTTTCAATTCTATCTATCCACGAATGGATATACTTTTAGGATTACTCTTGAACAACCGTCGCCCGCACTGCAGAGCGATTCCGTGTAGTCAATATGCGTATATAGAGACAGATAAAAGGATCATCGTTACGCGACGCGTTCCCTATTCCGTAGACATTTATCGAAAAAACCTACGATGCCCTGGCAAACAGATAAAATAAGTTAAACGCGAGAAACGGAGATCGAATTCCGCGTCGATGTTTGATAAACGGAAAATCGACTTTGAAGAACGAGATGAACGGTTTTCGAAGTTGACTTCCTGGAAAACTCTCCAGATTTCTTCCTAGCTTGTATTACGAATTAGAAAACGCAGCGCGCGATCCATTAACATTTGATAAAATAGAGAATCAGCATGCAAAATCGTCGATATATGATTCACGTCACCCGGCAAGCTGGGCTTCCTATCTACTTATACGATAAAGTTCTCATGTTACTTATAGTAAAATATAATAATAATAATAATAGTTAAAAATTAATAATAATAATAATAATAATAATGACAGTTCATATAATAGTAGCGCTTTTGTGTAATAACCTTTTTTTTGCAAATAGTAAGTGTGTCTGTGGTTCAAGCGAATTCCGAAAACGGTGTACACCGTTGCCTCCCCTCGCCTCTGTCCACAATGCGGTGATTTATGTACAAGAACGCACACGGTGCATCGCGAATATTTGCATCGTCCCGTTCTCTAATTCCCTACTACTTTCTTGGCAGGGTTTCCAGTAGATCGTACGCGCGCGCGCGACGACGATTCTCGACGTTGATCCGGAGTCATTGGAACGGAAAGAAGAAGAGACACGCTCGCGTTCACCGAACTCCCCGAAAATATTCTACCCATTTACCGTTTCCTCGGCGCGACAACAAAATCATGGTCGCGGAAGGTCGGATTAAAAGCTAGATGCAGGAAAAGATACGTCTCTCTGTTGTTCTCCTAGAGGACACACCTGTGAACATATTACTGTCGCTCGTTCAAATTCTATTAACCTCGGGTTTCTCTCTGTCTCTCTCACACACACACATTCTCCGCGTCGACAGCGATCGGTAATCAAGGGCTTCTCTCTCGTTTTCGGCTACTTTCAACGGCGCTGGCCCGCTAAATCACAGAAACGGAAACAACGACAAGAAGGATTCCCCCGGGAGAAGCACCGAAATCGCACAGGTGCGACGAGGCAATGATCTCATCGCATATTGGTCGGAGCTGCCTACGGACTCGTTGCCGAGAGAACGAAATTGACGACAAATGGCAGTGCTTCTTCTGTCTGCGCGTGGGCGTGTGTGCACGTGTACCGGCGTGTATTCGCGTGGGAACCGCGATCCCACGATTCCTCGAGGACCGTTCTCCCGCGTTCGCGGCGCGGTCCGCGATCGATGGATCGTCCCGGGGCGATCCGCGGTGTCCCGATTCGGCTGCCGCGACCCCAAGGAATGTACACTCGATACCAAGGTGACACAGTTGTGACACGGCGGAGATAATATGCCGAACGCTTACGGCGAGTAAGGCTGGTTAAAACAGTCGGGCGCGTCTTTTCATCTCGTTGCGGCGCCACTGCGGCATTCTGTAGAATTCCGTGCGGCCGCACTGCAGGACTGCCTCGAATTCCGCATCTGAAAGATGTCGCTGGAAAAGTCAAAAAACACATTCTTAGATTTCTCAATTCCGACCGTTAATGTTTCTTACATGACGAAGCACAAAAAAGAGAATTATATCGCTAGAGCAATATCGTTTAAAATTCTGCCCAGAATCTAGCAATTTCGCCAAGAGAAGCACCAAAACATTGATGGTTTATTTATCTCGAGAGAATATCAATTGGTTACCGATTGAAATCACGTTAAAGAATTAGATAAATCACGCGGGATAGTGGACTCGCGTGTGATTACAAGGTACGAGTGTAAAGAATTTTTTGCCGGGAATGCGGTTCGTGCGGGTAATTGCAGAGATTAATGCCGTGAATATCAATTAGCGGTGTAGTTGCTCACCTCAAGGTTGCAGCGATCCACGTCGGCGGGCAGCCTATAGTTAGTGATGACAAGTAAGTGATATGGATAGAGTTTCGGTGGTTCGGATGGCGCAGTACCCATGTCCGGCAGTGATCTTCTCACATGATGTCCCCCATGACTCCCGACCACCGAACCTAGGCCACCTGTATACGTGGTGGACGATGGTAGCATTCCACCATCATTCTGAAGCACGAGTCGTACATTAATACCCGTAATCTGAGACGTACCATCGGAGTTAATAGCGGTGCATTTAATTGAACGAAGCCTCTCGCGCGGGAACGAATTCTTTACGGTTTCCTCGGACGCTATGATCGTCCTTCGGAACGCATTCTCGCTGCTCGATTTTCGATCTTTCAATTATCCAATGATCAACATTTTTAAGAGGCTTTAAATCTATTCGAAACAGATTATTTTTGCCGATTTTCTCTCAATTTTGCACAGTAGTTCCGCAATTCTCTGGATTTTGGAGTATTTCAAATAAATTGAACGCAGGACGCGTAATGCTTCCAATACGCAAAATTGAGAGGATATCTCGGTTAGGCTTTTGAAGAACTATGTAAATGGTCCCACGCGAGATGTTTGTTCTCACGTTGCAGCGGATCGCTCGACCGTCAGCATGACTGAACGTTGTAGCAAAAATAAAAAGAGAATCAGCGAATTGACTGAACGACGCGTTTTTGTGCGAACGGCGTGCACCATTGGCGTGGTCGGTGTGCCGTTCGCGAGACAGAACTATAGCTAGACTGAAACGAGGCGATGCGATGGTAACTGGAATCTTGCGATTCATTCTTGAACCCCGCGCAGTCGGTGAACCGTTTTTCGTGCAGTGTGTTCTGTGAGACTTACATGATACCGGACTCTACACTCGCCACGGATCGGTCGCTTTTCGATCGGCAGGGAAAGAATGAAGCAGTCACGACACACGCGTGAACGTGCGCATCATGCACAGATTGTTCAGAAATTGTTCAGTGTAGACCATAGTTCCGTTCTGTTTCTTTCGTTCCGTAGTGCACAAAAGATGCTTTCGTATGCGGTTAATGGAAGTGTTTTAGTACGCGTCGGTTAACTCGACAAAAAACGAAAAGTGAGAGACGGCAGCAATGGCGACGATCTATATTAATCCTTGTTAAAGATTTTGGGCGGGATCGGTACGAGAAACTCGCATCGTGTTATCGTTGCGTCAACGAAAAGATATTGCGTTATTGTCTGGCACTGTCGAACAAACAGCAAAAAGCTGGTCACCTTCGGTCTAAAACGTTGCAAATCATCGAAGCGCATAAACAATCTCTAATCGAATCGATCTCTGGTAAACTGATTCGTCGATAGTCAAATATGCAACAACTCCAAGTCGCAAGGCAAACAAAACAAGAATCGAAAACAAAATAGATATATTGCAAATGCAAAGTAGAAAAAAAAATGGAGAACTGTAATCGCAGCAAATGTACAGCAGGCATGCGCAAAACAATATACAACGCTCTATGTACAAAATATATGTAGATATATTACACTGCGACAGCGACGGTCCAACTATATCGATATGTACATAGATATTTCTGTACTTTGTGAAAACGATTCCGTGAATTCGTGATCTAGTCTCTCGCGTTCGTGCGATTCTCATTTCATCTCTTTCTTCATCCCTCTCTCTCTCTCTCTTTCTCTCTTTCACACACGCGCACACTCCTTCTCTCTCAATACCGAATTAATCTAACGCGACTGCAAGAATGCAATTAATCATATAAATCAGAAATGCAAAAACAAGCTACAAACCATGCTAATTCGCCGGGAGTAGTATGGGGCTGTGGTACATACCAGTGCCCGTCGATCCACATCCGTGATGCTGCCTGTCGATACTAAAGTTCGGGAGAAAATGGGAAAGAAAAAAACCATGTCAAACCATGTTGCACAAACCATTTCGTTATGTTAAGAAACAGTCGTTTCGCTCGGCGATCGATCGTGTTCCGTATCCAACCAACAACAGCCGAACGTCTTCCTCTCTGACACAGCATCGATACATCATTTCTGATTTGACCGACGTTGGCGAACTGTCTTGTCGACCGGGAAGACGATCGGGCCCGATGAAATCACTATAAGCGAATGTCGGATGATCGTATTTGTACAAGATATGACCTGAATCCACTAAAAAAGCTACATGATACGTGGCAGCTCTCAACGATCAAACATCCTCAAGGCACGTATCATACTGTGACGTTCATCGCGCTACGGATGACCGTCACGAACAGCTAGAAATCCATCCGGCACGGTTAATGATCATAACAGTCTGCGATTCTTATGCAATCCGTGATCTAAAATGATCACCGTACGCCGGGTCCCACAGCGGGGAAACGATCGTACAATGAAACGATGACAATGACAATCCGTGTACCTATGTATGTACGTATATGCGTGTATATATGTAAGTGTGCGTATTGGGGTGAGCATGAGTGTAGCACGTGTTGTATAGTTTGTACGATTCAGCGAGGATGCATTAGTCAAGCATGCTCAGGTATTAAAGCCGATATGTAATGATCAAAATAGAACGAAGAGAAATGAAAAAGAAAAAAAGGAAGAGCATAAAAGCGTGCTCGCGGAACCGTTAGAGAGATTGTCAACGCACGTGGTTCCGCGAGCACTCTCGATATGTGAACAAAATAATAATGATAAAGAAGCATGTACAAGAAGGTCGAAGATTCGAGAGTACTGCGAGAGAAAAGGTGGCAAGATAACGTGATTGGTATAGGTCCTTTCCGCTTTGTTACTCACTATCTGACTTGCCAGAGGAGAAATCAGTGCTGTGCGTCTTGTCTCCCATCCCACTGAACGAATAATCACCCTAGACGACAGAAAAGCGTACATTTTAGCAGTGGCACGTGGTACATTCTCCTTAAACCGTGTAATATCATCATATGTGTATAATATATATGTATAGATATAGAGAGAGAGAAATATGTATATATATATTTCCATCGATAGAGAGAAAATATAAGTAATGGTAATAATCACAAGAATAAATCGTAAGAGTCGAAACAAGTAAAGAATAAAGTGTCTCTAGAGCATTTCTTAACTAAAATACAGCAACAGGTGCAAGAGATTGGTCGTCGATTGTGACGCGATTGTGCAAGACTTACAGGGAGAGCAGATACAGAACCGCCGGTCGAGGAGAAGGTGTGACTTCGCGGTGCCAGACCGTACCCTGGCTTCGGGATGTGCCGAAGGGAGCTCACAACTGGTTTCAAATGGTCAATCGACAGTATTACTCATTAGTTCCAACCGGACAGTGGAATCGTTTCATTCCCATACGAATGCCCAACGTTCGCCAACAAAACATTGCGTTCTTTGTATTGCGTGGAGTGGTTTTTCGTTACATCGACTTTGCTCTGTGTCACTGGAATCGGGGGACTGTTTTGTACCCTACCTTTTGCATCGAGAGACTACAGTCATCGGCTTCACCTTTTTTCCAAAAACTTTGCAACCTCTCCTTCTCACAGTATCCACGTGCGTTTGCTTCATGATAGATCACAAGTTCTACTTTATTCGTCGCTAAACCAGATATAATCAATAGCGTCCCTATCAGTTCAAATATTTCCTTCGGACGACAGGGCTGTTTTTCTTCCATCGATGCTACGATGCGACTGCTCGAATTTTAAGATGAGAAATATTGGCCGGATGATAATTTGAGAAATTGAGCGTTTGCTTCTGAACGAGAGGATACTGTGACGTGTTCGCTGCCATGCTTCCTCAAAAACCCCGAAGAAAGATATTTCTCCAGAGTTTCGTTGACTTTTGTCGGTGCAGCTCTCCAGCAAGCACGGCGAGCGAAAAAAGAAGATTGCCAAGGAAGAACGAAAGAAAAAAAGGTAAGAGAATGCAAATTTTCGAGTACTACGTGTTGGTAGGTCCTCCGAGACACTACTATTAATCGAACATCCCCACGGCAAGAGGGCGAAACGTTCGTTTCGTGGTGCAGAAGCGTAGTGTGCCTCGTGAAACAGGGTGCAAAGAATAATCGGCGCGTGTACGAGAAACGAAAAGATATTCATATGCAATCAATATGTACTTGTACTCGGAACGAATAAGCCAGCACCTGTATGTGTACGTGTGTGTCTGTGTGTAAGTAATAGTAAATATTTCTATAAAGCTAAAGATACAAGAGAGAATAAAGAAGGTCGATAGAGAATAAAGAAGAACGATACAAAAAGAAGCATGCCTCCCGTGAAGACAAGTCAACAAATCGGAATCATCATACGTTTCCCTCGGTCGCACGACGTCTGCTCTTCGGTAGTCTTTTTTTCTACTTTTTGGCGTGCCTGTTCTCGGAAAAGCGAGCTTCTTTTCCTTCGCATCGAGCCAAAGCTCGCCTTTCCGGGCCCGTGATTACGAGTCTATAATCGTTTGACTTGAGATCAACGGTAGGTCAATTGGAAAGTTCACGGACTCACCGAATGATAGTGCCTAGCGGCGTTTGGAAGAGTGAAGGCGCGTTGAGTACCAAGGGGTGGATAGTTTCTGGGAGCCGGGGAACGTGCCGATGACCTCCCAACTGCCGCCCACGCAAACACAACACAAACACAAAAACACAAATAGAGACACGATGATACAGGTAGCGGCGTGTCGACTAACGATAGACAGCAGTATACTATATCGATATATAAATGAGAGCCGACGTTGGAAGATAGTTGCGCAGATTTGGCGAAATTTTTAAACTTGCCTGCACTTTCGCAACAGCGAGGCGAACGCTATAAACTTCATAATGATAACGTTCCATAATCGAAATGAATTTAATCTTTACATTTCGACGAAGTAATGAACGCCAGTCAGTATTGCTGGGTAGGTTTAGTATCAAAGCACGAATTCAATTCGGCTTTCCCCATAAATGGTATAGCTCTAGCTTTTAAATGTTCCTTTGAACTAGACCAAAATTTAATTCGTAGGAGTTTCGCGACTATCTTCCAGTGTGACGAAACATTCAATAGATATGACAGAATGATACTTTTCTTCTGAGCGATGTATGTTCGTGTATGATGAAATAGTTGCGAATGGTGAAATATCAGAGTACCATGCGAGAAGAGCTTAGCAAGATGTAGTCTAGGGTAATTTAACGGTCGGGATGGACACCGCGGTTGGGTTTTGCCTCGGTGAAAAGAACTGGGAGCTCGGTATCGCTTATGCTACTTCGCAGGATGATTTACTCGACGCACAGTACAGCGGACTCCGCGAGCAAGCTGCAAGTGTTTTCATCATATGAAAGGAGTAAACTCACTGACTCGCGAGGTCCGCCGTATAGTCCTCGGGAAAGATGATAGATGTAAGAATAGGCAAGCACATCGATGATAGATGTCGATCACATGCAGAAGCGGATAATACATCACCTGGTTACGTTAATGGGCGCCCGTAGTGTGCGGTATTTGGTGCTATGCCACGGCCACATACAACTTAAAACAATCGCTGCTCGAGTCACGCACTTGTTATCGTTCGTCAATCGAGCACGGGCGACACCCTTCCCCCATCGTACGATTCGTATTCGCACGTCACAAAATGATATTTTTCGAACGTGGGATGCTCCCTCTCTCTCTCCCCACCCAGCTATCACGTCGGTATCTCTAAATGTCCGATGTTACTTCAAACGGTAGAGTGGTATGTTAGTGTCATGTGCGAACGTGTGGACATGTATGAGATGATTATCACTTAATGTTAATGAGACGATCATGATAATAATGACAAAACTAGTCAGCTCGAATACTGTGGGGAGAACTTACCGTTGTAACTCGGCCCGCTGGATCTGTAACTGAGACCGTCGTCGTCCTCCCAAGGTCTGGCGTGATCTATATTTCTCGAAGGAGCTAAAAAATAAGCCATGGATCAGAGATTTTAGATTCTCACGGTCCGAAATCGTGTCCTCGTGAAATTATTTTTCCAACGTTTCACTAACGCAATGCGGCTAGCTTCATCAAGTGGTGGTATTCCATTTTGTATATTGGAGACTGCTCATTGCTTATCAATTGTACAACTTTTTTTTAATTGATTAGTTAAACAGTGGAACACAATTATCAGAAACATTGGAGAAACAAATCCAGTAAGACAGGACTTATGCCCGAAAGCTTCGACAGTAAATACTGCACGTGATAGATCGCTTTGGAAATCTAGCGAACGATCTTTGTATCTACATCAGCGATAATAATTCTACACTCACAGGCACCGACAGGGCTCTCATATCGAAGTCTGTGCGTTGGTTCTCTGGCAGCGGACGGCGTTCTCGACGCGTTCCTGGGGTCTACGTTGGCAGCTTTATGTCTCAGGTTCTCGCGATCCTTCTCCCGATCCTGCAGGAACACCTTCGCTATGCCAGTGTCGATTTTGCTCAGCTCGTCCTGCTCTTTCTTCAACTTCTCTTCTACTTCCTTTATATGCGTCTTGTTGTCGACCTCATCCTCATCATCCGATATTGGTACTCCCTACGAGCCGAGCACAAGTGTTATTACGGGGTTCAACAACAAATTAATCGGTCTCGTGGTTAGGCTCACCTTGTATGTGTCAGACCATCGTCTGCGTCTCTCTGGATCCGTGTAAGGATAAGGAGGAGCGGGAAAATCGTCCCTCTCGATCGGCGGCTTGGCTCCAGGAGGCGGCTTCATGGCGTCCGGATAATGTGCCAGCTCTATTGGCTCGTCATTATCTACTTGACTGGCCGGCGACTTCGGTCTCGGCTCGCTGAGAGCGTCGACCAAGGCTCGCATTCCTGATCGGCTGCTGCGACCGCCGAGGCTTCTTATCGAACGGGACGCTGTCGTAACAGGAACACGATTCACACTTTCCTTTGGCTGCTGAACACCGCGAAAAATTTCGGATCGGCCAAAGGGTGCAACCATCAGCCATGCCGCACAAGAATAGGCTCTAAGAGACACTGACCCCTATATTGTTAAATCATGAACTCTGCCTCTTTTTCTCGCAATGAAACTATTGTGTTAGAATACCTATCAATGCATCGTATCGCCGTCGAGAATTATTGGCCGTGTATTTTTTTTATCCCACTTTGATACGATGCGGAGATATGCTAGAATCGTCGACAACTTTGTTTCCTGAATAAAATTTAAAGCATGCTTTCCAGCTCGTGGTGAATCGAGACATCGTGAAATTTTGGCACACCTACCGATCCGAAAGTAATAGCGCCGAGGCGGAGATCAGACTTACAGCTGGGTCTGTGAAAGTGTGGGCTCGTCGGTGGTTTGTCGTACGGTTGTATCGGACGTCTCAAGTATCCTTGGCTGGGCGTCTCGGTCAAGTATGAGTACGTGTAAATCCTAGACACATCCTCGGATGCACCGCGTCCGTATTCTCTCAACATCAGTCCAGGACTGCCGGTTCGCGCGGGGTAATACTGAGGCAATTAACGCATATTATCGCGGTTGAGCTCGTGCTGGGCTCGCGGTGTGTCGTAAGCGTCTTGTCATACCGCTAACTTTAGCTTCGTACTGAGCAAAGGAAGATAACAACTCGATGCGTGTTACGCTCTTTCGAGAAAGCACCTTTCCCGCTAATCTACGGCATCGAATACCGATAAGATCAACGTCCCTTTCGCGAAGAGTTCTACACGATCCTCAATGCGTCGGTAGATTCGGTGTTACCTGACAATCACGATGATAATTGCTCGGAAACGTTTTCGACTAATTTCGACTAGAAGTAGAACGCTGCACCAAAGGAACGTAGAGCGAAGTTCAAGTGAGGTCTTCAATTGAACCGAGTGTAGGTGAAACTGCGCGCAAGTAGGACAGGAATCAGCTGATTGGCCGCTTTACCAATTGATCCATCCGACCACTCGAGATCTAATATTCGCCCGCCACCCACATCGGGGGATGGAGGAATTTCGGCGACGCGGAGGACGCATCCGGCGGCGTGGAATTCAAACTTATGGCGCGGCGTGACGCGGGGTTTCTCGAAAGAGCGTATGTGCTAGGAGATACATGGCATACCTTGCGACTGAGGCTGCTGTAAGGGCTGCAGAGTGATCCGTTCAGGCTTGGCGTGCGTGACCGCAATGAAAACTATACACAATGACCGTGCGAAAAAAAAGTAAACAACGATTAAGAAAGCAATAATCAAAATAAAAGAAAAAGATATATTGAGAAGAGAAAAATCATAGAGAAAACGAAATATATGACGAGTTCTCAGTTCAAGTATGTATATATATGTATATGTATATATATGCGTACGTAAAATATAATATAATATAATATATATAATACCGAAAACCGTACATCGAAGCGTGCGGAAGAAGTGTACAACGTCACGTTAAAGGAGAATGTAAATGCACAATCGAAAGCCAATAATAATTATCGTTCAATAGAATGGTGATAAAATTAAGCTATACACAAAGCTGTTACTGAAAATATAATTATAGTAGTAATAGGTGGTTCTGTAGGTGGTATCTAAACGAGATTGATCTACTCTAGAGTCTGGTGTCGAGACAACTGTATAATAATACGTAGTATGTATAATACTGAAACACAAGAACGCCAACCGAGCAACAAGTAGTATGTTTCACACGAGACACGTGGTAACAACACAAGTCCAGAATAAGCACGATGCAAGCTGACTTTTTCCGTGATCGTCTCGGACCGTTCGACAAGATATCGTCTCGACCGATATACATGTTCCGCAACATTTCAACAATGGTCGTTCGACGGCAACGTACGATGCAACTTAAATTTCAGAGAAAACAACAACAACAACAAAAGAATGCATTCGGCGAGATGAGAGAGCGACGTGCACATATTCTCGAACGATATCGTCAAGACAGAGGATACTAACCATGTTATGTCGAGAACAATGAACGTTATTAGGAGAGATTCGCGATCGAACGACAACAGAGTGAAAAATGAGACGCGGTCGAAACCGATCGAACGAACGATCGACTGCGAGAGTGACGCCATCGTAAGTCACCGTGACGATGAAATGGAACACGAAGGACAACGATCGCCGCACGCTCTACGGTGCAATTGATTATGTTACAGAGATCGGTACACCAGTTCCGAAATTCGAGTTTAGGATAGGCGCGAAGCTTCGAGGAACGAGGATTGAGAAACGGCAGTCGAGTCCTAGTCGACTAGTTCTCCGAGACCGTGATGCTCCCTGACGTTCGCTGCGAAATTCGGCAACTGCCGAGCGAATCGGTACCTGTCCCGGGCTTACCTGCATTTCTGACGCGCTGCTGGAAATTCGCTCTGACTCCCGATGCTGGGGAGTATGCGCTTCCCCGTGGCCATTTACGATACCGTTCGGCCCGCTGGGTCCGGGACCGCAGCGCGGGTGCCATATCGCTGCACCCTGCAAGTACATCTCCTCCCCGTCACCAAAGGGATCCCCGCATTTGGTGCATCGCGCGCAGGTTGGATGAAAATGATGATTATCGCCAGCTTGCAGCACCTTGCCGCTGATGTAGCGGTTGCAGTACGCGCACTTCACGCCGAACTGCTTCTGGTAGTCTTTCTCGCAGTAAGGCACCCCGTCTCTGCCGAACATGGTCATAGTAGTCCTTACTTTCGCAATTTATTCTATCGACGCCTGGGTACGTTTAATCTTGGAGCCTCTTCGCTTTCGAGGTTGTCTCAAGAGTTCAAGTATAATTTAAAGCAGGAGAATAATTTGAGTGACGGAAAAACATTGATATGCAATTTTCATCTCGTTAAAATGTCTAGCTCCCGAGTCTTGAAATTGTGGCAGAGAAATCTTTTATTTTGCGCAAGGACTCGTAATCTAATTTATTGCACAGACTTTTCTCCTGAGAATGACATCGCGCACAATGTGTGCGATCGGCCTCGAACAAGTTAACCCTTTTAGTACCGAACGACGATATATCGTCGTTCGGTGCACTTGCCAAAAATACCAAACGACGATATATCGTCGCGCCTCCGTTGGAGCCTTATTGTACTCATCACAAGAGGTCTGTGTTTCAAAATAACTTTATAAAATGTTAAAATGGTTCATATTCGATGCAACACAAGTGAAAAAATGGTTATTAGATTTAACTTTTTGTTATATTTTATGTTGATTAGTGCCGCAGGTCTGTATATGTTAGAGCGATAAGATAGAAACGGGACCCGGGATATCCCTCGGATATTCGTCGACACGGGATAGTTTCTCTGGACCGTAATCGCAATTTTTACGATGTTTATGATAGTTATCAGAGTATTCCAATTGCAATAAAGGGTTGCATGGTATATGCATTAGTAAGCACCAATGCTAATAAATTGCTTGTGTAAGTAAAAGTAAGGAAATATTACATGTCGTCGCCACAACGACAATGCCTAAAGCATCATTCTGATCTTGATCACCAACATTTGTTTCAATGTGGGTGACATTACATATTTTTAGTGGCTAGAAAACTAACTATAAATATCTATAATAACACTTATATTTTTTTTAGTGACGTATTACCAGCTGCACGATCCACTTGTGTAGTAGATCTGTCTGACGCTTGCCGTGCATCATAGCGTTATCCTTCCGTTTTGTTATCCGACTTCTGCTATTGTATTGCAAATGATTGCAAAATGCAATGTCTATACATTATACTAAATGATGTATATGGAGCTATGACCAAATGATGACATTTTTTATGTGCAATTACCATTTGAAAAAGAGTAATCACTTTTGTACGATTTCTGTTATGTCTTATGTTTATGTTATTCTTATGATTTTCAACAAATAATGAAACACAATTCATATCGTTTTATTCTCCCTTTATTTCCGAATATGCTGCTTTTTATATTTTGTAAATATCACTTCTACTTTCGTTTTTACGAGCATTTTCGCAAACCTCTGCAAATTCGCCAATTCGGCCCGGTATTCTTCGCTTAGGCACGTTCTGTTCGCCGGTACTAAAAGGGTTAACCAATGAAAGGATTGAATTGAAAAGCTCTCGGTCTGTAGCGACACAGTGAAAAGAGCTTGCGCCAAGCGTAGAATCCACGCTTGAAATCGATAGAATGTTAAATCGCGGAACCATGGAGTTTCATTGTTGGGGCATAGAGGCCGAGCAAAGCGGAGAGCTCGCTCGTCTGGCGGTCTAATGAAAATTGCAGGCGGCAGGGGTCTCCAAGATTGAACGAGCTAGGGGAGGAAAAACCGGCGATTTTCTCGACTCACTTTCCCATGTACTCGCCGTGGAGCACGGTGTCGCAGCTGTGGCACTTGAAGCACCAGACGTGCCACTGTCGATCGAGCGCTACCAAAGCCTGACCTTCCCGTAATTGGTTTCCGCAACCGGCGCAAGCACCGGGGTCGGAGGGCCCGTCTCCGGCTCCTCTGGTCGTCGCGTTATTGCCGACCGGCGTCGAGGCCTCTCGAACCGGGATACCGACGCATCGATGGCATAGAGCTTGACCTATAGACAATGCTCGGTTAGTTAGGATTGGACGGATCCGGTCGACGATCTGCTGACGCACAGCTCGACGCCGCGCCGCGACCATTGTCTTTTATCCCGGCTAGCGTATCTTCGCCGACTGATTCATCGTTTGTACGCGCTCGGCGCCGCCAGCCAGCTTTCGCCGATTGTTTACTTGCTCTTGATTAAATCATCCTAGCGTATAAATAGCCAGGCGACTCGACTCTCGTGTCGCACATCTGGAAACATGCATTTCCGATCAGCGCAAACGCATCGCTCCTTCGGAACAATGATTTTTCGCGGTTGAAACGTCTTTTTGGAAAAAGATACAATAGATTCCGAATATTCGGCATACATCCTTGGTGCTAAAATCCTTCCGAGAGAAGGGTCCTTCGATCTGTTTCTTTTTTTCCAATTTCAAGACCAGATCTTAGGAGCAAATGATTCTACCTTGCGGCTAAAACATCTATTAATCAACGATTGCTGTCTGGCACAGCGATTTCTGACATTATCTATTCTTCGGGGGCAAATGAGAACCTTGTTGAAAGCTTCGCGGAATGTCCGAGATGAAATTGAGACGTTACCAAGGGAAACGCTGTCGTTCTAACTACGACCAATTCCCAGTAGGCGTGGTTCCGATGCTCTCGACTCCGACGGAGTAGTGCTCCAAAGAGCAGTGTCTGCCCGTGTTCGACTTGACGGGGCAAAAATGGCGATTTGCACAGCGAATGAACCGGTTTCAGAATATCGAGGAAATTGTATCGCGGCGAGAACAGTAGAGAGCCGGCTATGCATTTCTGGAGCTTGATCTCTAAAAATACACGGTCCTCTCTCGCGGGACGATCGATAAAGCGGCCGAGGTTGCATGTGCCGATGCGCATAAATATTTGTTCGCGGACAATATAACGATCGGATCGAAGGGGGTTTCAACTCGCGGGATGGGGTCATACTCCAAGTATCTCGGATGCAGACGTATCTCCGAGCTTCAACGGTGTAACCGGTACAAGGCCACGCGAGCATGGCCTCGTTAATCCGCTACGATACACCTAAGTGGTAATTTGCTTTAACAGGTTCGTCAGTATACCAATTTCGTGGGTCGCATCGAAACGCGACTTATTTAAACGAAACGTTTCAAACTTCTGCGACCCTTTCGACGAATCATAATGGGCCTCTCGATCCTAATAAAGTGAATTCTCTCGGCTAGGAACGCTTTGCTTTTAAAGTTCGAGTTCTCTCGAAGGCAGAACACAAGCTTCCAAATTCGGGACTTGTCACGGACAGCTCTCTTTGGTCCGAGAGTTCCGGATTGCCCTCGAGGGCAACGGCTGCAGATTCGCGTCACAGCGGTGAGAGCAGACGCTTGCTACATTACCATGTTCGCCGACTTTGGGAGGCGCGGCTTCGGTGCTCTCGCCCTCGGTAGGTTAGGGCAATGGCTCTCAGGGCCAAACCTGACCTAGAATCTGGAAGCCTGTTGCTTCCGAATCAACCAGGGAGGGAACGCGTCTCGATATCAAGGGGTCACACTCACCTTGCACGAGCGACACCTTAGTGCCCTGACCCAGCAGAGGCTGCCTGCATCTCTGACAGTGGAAACAGTTCGGGTGGAAGGCGTGTTTTTCGCCAGCGGTGACCACGTCGCCCTCCACGTACTCGCCACAACCGGCGCACTTGGTGCCCCAGCGTTCCCTGTAGTCCTGGAAACATAAATAATTAACTTAACGTTCGCTGCCAGTAAAAACTATAGCAAGTCGACGCGAAGCAGAACTAAAATCCCAGAGAACCCCCAAGGAAATGTCGTTAATTGAACTCAAAGTTTAAAAGGCTGTAACTAGAGGTTCTCTAGGTTCAACAGACCTTCGCCGTAGGATGTAGGACGAAGTATGGAACAGGTAAAAACGAAGGGCTGGACTGGGAAACGCGACTATACAAGCGGCGAGTGCATTACGCGCTCCAAATAATAGCGTTCCCCACGTTCTTCATTTTTTCTATCGGCCACGACGGTCTTTTATTTATACGTTTCAGTACCTTGGTGCAGTAGTAAGAGCCCTCGCGTGCGAAAAAGCCGCCCTGCGCCAAGCTCGCGTTGCACTGAGCACACTTGAAACACCCTATGTGGAAATACTTGTCCTGCACTCGTAGCACCTCCCCGCTGCACTTCTTCTTGCAAGACTGGCAGAACGTTTTACCTGAAACACCAAATAGTTGTTCAAATTCGAATTGTATAACGAAGAGGAGTACGGGAGAGGAAATCGCGATGGTGGAGACGATGTGATTGCTCAGAGATCACGAACAGCCAACAAGTATCGCCATCGGCTGCTCTAGATTCGTCTCTCCAACCCTAATTCTCTGAATATTGAAACCGCTGGCCTTCGAACCCGGTTTCCCTGCTCTACCACCTCTGTTCGAACAATCTGAACCGCATTATATGTGCGTGCCTGGGTAAATACGTGATCAATCGCGTAAACCGATCAATGGATCCTGTTTAACAGACTAATGAGTCGTTGACTGCTCCCAAGAGGGCTTTCGGTTTATCAGTCAACCCCGGTAGAAGGTATTAGACGATTGGCCAACGAACTCGATCAAGGATTGCCACGTTCTCGTTATTCTGCCAATTTGTGGGACGCGTAGTTTTCGCATGGAGAAAGGAAGAAATCTCCCGGCAATCTTTTATCTTTGATCATCGAGTCTTTCACTCGCCGAAGGTAAAAGTTCCGCGCGGAACCAGTGCTCTCTCCGCGCGATCGCTTAGAAAGGACTTCCTTGCTCCCTTTGCCGAACGCTGCGAGAATTGTTTCGCAAAACATCGACGTACCACCGGGCCCCGCTAATTAATAGCAAATAGAGCGAGGCAGCCAGTTTCCAGGAAAAGATAACGCGGTTCGAGCCAGATTTTCCACGCTGTAAAAAGCGGTCGATCACTTACGGCTTCCTGATCGACAAGCCGCGACGAGCGATAATGGCGAATTAGCAGGGGCAAGCCTGGAACGATGAAAATCGAACCTTTCGGCATGTCGCTTGGAATTTTCGGAACAGCCTAGAATTTCAGTTATCCGCCGCGATTTCTCTGCCTTTCTACCAGCCCAACGATACGACGGAGACGATTATCAGGATTCTACTGCTTTCGCGAGAAAAGAACGTGGTAAATTCTAAATCGACTGTTCGACTAAAGCGAGTTCTAAATACTTTGGTGTGGAAGAAGAAAATTCCGATCTTCTTCAAGATCTCGTGTATACTACGTGCATGTTCTTACCAGCAGAAATTGAACGATCCTCGTCGTAGTTAAAAATTATAGCTGGCTTAATCCGAATCCAATCAAGAAGCTGTTTCACTGAAAGGAACTGACGAGAGCATAGCAAGTTTCGAAAATCGACTACTGGATATCCAACGAAGTTTACCACGTAATATACATTCTACATTCCTAACTAAACATTACTCAATACTGGTTGCGACCATGCATCGCATCTGCTGCACGGGACAGTGAACATGTGAAGCCAAAGAGCCATAAAATTACCTTCCACCGCTTCTGTGCTAAACGCCTCAAATACAGCAACAACTATGGGTCGAGATCTGTGATCTGTGAAATCAAACGTGGCCACAGGGGTCTGTTTTCCATTCTAAATTGTGCCAACAGGTTGCATGGGACGAAAATTGGCTGACGAATTTAATCAAGCATTCGTCTTGCGTATCGGTAGAATTGTCGGCACGACGGTTCGACTTTGATCAGCAGTCGCTTCATGCTCCAAGGGAATATGGACTGTTGCACGCGTAAACCAATCGTTGTAGAAATTCTAAAGCGTGAGTCAAAGGCCTGGTTAGCCGTCGGATAAGAAAAGTGTCAGGGAGACGGAGAAAAAAGGTGGCACGAGCACTTGTCGGAGTGCACTTCGCTCGCGGGCCGGGTCGGGCCAGCCCGCGTATCGAATCCGGGTGAAGGTCTTCTCTTTCAGCCGCACTGGAAGCGGTCGAACCAGCCTCGCGCAGCCCGTCGACCGTTTTCAACACGCAGACGTCGTCGCACTGGGAAAAAAAATTCACGGCTGACATATTGCTTCACCTGTCGCACCGCGCCGCGATTCCAAATAATCGAGCAATTTGAAAAAGGGAGGCACGAGGCGAACAAATCATCGTCGCGATTAAATTGTCGCCGCGCGGCTTCTTACAGCGATTCTTAACAGTTAGCTGTTCGCTTTTTAATGGACCTTTCGGCGGGACCTTCCGCGTTTCCATTGCCAGCAGAAGCCACGGAGCAAAAACGCGAGCTGGTTTTTACGTTAATTGAATGCTCATTTCGTGTCGCGATTCAGAAATGTTTGTGCGTGGGCAGACACGCAGGTTTCCGGAGAAAAGCCAAGGATCGCGAGAGAACCGGGCCCGATCGATTGCAGACGGGCCTGCGAAACGAGGCCGGCTCGTAAATCGGAACGAAACGATACGACAAGCTTTACGACACGTGTAACAGCTGCGGCCGAGAGTTGACACACGTCCAGTTACGCAAACGCAATTATGCTTAACATCGTGGCGATCGTTGACTCGATCTGGTCGTCACAGTGCAGCTAGGAAGCCTGGCTGGATCGATCCTTTTAGGATGTCGGTGCTAACTTGGAACGTATGTAGAAAATTCTTTAAAAAGTCTCGAAAAGATTCAACGTAAATATAAGTCGTCATTCGATTACTCAGTCTTTGGTAACCGAGCGAAATAAATTGCTGTAATAATTATAATAATTGCTCAACGGAAAGACGAACGGATCTATGGGAAGTATATTAAAAAATGTTTTGAAAAAGTGGAAAATAAAGGTGAAAATGGTTGTGAACAGCGACAATTGAACGATAGTTGCGAAAATGGCCCGCCGTCCAAAGATTAATGCATGTAACGAAGATTTATCGCTACGATTTAGTCTAGCAGGGAATGCGTTAATCTGTTTGCTCCACTGAAACACGAAGTAGCTTTTACACGAGCGAGTCCAGAGAAAGAAGTAAATTGTAAAATCCGTTTCACATGCAAATCATACAAACTTAGAAAAGGAGGAACATGATTGTTTTACGACGCTGGCAACCGGTTTTGCCTTGGGGAAAAAGAATAATTCTACGTCAACACTCGCGACTGTGTTACCACACGAGATTCGCATCTACGGTATTATAAAATGACGGCGGAAATCACCAGCACAAAAGACTTTTTGCAAGGACGGATTGCGAATCCCCGACAGCCGGTCCGAATAAATTCCAATCGATAAGCACGGAGGCATAAACGCGTGTCTCGCTCGAAAGGTTGGTCCCAGAGACACTATCGTGTTAATGTGTTCGTCTACGCAACTATTGATTCTTTTCCGTGAAACGCTCTTTTTAGCATCCGATTCTTGGTAGCGCGCTGACAAATGGGATTAGCTGGGAACATTTGTCTTTCCTTCAATCCGCGGGACGGACAAAGTGTTAAAGGAAACGGGGAATGACCGTCAACGCTGCTTGACCAGTCGGCTGACTCACGCTGAGAACTTTTTCCCAGTCATTCCCAGCCTCCTCGCTGCGAAATGGGCATTCCTTGCACGCCACGAGAAAGAATGCGATTTTTCCTGGCGAGGTGAACAATTGATCCGCGATCGAACGGTAGTTCCTTCGCTTGGAAGCATTCCAAGCGTTATAAATAAACATTTGAAAACACGGCGAAGCGAAGATTTCGGCAGAGTTAAACAGCGTTTGCAATTTACAAGAAGGGTGTCAGCCTCTAGAGCACAAGCTCGAGAATCCAGTCTGAAATCAATTGAGTACCAAGAGATAATTGGACCAAGTTTTACAGGGAAAAAAAGACTATCCAACGTAAAGTCTCCGATCAGTGTTGGAACTTGGATCAACCTATGTCTCTGAAGTTAATGATTCAGCCCGAAGTCAATGGGGTAGCCGAAGATAAGCGCATCTGTTTCATGAAGTTATCTGTTGTTTTGAACGCGGGGTCCCTCTCCCGGTCTATAAATTGCTCTAGCCCGTCTGCCCGGTCACAATGGTGTTAGCCGCGGAAGAAAGGGGATGTCCAGTTGCCGTCGGGAGAGGCGATTCATTATTGGAACAAGCCAAGAGAAAGAGAGCCGGTTATCTCCCGAGCGAGCCGATCGATTCTCCCATTACGCAAACAACGTTATATTCCCGGCGTATCTTCGAAATGGTCCGCAACTGAAGAAAACACGATTAGTATCGTGCTATCCGCTTTGTAATGGACGATGAGTAATTAGAGCTGTTTTGGCACGCCCGGGAGCGCTGCCACTGACACTCGGGGCGATGCCATCATCGAGACGAAAATATGGTCGGTGACTCAAAAATGCTCGCGGGAAAGTCATCGGATTAAACTCTCTCTCCCCTTTCGAGAAGGTTATCCAAACGACTCTATGGAAAGAAACACGGCACTGCCCTAATCCGAATTTTGTCCGAGAATAGGACTGCACAGTAATTGTTTCGCATCGGTTGCATCGTTTGTCATTTCGAAATGAAATTCGGAATGATTTTGGTATAGATCGATAATTTTTCTGATCGTTAATTTCTATTGCAAAATTATCGCGGTCTTGAGAATGGAGGAAGTTGGACGGAAAAGGCGTTAGTTACTTTCTCGGAAAGCTTTCACGAGCCGCCTCGTTAATTCGTTTAAACGTCACGCTCGAGGAGAAGACTGTGGCCAGTGATTTCTCCAAATCTAAACCGTTGGCCGAGGCTCGATGATTATCGCCGACACCCTCGAGACGATTCTCGGCGAACTTGAGGGCGACGAATCCTCGCCGATTATGCGAAGAAACGGCGGTGGTTCAATAGGGGCAACGGAGTCTCGCGATTCGTCGGGGGACTTTAAAAATATACGATGACATCACTCGGCCGAGAGCAGATCGTGTGTTTTGACGTCATCTCTGCTGTCACGCGACCTGAACACGTCTGCAAGGACTGTTTCCAGCGTTCTTGATCAATCGAATTACCGATGGGAAATCAGTGAAACTTCTCCGATCGTCGGAAAACAGGTTTACAAGGGCATTGAATGAGACACGTTCGAACTTGTCGAGATTTTTCTTGACGTTTTCAGGTAAAGTAGAGAAGGGACGAGGTATCGGCGAACGAGTTCTGTTTGAATTGAACCGGGAAGAGACACACCCTCGTCTGCCCGTCACACCCTCGATTTATAGCAGCTTTCGATCGAATGTGCGTCACTAAAGCCTGCCATGAAATTAAACCGATATGCCGAACCCATCGATCAACGAATAACATTTTATCTTGACAAAGAGAAAAAGACGCTCCACAGCTGGACAGTGTCAACAAATTGTTTACTACATGTGGAATTAAAATCCTAATCGGAACGATGACAGCATCGAATTCTGGCAGACCGTACCCAGAAGTCTTTATTTAACGCATCGAATGCCGTTCGTACACGGCGATGCTACAATAGTTTTTGATCGTGTTGGTAAAGGTTGTAGGATTCATAGAACATCGTAGCGATTACTTTTAACTTCCAGCTCCGGTGTCGTTAACCATATTGCTTTGCATCGCGATTTGCTCCCGTACAACCGCCGCCTGTCGTTTCTGACATGGCTATGATGAATGACGATTGTAGTACGCATCCGCATTGCTATCGGAGGTTGCAGATTTCGCGTACCATGTTTGTTATTCTTCTGGCGTTTTATAGCGAACGCGTTCTCGTGAATGGCTTGCTATTGTATACATTACACGCGTACACAATCGGGCCGAGCATCGCGGCGTACGTGGCAAGCAGTCTTCCAATGCTCATAACTGGCCCGCGGATTTTCAGAGCGAGTAACATGCGCGAACAGTTCCTGTGCAGTTGTTTAGTGCACACATTTTCTCAATTACCACTGCGCTCCTCTTACAAAGCAGCGCTTGTGCTTTGGTCGCCACGCGAAGTGGAACTTCTATTTTTCAACACTTGCACTAGTTATCTCTTCGCGCGGACACTGTCTGTTAAATTTCTAGACGTCTTTATCGTGTCTGCGAGCCAACGTTTCAAGTGTGCGTACTCCTTACTTTCCTGCGGTCTTTGACCAAATAGTTAACGTCAGAGTGTGACAAGAGGCCGCGTGCAGATGTCCGAGCATCAAATTCTGACAAGGAGACGATCACAATTGCTTCCGAGAGATCGCAAATTCCATATTCTAACTCCCATACGTAAGAATTATAAATGAAAAACTAATTGATAATACAAATTAATTAAATACTTTGTAATTAGTTGTCTCTTTTATCATGCATCGAAGATCGAAGATCGGATATGGATGCAAATGGGGGTCGGGCGAGGTTAACAAACTCCATGAAATTCCTGGCCCAGAATTCACCTCGGTAATCGCGTGTAAACCGGTACGAGGCATCGTAGGAGGCGCTCAGAATTTTTAATGACCGATGATAAGGCGGGGACATTGACAATCTGGTAACCCGCAACACCTACGAAACCACTTATGTCTCGAGTCTTGATTTGTTCCCGACAACCTCCGCGCGAACCGGCTAACGTGATTCAACCGTCCAAACTATCCAACGATTTATTTGCCAGGAAATTGTGCGGAGGGTTCGCAAAGAAAAAAAGTGATTGTTGCGTCACTGGGTTGTTCACCCACACGCAGTTTGTCCTACATCCTACGTGTACCCTCGCGTCGCGTTAACACGACTCGCAAGTCCGTCTAAATGGGATGTCGCGAAACCGTGTTTCCAGGTTACCTAAAATTCCCGCTGAAATTCCTCGTTATTAATTCCCCGGTTCAGCGAACGCGCGATCCGGCATTTGCATCGTTTATTAACAGTTTGCCTCGTTGAACTCGTTTCGAGCGGTCTAATCTAATCTTTACCTAATTCTCAGGACTGAAACTGTCTTTGAAGCTCGAAACAACGTTATGTTTGCAAAACGGTAAAGAAAAATTCATTCGATATCTGTAATATTACTTTTACAAGTGTCTCGACAGAATGCGTAGGTTTCGATAGAATCGACATCGATTTACCAACTGTTATATTATGTACCATTGTCTCGCAAGAGAATTAACTGTGCACAAGAAAAGTAGCAGATTCATGCTACAAGGTGAGTCCGGGCTTGCCGTAACGCGACTCGTTTATACAAAATTACAACAGTTCAAATGTCGACGATTTGTGGAAACTCGGAAATTCTATGTACGAAGATTGTCTAGAGGCCGCTGTATTTAGAATCCATAATTTTTACGTTTTGGGATACCAGTGGTTGACGATTAAGTGCATTCTACGTTACGGGGCATCGAGAATACGTGGGCAGAAATAAGTTTCGAGGCGGCGACGGGATGTAATTCCTGGGCTGCGGTTCAGGGCGGAAGCTTAAAGAGGAAAACCGCTGAAAACCGTCCGCATTCCTCCGTTCCGTAAAAGTGAACCGGTTTGAGAGGGTGTCGCGCGAGTCTCCGTAACAGCGATCCATCACCGAACCGCTCGCTCCACATAACGTTCCTCTCCGCCTCGGTATGTTAATATGATTCATAAGTGGTCTAAATAGGATGTCGCAAAGTGGGGTCAAACGCGGCGACCCCCAAGCGGCCGGGCTCTTTCTCCCGATGCACTCTGGGTCATAGAATATCGAGGACCGATTGAATGCGTCCGATGCGGACGATTGTAAGTCAGTTTTTTCTTTTATGTTAATTTCGAGCACCGCGAAATGCCTCGGAGCAAATATTCGGCGAGCCCTGGCTGAATTACGTCGGGCAAATATATCTATTTATCAACCGGACGACGATAAGCTATCGCAAAACGTTGGTTGCTTACCGAAATGTCTGGACGCAAGGCACGCGTTCCGTCGTTGACTTCTTGTCACCGCTAATGTCACCGCGATAATAAACGATTTCGCTGGTACATAGCGCGTCCGTAGATCGTCCGGCAAGCGATCCTCTAAACACGAATCCGATAATCTTTTCGACCGCAAGAAATTCAATTATCGCGACGGCGAGAAGTCTTGCGATGGATCGAACAAAATATTGTCACGAAATCCGCGTCGAACGGAGTTCACGAAAGAATTGTGCGCGTTTCTGGCAGGTCGGCGTTATCTACGCTCCGGTTTGCTAATAGCTCATTCCAAGCTTATCAGCAATTTTGCAGACTCTATCTGAGAGTATCAACGGTATACCATGAGAAAAGTGTAATAAATGGACTATTACGTGGCGATAAGAACCGTTCCGCGCGCCGCCTCGCTCGTTATACGGCACGAGGATCGACATCGCTTGTCCAGGAAGAGTTTACGCGCGAGAAAAACGAGAAACCTGAAGAATAGCGGCGCAGAGGACGAATCGGATTCCGTGTAATTTATTTTTGCGCAAGCCCGACCGCCGCATAATCGAGCGTTGCGTATGCGACAGGATACAGCGGGGCTTCTGTCTGTAATTAACCGCGTTACAATAGTGTTACAACTATTTAATAATGTATCGAGCGTCGCGAACGGTAGCCCACGGGAAATGAACGAAGAATTGAATTACAAAGTAACTACTCTATACACGGTGTACCCGTGTGTCCCGCCAAGGCGTCGCCGATTAGCGAAACAATATCGCAACGATTGCAAAGGCCGCGATGCAGAAAAACCTGCGAACAAGCGTTCATTATCGCCCTAATGGCCCGTTAATTGACTCGCTTCGTCGACCGCCTGAATCGAGAGGCTGCATCCGAGCGGAGTCGATCGTCAACAATTTTCTGTCCACATAAAATTCGCCTCCCTTCTTCTAATCTAGAGTTGCCATAATCTTCTTCTCGATCGAACTATCTTCCTTTTGGAAATAACTCAATCTAATCTGCTCTGTCATCTGATTCGACCTATCGCATCGTCGATTTCGAACTCAATGTAGTATCTCTCGCTTTAAAAAGAAAAACATGCATTCTATCTTCGAGTGGATGATGTCACGCCGCGTTACATGCATTTTCACGTTATCGATACAACTCGTTCTCGCGAACGATGGACTCTAGCTCCACTTTCGCGCGGCGATAGTTCCGCGTAACTGTAATATGCGATCCCGAAGCAAAAATTTCACGATCGTAGCGCCGAATGCTACCGAACCTATGTTTCGATATTCGAATCGAGTGTTGGCTCTTCATCGAAGACACAACAAGCCTCGTGACGAATTTACCGAGCTCGTACGATAAAACAAAACGATTCAGGCTGACATATTTTAACTTCAGAAGTTTGAAGTGCCGTCTTCTGAAAGACGTTTTTAATGCACACTTTGACTAGAAACACCGTAAACCGACCTTGATGCTTGGTTACATATGACTCATGCCGCCTGGACAACTCTTACTCGAAACTAACATGCAACAATTAATTCCTGCATTAATTACAGTCAACGATCGGTTACGACACGCCTGACGAGCCCATTAGCAAACGAGCCGCGTGAAACTCGAGCCAGCCTTCTTATTCCACCGGCGATACACCACGAGAAGTCTCGGGCCATCGAATGCATCCCGATTAGATGCGTGTCAATCAAGAGGAAGTCAGGTCTCGACCGAACTCTTACCCTTCTTCAGCACTTTCTGCTTGAGTTCCTGGTCCCTCTTGACCCCGTTACTTTCACTCGCTATAAAACTCTCGCTCGTCTTCGACTTCATTGTCCCTGCTGGTCGCTGTCGCGTCGTTGCGTAACACTCCAGCGTCGTAAAATTGACTACACCTCTTCCCTTTCTCTTCGCCGATAAGATAAACAGAAATTATCGGGATAAGGAGCTACGTCGTGGTTTAAAATCCAATAGTCGTGCTATTCCCGTTCGGTTCGATTTGGCGCACTTAGTCGCGATTCTATCGTTTACCGAGCACACGCGATATCATCGGCTCGACTGCCGATCACAGACTGACGGAGCGCCGGAGAATCGAGACCGGCGTGGCCCGGACCGGTGCGGCGCGGGGATTCATGCCACGGCACGGGTCTCGATTGTCAAGCCGCGCGGCTTCTCTGACGTTTACTTTTCACGGCCGTCGTCGATGTGATTGCGCGGTCGAGATCCTGCGAGAGCGACAGCTTCGTGACAGCTGCTGTCGATCGGGATCGGTGGCCAATTGTTTTCCTCTCCGAGGAAAAATCGGTAAAATACCTGCTTCCGTCCGTTATGATTGTTCCTAGAAATCTCTAGACTTTGTCAATATTCAAATTGCTATGACTTTGTAAAAACAAGTTGCGGTATAATTCTTCTTCAATTCTACGATTCTTATTTTGTCGCAGTATTTCATATAATATAGCAGGCAAATAGCTGGAAACGACATGACTTTTTTTGAAAAAGCTACGTATTAAAATGTTTACAACACATTGCAAAATTTGTTAGATCTTAACGTACATTTAAAGATCGGAACCTCCGCTTTGCAACGACCCCATAAACATCTCAGAACGATTATTTACTACTTTATTGTACCGATGATAGGTCAGGTTAATCTTCGTTTTAAATCGTCGAGAAATCTCGAAATAAATCGTTAATGCGTTTTGCAATTTGCCGAGCCATTACAGATTTGATGACCGCTCGTAGAATTCTATCTGATAAGGTCGCGCTGTTTGGAAGTAGCAGAGTCCGTTGCGAACGACGGAGGCTATTCGGGTGCCCGTCGATTGGCCGACGACTCGCCGTTGCCTTCCTGGCGGGGGCAGAAACGAGGCGCTAAGGGGGTCACGAAACTCGACGCTACGGAGTACGAACACCGTAGTGGAAGATCGGTACTGAAAAAATCGGTAAGATAAAGTTTCGCCTGGATTACCTTCGGGCCAGCGCAGTGGCAGCACGCGAGAACTTTTCGGTTGCGTAAATAAAGTCTTTGATTCCTAGGTATTTCTCGGCGGCGTCTACAAGCTCCTGTAACGCATACCAACGCTATCTGAAAGAAGATAAGGCCTGCGCGGTGTTGGATTCCCTTCTCGATGCACGTAGATCTCGTAACTGCATGCAGCGGAGCGCGGCTATAGCCATATGCTGTGATTATGTTTACATCATACGACATCGAGGTTCGGTCTACGAAGGAATCGAGGTAAATTCAACGTTTTGCGGCGAGAAGTTTAACAGGTAAGTTCCCTTTGGTTTGTCGGGATGAAACTACCCTTTAGAAGTTAGCCTCACTTCCATCCCCGGATCACCTGCCCCCGACTTTTCAATTCCTTTCTCTCGAACAATGTAATTAGCGACTCTGTAATCAACTTTGCGACAAAAATCGTTCTTCCCATTGTTAAACGCGGGCTTGTTGAGCCTTGATCCGAGGGGCATTGCGCAAGTAACCGGCCACCGAGAAAGTTACGGTCAAAGTCGAACTTTTCGATTCAGCTCCGGAATTCCTTTGATGATAACGAGCTAACGGACTGCAATCCGCCGCCCTATCCGGCACAAGCATCCGCATCTCAAGGCGAACGTCTGCCGGTGACACAAAATTTATATGACCTCCCGAGTCCAAGACGCTGTGTTGGTTCTCGACCCGATGACATCGCCCCGGCTGCGCGGAATCTCGACTGCTTTCGCAAACGTGACCGGTCGCGGACGAGCCCATCCATGGTCTCTTCTCGTTATGCATTAATTAACCGATAACGAGCCGCACGGAGTGGATGTTCCCGCAATGGCTTGCAGCGTCGATCTGCGGAGGTCTCGAGAATCGGGAAGAGTGTTTTCGTGTTCCCGGTTATCTCATTCAATTGCCTCGTTTTCTCTTGGATCTTAAGTAACGCCGCCGTTGCTAAAGAGATAATTAGTCTTACGTTCGACCTATTATCAAGGGTATTTCGAGGAGAAGGGGAGAAGAATGAATCGGGTGAACGCGATACAAGATCTACGACCGCACGAAAACAGCCTGGAGGGATATCGTGCAACTAAATATATATAGCCGATTAGAAACAGCTTGCGTTTCTACTACGTTCCTACAACGCACAATCTCAGCCATAAGGCCCTCTTAATTCGTCAGCTTTTTATTTAACGGAACACGTCTTCCAATCTCTCTAGTCTTCATAATCTATAACATCGTCGTATGTTCGTTTTACCGATCGCTGATCGATCGGAGTGGCGATGCTCGAATGTTTGCAATACCCGTCCGTATTCTTTATCGAATGGTTATCCCAATTCGTCATTAGGCGATACCTTATCTCCAACTCAAAAAAAACCACACTTGATTCGAGAGTTTCGCGAACCTCGTCTCCCTGCCCCCTATCTTGTTTAACGTCTTGTCGGGCAGAGGACACGAAGATTGCATAAGACATCAATCCGTTTAGCCGCTGCGGTGTCCGATGGCCGCAATCCTTCCGGCGCGGCGCTCTCATTTTGTCGCTTTCAACTTGTCCCACTGATAAGCACGTTTGTTAGCCTGCTCACAGAAAATTCGCGTGGGCTCGTTTTCCGGATTCTGTTACACGCGCGGCGAGCGTAATTGATGGGAGCTAATTGGACACGTAGTCGGCTGCTTCTCGGGATTGGTGCACCCTCGTCTCTTCCGGTTTTTGTGTTCGCCCGAGATTTCTCTTTTTCTTTGATCCCGCACTTTCGCTGCTCGGTACAGTGATCTCGGTGCTTAGCTTTTTATTAAATTTTGAACTGCTTTCCGTCGGACTCATAGCAGCAGAGCACTATGACGACAAAACAAATGAATATTCCAAGGTAATTGTATCTGCTTATCAGATAATGAGCAATGCTTCCCTAGTATTTCGCGAGTTACGTAACCAAGGAGTCACATTACGTCTGGTACGAAGACTTCCTAGCAGGACCTTCGCCGACCAGTAACCCGAATACAGTAGGTAGGTAGGTGAAATATCGATTCGCGGATAGTCTGGCGAAAGGACACTAGTCTCGCGTCCACCGTTCCTGGAAAACGGTGGCCTTTTATAACGCTTTGTCCTTTCAAAGTTCTCCCAAAGCGTGCGATCTTTCAATCGTTATGATTTTAATGTCCTAGCCTCTCCATGACGTCTACGGGAAATTGTGAAAGTTTTATCGTGTTCTAAAAACGGTAAGGAATGTTTTCCAATGCGAAAGTATATATATATATATATCCACGAACGAATCTTCGGATGCTTTTGTAAAAGCTTTTGTTCGGTTTCGGGATGCGAACACCCCATCGGTTATGAGAGCAACGCGTGCGTTCTAATTGCCGCGAGATTTCCTACCGGGGTTCGTCTTCTCGTTAACGAGCATCGCAGAAAGGCCGCAACGGAGAGTCCTGGTGCATTTCGCCGCACGAGATTTTCCCTTCCGGTTAGCAGCGCAGCGTGAATCGAACGCGAGCGGGGGAGGGTGGTATATCGATCTGCAGCGGTTGCAGTTTCGCTGAAAGGCGGCGATGTAGTAGACGACACTCCGAGGGCGAGACCCTTGTGCCAAATGTATGTCAATATACAAGGGACGCGAAACAGAAAATCAATAGCATTCGTCGATCGGTGAATTATTTAGAGCGCAGCCGAAATGCACCCTCGCTCCGCTGAAATAACACGCTGCGATTCCAGGAAGCACAGTGGCACCGTGCTAAACCACTCGCGTTCTACTTTCATATTGGACTGCAGGCGGCAACAGCTGCGCCTCGTTCTACCGGCGAATAGTTTACGAAAATCCGGCGAGATCGATCGGACGATTAGGCGAAAAACTCGAGTGGATCGACACAATTTCCCGCGGCACAGATAACGGACCGATCGTACTTGAGCAAAGTCAATATCTCGAGTTAATGGACGCATCTGGCGGCAACGGGAAATTAAGGACAGTTCATTAAACGTGTCACCGTATTTGCACACGCTTTCACCGAACGATGTTAATCGTATTTGAGGATGAATCGAGCGTATATCTACCGCTATCGAAGCACGGGTCTCCTGGCTCAGGGTGCAATCGGACGCAATTGTCTCCCTATGGAAGAGAGAAAATCCTGTGCGGTTCGGTAGGATAATCTTCGTGGCAGGATGCAGCGCTTACGTCGCCGCTCCTCGCAACGCTGCGTGCGTATTGAAGCGCGCACTCGACGCATCGTGCAAGGCACGGTGGTTGCGTGGGTAGAACGCATAATTGCACGGACAAATTTACGAGCGTGCCGTACGCAGATACTGTCCTGTAACTACTGGTGCACGCAGCAGACGCATTCGGCCATTGCCGATATTTCAGGCGATTAGAATATTGTGTCGCATCATCGCGAACCAATAATTTATGCGGATTTTCATTAGGTGGACTTGCAGCCGCAAATGGTACATACAAATTATGTTTTCTGAATCTTTCGATCGATCATGATTGTTCCATTATTTTTCAACGTAAATATAATAGAACATATCATATCCATAATGTCCATGAAGTAAATTTTCCTGCTGATTAGTCGTGTGCTAGTCATACATGCTACAAAACTAGGCCTAGTGGCCCCAGAGGAGAAAAATCAAAATGCATCAGGATAATCATGCAAGTCAATATATGATCGAAGGAGGATTAATAGCAGGATATTTAACGGAATGGAAGTTAAAAATGTGTAAACTGGGTGTAGATTTACTGTAAAGAAAATTCCAGTAGGACTGTTGTCGCATCACGCTGGCCAACCTTACTGCTTAGAAAAATCCGTCACCTTCTGACCTAAAGAAACAAAGTCCCGTGACCCAACTGTTAGGTAGAGAATTCCAAGCGTTTCAACGCACTAACTGGATAGAAAAAAAACAATGGCCATTTGACAGAAATGAAAAGTGAGTCAAGGAGGTCTATGCATAGGACATGGAGGAGGGGCTGAGGTCTCGTGACCAAGCGACAATTCCACACCGGTGGAACGTCTCTAAAAAGGTGTAATCGGCGTTCGCATTCTAGCCATGCGGGTAGGAGTTACGCAATCGGGTATGACACGCTGGAAAGCCGAGAGGAGGATGCACTTGCTTCCGTTTTCGCGTTTCGAATCGATGTAACCTAGCGCGAGAGGTATAAGCGAGAGAAAGAAAGAGGGGGGCAGGTTGTAGAGTAGAAGAACGAACACACAGAGCACAACGAGGGGTTTTTCCTTGGCGTTGGTTTGTCAAAGGTGGCGAGCCTAGGCGAGGAGGAGATCGAAGTTGATGCGGAACGTTCGGTAGAATGCAGGTCAGGCTCGAGCAGCGGGGAAAACAAAATCGAGAGGAAAAACAGCCGGCGCCGAGGTGTACTAAACGTGTCCGGCTCTCTCGGGGCTAGGAAACGTCAAACCGATGGATCCATCTATTTATAGAGGCCCCGGAGTCGGTTTAGCGGGTTACGATCTTCGCGGAAAACATTCGGCGTGCACGAGGGAAGAGAGAACGGCATCCCGTGAAAATCGGGCGGAAACCGCGCACGATACAGGGGCGTACCCCACGCACACCCACACATCAGCAGCGGTCGCACCGACACGCTCTCTCGTACTTTTCGATTCTTTGACGAAAGGATGATGAGAATGAGAATGAGAGAGCACACGGGGCACGCGCGCGCGCGTTCACGCGACACGTACTCCGCGCGGGCACACGCATACATATACACGTCGGTACGCTCTCAGTGGCGGAGAACGAAGCCACCGATGGAAAGAGAGAGATAGGGAACCTAGCCGGCATTCGCTACTCGGTTTCCGCCTTTTACTCACCCATCTTTACGGCCGTGTGCCAGCTACGCTGTTTTCCGATCACGGTTCGTCGCAGACGATGAGTTACACGATCATATTATAGCACTGGCCACGAGTTAAATTGGCACGCGCGCAGGGTTTCACTTAGGAAATCACGGGGAACGCAAGAGACCTTCTCACCACCGAACGCTCGACGTCCGACATTGTAGTGGCGAGCGAGTGCCCATACGCGCATGCGCGACTGCCCGCTCACTGACGCGACAACTCTTCGGATTACCCTGATCTTATTTACCGGAGAATTTCGTGACAACGAACATATTTGTGACTTTTATCGATACACATTGTCTACTTTAGTTACACTGAGTATTCCTGAGAATTTGCATAGCTTGTTTTGTTTAATTTAAGAGGTTTTCGGGTTGATTAATTGCTGTGGCCGCCGAAGATGGCGTTAGATGCAGGTCACCAACAGGACGGCCCTGGTCCCCGCCATTAACAGTTCCAAGTCGGAAGCGGGGAGCTTTGACTGCTTCGAGTTTCTTTGAATTTGTGAATAAATTACTTCCGAGTCCCAGGCAGTGTAATTATGATTTCATGTAAATTACTAGGTCTTTAATGTGAGAAGCAGCGACGATAGAAATAAGAATTCGTGGGAAATTGAAATGATGAGCCGGTGTTGACGAAATTGATCAACTGTTGCAGTGCCAATTCGAAATGGTGAGTATACATTAAAAAGTAAACTTAGTAACCATTATTTCCTGTTGTGTATAAAGTGCCGTGTTGAATCCATCAACTGGTTGTCATTTGAATTTATATAAATGTAATGTAAAATAGTCGAAGATTGTTGAATACCGATTATTATTAAGGGTTTTAAAATTAAGACATGGCGGCAGTTCTGAAATGATATGTAGCAGTGTTCGAACGAAATATTCTCTTATTTCGAATGTCTTTGTTGCTTAATTTTCTAGCATATTATCAGTCCACTAGAATCGTAACGAGATTATTGTTAAGGTATTGTTTGGCGTTTCTTATTGAAGGTAAAAACTGCAGTTTGATTGCATAGAATTATCGGACAATTATGCACGGGAAAGTTGCGCAGGGACATATACAGGAAAGTTGTGTGCGAACAATTTAAACGATACCTTTCCCGGTTTACAACATTTTAAAATATTCGTGAAGTTAGTAAAGTATCCACATACTGCAAATCTGCTTCACTTGCGCAAAGAAAATTGAAACGTCAAATAATCTGGAAGACACTCTTTTCTTACATAATACTAGATTAATTATAAGATTTTGTATAGCATATGACTGCGGAAATAAATGAAATCCGGAAATCATTTTTATAATTTCATATGTTCATAGAGTGTAGTTTTACAGTGATCAAACTGTGCAACTGTCGATAATGTAGATCACAATATAATTTACCACAGATAAAACAGACAAGAAGTCTACAAAATAATTTTTAGGTAACTGTAAGTTTACGTTAATTTTTTTTAACTCAATTTGCATTTAAACACGATTTTACTATTTCAATCTTAGATCGTTGTACTCCTGAAACACTATAAATATTCAGAATCTCGATATCTCTCAATGGTAAAAATGTTAAATAAATGTCCAATATTTACATACAAACTAATGTTAAAAGCAATAGCATTGTTGTGAATCTCTGTTATTGTTGAACAAAATTGTGTAAATTCTTTTTCTCATTGCACATTTCCATGAAGGCAACGAATCTACTAGCCCCCATCGCCAGATGGCGCCATCGCATGGTTGTTCGGCTCGATCGAACGTCGTCATCACCATTTTTCAATTAGACAAGTAATCGAACGTATCCGGGCTTCGCAAACAATTTCCCTGCTCGTTATAACGACGATATAACGCACGTAATATCCTAATTACAGAAAATACCAATATTTCAACACGGTATCCAGCTGCAATCTCGTTTTTGCTGGCTATCGCTTCGCGAACAGCGGCAACGTCCTAACTGTAGTTTTCCCTATAACATTAATCACGCAAGTTTTTACGGTGGATACGTAAATAGAATGTGTCGGACGCGACAGACTCGCAACAGCGTTATTTCTCGCTTCATTACTCGCTAATTTGTAATTTCTGATGATTGCGTGTCTCTTCGTCCATACGGCGAATCACGTACCGAAGAAGTTGAACGTCATTCGGCACTGTAATTCGGTACAACGCGGACGAAACATTATCCTTCGTTATGTTTCAATTCAACATCGATTCGTCGCTCATCGAACCATTTACATCTGACCTCGGTCGTTTCTCGAGATCATCGTGAACGCTGACTTTCCCAGACGCTTCGTCGATTTCCCATCGTCCCTGAAAAGAGAAAATGCGTAGTTCCGGTCGTGGGACACGGTCATTCTCGGTGCGTCGTCTTCTTGTTTCTCACAAATTCACGGAAACGCGGGGTCCGAGAAGAGAACCGTAGATATCGGCCAGCGCATTAAACGGAGTCGCTCCGACGAACCGTAAAATTAGGTAGCATCGTTATCGAAACATCGAACAGGAGTAATGAAGACCCGAGGCAGATCAGACTGGGCCACATACAACTTCGATGGCTCCGATAAATGCCAGTCGTGAATTTCTCTCCGCTTCGAATTGCTCGGGACCGTCGCTGATTGACTCGTTTCAGCATGAAACCGATCGCTAACAGTCAATTGAAACCGCGATCTCTTTTATTTGTGGCACAGAATTTCAATCTCGTTCGCATAATATATTGCGAGTCGATGCGAAGAAAGGGTAGCATTTTATTAAGAGATTCCAGACTAAGTTAGCGGTCGCAATTCCGATACACTCGGGCACGTGAAATTAGCTTTCCGCGGTGTCGGCGGCGTCGCTATTATCATTCGCGGAGAGATCGAAGGCGGCTGTATTCACTCGGGACATGCAACTCGGATAGCATGCGATCAGCTTGGCCTATAGCGAAGACCGCCTGAAACACGATACGGGTTTTACCGTCTCCGGATCTTGATGTCGTGTCACCTGGGTGATCGCTCGCTTTCTAAATTCAAAGATGACGAGATCGCGATGCGTCTTCGTTAATTCTCGCCAAGATAGGGGATCACGACATCCTCCCCGACGAGACCGTAGCGACGATGCAGCGGCGGCGCAGCGACGGTGCAGCGACGGGGGAGTAATGGAAGATGGTTAAAAAGACGGCGATTAGTCAAGCGAAATCGTCCATCACGTCTGAACATACGAGGAACACATGCGGTCTAGCCTCTGCCGCACCTCTCGAAATAGAGGGAGAACCGAAAGTGCAGAGTTCTTTTCGGCTAACCGCCTACTTAATTAAAACAACATTAAGCCAACCGGCTTACGCCGCTCTTCATCGAGCGTGTAGCGGACAGACGAACCGCGAAACACCAGAGAGAAGACGACGAAGCTGCGCGACGGTGGAAGGAGTAACCGAAACGCGACGCGCTTGGGACGTACACGAGACGAGACTCGGCGAGAAGCTGCGTCGTAGAGCTGTTAAATCTCGGCTGTAACTGTTGCCGGTTGCGCGGCTCCCGCGCCGCCTCATAAACTACGTTCCTTATTAAATTATGTGCGTTTGGACGTCCGCTCTTGCCCGAGCGTTGCTTGCCCTCCCCAGTCTTGGGCCTGACCGTTTGCCCTCGGCCACCGGTCGGCAAGCCCGGAATAGCCGGACCTGCTAATTTTGAACGATCCTCTATGATCTATCCTGGTCAGGCAGGTGTAACTCTTCTCCCAAAATACCTAATATTGCTATTTCTAGAATCTACTTCTGCACTAAGCATAAGAACGAATTGAGCATAGAGCACTGCTCAATTGGGAGCTGGAGCAACTAAACCACGCCCGTTCGGACCAGTATACACAGAGAGGGGGCAAGATGGATGTTACTACTTCTCGCATTGTGAAATATAGATACGCTTGTGATACTGAAATTCCTTAATCCAGGCATAGCTTGGATTACCCTTTGGGTCATTGACCAGCCGACAACTGAACCACGCCCATACGGAGCAGTCTGCTTGGAGCGAGAATATATGCAACCTTTGATCGCTGACATTTCTACTTTGTATTCAACAGTCTCCGCCAACTGATTGTACATCTTCTTCCTTGCCCAACCGAGTTATCTTATCTCTGGAATCGTGTCTGGCAGCGATTCGCGAGAGTTTCGGATTCGGTTCAGGACATGATCAAACGTGAACGACGGCTCCGTTGTACTGCCGTGCCAGGATAATTACAGCATGAAGTACGTCGAGGGCTCCGAGAGATCTATTTGGACAGCCTAGCCGTATGGATTCTCCGGTCGTTTGTTCGCGCTTGCTTGACAGACTGAAATATGCTCACGGTATCGAGAAAGTTTATCCCGGTAAAAATCGGAGTTTATATCAACGTGACTATGGCAACTGGGCAGGAGGTAATGGCCGTCAAACGAGAAACAGCGGGTTGTCAGCGCAAGCCAACCAATTAAGTGCCGATGAACAAATCACGAGAGCCTCCGCATCCGTCAGTTGCGATGGCGACCTATCGCGGCATTAAATGGCGCGATTCGAACGCGCAACAGCCGCGTCCTTATCGGCCATGAATTTTTTGCCGCGTTCCTTCGAACGTTCCTATTTCCTAGTCGCTAACCTTTGGATATCGCAGACGAGTCGATTCCTCTGGCCCGCAGAATCGCTCTTTCTCCTATTTAATTTAATTAAATTCGGCGAGATCGGAGTGCGAGCTCGCGCGAGCGGACGCGGATTTAAGCCAAGAATAATTTGAAGTAGACACGCGCAGCGCATCCGAAGTGGAAACACGCGAGCACGCGCTAGCCAATTAAGTGCGATGCTGAAGACGAAAGGGTGAGAAATGACCGTGACACTTAGCGGTCTTAAGTAGCAAGATTTAGAGGCGACAGGTGCCCCGATAACATCCAAGGCAGATACCCTCGCTCGTTTTCCATCGACCCTACGAAGGAAAAACACTGGCAGCCAACTGCTATCGTCTTGAACGCGTGCTAGAGCATACCCACATATTGTCGGTTTCCTTAATTGAATAAAACAGTGTCTTTTGTGCGGTGAGACGTAGAGCTGTTGCGAAAAGTCGAGGGATTTTTCATCAGAAATAACCCCCGTATAATGTGTTAATAATAAGCGTTTGACGCAGCGCCAACTGTCTCGCGTTACGCTTCTTCAAGCAAATTACCACGAAAGCTGTCGCAGAACCGCGGAACGAACCGCAAAATTTTCACCGGGCTTAAACGAGACTCGTTAACTATTATAAGCCGTTTCCTGACGGAGGGAAGATACATTGTAACAGGGGGTAGCAAGAGCCATCGATGAGGAACGCGAAAGAGAATTAGTACATAGATGTTTATAAGTTCATGGTTTTGCTCTCTGGATGACAGCAGCACCATATTTGTAATAATATGTGTTATTGAACGGAGAAACAACGGTGAAAAGAAATAAGGGGGAATGGCCATCGAGCGCTGCATTTCATCAAGTTCTTTCGTTGAAACGAAGCGCGAGACAGGTTTCATGAATAAAAGAGACCTGTGTTCATTTTATAGTAATGTAGTGTGTACATTGGTGTAATGGTACGGGTCTCCTAGCGGCAACGTTGAAACGGATCGATATTGCAATTAATGGATGCTTTAAACTTTCCAAAACAGCAAATAGTCGGTTTAAAACGAAATTCAGCAACGAATTTTCTCAGTCTCTATCCGAACAGTTGAGCACGAATCCATCGTTGGAAGAATGATGGAGTTACAAAAACAAGAATTACGTATCATCGCAGAGAGTATTTAGCGTACTGTTAAGGGGCTCAGCGAAGCGTAGCTCCTTGAGGAACTCGTGGCGCGTTCATTCTTGCCGGGGACATAATGGCCGGCGCACTTTGTGTCCCGATAAGTTCTTAAAGGAACCAGTAATTGCCGTTCTGTGGGCTCCGTTGAATGCGCGAAAATTATGGGAACCTTTCCGAGGGCTCCTCGTCCCATTACGCGATTCGTCCGCGCCATTGTCGGCCGAACGGGATTAATCGTCTCACCGGCAACACGCCGCAAAACTTGAAACGGATCGAAATTGCCGGCCGCACACGACGACTGTCCGAGGCTCGTTAATTTATGCGAAATGCTTCATTCGAGGGAAACGCGAGCGTGTTCGCGATATCTACCCCAGACATCGGACGGCTTGCGTTTCGCAACGAGATCCCAGAACGCGAGTTCCGAACGTGTTTAATTGGCCGCTGCACTCGGTTCAAGTTCGAATCGAGGGGCGTCGATGGATCTAAGATGACGACATTGGGCAATTCAATGAAATTTCCAAATTTGGCCGAAATTTATTGCACGAATTCAAGCTATGAATTCCAGAATAACATACCAAGTTCACTTTTCTAACACGGCATGAGTTGTCTACTGTTTCCTGCTTGGTTACGTTCATCTAGTACGATTTGAAATAAGACGAAAATATTGTCGGGAATAATGTTCGCAGAAAATTTTAAGAATATCAATAACGGAACAATGAAGATAATCATGGAAGAATCATGAAAGTTCTATCTTCAATGTCGACTGGATGGATTTCTGCTGTTTTGGAATTATTCGACCTCCTTCGGATACTTCGGTAAATAATCGTGTAATGGAAAATCATGATTCAATTTCTCTTTGTTTTCGTACGAATTTTGCCTTTTTTCAAGTCGATTTCAAGTCCGTTGCTCGCGTGTTGGCCAGCCGCCATTATCGCGAGAGGAAAATTCAGAATGTTGCGGTCACGCGTCTCCTCCCTTTTTCGGGGTTTCTTATTAGAGAGTGATCAGCTGCGTCTGTCAGGTGTTCCGGCAAAGGAGCGGATATCAATTACTGGCCCTTATTTCCTCCAATGAATCCATAGCACAATTTCTCCCAGCCCTTATAATTCCGGAGGTTTTCAATTTGGTTTGGCTGCGCTGGTGTCGTAACTAATGGAGGCCAGCCCAAAACTCTGCTAAACATCGGTTCTAACTTGTTGCTCTCGTGTTTCTTTTCGAATGCTCCTGCACAAAGAGATTGCATGACTGCCGCCATTATAGCTATGGCCACCGACTGATTTCTTTATGCTAGAAAGTAAGTACATACTTCGTACCATTAACCGGACAATTTGAAACACGTATTTGGTGGATACGAATCTCTCGATCTTCTAAGGTCTAGATTTAGCCACCGTGAAATAAAATTAGACTCAAAGAGTTACGAACCGTAAGTATAAACGTTCAATATTAGTGATCGTATTTACATTCGAAACGGGGGACTCTAATGTTTATCCGTGACTTATGACGTTGAAACTCTGTGTGTCGTTTGGTCTGCTAAATTTCAATTTTCCCATTAGCCGATGTCCCGGGAGAAATTGCTTGCGGTAAAAATCAATTGAACCGACACGGCGTGGCGCGGTGCGTTCAACGGCGACGTGTTCATTTGCAATTGTTTAGCGTTTATCCACGGTTTCGTAGAAACCTACGACACACGCTGGCACCGTCATTCTTCGGCGCGGAATGGCGTGGAGAGGCGAGGCGGGTACGTGAATGGCGCATTACCTGCGAACGGTAGTGACACCTGAACAGTAATAATCGTATACAAACGGCAGTTCATTTTATAGTTTGTTGAGTCGTCCTGCGGTGCGGGTTTAACGCGGCCCGAGACGCGTCCATTATTTTTCTCGTCCATTCGTATGCGCATGTTTATTGGCCAGTAAAAAGATTGATGCGTCGCGCCACTGACGTTCTTTCGGAAGTTGCCGAGCAAACTATACCTCGTGAAACACTATTCTGTCCTTCGCTCTTTCTTCAGAATGTTCCCCTTGAAAAATTCGTTTATACGCCGATCGTGGAACAAACATTGTCCATATAATATTTATCGAGTCGAAAACGAAACGCTAGTTTATTATCCGGTTTAATAGCGCGATACTTGGGCTATCTCGCACGCTCTCCTATTTATACCGAGCTCGGCGAACAGTTGTCTGATAATCGCAGAGAAACAAAATAGTAAAATAGCTACCGTGAAACGATAGAGCGTTTACATCGCCGATAATGAAATGGAATAATTGTTCACCTTGGGACTGCATTACGAAATCATGCTTCGAAGGAGATACGCGTACCGTGACGCCGCGCGCTGTTTACGACGTAGAAAAAAAACAGCGGATTAGAATTCGGTTTTTCTAGGCGAACGGTGGAACACGCGGGAACAAAAAGTCTCCTCGACGAAGGGTTTAAACACATTGTTAAAACTCTACTTAGTGTAACTTTTATGCATCCGGCGCGCAGTGGGGGACACGCCTCCGCTTCCTGATGCGCACACATTGGCACACACCAGTCTTCCCCTCCCTTCGTCCCTCTCTCCCTCCCTCCCTTCGCCCCTCTTTCTCTCTCTCTCTCTCTCTCTCTCTCTCTCTCCCTCCCTCCCCTCTCTCTTTGTCGAGCCACTAAACGGCGGGAATCGAATTTTATATGGAGATTGCCGTTGTTCCCGGGAACACTAAAGAGTTAAGGGCCTCTTAAAATGACTGTCGTTTGTCCGTAAGAGAGGCAGCATCAGCCTCTCTCTCTCGCAGCTTCCCTCGTTCTTTCTGTGCCGTGTCGGAGGGTAGCTGCTACTATTATTATTGTTATTATTATTATTATTATTATTACAAAGAGGCGTCCGAGTGGCATAAATAAATCGTAAATCAAGCCGACGTCATAAACGTCGAAATGCTTCGAGACAGTTCGGAGCCGTACGATCGCCGCACAATGGCGCCGCAATTTTGCAATTTGAACGCTTATAACACCTCAACCCTCGCCCTTGGCGTACGCCCACCGAGTGTTCAGGTGCTGTACCAACGGAACTCACCATCGTCTACACTCCCTTGCATTCCTTTTTTTATTCCTTTTCTTCTTTATCGCCCCGCTGATGCGCCGCGGCCGGCTTGCACAGAATCGATTTCGCGGATTTGAATGTCCTTGCTCATTCCTGCCACCAATCGCTTTTCCATACATTTTAGTAACATCTGGAGAATAATACATGTATATATGATTACTCTTTGGATATCGCGACGTGACTTTAATTCCTTGATATTATTGTTGCCCACATGATACTTAATGGCTCCATTGTCTCTCCAGAATTACTGGTTCCGTTCAAGTTTTGTTTAAGTTTTATTCGTCAAGCAAATCGTGGCGAAGAGGATTGTATAAATTGCTTCTTTATCGGCGCGAATACTTGTTGCGGATCGTTTGACATTTCCTCTCCATTTAATCATTTGAAACAACAATTGCTTTGTGTCAGCTGCGAATAACGCTTAAAGCGAACAAAGTAACGCTTGATCCAAAGGATTTTATACTTCGTATCGTTACATCTCAATGCTTGATAATGCTGTCAATAATACAAGACTTCCAAATTATATTTTCTAATAAAGCGCAGCATATTGTTAAGGTAGGGTAGTTCGAAAGTCCTTTGTATCACGAGAAAATCTCATAGAGCCATAAAGTGGACGCAATCAGATTCGCCGGAGGAAACTCGTCGGGCAATCGGTAGAAAGGGGAGCAGAACTTTCGTTTCTCTTTTCGTTTCCATCAATAATTCCCGCCGGGCAGCGTTTAAACGACACCAAGATGGCGACCGAGACCGAGACTGCACACGAACTTGTTGCCGAACTGCTGCATCATTATTTATTAGACACAGTGTCGTGTAGGTAGCACAGCGCCAATTATTTCCTGCGTTCGTGGGGGCTGTCTTTTTACCATCGATCCTGTCTCGCTCCGAGTCCCCCGCTGTCTTCGGCATCTGGGAAACAAAAACGTTTAACGAAGTCGTTCCGATCGAACGATTTCATCGCGGCGACCGTCGCTTTTTCCCTCTTCGGCTCTGCCCCGGCTGCAATTAGAATAACCTGGGAAGCAGTTCCGGTATCTGAGATTTGCTTAAAACGTTGGCGATTTAGTTGGTGCCTCGATTAAAACCCCACTCGCTGTTCTTAGTTGAAAGCTGTATCACTGGCATATTTGATCAGATCAAACTCTCTCCGTGTGTTAACGTTTATTTCCTACAGTCAGTATACTAAAAACATTGTTTTTTGAGCCAAACAGGATTCGATAATGGCGGTGCGAGTTCGATACACGACTTAATGCGGTCGCCTCCCGTCCAATGCCATTTTTTATGAATTTCCCCGGGCGACGCTATTAAAGGATAAGCGTTTTCAGGTCGTATCTTTCCCTTGGCCGCGGCCAATGACGCAACCCGATAAACAAGGACTAATTGCGGGAGAGTGGGAAAGAGGAAAAGATACAGCGAGAACGATAGAGGGAGAGGGAGCCGGAGTAGGTGGGTCGGTTGTCCAAGTTCGAAAATAAGAGCAGATCCGCTCGAGGGTGCAATTAATCACGCCGGAAAGAGAGGCTGCCTTCCGGGGTTTTATTAACCAATTACCCGGGCCGCGGCGTATTTGATGCTCCGAATAAATAGCCGGCAAACAGCGACGGGAATTCATTAGCGGATCATTGGGCCACCGGTGCCAACTTAATCATTCCTTCTTGGTACTTAAACCGTGTAACATACAAATCGGACGCGAGCCTTGGACAGCGAGGCCTATGGAAATCCTATTGCTGGTCTAATGGACCTTCGACCTTCGTTGCAGCGCCTTAATTGTTGCTCTCATTACGGCCCGATGATTTGTAGGTCTAGATTAGGGATTCGTCGTACCGGAACGGCTTAGCAGTACGTTACGATTAGTTAATGAACTCGTATCGAACTCAAGGTCTTTTTACCGCAAGCTTACTTACAAGTCGCAATCGATCGAACGATAGTTCTTTTCATGGCACAACAATGTGAATCCTTCGGAAACGGTTGAAACAGGAAGCGGAATCCATCCACCGCGCGGACGAACGTCCGGACGCGTTGTTTCGAGGTTTCTCGGCCGGCTCATCGCGGTTCCACGAGAAACGGGCTCACCGCATCTCGCCGGTATTGTTGCTCGCTGGCCAGACCGCCACGCCGGAAAAAGAGAAGAAGACGTCAAAGAGGATGCAGCAAGGATATATAGAGAATAGGATATTGCAGTTTAGAGGAGCGCGCGCAGTGTGCGGTTTAGTAACGCGTAGCGTGTGGCGTGCATACCACCGTGGTTGTATGTCTCGTCTGGTCGCATTGCTCTCTCTCCCCCGCAGCCGACGGTCTCGCTCTATCGTTGGCGGAGGTACCAGCGGCGGCACCCTTTGATCTCCCTGGCCACGCCCCCATTTTTCATTTTTTCACTCCTTAAAAGGCAGATGGACAAAGTGTATTGTAAAGTGGGCAGCGCGCCCGAGAAGACAGTCAGCGAAGAGAAGGAAGAAGAGGAAGAAGAAGAAGAAGAAGAAGAAGAGGAGGAGGAGGAGGAGGAGGAGGAGGAGGAGGAGGAGGAGGATGAGCTCCGGGATGAGGAGAAGCAGCAGACGAAGAAGGGGGACGAAAGAGTGGGGAAGATAGAAAGGTTGATCTAGGGAAAGGTGGAAAAGGAGAGGAGAACGGGGAGGAAGAAGCTCGCGTGGTGGAGATAGAGACGAGAAACGGCGAGAAAAAGAGAAAGAGGAGCACGCTACGCTGGAGGTGAGGCTGCTGGCTTCGTGTCCAGTTACAATTATTAAGGACTCTTCCCCGGCTTGAGTCCAGAGCCCAGAACCGAGAGCCAAGAGAAGAGAGCAGAGAGAAGAGAGTTAAGAGACGAGAGAAGGAGGCAAGAATCGGGCGAATGCTTCGCTAATTATCCGATCCCCGCGTCTCGGGGCTAATGGGACGAGCCGGAGAGACCGAGAGCCAACGAGGAGGAGAGTGGGACGCCCGGTCACCGGCAATATCCAATTGATCATCCGACAAACCCCGCTGATGAACGAGGAACTTCCTATCCCATCACGCTCGTCCTCCGCAAAACCTCCTCGCCCCGATACGCTGTCGATATCCGACTCGTTCAACTTTAGTCACCATGATTCCCTCCGCACACGCGTGTGCGATCGTCGCGCTTTCAACGGGACAACAATCCATCCGGTGCCAACTTTGGACCAACGCTACGTGTTTGCGAACGTCAGCCTGCCTTTTCAATGTACCCTTTCATCACCCGCTCGTCGAAGACACTCTGACTGATCGGCATTCATTCTGCCTCTTCAGATCTCTCCTTAGCTAGGGATGCGGCAGAAATCACCAGAATGGGACGCGTTTTCCCGAACACTCCTTGGGAAGGAACGTTGCAGAACCTGGCGGAGGTGTCCCAATCGATTCAGTCGTTGACAACGAGTTATCGATGGTCAGGACTTTAAGGGCTGACGAGGTAATCGATTAATCGCATCGGCGGCTGGGTCTAATTGTCTACCGTGCACTCATTCTCTGGTCCGTTTGAAACACAAGTTACCCGGAGCCAATAATCCATTTCACGGTTGAGCCACGCAAAGCCGAGCCACTTGGCGGGCTATTCAAATTTCTGACGAATCACGCTGGTCTCAGCCGGGCTGGAGGGCCTAGTGTTGGTGGTGGTGCTTGCTGAGGCTGGGGCTGGCACTCGGCCACTACCATCAACGCGGCCTCGGTGTCGTAGGTGAGACAAGGTGACTGGACTGCCGAACTAATTCTCTCCCACTCCTCTTTTTCTTCCTCGTTTCGCCTCGAACGGCTTTGTAGAACTGCGGGTCTCGGACGGCACGCAATTGTTGCTGTCTTTCTACCGGTTATTGACGTCCGCTTTCGCGGCGAATTACTCTGGCCAGAAATGATGTCTTAATTGGAAGCTGCCCCGGGGAGGGGATGCGAAACAGAAAACGCGACGCCGCGCCGTCCGAGCAGGTTCATTTATTAAGCTGACAGACGGTAGTCGCTGCGAGTTCTTCTTTTTCTCGAAAAACAGGACACGGGTCTGTTAATTCACCGATACATAAATTGATCTGTCGCTAGCGATTCGAAACGCCAATTACGATCGAATCGAACGCTTCGATCTCGAATCTAGAGCGTCCAGTGTTCGCGGTTTTTCCCGTCGTCTACTAAGAGTGCTAACGTACCTTTGAAGATAATTGCGTCAATCAATCTGGAAATACTCTCGCAGCGATTAATTAGGAGAATTGTCCACCGTGACGTGAAATCGTTAAATAAACTCGTTAACTACCATTAACCATCGTAATTAGTCCTGTATAAGGATAAGGTGCTAACGATAGTGAATGCGAGACGAGACTCGCGCGGCAAATATCGAGCGAAATGGAAAGCACGAAAAACCGGTGGTATCGGTGTGTAATGGTCGACACGCGATACAGACCCTTTGCTCGGGAAACGTGGAACACGCTCGGTAATCGATTCTGGCGTCGCTGGACAATTACCTTAGCAATGAACAATATCGACGGGGGGAACGTGTAATAAAGCATTCCCGCCAATTCGAGGTTTTTCCGCATTTCTTCGATGCCAAGTTCCGTTTAGCCAGCAAATAATTGTTTTATAATAGTTACGAAAGCCGACGATGTAATGTCGGGTTCTCTCAACATGACTGCTAGCATGGGCCATACGACTGATCGTGGCGCGCGATCTCGAGGCCTCTGCCCATAAAACGAGTCCTGCATTACTCCTGCTTATTGCTGGAAGAATGGCGTTATCATCCACTTACCAACATGTAGCTTTGGTTCTGTAGAAAAATAAAAGATTATTGCAGAATCTGCGAACTCGCTTCGAGTTTATGCAAAGATGAGAGACTATAGTGAAATCGGTGAACTTTAGACGTTAAGAAAGTGCAAATAAGGCAGCAGTAATTTATGTACGCTATTCCCAGAAATGCTAAAGACATTGCCAAGTCGAGATCGTTTTGGAAATACTATAGAAAGTGAACAGAACGTACGGAACGATAACGAAAGTATCAAAACGATAATAAAGAAGGCTGCCTCGTTCGAAATTCGAGCGGACATAAGGCCGGTAGGTAATTTTCAGTTCGGTGGCAAATGGAGTGCCGACGAGTTCATTATGTATTTGGAAGGTGTGTGTTCATCGACGATGCGACCGAGGACGATTTCGTGCGACGACCGGTTTGCCAGTTCGTGATCGTCTCGCAGCCGACAACTTCCGTCGATTCACCCTGTGGCACCCCGCTGACGCAATAACGTCGCTATACTCGGCTTCGGTTAAGAGAAACGTGCTGGACACAGGACGTTTCAACGAACCGATATGCACGCACCAAACGATGTGTTCTCTACCGCTGCGATTTGCGATAAGGCGACGGTATCTACGAGTTAATGATTCCAACGGCGGAGAAACTTTTATTAGGTTACGATACTTTTGTTTCCCTTAGTTTCTCACAGAGTCTTGAAAGTATACCCCGTATGGAAAGTCACCTGTCAGACCGAAACCGCACGCGGTGTTGTAGGTACGTACAATACGGCCTAAACGAAGAACTTTTCCATAGAAAGTAGTACAACGTGGTTCCAGAGATCGTAACTTTAGCCGCGAGCACGTTGCACAGTATTGAAAAAGCTATCCGAGCGAAAGTTATTCGACGCTGCGACGGATCGTCTCTGTCCGCAAATATCGAGCTCGCTGGAACGGCCAGTACACACGCCTCCGAGTCCGCCATCTTGCTTGGAACCGAAGGATGTGGTTATTAAAATTGCAGAGGAGGGTACCGAGCGTACTTCCTCGAAGATAACGAGTGTGCACGAGCGCTCGTTGGAGAAGGAGAGGGTCCGATGTCGCGAGAGGTCTCGTTGACACAGAAAAATATTCGCGTGCGTGTGAATGCACGCGTGGCTCACAAACGCGAGCTGAGCTGAGCTGAGCTGTTCAATGTTGCAGCATGTGTGATTACGCAGCAGTGGCAAAATGGAGCTCGAACCTGCGAGTCGTGAGAGCTTTCCGGTAGCCGGACGCGTTCGTCTTCCGTCGCCTGTTTTCGTCTCTTTGAACGCCTGCGAGGAGGAATGTCGTGCTCGTCACGAAACCGAGAGCGTCCTGATGCCATTTCAGCCGGACAAATTGGACGTATTAAGACGTCCGAGGGCCAGGGTCGGGGCCGAAGCCGAGGCCGGAGGCACAAAAGGGCTCGCGGGTACGGCTCTTTAGGGACATTAGGCGCCATCTTTAACGCAGCGGCGAGCGGCGCGGCGTTCCACCAGTTGACTGATGGCGGGAAATCCTCTGGGGGTGGTTTTATGAATTCTAGACCGTGGAATCGACGCGGGAACGTCATTAGGAACCTCCATTCCACTCAAATGATCGCTGGCTCCCTGCACTCTCTCGGCCTTGCGGAGACCGGCGACCGATAATCGGTCCCCCGTTTACTTATTAAAAAGCCACACACGGAAACTTCCTCCTCGCCGAGCAGTATCGAGGATTGATCGAGGATCACGGTAACGTTGCACGGTACAATGTACCAGCAACTGCTTTTTAAATGTCAATCGCGACGTTCCGTGGCTGTGCGCAGCGTGCATAATAAAATCGGTTCAGGCTTAGTTCGTGCGACAGTATGTCCATCACCGTGGGGGCAGTTTCCCCGATCAATAATGTCTCCGTTAATTCGAAAAGTTTCCGCCGTTAGCGAAACTACGAGTTTCCAATTGTTCGACGTGCGCCCTCGGTCGAGACCGTCGAAGATTTCCTATGAAATCGATTTGTCGAAACTGTATGCGAGTACCGGTGCGTGATTGCACCGATGCGACACGACAGGGTTCCCTTATTAATTTTTCCACGATGTATCTATAGTCCACCATGCTATCGCCGGCTAGGCTGTTGCAACTGTTTGCGTCGGTTCCGAGATATTGCACACTTTGCGCATAGTTCCGGCGATCTAGTGCTGTTATCGTTCGCCGCTTCCCGTCCGTCGATTTTCTCTGGCGGAGTTTCGGGTTGCCAAAAAGAAACTCGACGGGCCATTTATCTCGAAGCTCGTCCGAGTAGCGGATTAACCTAAAATTGCTCAGTTAACCCGGCGTACCCGCCCGCAACACCGACGATCATTGTGCATATAGAAAGTGGCGCATGTTCGACGCCCTAGAAATCTACGTGACTTATACGGTCCGGTGTTAATGATACTAGAAGCGATTACCCGGGCACACGCGAAATACTCGTAAGCTCATAAACATTCTACGCGCTCGTTCACCGACGTTGAACCGGGCGAAGTGTTTCGCGGCAGCTACGGTTTTAACGAGAGGTCTGCCGCGAGGAAAAAACGCGGCTTTGTGCACCGATTGCGCAAGAAAATCGCAGCGAGACTGATGTCTCAAGCCAGCCCCGCCGCTAAAACTCCCGATCTTTTCTACGACTGCCGTAGTTTACGGTCGCCGTAGCTTATACTTCAGCTTTCGGCGGCGACGACCTTAGAATTCTCCGGCGTTGTAAATTCGAAATTTACGCCGAGCGACGAAGATAAGGAAAATCCTCCCGGTGTCGCGAGAATCTTAATTCTCTTTTCGTGGAAACGGGGCGTTCACTGAAATCACGATCCATCGATAAGCTCTCCGCGAGCATAACTCGTCTTCCTCCCGAGGACGGCGGAGGGGGGCTTGCATCAAGATCGGGAACACGCAATTTTCGCGTACAGGCTTGTTCAACCGGTCATTTGATCCGCGGCAAACATGCGAGACTGTGCACAATGTAGATATCGCGTTCGCGGCTGCACGGAAGAACGGCCATTGTAACGGAACACTATTTATTATCGTTTCGCGAACCCTTCCCGACGACACAATGACTTCAAAGACACCCTGTACTGGCCCACCATTTAGCGATCGTTCGTTTTGTTTACATTTTTACACGAACGAAGTTCGCCCTGTCAGTCAACCATCGCCGCAGCGACAAAGTGTCGATTCGAACACAAACGAAACAGGAAGCCAATTATGATGGAAATAACAGTATTGCGAGCGACGCCGCGCGGCACCAAGATGGCGGACAGACGTTGCACCCCCACCGACCGCGTGCTTATTGTTTCCAACGCTGCTTAATTTCCGGTTTCGTAACGGACTCTGTTAGCTAGCGAGTGAACAGCCAACATCTGGAATTCTATCTCCGCGCGAAAGGACTACGGGCAAACGGATCGGGAACTTCCCAATTTTTCCACAACACGCTTTCACGTTAGCGCACGATTGTGTAACGAGTGCATTTCAGTTTTTCAACCGACGGAAATCGAACGTTATCCTCTGTATCTACCGTTTGAAAACGAACGTCGACGCATTGTCAACCGTGCACCCCATTACAGAAGTTACAAGCGTATAATTTATAAAAGCTTGGAGCGTACGCTGTTCGTTTTTCCTATTATTTAAGTCTTTGATGATGTGTAATCTAGTTCACCGAGGAAGCTATTCTTAGCGCTTTATGTCAGAACCATTCTAATCGTGACATCTGTCAGGAAATACTGCACGTATTTGTATCAGGTGGTTATGCAAGGTATTCAAATACAGTCTGTGAAAAATTATGATCTTTGTTTCGGCAACCAACGTCTAAACACTTGCTCGAGTACATTTGTTACTAAAAACAACGGTAGTCTTCTTCCATTGCAGAATCCATCGCTTTGAATGAAAGAATTGACAGGTGTAACGATTTCTGAGGCTTCCGATTTTGCGAGTTACGAAACTCGGGGGATAAGTTGCTCATCGATTCGATAGAGTGGTGGGACGACTAAGAAAAAAAAAAATTATGCGAGACACGGTTGTGCGGCTGATTGTTAATGCATGCGGTTTTCATCGTTGATCGACATCACCACCAATTTTATTAAAAACGTTGAAGGATGCCAGCGGCCATGGCTGACGATTCGTTCACGGGACGGCGGCGGAAGGGGTGCTTGAATATTTGATGAGCCTGCGACGACAGTCGTCTCGATTCGCGTGTCGCAAACCATTGAACAACAAGGGTTGATAGCGTCTTTATCTGTGTGCAGCCTTATAGTCTTACACAGCTGGCACGTCGCGTTGCGCACGTGCGACCGCGCGACCGTCCTGCGTTTTTCGTGACTGCGACAAACGTTGCACTACCGAGCTGGCTCGTGTAATGCAAAACGCCGAGCTGTTACTCCGAGCGGATTGTGCACGGCTGCGAACCGTCCGATGACTTCCCGAACGTATTTACCTGGCTACACCCACGTTACGATGAGATTACGGTTTTCAGCTCGCGCCGAGATTACAGCTATACCGATTCGTCGCTCGTAGGAAGTGCACCGTGCATGTCGTCGATAGTATCCTCGAGCTATCGGTTCTTCCCGCTTTCTCTTTCGATAGCCCAACGTTCCAGCAGCAAGAACGCCCGCAGAAAAAATTTATAGCTCTGCGAATGGTCGATTTTTATCACGCGACGAAAGCTCTTTGCAACTGTCCGATTCCCGTCGGTATAAATAAATAATCGTTAGACTCTAGAGAAATTCTCGAACACGCGAACGCATTTGTACAAGTGTCGACGACTTCCACGATTAACAATCTAGATTTTAGAATTTAAGTTCTCGAAGTGTTTCTCACTCTCGCGAGACTCTGAACATTATAGCGTCGTATTTCCCCCAAAACCACGGTTTTAGGCGTTCTTCCACGAACACCGTGGAAACGATGGAAATGATGGAAATGAGAAGGCGTTCGGTCTCGTGACGGGATCCAGTAAAATCTGAAGCGCAAATAGTGGCTCGTAGGTGGTGGAGATTGGTTGCGGCTAGATTACCGTTGTCGAGACGAATCGAAAAGAGGTCTATGCTAGACGGCTGATTGCTGCTGGAACTCATCTGCATCGGCGGAATTCGCTTCTGACACGAACCCGAGCTTCCTCCGTTTCACCCTTCGCTCGAATCGACGAGGAATCATCGTCCGTTCTGTTAGTTTCCAGGATTAACTTTCGAAAAAAATCAATCGTTCTTTACAAATGCGTTTCGCTATCGAATTCCACATTCTCCTGGTGGATTCATTCATTTCTTTATTTATCATTCCACGGAAGTAATGTGGAAAATGTATCATTAAAAGTGTTTCATTACGTTACGCCTGAATGAAGGAGTTAAGGACGCAAGAAAATTCAAAGTGGTACAAAAAGAATTTGCGTTACGACATGCGAGAGTTACTGGATCGGAATCTCTCATTTTATTTACCTTTTGCTTCGCAAGCGAGCGCGGAATTTTTGGTTCGCCGAAACAAATGTCGCGGAATCACTAAAAACTTGCGGCAAAAGCTCGGTTAAGAGTGATTTAGCAGTGGGAGTAGAGCATAAAATCGTTTTAGCAATTGCTGCGAGTGAAATTATGGTAATGCAAAGATACGAGACAGAATGATCGAACTCGATTCAATGATCGCGCGCGGGCGAGCCAGCTTGGTCGTTTTATTTCGAGAGTTGGTGAGTTCCTCGAGGCAACGTGAACACCCACGCCGCGCCGCACCGCGCCGCGCTCGATGGATGGTAAATCATCGCGATCTCAAAAGGGGATCTTGTTTCTTATTCTGGAACCGACGGCGTTCTTTCTACGTGGATCTGTGGAATAGGCCGCTCGATGACAGCTTTATTACAGCTTTCAAACTATTACTTGCTCCGTTTTAGTCGCGTTTCGAATACCATTATCCGCCGGTACCGTAAACTTTCTGCGCGGCAAGAATGTTTGATAGACCCATTTATTCGTTCCGAGGCACACGGCCATTAGCATCATTCGGACGGTCTGACAAAGATGTTGATGTGGGCTTCACCGTCCTTCTTATTTTACCATAAATTGACCCTTCGCGGACAAAAATTTACGAAAGCACCAGCAACTTCTTTCCTCGAGAACTATATCGTGTATCGAAAGCTTCAATATTGGAGAAACTACACGATGTATCTTGGTCTTTTGTCATGCACATAATTGAATTATTAGACCACGGATTTTATGAATAAGTAAAATAGGAAATAGTAAAAGCATCAGACGTTTACACTTTGCTGTAGTAGCAATAATTCTCTTGCATAGAAATCATGCGTCGACGCTTAGAAAACGTTCACAGTTTTGAAAAAGCTGGATATAATTCCATGGCATTCCGTGGACACCAATTCCTCGGAAGCCTAACAGTCGCGGTCCTGCCGAGCGAAATTTCTCCGTCCGTGTCCGACGAAACACGGGCTGCGATAATTATTCCGGCACGAAAAGTTTCCAGGGGATAATAACTCGCGGTCTGCCGTCCCGTGTTCTCGCCGCAGCGTTGCTCGTCTCTTGTCCATCAGACCCGACTGCCCTCGTACACGGAACATTTCCAACAATTTAGCCCGGTTCTAGGACGAGAGACGAAACCGTATGGCTCGCAGCCGCTTCGCGTCGCCGCGCCGCCGCCGCGCCGGAAACCTTGCGCGAGCCTAATGACATTTTCTAATCTCGATTGCATCCCCGCGTCCACCCACGCTCCGGCAATCGGAGGACGAGCGGATTGGATCGCGGGACGAAGACAGAGGGCAGGGGGCAGGGGGCAGGAGGCGAAAGGCAGCGGGGATAATAATCGACGGGGCTCGAGCACACACAACGCAGCAGCCCCGGCGCATCCGATTTTTTCCGGGGATTAATTGCCACCGACGCTGGCTTTTTCGTCATTAAAATGATATTATACCCGCCGCGCCGCACCGCGCGCTGCGGACAATTTACATGAGGGCTGCCGAGGACACGCTAATGGAGAGAGAACGCGCCGAGGGAACAAGCCGAAGCGGAGAAAAGGCGGCGCGAGACGTTACGGTATTTCGTTGATTACCTCGGATCGTCTGTGCATCAACGCCGGAATTGCCGCGGACTCTCCGCTTTATCTCTTCTCTACTCTCGATCGTTTTAATTACCGGTCTCTCGCGGATTCTCTCGTGACTGGCTGGCCCAGTACCGGAAGTCGCTCTGGCATCATTCTACGACAGCCAACCGACGCTCGGCCCATCAAAAATCTTGCGATCCCTCGCAGAATTATTTCCTGCCTTTCGAATCATTCCATTCGGATGGCTTAATCTCGGTACCTAATGGCTCCCGGAATTGTTGAAATGCTCGGATGCTTTCCAGCCGGGGGTGAAAACTGATTTGTCACGCCCACTCACTTGACTTCGCCACCAATTATCCTGATAATCAAAGCGTGATTGAAATGGGACTATTCTTCTCGCGTCGATAACGAACTCGCTGTAACGCGCTGCCCAACACCGCGCCCCGAGAGAAATGGATCTAGACGTAATCAATGCCCGGTTCGTTTTCTGGAAAATCAATGTCCCGAGATCGCGTCTGGTCGCGAAAACTATAACGGTATTAACCGTGCTGCGTAGCACTACCGCGAGGGCTATCGTGCGAGCAGTAATTGGAAGATGATACACCGCGTTAGGCTTTTAACCGAGCAGGGTAATTGCTTGTGTAATTCTTAATTTCACGTTACGCTGGAATTCCGAAAGCGTTGCCTCCCCTCCTTGACCCCTCTGGTCGTTCGCCCCTCTTCCGCGCAGCTTGTATCTTCCATCTCGGTGACCGGCTCGTGCTCGCACGCACGTTGGTTCGCGCGATGCGACGCGACGCGCGTGTAGAGCCACGATGTTCGGTGCACGCTGCGCCATGCACGATGCACGGACGCGCGATTCACGCAGCCGCGCCGATAGACAAACGCTGACACGCTTCGTTAACGTGGCTCCGCGGCGCTGCGCTCGCCCGCTTTCCAGCTCGCTTTCTCGCTCGCGCGCTAATTAATTCGTAGATAATTTTTAATTCTGCTTGTCTGCCCAGTCGGCGAGCTCTCATAGCGTCGACAACCGGCTGATTTACAGGCGTCCGCGTAATTGGATGACCTCTTTTGTCAGATGCGAGCCGAGATAGACGGAAATTATAGAGCGACCGCACGCGGGCTAAACGGCTCGATTGATTTCATTGCGCCGCGTTCTTGCTCGCTATTCTTTTCGCGTGGATCATTGTTCTCTGCTCCCGCTGCGGCAGAACGGAGATCTTATCTGACCAGCTCGCGGCCGCTAAGATCTATCGCGAGGATCTCTCGCGCTTGTGCGATCTGGCGAACTAAGAGAGCAAGGGTCTTTACTAATGTTGGCTTAAGGTGGATCTAAAAGGAATAGACAAATTCAATTCAATCAACTGGAATCCTGGCTCACACTGTTACGTAATCGGAGCCTTTATTATATTGCTTGCATATATATTATATTCCTCGACTCTATCTGCTCTTTTCATTGTGTCCATATTTTGGAGACGGCTTCCGCACGAATCTATCTTAATATAATAACCATACGTTAACATTGATGAAAATCAAGTTAGATGTTTTTTGGACTTAGTGGACGATTAAATGACATAATGTAAGCGGTTTGCGTCACTCTCGATTAGGGTTGACATTTATGAAATAGCGAACCTATGGTAAAAAACATAAAAATTGCAGACTTTTCTGACTGAAATCGGCGCATTTTTAACTATTTTCGGTTACAAATTTGTTTCCGTGCTGTCCGTCGGATGTGCCAAACACTAGGTTCCTTTTTTTGACGAGTTACGAATAACGACGCTAACAGCATTGAATGTTCCGAAACAGCTGTCTCGAAAATATTTCGCAAGAAGTACCACCGACCGTTATTAAAAGCATGTTTCCATTGTGTCAATGTTAACTTCGCGAGACCTCTGTCTATAAACATCCGCTCGAGGGGTCTAACTGCCTCATAAATGAATTTACCGAACAGCGTGGATATCGACGTAATGCAGTTTCACGCGAAACTTTGCGATCCCCGGGGCATTTTAAATTTATTCAGGGTAAGTAACAGCCTGTACACGGACTGTTCTAAAATTAATGCTTCGAACTTTCAACCGAGTGTTAGTTCTCGCGAAAACAAGCGTCCGTCGGGTAAATATGAATCCGATGGAACAAAGTTTACTATCGCGGTTGCCGCTGACCATAGTAGCGGCCGAGACCTAGGGGGAATTGAAAATTTCAATTTTTCGATTATTTTTCTCCCTATCGCGTTCTACGTAACTTTTTCTTTTAAATTCAAGAACAAACAGAAGTTTGCAAAGGGAGCCGAGGAAGGTCGCAGGGTTAAAGTTTCGATTGGTCGATGCCGCGGTGACTGACAAGCTAGGTTCTGTTAGCTGACAGTGCCTCTCATCTCGGTAGTTTGCGCCGCTGCGGCGGGTCGGGCCGGTCGGGCCTGGCCGGGCCGCTTCAATCTTCGGCCTCATGCTAATTGCACGGTAGGCAGGACGCCAGCTTGTCCGTTCATATTCAGTGATCCTCGAAATTTCGTCACGTGGCTATTCATGATCAGAATCCTTGCCCGTTTACATCTGTTTTCCATTCGCCTTGCAATAGTTCCGCGAGCAGATACCGGAAGCCGACTCGTTTCAATGCAAACTATGGGGTTGCTCGCAAAGTTCATGGGGATTTCTCACAGGCGGGCGACGCAGCGTGGTGTTTCAATGCGATTGTACAAACGGGAGTCGATACAGGCGTGGTGTGCTTTCGTGAGAACTATGTAACGAGCCAGAACTATCCCTTTCGGACAGCTTTAATACTCGGTTGTTTTCAAAATTCTGTTCGTATCCGATTATTTTTCATGGGGGAACGGCGCCGTTGAGTTACCTGAAAAGCCACGAGGTAATAAAGGCTTAGCACGTTGCACTGCCAAGCAGAACTGGGCATTTTATTCCGACGTCGGATAAGAGACGCTGTCGAATAAATATCCAATTGAGAACAAATTTATCCGAATACAAAATCCGAATAAGAATTTGTTCGTACAGGAACTGATCCAAAGAAATGATGAAATAGATAAATCGTTGTATAGTTAAATCATTTCTCTACGATTGAAGAGTCAGGCATAGTCAATTTTGCAATTCTGGTAATAGTTAAATTTGAAATGATCCCGAACGTATTCGTATAAATATATTCTGACAAGGTTACGCAAAAAGGAAACAGTTAACAACTATCGGCGTTATTATCCTAATGAATACATGGAACAATTTCTTACGGATAATGAATAATCATTGTTCGAGTCATACATATAATGGACTAAAAAGAATTCATTTGGATAATAATCATAGATAAATATTAATTGGGAACAATTGGAATAATACCCAACTCTGCTCCCGAGGAATAATTCGTATCAATTACGTGTCCGGCAATTTCCCAGCGTGACAGATATCGATATTATTGATAATGCTCGGTCCAATCTGCCGGTCAATCTAGCGAAGAATTAATTATTGATAGAGACTTCTAAGGACAGGCAGGTCGACCATCAACGTGGCCAGCAATTATCGCCCGTGGTACGCTTGGAACTGTCGTATAAACTTCTATTAATCACGGCTGATTTGGCGTGGGCTTGTATCTAAATATAAAGCACCGATTAGACCGTCGACAACGGTACTTCTTCGCCGATGCTTACACACGTGTCCCGTTTTCTTCGGTCGGCGACGTATTATTAAATGTCACAGTGCTAATGAAACGCTCGTGTAACGATCCAACGGGTGGTAATAACGCTGAAATCCACTGATAATTGCGGTCGCGATTGTTGTTCGTACAATAATACGAGCTAATGAATTCACCCTTTGCAAATTCTCAACGGATATTCTGATGCGAACAATTTTATCACCGGTCTGATTTGTTGCGCGACCAATTACAAAATCATATTAACATCAATTAACCCCGATGGCCTGTCGGAATTCATTTCCGATTGGCTGAACGCTCATGGTTCAGCGAGATCACGTCGTTACCCGGCGGACTTTGTAATCTTACTTCTCTAGTTTGTTAAGCTGTTTGGATAAAGGATGAATATTCGGTCGGAATCCTGCTCGTTAAATATCTCTATTTAAATACCAATTTTCACGTTATGCCGGAGCTAACGTTTATCCTGTACAAACAGCTCGTAAGGGACTGAATACATATCTAAGCTGATCAGAGGTCGCAGCTGTTTGAGTTTCCTATATCGAGCGAGCAAACAGGTTCAGGGGACAATCGAGGAACAGTCAACAAACATTCCGCCGAGCCAAACCATTAAAATCACCCGAACTCGAAGAAACTTCGTAGATCCCGAAACTTGCCACAAAAATGGGCCCTCGAATTGCGACACTCCGAGTAACTCAATTTGTCAACCGGTTAATGAACAAGATCTCAGCGGGGTAAAAGGCTGTCCCTACCGGATTCGGCGGTTGAAAAGACGTCGTGAACACCGGCGATCTGCTAATTGCGGCCGTCGTTAGAATCGTCGAAGTGTCCTCTCCTCCTGGCGATCCGGAATTTGTTTTACTGATGGTGCGTATCGCGGCGCGATTTCAGGTAGGAAGGTATAAAGTACAGTGGGTGTAGAAAGTATTCGTACAGCAATCAATTCCAACAAAAACATTATAGAACTTCGTTTATTACAAATAAATTTTAACAAAAAAGATGTGTACATATTCTTTGATATCTTCGGAGCAAATGTCATGAAAAAGAAATTGTTTATTTATAGTGTTTATAAAACTATTAGCAAAAAGCTTAAATGTGGACGGAAATATACGCGGAATAAGTATTCGTACACTTCCAACTTCACAATAACGTCTCTTAATTTTTATACATAAACATAACAAAAATCAACTTATTTGTTATTCTAGTATTTAGTTGGCTTCCCTTTAGATTGTATAATCGTTGTAAGCCTTCGTGACATTGACTGTACTAACTTTCTGGTAATAGTACTAGAAATGTTGTTCCATTCTTGCAGTAGTGCATTTTTTAAATCTTTTTTTGAAGAAATATGGTGATTTCGATTTTTTTCTCCGAGATGACTGCATAAGTGCTCTATGACGTTTATGTCTGGAGACTGTGGAGGGATTTTTAACTGATTTGGTACGTTATACAGGATCCATTGCCTTGTATTATAAGCATTATGCTTCGGATCATTGTCTTGTAAAAAGATATAGTTGTCTTGTAGTTGCATTTTATTTGCACTAGCTTGAATATGTGTTTTTAAAATATCGATGTATAATTTATGATCTATGATACCATCGATAAAATGTAGGGATCCAACCCCATTCGCACTCATACAGCCCCAAACTGTGGCCGATCCTCCGCCATGCTTTAAAGTCGCCTGCAAGTTTTCTTTTTCATGCTCGGTATTTTTTTTCCTCCATACCGTACATCGTCCATCTGATCCGAATATGTAAAATTTACTTTCATCAGTAAATATTATACGGTTCCAATACTCCATTGGAACGTTTACATATTCTTTTGCGAATTGCAGTCGCTTCTATCTATTAGTTTCGTTCACAAAATATTTCTTACGAGTTACTCTGCCATGATATCCTCTATCCCGTAGAAAAGTACGTACTGTACTGCTGCAGACACTGATACTAAGGACACTTTCAAGTTCAGCTGCAATTTTTGCCGCACTAATCTTTGGATTTTGTTTTATTTTACGCATTATCCATCGGTCGGTGTATTCATTTATTAATCGTTTACGTCCACACCTTGCTTTATTCTTTAAAGTTTTTCGATTTTCATATCTGTCAATGATGCCTTGAATTGTAGACTTCGGTCTATTCATAATTTCCGAAATCTCTCATAATGTTTTACACTTATTATGCAGATTTATAATAATTTTTCTTTCACTTTCAGTCGTTTCCTTTCCTTTTCGTCCTATTTTAGGACTACTAACGTTACGTAACTTAAATATAGAGCACTATTTGTTCTGACAAGGTCTCTAGACATACTGATGATATTTATGTTGACATTTCATGGATTATCAGATACTTGTCATGTATACGGTAACGGAAAGCGTCATAGAACAGGAACTGTACGAATACTTATTACGCGTATATTTCAGTCTACATTTAAGCTTTTTGCTAATAGTTTTATAAACACTATAAATAAACAATTTCTTTTTCATGACATTTGATCCGAAGATATCAAAGAATATGTACACATCTTTTTTGTTAACATTTATTTGTAATAAACAAAGTTCTATAATGTTTCTGTTGATATTGATTGCTGTTCGAATACTTTTTACACCCACTGTACATCGCGAGGCGTGTGTTCGAGGTGTAAAAACGTCGATGAAGAAAATGCTCAGCGAGAGAAGAAGGAAAAGAAAAAGAGGGAGAAAGAGAAAGACAGAGGGAGGGAGAGAAGCAAAGAGTAAGGTGAAGGAAGAAGAGGGAGAAGAGGATGAAGAGAAAGAGAGGCGGATTCGACGAGCGGACAGCGTGCAAGAAGGAGAAGGACAAGAAGGTTAGCGTGGCTGGTAAAGGGATTCAACGAAGGGTTGAGAGGTGAGGGCAAGAGACGGGAGAAGTGACTCCCACCAGACGCGGGTAGGCAGAACATCAAAGGGAACCGACTTCTCGTTCGCGAGGTGAAGAACCGGCCATCTCCGGGCCACACACGAATTGCTTTTATATACTTACTTTAAGTTCTGTGCCACTAAAGTGTAATACCTTTTGAGCTTGCTGCTCGCCGCGGCCATCATTGATCCACGGAAATCCGGAAGCCAGCACGAACCTCCCTGTGCCGTGCCTCTAAACACGATCGCTAATCTTCGCTCCAACAGGTATTTCCCTTTGAAGACGCTGGCGAGGCTACTTCAGCCTCGCAATCTCCTCGAACGAAAATTATGCACTACGGAAACGGTTTTCTGACTGTTCATCGATCTAGATCACCAAATTGGTAATAATATTTACAAATCCAAATAGTTTCTAGTCTATGATCTTTGCGCAGAAAAAAACACGTTCCATTCTAATTGCAATTAAAGTAGAGGATTATTTTTAGAAAGTCCGAAGTTTTATTCTGAAATATGGGTAACACTTATTTTTTTACTAGTTTTCAAAACAGTTTTTATGTAACATGTTTGAACAAGCTAAATTTTACCAAGATGTTAAGAATGTAAAAGAGTTAAACTCTTGCACTACGATATATTTCCAATCAGCGTATCCTTGTCCTGAACAATCTAAAAACAATAAATAATACCCTCATTTGGTAAACCAATTCTACATCACGATTCTGACTTGTTCTAGTGTGCACGGAGTCAAAATATTATTTACCATGATAAATTTTATCTTTTTAGTTTCAGTTTCGTTGGTCAAGTTACTTCGAATTTATCGGAATTACAGATTTTGATTTCAGCACTTGACGTGTTAATCGACAAAGATCCGATGCGTGGCAAGCCTTCTCGCGTGTGCAGGTCCTGGATGAAGTGATTTCTGTGAAAAGTTTTGTTTGAAGGAACGATTGGTACCGTTTGCAGCGGCTGGTTTGAGTTAAGAATGATTAGTTCCATGTTCCGGGGGAACCAGTTCCGAAATCGGTTGCCCGCGCCGTCTACCTTTTCCTCGCGCCCCGTGTGGCCGGTGCTCGGGCCCCACACGGTGATCGGGCCCCGGTCGGGACGGAAGTCGCCGGTGTTCCGGCGTTGTTCCAGGGGCTGACGTTGCTAAATTGAAATTGATCCGACGGGACGATGTCGCTGCGCCTCTAATCTACATTAAAACGTTGTCCCGCGGCCTGAAAAAGCCCGGTCCGTGAACAAAACGTCTGGGAGCCGGGTAACACAGGGGGCGCCTGGTTCTTTGGCCGCGAAGTATCAAGTCATCAAGGACTATTCAGTGGCCGCCGGGACGAGGACGAATCGCGCGCGCTCCCCACGACCGACTGTGACGAATCCGTCGATGTCGTTTGGCCTCGCGAACATCCGAGAGTGTCAAGAGAATCGGTGAGAGAGAGAGAGAGAGGGGGGGGGGGGGGGGGAGAAAAGAAGAAGAGATCCGTTGCGTCGTGTCGCCACGATCGACGACCCTCGACCAAAGCCCCGTCAAATGAGGGAAAGGGGCGGCGTGAGGCGCGAGCCGGAACGGAAAATTGATGGAACGTCACGGAGTGGCCGGCACAAAAGGTGCCAGCTTCGAGAGAGCAGTCGACGAAAATCTACGCTCAAGAACCGGCGCGGAGCGGCGGATCGGTTCAATGGGACACGGAACGATACCTCGTCCCCCACGCCCCTCCCGAAAAGTGGTTAGTGAAACTGATTCGAGCTAAATGGAGCCTAAATGGAGCTGGAATTGACTGGCGGAGCCGCGTCGTCGGCCTTTGTGCTCGCGGGACATCCCGACTGTTTGACTGCCCCGAGCGACACGATTACCGCTTGAATGCGACGCCGAGGCCGTGATCGAGGGGCGCAGGAATGAGGGTTACTTGTCGCCGCCATGTCACCAGCCTGGCCACGCGCTGTCCTCCTCCTCCAATCGTTACAACTGCTATCGTTCCCCCGCACAAGACTTTGTGACACTAAGATGACCCGTTCAAAAAAATTGCTCGAATTTTTTAGACCTTGGTGAAAACCGATTACCCTCCTTTAAATATCTCACCAATTTTTCCCGTTCTTTTTTTTCATAATTTTAGGAAATCGTTTAGGAAAATTGCTAAAATTGTTAGCACCTCGATGAGCAATGGTTGCGCTCCTTTAATTAGTACATCGATTCCTCTGTTTTTCCTCTGTACGACTCCATTTAGGAACATTGCCAAAATTGTTGGTACAGTCGAGTTGATACAGATTCAAGAAAATGACCGGAATATTAAACACATTATTTCGAGGCACTGTTCTTACTGCGTCGAGAGGTACGGAGTCACAGCCGTGAAGACGTTTCGCAGGATCCCCTTTGGCAACTAGATCCCATTGAGCTATGGAAAGGGGAAAGGTTCAGTGTCGAGACACATTGTGGTTTGGAAAAAGGAAGACGGGGCAATAGTGAGTCCTTTGTTTATGGAGGTCTGTTGTACGGTTCTGTAAGGATCGCCCAGGTTGATTGCAAACCTCCAGCCGCAGAAACAGCGCACAAAATCGTCTCCAGCCATCTGGAAATGGAGTCTACATGATTCTCGTGCAACAGAGGGCCTATGGAACGAAAACAGTGACGAAGATACGCGCTATTCCGCGAACCTAGCACGAACCTACATGTAGGGAAATGTATCTCGGAATGTTCTGGTCAAGGGGGCAATTCCTTGGAATCGCAACCGTCCGGAGTTCGATTAGCCGGATCGGTCGACGCGTCGCGTCGCCATGTTGGTTGCAGGTCGGCCGAGTGGCGTGACCGCAACAGGAAATATACACAAGGCATTTACGACGTCGTATGGCGACCGAGCATCGGGCGCACAGTGAACTGCGGTTAATATCGAAGCTCGCCGATACGTTGAGAGGAGAGTGGGGAGGATCGCGTGTAAATAGTTTCGGAGCGGAAACAAGACGTCGCCGCGGACGGAGACGAAGACGGCCGCGATATTTTACGTCGGTTAATAATTGCGACGCGTAATTGTCGTTGCGAATCGCCGGTTGCGCCGGTCTTTTTTCGAGAGCAAATGAAGCCGATGATGAATCGCGGGCCCGATCTTGCACGGTAATCCGCGTCCATTTATGCGCGTACATTTATTCGAGAGCACCAACGAATTAATACGAAAGACTGCTGCTCCCATTCTGCGATTCCAATACGTATCGTCCCCGGTACGATGATTCGGTGAACAAGAACAGCCCGGGGAGATCATGCACGCCCTTTTCCCGGGGGCCAGCCCCGAACCCGCGTCGTGCCTAGCCTCTCGGTCCCCTCCACCAATTATCGGGGTCATTCAATGAAAAGATTTATGTAACTCGGTGATGGAGTACCCGACTTCCCGCCGAGGCTGTCCTTTCGAGCCGCTTGGACGACACGTCGAATCGCGAGGAGTAAGCTGTTAGAGCGAGCGTGTGTGCGAGGAGCGGCTCGCCTCTGCACGGCGCGGCCGGGAACATCAGCTGACCGTGTGGTCGTCGACGGCTTCATCGGATCCGCAGGAAGAAGGGGAAATTTAGGCGGTTCGAGGAACGGGCGGAGTCGGTGTTCTAGTTTTTTGTTTGACGAGGAAACTGGCTCCACTCTTCGAGTAATTATTATCTTCCATGTTCCTCTTGCTCGTTCTTTTTTCTGGTCGCTGCGCTGATCTCCTCGCGCGGCTCGTAGATTGAAACGTCGCGTCGGTGTTAGGTTCCACCGGGGTGAACGGATTAAACGCGTCTCGATTGGTCGAAGAGCGTTCACGAATAATTCAGGTGTATAATTTAAATGAGACGCCTCGGGCCGACGCTGGCTAGAAAATCGGGTTGGGAATCGGAGATCGACGCTTGTGCGCTTCTACAGCTGCTTTCGACCGTTGCTGTCCAGAGAGCGAAGTCTGCTGGCTGCTCGACCGGTAGCCGCTTCGACGATTTATTGGTATCGATGGGCGTGACTAACACTCGTGCGCTATCTTCTCGCCGGTTCTTCGCCGCCGTACCTCCATGCTTGCTTCTTCTCGCTCATGAATCCGAATTTCGAACTGTGAATCGAGCTCCCCGTAGTTTAAGGAGAGTCGGTAACGTTACGATTTTTATGGGACATGGAGGTGCTGTCTCGACATTTCGATTGCTTAAATTGTGAATTACGTAAAGCGATCACTGTGTGCTCCTTTATAATCCACTTATCATCGTATGAAATTTCTTCTCCTTTCTTATTGTACGCGTAGCTCACATATGATTGTCGTGAGAGTCGCTACATCAACGCTTTGACTTCCATGAAAACAACTTCTCACGTTACAGAAAAATTAAAGTACTTTGTTTAATTCAATTAAAGTCGCAGCTTTGCGAATTTTAATAGCATTAAAAATTAATTCTCAAATTGAAGCAAATAATTTCATGAGCAAAGTGTAAGTGACGCGGCAGCCGAAGTGTTAAACCGCAAGAATGGAATCTCGCAATCGGTTATCTTTGGCGAGCTATGAATTTTTTGAGGAGAAAAATTAGCAGAAGAGAACCGTTCCGTGATTAGCTATATTCTCGAGGGATATGCGAATAAATCGATGGGACCCGTTCGTTGACAAGCAGATTCACGAGTACGGCGGGAGCCAGTTTCAGAGAGCGCCGACTCTTTCGGAGTATCGCGAATCGATCGGACCCAGAGTCACGCTCGCAAATAAATGCCCGCGGAGCGGAGAGCCGAACCGGTGCACGGTGGTGGCCGTATTCACAACAGCTATACCTGCTTTCTGTTCTTGGTTGTGAACGTGGCTGTGAACGCGGCTGTAGGCGTCGAACGCCATCGTCGAGAGCCCACCCATAGACACTCACTCGAAGTAGGTAAGCGTGTCTAACCGCCTATAGACCTCGCAAAAGGAACGAGAGCCGGCTACGATCGAGTCGGACAAAGACGGCACTCGGCAGTCTCTCGTTGCCGAGTTCATCATCGATTTCGGATTTACATGTCGCGAGCCGTTCGCCTCCCGATTTGCTGCGGCTACGGCTCTACAAAGCCGTGGGAAACGCTGTGGAAATTAATAATAGCGAAACGAGTGCTCGTCGAATCAACCCGGCCCAGGAGAATGGCCCTGATTGCCTCGATTCTGCCCTGAACAGACTGTTCCGAGTGCCTTCGTTGCTTTCAAAGCCATTCAATAGGTACCAGAAGCTTTTAAAAGCCGGATCGCTTCGCCATTATTACAGATTTAACACTGCCAAGACTTCGTGTCATGTGGTGGTGATTAGATTAGAGGTCTCGATTCCGATCGAAAACATTTTGCAGAGTTCGAGCTAGGCTAGGACCGCGAGCTCGTCATTTCCGAAGAAAGTGTTGTTACTCTGCGTCAGAAACGGTATCGATCGAGGGACGAGAGGAAAGAATCTCCTGTTCCAGGGTGACCGAGACGACGCTCGATTTGTCAGCACCCTGACTCTGCTGGCAGACGTTCCCCAGCTACATCGAATCATTTCCGGCCGATAGAACACGAATTCCCTGTGCTTGGGGGGAGAGAGGTGGGCTAGGAGAGACTTCGGCTGTGAAGTGTGAAAGCTTCTCGGTGACGACGGTGTTCGACGAAGCGGCGGGCAAACTCCGAGGAATCGCGGTGCCAACAAAATGGCTGCTCAGCACGCGCCGATCATTCGCGATAAAAAGCAAGAAAAGGTGATTCTATAACCGCGACTCGGGGCTTTTTATCAATGTGTCGGTGTTATTGCTCGATGGAAAAGGTATTCGTTGAACTGGTTACGTCAGTTCCGTCCATACATGTCGTTAAATAATGTTCCGCGTCCATTCGTGCGTCACTTCACCGTAATAGTTGTTCGTTCGTTTCGTATTCCGCTAGAAGAACGCTGACATTCGACGTTAATCCGCAATTTCCACAATCGTCCAGACCGCTAGGGGTCGGAATGTTAGTAGAGAAAAGGCCTCCTGAATGTCTATTAGGAATCGTTGTCAGAATATCCAGAAATTCGGATATACTCCACAAGAACCTCGGCGAATGCGAATAAAGAAGCATTGCCTCTCATCCGCCTCGCTGTCGTGCTAAACTCTCAGCCATCTTCGTTCTACGAGGGTCGCGTGCCTAATAAGAGGCCCGACACCTTCGCGGGGGTTAACAATGACCGGTCGTTTGTCCGATTCGTCAGGGCCATCGGGCAGCGTTGTTCGCCGGCCGAAGGACCTCTGACCGTCTGCAGGTATTTACTTCGATAGCCGCAAAAGCGACCCACCAACAGCTCCTGGCTTCTCTGTGAACCTCTGACAGTCCTTTCGCTGTTTTAGCGGCGGGTTGCTAACTTCAATAAACACCTGCAATTCTAGCTAGACTTCTCTTTACTCTGTAGTGATCTTCGTTATTTTTCACATCGGGAACTCCTTGGACACTCGAAGTATTATATATTTAGAAGGTGCGTAGCATCCATAACGTCTTTAACCCCTAGCGATTCTTATGCGTATCTCCAAGAGATTTGAGCATCCTGATCCCCCGATCCGGGTATATTGATTTTCATCGTAACTTGTTATTCAAGAAAATCTTAGAAACGAAGACAGGACACCTTCGATTGATAAGGTTCAACATCGTGGCCTTCGAAATTGAATATGGCTTGAGAAATATCTCTGAAAGGAAAAATTTCGAAAATTCATTTCATGAATGGCAGACCATGTATCACTTTTAATATGATTAACGACTACATCGACCGACCCTTTCTTGTTGAACAAATACATATTTATGCACCTTTCCGTGAACTCAGACCAAGATCTTGTTTTTTATCCATCTAATTATGGACTGCATAATCCAATCGACCGTATTACTAACTGCCTTGCCGAACGTGTCGTTTTTCTTTGGTTTATCTTCAATATTTCAAACACCGGGTGCGGAATAATGTTTTATAAATATACGCCTTATTTGTTGCGTGGAACTAGAGCGTCCTTCGTTATATGTAGCATTTAATGTGTTTTATGTGTACATACCGCTATACTACTATCTTTAAAGTACCTACATATGGAGCAATACGACCGCTGATAAATAAATAAAAAAAGAGTTGGACGATAAGATCTGAAACCAGTTTTCCCAATCGAAACCGGGTTCGGCTCGGCAATACTTAGACTTCCGACAGCCTGAGCCCTATTCGCGATTTCTAAGAGCCTCCCCGCAGCTGTAGCGTAGTCTCCAAGGAAACCTCGTTAAATCAGGCGGGTCCGCGCGTAATTTCGCCGGCGGCTGGATCGCCGGGTCGGAGATGAGAAAAATACGGTGGCTCGGCCGGGTTCGGTGGTCCGGAGGACAGAGAGGGCCAAAGGGAGGGCGAAGGGGAACAAAGGGGGCACAGGGTGATGCCTCGGCGAGACGACACGACGCAACCCCCGGGGTTGGACGGTAAAAATTCGGATGAACGCGGCCCGCGGAGGGCTTGCCGAGAGGGAGATCGAGGGAGAAGGGGGTTGGCGGGAGAAGAAGGCTCGCCGTCGAAGATATAAATCGGTCCTTGGGAGCAGCTCGGTGGCCGCGTTCCGGCTCGTTCGCCAATCAGGAGACCGGGGAGGCGTGGACTGAGAGGCGGCAGCTCGCCGGTGAACGACGGATCGAGGGTGGTGGTACCAGGAACAGCCGCGATAACCTTGAACAGGAGAGAGACGACCGAGCCGGCGAGGGCGTGCTCGCGCCGAGGGCAGGACGGTGCCGAGAAGTGGGGTTAATTCGAACCCGTGCCCAGGGATCAGCGGAAGGGGCAAATAGATAGGCTCCCTACCCCTACGTCCGGGCAATCGGGAAGACAAGAGACGGAAGAAGAGAGGGAGGGAGACGGAGAGACGCATAGAGAGAAAAAGAGAACGGAGCCGCACATGCGCTCGGCCACGTTAAACTGCTGTCGGGAAAGGCTTCGCGTGACTCGGCCCTGGCTCTCGTCAATTATGGCTAAGTACACGTATCGCATCTAACGCGGAGAGGACACAGAACGTGATGGAATAGGTCGATACCAACCCGAAGACGTCGTACACACATTATTAGCGAACATCCCCACGACGTTCAACGAGACTGAACTTACGTAGTCTACGAAGCCTATGAAGTATACGGACCCTGAGGGAGCAGCATCCATGGCCTCAGTTTGCATACAATAGGGGATGCTGCTGGCAGGTCGCGGACTTAGACGCTCCCCACAGCGCACCCAAACAGCCTTTAGTCCTGGGAAGTCGCATACTTTGACTCGACTTTAGTAAACAATCCTCACTCCGAAAATCTAATGCATAAGTCGCAGTTTCTGATCTTGGGCAAGTCGAATCCTTCGAGATCGGCATGCAAGAATTTATACAATTTAATTACGTACTACTTCTCTGAACTCCTCTCGCTGATTTCTAATCACCTGTGCAGTGTCCTGCCACAATAAGGTGAAGGTAGGGAGCTTATGCTACTTGGGAAAATAAGATATTAGTGTCGAGAGATATTTCGAATACGTTTAATAAATATCGGGCGACCATGGGGCGTGTCGATCGAAGTCCAAGGAGTAACAGGAACGATGAAAAGAGCAAGGGGTACAACATTGTCAAACATGGGCCCGGTTGGGCTCGGTTGGGCTCGGTTGGGCCCGGCTGGCATCGCCGGTGGTGGTAGCCTTCGAGCGGAGACGCAAACAAGTGTTCTCCATGGCCCGCGAGTTGTTCACTGGATCGTTATTACGAGACGCGCGCGGCAATTACTGTTAAGTATAGGTGTCCATTATATCAGCTGAATGAGAGCTTCGAATTCGATGGAACGGCTTGATAAGAATGACGGCGTCGTGGATAGTTATTAGTGCTCGTCACGTCGCTTTACTCGTATGATTGCGAGTACCCCCATTGGCCTTCCATCAACCGTAGATACGACTCGAGTTTATTCCGTGGCTGCCACGGACGTGATCCCTGATCTACGATCCCCGTTTCCGGGGATTCGCATGTAATCCAGGTCGGTTTCAGTCGGTAGTCGGCTCGTTCAATGGATTTAATGAGTTATTAAACTGGACAAGGTGCGAATTGGCCGGTAGATTCCACTCGTCGATACTCGAAAATGTGATGAAAGCTCCTTCCAGGGAAACCGAGATTCCCGACGAACGGGCGACACCATATCTGATTTGCTACAATTTTCGCAGTATAATTGTAACTAATTAGCCGCGTTCTCGAGAACGTGGAACGTTAAGGGCGTAGATTCTATGCCGTAATTTCAACGTTTCATACCACTGATGAAATGAAGTGCAAACTGCGGACGATCGTCACGCTACATTCAGCAATTATCTCCTTCGAGTCTTCTCTCAATATATCGTTACTTTTTACTACAAAATGATAATACACTCCCAGAGAAAATTCAGGTTACGATTAAGCGTTAAAGAAGACCGTAGTGGAGCGTTACGAGTTGTCAAGGAGTTAAAGGACGCGATGCTATTAAAGTTAAAAGACTTACTCGTTACAAGTTCTCGAGATGAAAAGGGACACCTTCTGTCGTGGCAGCAAGTCACGCCATTCAGGATATGTTAATTTCGGCCCGGATCGCGTTCAGGTCTTACCGATGGCTACGTCGACCCGATAACATTCCGACAAATGTCACGAAACCTTTAGGAAGGGAAAGCCAAGGCGGGTCAGGCCCGCGGACATGCTCGTTGCGAAAGGTTTCGCCGCTGCACGCTTATTTATTCGACCACGCAGCCGGACAACGAAACCGCGCGCGTGTGCTCCCGGATTACAAGCCAGCCCGCTGTTATCGCATAAATATCCTTTCATTAGCGGGCAGTCGCTAAAGTTTCTTACGGCGGCTCCTTCCGTCGCGTTTCGCAAAATTCCCTGGCCACCGGCGTGTTTGCCTCTCCGTGGAGTCGTCGGAATGGCCCGGATGACTCCGTGTCCCCTTTCTGTAAACGAATGGTCGCTGAAACCGGATGAAACCGACGAATATCGAAGAATCGACGCGCGGAGAGTCCGCGAAGAAACTGTGCAGCTTCCAGAGGTTGGGAATCCCGCGAAACCGGCGATGTTAATTTATTATATTCGAGTTAATTTGTAGTGTGTCGGTAGGAGGACGTAATGAATGGTATTACGGTAAATTAACGGCGGTAAAACGTATCCTGCAAACACTGCCGCGAAGGGTTCGCGGGGCCGATAGGTTGAAAAAGCAGCGGAGATTAATCGAGAACGGTAGAGATCGGCCGAAGGCGCGCGCGTGTGGTCCGCCGGGGACCGATCGAGAAAGAAGGAAAGGAGGAGGCGGAGAAAAGTGTAAATTTCAGCGAAAAAAAGTGCTCATTGATGAATAGTTTATCGTGTCCTCTCGACCGGAGGAGCCGCGAGATCCGCAGCCTCCAATGCGTGGATTTTTGCACTCTGCGGACCTCTCGCCCCACCACCCTAACGATCCGCTGCACGAGCTTCCCCTTCCGCCGGCAGGACAATGGGCCCTACCTAAATATCGGGGGATCATGCTAAACGGCGGTAGATCAAAGGCACCGACAGAATCCAGTGGCGAGCTATCATAATAATTAGGCTCGCTCGCGCCTCTTTGTATCGGGATAGAAAAGCCGACGGGAAGGTCGAGAGACGAAGAAAAAGGGCCGACCGACCGCTCTTTGGTTAGCTTTGCTCTCTCCAACTCCTCTTTCTCTCCATTCACGCTTCTCGCAGGTCTGATCGCTGCCAGAAACACTCGAAATTTTTCGAAGCAATCCTGAACAATCGACTTCGCCTCGCTCTTTCGATCCCCAATTCGATATTTACTTTACTTCGTGTCTACTTCCCTACTTTTACTCTTATTTTGCTCTCTACTGTGCTCGCTGTATTCCTTGCTTCCTCTCAAGCTTTCGTATTACTTCATACTATGATGTCTTGATTCGACCTGCGATATTTTATTTTCTGTTCCAGTCCTGTGCTATGATCTCTACTTCTTTTCATTTTTTGCTTCTTGCTTTGCTAATTTGAAAGTGCGCACGGCGAATTAAAATCTTCCTAAGTGAAACACTAAGTGACGCTTTTTACTCGTGCTTTTTACATACAGATCAATAAACTACTTGTTCCAACGTTTTTCCCCGCCTTTGTAATGACGTCGTTCTCGTACCGTTTCCGTTGCTGTCAACTATTATTTGTTCCTGTACACTTATTTTAATGGATGTTATTATAATAGCAAAACACAGCCTAGAATTTGGAATCGACATCGGTGAAAAAGGCCAGGGCACACTTCCTCGTTTCTTGCGTATTTCCTATCGTTGACTCCGTTTCGAGAAGCAGACCGTAACGTGCCGCTGGTGGCGTAAAAATCCTGCTCGACAGAGAACAGAGAATCGCGTTTAGCGAGGAAACCCTCGAGTTGTTCCTGTTGTTGGTAAACGACAGACGCTCCCATTCAGAGGAGCACGGCTCATCCTGCTCCCTGGATGTCAGTATCCGGCGCGACTCAATCTCCCGGCGTGTGCACACGGGAACGCGTCCCCATCCGTTGTGGTCGGCTGACAATTCGAAAAATGAATACATAAGTCTGCGGACAGTGATTGTCTCGTGTCGTGAACAGACTCGTAGTCCTCACCGCAACGACTCGAATTCGAATGGAGCTCGGCTCTTGGCACGGCACGAAAAGCCCGGGCCCGGCGTTACACGCGAAAAATTCACCGGTGGCGGAATCCTCGTCCTCTTTTTCCCCCGTCCGAGGACGCTTGTTCCTCTCTGTCGTTTAGGCCGGAGAAGTCACGCGAGCATCTCCGGATAGAATGTCAGCCAGATGGGGCGCAAAAAATCACGGGGTCTCTCTCGGTGCTGGTGAACTGTGAAGGAAATTAGGCGAGGAGCGGCGGGGGATGCCGGCAGGGGAAGCTGAATTCGATGTTCGACGGGGACGGCCGCGGAATTTCTAACGACTGCCGAGGCCGGAGCGGAGTCGAGCGGAATGGATATGTTTCGCGCGGTGTCGGGACATCGGCTGGCAGAGCCGTCCGCGCTCAGATTGCTCCACAATTACACGGGTGAATCGATTCTCAGGACTGATCCGGGGATAATAGTCTGTATGTAATAGTCGCCGATACCTTTCTAGGTCCGTTCCGGGCCAGCGACGCTCGAAACGACGTCATTCGAGCATTATTTTTCCAACGGTCCAGACCTACACGGACCCGCGACTCCCAACCGATTCCGGAAACATGTTCGCCGTGGTCAACTTCCGCTTGTCCAGATCGAGCCTCGAAAAATAAAAGCTGAACTTTACCAGGATCGGTCGGTTGGCTCGGTGGGATCGGTTTCCTAGCCGCTCCGCAATACGATTTCTTTCGATCCCGAGATGTTTCGTGGCTGATATCCAACGATTACGGTCACGGAGAAATTAGATTGATGATGCAACGAGCGAAGAGCACGAGCTCCGACGAAGGCGTCTCTTAGCAAACTTTAGGGAGAAACGTTTCTACGATGGCATTTGGGTGCTTCGTACCAGCGTTTCCGCCTGTCGACATATTCAATTACTTCTATCATTGCCTCGCAATATAATACTAAGTTTTCATTTGCCTGTGCACCGGTCGAGGATTGCGTAAATGTCAATCGATTATACAAATGCGCTAGGTACAAGCGAATGATTTACCACAATGTTTTTGGTTCACTTTCGTACAGAACTACTAACTCGTGAGACTGTTTGGGCCTTCTTTACGTTATTTGCTCCAGAAGTTGACTTTTTCGATGCACACCGTTCTGAATTATATGATCCGAGTCGTTAAATTGTGGATGAATGACAGGTTTATGTGGTCTTGTACGGCGAGCCGAGGTGGATGAGGAAACAAGAAGTAGCAATTTTGAAATTACAAGAACAGGGCAGAATTAAGTGTTCATTACCATACAATACCAATGCGCGGATGTCCGAAACTGCTAGGTGAGGGATGGGTAAGTGTCTGATTAAAAATATAGATAATTGGAAGAATGAACCACGTACCCCATTGCCTGTAAATATGCCCATGCTAGACGCTACGCGTTTTACGTTTGAGTTTGTTCATTCGTCTTTGACATCGAGCACCAACAGCTGAGTTCGAGCGACTTTATATCGTCGAGAACCGCCGGCACGGTTAATGCAAAGACGCTATTATTAATCGGCTAAAACCGCATACTCGTTTTTTGATAGTTATTCGTTCTTAAACACATTCTACTAGGAGATTTGGTCCTCCCTATATTCCGTCTCTTCTAGAATTCTCTCATCTTGTTCACTCCATTTATCCGAAGACTTGCCAGAACCATTTCAACAAATAGTAAATAGATAATTATCGAACCAATCCTCCGGTCGAATTGCGACGGACCTTATGATCCGATGCCAGGGCGTTTCGATAAGTCCCAGTGGAGCGGAACTTGGGAATGGTCAGCCCGGGTGGGATGAAATCACGGTGGTGGGCCTCGTTAGGCGTTTTCGTCGTGGAGGGTCAAGTCCCACGTTCGCCAGAGTGCCGGCCTTTACCGCAGGAAGAGTTTCGAGCCTGTGTCGGAGAGAGAAGGCAGAAGAGGTTGACCGAAAGAAGACGGAGCGATGAGAAAGACAGTTCGAAAGGGGATATCGACCGAGTAAGGGAGGAAAGAAAGAAGAAGGTCGAAGGCCGGGGTACGTTGAGGCCGCTCGAGCAGCGCCACAGGACGTTAAGTACGTCTCGTAAAAATTCCATCGAGGCAGCGTCATTTTGCCGTGTCGTAGGGGCTACGATCACGAGTGGGCAGGGGCAGGAGGGAACTCAATGGGCGGGGCGAAACGAAGGAACACCCACTCGGCTAACCCAGGCGAAGTAGACTCGCCCCCATATCGGCGGTAGGTGGTGCGACCGGCTGGAAGCGTTGCCAGCGGATTCGAGCTGCTCGGTCCCCACCTCTGCCCTCTTCGAGGCGGTCGGGAGAGAAGTGCCTGCCCCTCGAGGAACCCGGCGATACCCGAGATCCCCGTCCCCGTACCATTTCGAGTCACTGGCTTGGACTGGCTTGATACACCGAGCCTGTCCAACTCCCGCAGCTCGTTCACCATCGACGTTTATTGACGTTTCGTCCGCGCATCGACCGCCCGCTCGCTGGTTCCGCATGCCCGTGTCGATCCCAGCTGGCCTCGGGACCATCGGACTCGTTCGAACTCCATCAACGGAAACCGCTGACGGAACTTTTCGGTGCACAGTGTTACCGTGTGCGCGTAGCAGAATCTCAACGGCTTGTTCGCGCGAGTGCATCGACATTTCGACTTGGTGCGGGATGAGAGTTCGTCACTGACTGCGCGCGTTTCACCACGCGTTTCACGCCTCTGAGACCCGGGAGTCTTCGAGGACCTGAGATGACGACGGCGTGGACAGTGGTTTCCTGATCGCTGAGAATGACGAGCAGGCCCGCCGGTGCTTGTGGGAGGCTCGACAGGCTGCCAATGATGTAACGCGAGAACGTGGCCGACGATGACTGGAGGACGATCAGCGGAATGACAGTGCACCGTTGAAAGCAACAACTGCGTGGAAAAGTCGCCCGTGCGGTGGCCAGTGGTGTGCTCGCGACACCGGGATGACTCGAGCAGCTCGAGGGGATTAGCTCCTCGAATCGTGGACGATCCGATCCGCTGGTCTCGGACCTGCTCGACCGTGAATATGTGTGTGGCTTGCGTCGACGTCGACGGTGCCCGAGAACAGTAAATTGACCGCGACAGTGATGCAGGACAAAGATTGAGACGGCGCCGCGTGAACGTGTACGGAAAAACCGCTCGGAAAGTCAACGATCTTTGGAAGAGCTCGCAGCAGTGATGTGTACCACGGAGATGACAGAAGCGTATACGATGTCGCCGTCGACGACGGTGTCTTCCAGTGCGACTACCCCCGGCTGTCTGGCCTCGCCTGTCCACCGACGGACGCCTTGCCGGGGCTCGCCAGGCCGGGGCGACGCTCAGGACGACGAGGACGAGATCTCCGTCGGCTGCCCGAGCCCGCTGCCGCTGGTGGTTGTCGCGCCTAGCGCGGAGGAAGAGGAGAGACTGTCGCAGACCAGGGAGGAGTACGACAGACTGAGTCCTCCGAGGAGGAGCTACCCAAGGGAGTCGATGATCGACGACGATGACAGCTATTCGAGGGGCGAGTATAGGATGTCGAACGGCAGGAGTTTGCGTGCCCGCGAGAGCAGCGCGGGCGAGTCGGTAACCACGCTCAGAGAGGACGAGGAGGACGAGGAAGACGACGAGGAGCTCGACAGTAGGACCAGCAGCAACGGTCCTTCGGCGACAGGCACCACCGATGATTACTTCAAGCCCCTGAAACGCCTCAAGATGGTACAGATGCAGCACTCCGACGAGGAGGACGACAGGGACCGCGACACCAACGAAAGAGGCGTAAAATCCTTTAACATTATGGACATCCTCTCTCACAGACCCAAAGCGAAGATTGTCCGGCCGTGGGACACGGTGGAGTCGAACCTCAGCCACCATCATCGCCATCATTTGCAGCAGCAACCTCATCGCCAGCACCATTTGCACCATCATAATCATTCCACCGCGCCCAGGGATTTGTCCTTGATGGGCATGTCCCTGGCCTCCATGTCCGGATCCATCAGCGAACCTCCCCTGAGCAGCTCGTCCTCTTCCGGGAGGAGTTCCGTATCGGACTCTGGCAGTCCCGATCCCTTGGCGCATCACCACAGTCTCCACCACGGTCTGCACCCCGGACTCCATCATCCCGCGCTTCAACAGCAGCAGCAGCAGCAACAGTTCAAGAGGAAAACGTCGCAGCAGCATGGTGGACAGGCTGGACATCACGGGAAGAGGACCACGGGTCAGGGCAGCCCTCTCGATGCGCTCTTCCAGATGACCAGCAAGACGTTCGACGCTGGCGAACATAGTCAAGGTGAGTCCTCCATGGCTGATTACCGTTATCTCTTTGTAACGCTGACAGAGGTCCGATCTGCTATTTTTTTCGTCTAATATGTTCGCTGTACTTGCTCTCATGAAGTTATAAAAACAGCCGGTCACAGGTCTTTAAAGTTATTTGTGTCTTGCTGATGAATGAACATCTTCAATCTGGTGCAAGGAGTACAGAACGTATTCGTCACCCAATCTATACATTCCAAGAGAGTTAAAGAGTATGTAATTAGAACGTTTTTCGCGGATCCCACAGAAGTCTCATATTTAAATGAAGGGTTAGAGGTGAACGCGGAAGGATCTCGTTCGGACGACACGCTAGAGGAGTTACTGCGCGGACAACGCGATGAGAATTGTTGACGTGTCTCTAGCCCTGATCACGAAACAACGTGACGCTAGAAAATAAGCTACTCAGCGAATTTCGAAAGAGCTGGCTGCCGACACGTGCGAATGGGACTTAATAGAATCGAGCGTACGGTTTTTATCAATGACCGGGGGGAGGGGGGGCGGCTGTCTTTTGTGGCAGCGAGTGTGGACGCTGAATGCGCCGCTTGATTTTGATTGATGCTCTTTGTGGGCGTACGAGTTTCGTTTCGCTGCTCCTCGGACTTCTTTCATTCAATTATCCGCGAAGATTCGAACCGCTTTTTGCTCTCGAACTCGGGCGAACGTTAAATAGTAGAAACGTTCGGGAGCGCGATACTTCTGCTCAAGAAGTAATGATAAATGAAGATGACAATGATAATAACAATATGTAATAATGATAACAATACTAATAATGTTGTTATTATTTTTATTAATAATAATAATTTGAAACCGTGCCAGTTAGTTCCTCTATTGGTCGCAAACGACGAAAACCGGCGCGGCGCGACCCGGCGTTTTGAAACGAGGATGCGATTGAGCAATATCCATGGAGATACAGTTTACCGATTTCCGTTGCGTACAGTTCACCATGTAAATTATTCAACCCCTCGTCATCCATCTGTGGCGGCGGACGCGCGTGCACGATGCATTTGTTGTGTGTTTACCTCATTTCGAAAGTGAGAAATGAACATTAAAAGGCTCGCCGGTACGTGCATACTCTAATTCCCATGCGGACCGTTGCCGCACTGCAATTGATCTCTATTATTCGCATACAATGACTCAGAATCAAATTATCCTTAAATTACGTCCATTAGAAATTGAATTACTGCCTCCGGAAGTACGACCTGTCGGTACACACTCTGGCCCGTGTTCGAGGAAACATTATCGCTTAAATTGTTTCATCGATCCACGAGTTTCTCCAATTTCTCGGCGCTGGCGGCTTCGTTACAAAATGAATCCCGCATTAGGTAACTTCCAACCGAAGTTTGATCCGCATTAGGAGAGTTTAAATATTTATTCTTTATCGACAAATCGCGGCCGCTGGAAAATCAAGTACCGATTTCCGATAGGCTGTCGATTTATCAATATTTATCTTCGTCAGTCGGTTCGATCGTTATTGCGGTGACGAACGCTCTGCAACAATCACGGCCCCGAGAGGCAGCAGAAGCAAGAAATGCTGGTAGCGGAGTCGCCGAGCACGTTTCAAGTGCTACTTTCCAGAAGCACGCTTCCACGAACGCTACTAATATTAGTAGCCGCGTGGCTGTTACGAGGTGCACCGTAATTGAACGAGGATGACATTTTTCTTTTTTGCTTTGCTACCCGCACTCGCCGCGGTCTCTCGACCTTTCTCTCTTCATCTGTCGCCTGTTCATTAGGGTTTTCCGTCATTCCGATGTTAGAACATATCGATCCCCCGAGATCGCGGGAACAGATTCACGTCACACGAGGGACAAACGCGCGATTACGCGACAAGCTTAATGGGGATGCACGCTCGACGGTCATTCACGACGATGCCGGCCAACGTTTACTCCGTTTCCCAGTCAATGGAAACGTTGACGGACGATGTACAAAGCGTCGGGGGATTGCTGCTGCTGCTTCGTTTCAGGGTGGGAACATCGATTTCTTCCACTAAAATTACTGAATCCGTGATTGCCAACAGTTTGTTTGCGTTGCGATCCGACGATGCTTTAGATTTGGTCAAGATTGAAACGAGTTTTAATCTTCTCGCAGACCGACTAAGTAGCTTGACCATCGTATTTGCTTAGCACAAGGTAGCAGAGAACGTTCGAGACTCTCGCAAGTTGGTTAACACGAGAAGTTTCTTCGAATATTTCGTGAAGTTGAAGCATCTTATTTGTTCGGATTAAGATTGAATGGTTATGTTGTGCAAGTTTTATGAATCCTAATAAAATTAGCAAGGCATAATAAATTGGCGTAAAAATTTATTTTCAAATCTAAGCAAATAATTCCGTCATCGATTTGTGCGGAATAATTCCGGTAGTCGAAGTGTAAATCAACAGCTTATTCAGAAATATGGTCTTCCACAGCTTCCATTATTTCTTCACGACAATGGTAAATGCGATTCGATTGGTAGACAATAAGATTGATTGTTTTCGTTATTAGTGTGTCAATGTACGTTTTGCTTACGGTGGAAACGGCACCAGTTCACTGACTACCTGATAGGTATTTGCCAATAGAGAGGAGTCCATTGACGATTCAGGAATATTCTTTTGTTGTTTGCGTGGTCCATTAGCGACTATATACCATGGGATTAAAGCGTTGCACACTGTTAAATTCGCTGGGTTTACACGCAAAGCGAGTGGTTGGTTCCCTGGTCGAGTGGATTCGGTTATTGTTCGGAGCATGCTCTTGAAATTAGCAGACAATGGTCGGTCTTTCTACGGGAGTCTCGGGCGAGGACGGAGGTCGAGATCGCGTCTTTCGATTCCGCCGATCCGTGGGCCGAGACCGAAATTGCCGGCTGTAAAAGCTCGATCCTGCGGTTAATTGCCAGTATCCTTTATTGAAACGTTCTCTGTCCTAATGGAATTATAATTTTACGCAGTAAAAACAGAAATCTCTGTCGTCGGCTTAACGCGAGATGCAGGACTGGCAGAACTCGAAAAAATTGGATTTACCGATGATATTCGTTTCGGAATGGGCACGCAAACAGTCGGCGGCCCACCAATCTCGCTGGGAGTTTCTTTAATCCAATTACCTGAGCAGTAAAAGCACGGTAAAGAGACGCGCGGGACCACACAAACGGCGCTTGTTTTCTCTGAGTTTCCACTCAGCATAGCCACCATAAAACCCAGTTTTCCGTAACTCGGGGAGTCTGACAAAAGTAAATTTCGTCCTGGACCGGGCCCGCAATAATCATCGTAAAATTAAGGGTTTTTGAGACGAGAATTGCCGAGGCCTCGGGGATCCTTCTACCGCGGCGCGACGGTCTTGTCTGGGCCTCGTGATCGCCCATTGTTTGCTATGGGCTCGGCAAATTGTTTTACAACCCTCCTGACCGGTCTCTGTTTGTTCGAGAAAAAGGGAAAACGCTTCTTTTTTGCTCCAGACGACGTAAACATCGGGGAAGGCGCAAAGCGGATTTCGGGGCCACATTATCGGCCACTCGACGGCCTCCCTAGCGCACGACCCACGGCAATCACTTCTGCCATTTAGTAACCAGGCCATGTTTAAAGGTACCATGTTTTTCTCCGGGAACCACTTGCTCCTGAATTATTTAACGCTATTCTTACCGATTTACCTATTTAACTATTCGAATTAAAGCAATTTTATAATCATTGTAGAAAAGTTCAGAAGTCCATTGGGGAAAACTGTCAATTCACTATTATTTATTCGATACAATAACGTTGGTTCAAAATCAGAATAAATTGGCGCATTTATAAACAAAAAATAAAAACTACGTGTTGACTTAATTAAAAATTTAAAAAGTATCTTTCGACCTCTTTGGTAAAAATAGTTACACTTATACTTTGGTAAAATTTTATTGGAATTTCTTGAAAGAAAATCATTGCTGCACAGTTTGGATTTCTCATGTTGCAATTCTCCGTTGAACGGATAAAAGAGGATGCAAAATCTTTCAGTTAAAATATAACAATAGATCGTGATCTTCAAAGAAGGAAGTATCGCTGCGAAGTATTCGCCGAATGTGTGCATTGCGCGACCTTCGAGTGCTCAACAAGTAGAATACACATTATGCCTTACGGCAGCCAAGTCGTCGTTAAATATTTAGTAAACGTTACATTGAGAAGCGGCTCGTTTCCCATTATCGTGCAGGAGACACGCGACGAAAAACGAGTCTATTTTATTCGGTTCACCCTATCGATGCAATTTTCATGCACAGGAGTATGTACATGCTTAGCGACTTGGTAACCGGTCTACCGAGGAAATGATCGCAGGAACTGTCCCAGCTATTTGCATCGATGTTAACATTGTTCAACCAGCTCGTGATCGTTCCTGTCATGCATCCTTGAGCGCTACATCTTTGTAGCCCACGTCACACTGTGGGAACACGAACGACGCGAGTCTCGGTAGCAGTGGTAGCACGTTTACCGACTCGTTGTGGACTTATTTCGTTGAGAGCACATTAACCCTCCGTTGTCACATTTCCTTTTCGAAACACGTATGTCATACTGGATCTATTAGACCCAGTTTATTTATTAAACAACTCTTTCTCGAAAATCAAGAATATTATCGGGAACCAAAAATTTGAGGATACACTTCGAAAATCGTTTTACTATATTAAATTATTAATTTCATTCTTCTCGTGATAAAATTACTTTTCCAAACAAATGTGGGACATATAGATTCAGTGTCATAGCGGTGGGTTAAAAATAATCCTAATTTGTAACCAAACTTAAAAAATTCTATTCATCCCGGGAATCCAATCATACGTGTCGAAGATATTATTGGAACAACATCAGTTTCATTGTTATGTACGGAAAAGAATGGGCCAACCTCGGATACAGATTTTCTGTGCGGCTACACACAGGAGGAACACGAGAAACTTGACGCGGCAAAAAGACGAAGAAAACGAACGAGAGGAAATTGATTCCTGGGTCAAGAAATCCCGAGACAGAGCTAAACGCGCGTCGTGCAACGTATCGAAGCGAGATGCATCCTCGGGAATTGAATATCCTTTCTGTGCACGCCGCACCGGTGGCAGCATAATGACTCGGGAAAAGGACTCGTCCTCGGAGGACGCGGATTGTCGGAGCAGCGGGACGCGTCGTTCATCATTTTCGTACTTCCGTTCAATTACTCCCGGGAGTAGGAACGAAAAGAAGAACCGGCGGCGGAACGTGACCAAGTCGAACACGACGAATTTCCTCCTTTTTTGATTCCGAGCACCGACGAAAGCGCGTTTTTGAGACGCGTATCAGGCTCAATGTGACGCGGGTCCTGGACACACGAACGTTTACTCGGACGTTGCTGGGACGATACTCGAAGAACAACGGAACGGACGTTGCACGACCGGCCGATTGTCCGCTCGTGTCCCTGTCGGGGCCCTCTACGTAATTTCAGGCCCACCAATACATCCAACGGTACCTACACGACGTAATTTGTTATTTGGCACGGCCGGGAAGCATATGTCTCATTTGCATATAGCGTGATACAGAAAACGCGAACCCGGGTTTGGAACGCGAGGCGACGCGAGCCGAGGTGAGGCGAGGCGAGGCAACGCGACGGCCGATGTGCGAAGCTGTTCGACAAAAGGGACGACTTGTCTGCTTTTGGAACGACCCGATCAAGCAGATCGGATCGATTACGACACCTCTGGTAATCTTCCTCGGCTCCGAAATTATCCGTCGAGTTGTAATTAATCGCCGACACGAGTGGACAATGCTCGGCGGACTCGCCTCGAGCATCGAAAGTCGCCGAGATCGGCGAGAGGCCGTTTAAAGGGAAAGTCACGTAGAGTTTTGCAATCTCATAATTGACCCAATATCGGAGGGTTCGACGGTCCTTAAGGGTTGGCTCCTCGAGGTGTGGCGCGGGGAGAGGCGGCCGGAACAGAAGGGGAACACGTTGCCCCGGGCAGCGTGGCATAAAACCCGGTGCGCGCCTTCGCTTTACGCAATTTATGATACGTTCTTTAAACGGGCTAACATTAGGCGAAGAGGCAGCGGCTCGAGGGAACGTTATATGGTCCGTGATTGGACGCACGCGTATTGAAAACTGTCCGATATTAATGAAATCCGCTTTGAACTACGGACGTCTATATACAACAACGGGCTAGCAGACAGTTCGATGAACCTTTCCTTCCCCGAGAACCCGCTGGTTTTAACGGTACGAGCCTCTAAACCTGCAATCTCCACACCGGGAAGGGATCTGGGTGAGGAATTTCGATTTTACTCCTGTTTTTCGCTATCTCCCTGCTTTGTTCGCTCTTTCTCCTTCGCGATCTTTTTCGGACGACATTCCATCCATCAACTGTTCTCGCATCCTCGATAGTCGCATTGCATCGGAAAGGAGTAATAACATTGATTGCGAACATATAACAAGCAAAATAGAGCAGGGCTACGATGCTGTTTCCCTCCTCTACATTTCCACTGTCCCTTTCAAATCATTTCAATGTACCCGTATTCTTAACCTCGACACGAGGATAGTGACAAGATCTTAACAATGATTGCAAGTTGTTTCTCATTTCCTGATCATCTCATTGTTCCTAGCAGAAATGCAAACAAGAAAAAGAAAGCAGGTTAATATTTCTTGATTCACGATGATTCTTTTATTCGCAACTGTACCTCGGTGGTCGATTTCGTAGGCGGTAAGATATATCTTTAATACTGCAACAGCCATTACTCTAATCATCTTCATTGATGCACTGTGCTTGCGCTCGAAGTGGTCAGTCATCTCGCAGCTAATTCTGCAGTCGTAAGCCGGTAATCCAAGCTCATAGATCCCGATGCAAGAAGATTCGCGGCGAAAGGGTACGGCAATTTTGCCAGAGCAAATGAAATTCCGGTATCGATCGAAATAATCTGTCCCTGAGTTCTCCGATATCTGGTCACGATCGAGCGGCTGTCTCCTCGGAGAATCGCGAGGCCTGCAGAAGATATCGACAGGCTCTTCCCACGTCCCGCTCCCCCTGGAATTCGATCATTACCATTCTCGCGGAGGGTACTCCGCGAGGCCAGTCAGCCAGTCAGCCAGTCTGCTGGGGGTTCCGGTGCTCGAGAAGAGAGCAGCAGCCGGCGAGGTCGTCTCTCTGTCTCGGTTTTTGCGAAAGGATCTCCGCAGCGGTGCGGCGATTCGTTCCCTGGGCTCGCGTACCCCTTGCCACCCGGAATACGCATAAAACGTGTTGTTCACACGAGCGATCGGGACCGACAAGGCAGGCAGGCAGCCAGCCAGCCGGCTACCTCCTTCGACCCGAGCGCTGCGGTCTCGGGGCCGAAATTACGAATGATATCGAATCGAATCGCTCGTAATATTATTCGATACGTGTTCCATTACTGGCGCGGCGGAGCCAGCGGCCTCTCGGGATTCAAATTAGATTACCGATGGGTTAGGCTCGGACCCGATCATACGTAGACCCGTGTCCTGCCATTCTGCGCGCTCCTCGATAGTTATATACTGGGTGTTCGACCGGCCGTGTCAAATATTTTAACGCCATCGTTCTCGCGCGGGTGGTAACGCGCAATCGCGATCTCGTATTTACTTCTACGGCACGTGGACGCGTCTTATTGGATGATAAACGAGCTAATAGAACGCGTAGAAACAAATGACGATGTTTTGTCGTACGATCGTAATCAGGAAATTACATTTTCTTTCATATACACCCTACGTACGCGGCACCCGAGGTAAGAAAATGACCGTATTTTCATCGTGATGGACGTACGAGAGAGTTCCCTATACCTATTATCCGAAGAACTTGTGAATCGTTAATGGTTTGAAAACGGTCTCGTTATTACAGCAACACCGTTCCCGCGTTTAAATGTTTCACACGCGCAGTCGAACACCCTGTATATATTATTTATATACAAGGAGACGTTGCATACGCGAGTAGAGGTGTCCGCGAGCGTGTAGCCACGGTGCAACACATTTGCAGAATAACAGAAGAACCGGAGGAACAGACGGACGGACGCGGCCAGCGGGCCCTCGGGCCCAGGGCCCCCGTACAACACGGTAGCCTCACGTATCCGCAATTTACTTCTGATTATTATGCTCTCTATACTTACGCGGCATTCTTATCTCCTCTTCTTTTTCGACCTCTTCTCCCTCCTCGCTCGCCGCTTCTTCCTCCTCTTCTTCTTCTTCGTCTTCGTCTTCTTACCGGCAAGGAGACCAGTTCCCCTCCCGCACCATCGCAACCGATTGTCCGACTCCCTGCCAAGGTCGAGAACCGAGTATCGACACCCGATCGCTGGATCACCGATCGTACGAGCCCTCGTCAATGACCTGACCTATCCTCTTGTCGGAACTGCCGCGATCCTTAGACCAGCTTCGCGACTGAATTCGCATTTGATATTTGTAGTAACATAGATAAAATTAGTTTTTATATTTCAAACCATGTTCCTCTGGGTTTACATTAGCCGACCGTAGTACTATTAAATATTTTCCATCATAACTTCTCATAAGATCTAAGTAATCTGATTGACACTCCGATGGCAGAGCTTTGTCGCTAAAATGTACTTGAGTATATTCAGGACTGTTTATATTTTTATTTATTACTTTTTAAAATACGTTTTCTATACTACTTTCCTAGAGACACAACTCTCTTCTATAAGCCTCGATGAAACATGTGAAAGTTTAAATAAATTGTCAGAAACTGGATAGTAGCGTTACTTACTACAGTGAAACGGAAATCAGAAAATGAAAATTTATCATAATAAATGGTATTTAATCGTTTTAATAGAATTCAATTTGTAGAAATATGTTAAAATTAAAGAATTAAGATTGGTGATCCTGTTAACTAATGATCAACGATAAAGAAATTCTAATTACTAAATCCGTTAAAGAAAATCATACGTCGAGTGATCGATGCACGCGAATAAAGTGTTGGTCGTACAATTGAAAAAAAAAACGCGATACAAGCGGTGGCTGATAAAAAGCGAATCCCTGCATCAGACCACATTAGGTGTCCGCGCAGTACAAAAAGTACCAACAACGCGACCGTTTAGGATTCTGAAAACTTTATTCACGGTGTTCGCAGTTGCGAATCTCGAGGAGAAGAGCACGGCTCGGTTCGTGGAACACGCGTAACGCCCGTCGAGCATGCTTTTTACTTTAGAGCCCGGACTTAGGCTATCTGCTAGTCGCTAGGACGGCTTGTCGTAAAGGCCGCAGAAAGCGACCGCATCGTAAACGGCACTTCACGGCACACCGTGTTCGGTCTATTTTTCCCGTTCTTCCGGTTAATACGAGACTGCCGTGCCGGTCGATCCAATTGATGTTGATGGATGTCGCGATGAACGGATCTTTTTGCAAGAACGGGTACCGCGAAATGTGTTAATGGTCTGCCGCGGCATTGCCGTGAAAAAGAATCGTCGGTTTCTATATTAAATTTCATTCTGTCACCTAGCCGATTTAGAGTCAGATTGCACGAATTTTTAAATGATTGTACTAATTTATATTATCAACGACTTGTTTGTAAATGTAAATTATTTGTAACTGAATAAGTAAACCAGTAAAACAATTTATTTCGCCGTTGTCAACTCGTAAAGTGTCACACGAGATCTTGCGATAGTTTCGATGAATTGTTCTTCGAGCAGAGAATTGTTTCAACGTTTCAAGGAATGATACTCACCGCACAGACAAGTATTAGTTAACGGAATAATCAGTTCTCGTTTTTTTTTCCTTATTGGGGGGGGGGGGGGGGTGAGTAATTACGTTTTCTGATTGACGGATACCGGTACGTGTCCACGTCGCGGTGCGGCGTGGCGCGGCGTAGCGCGACGCCGCGGCGGCGGCTCGTTACAACGACAAACGATCAGGCTGGTAATTAGCCTGAGTATGACATCGCCGGTAACGCGCATAGTTGCCGGACACGGTCGGTAGCCGCCGGTATTATCAGTCATAATAACGAGCCGGCGCACTCGGCCGGCGTAACAAGCGCCGATGAAAGTATTTACGCTCGGCAACGATTCCGTAATTAAACGTCCCGGGTGTGCGCCGCGTGTAATTGCACGAATTCATTCTGCGGATCGATGCGGTTAACGCAACGCGGCGGTGCGGTCGATATCGATGCCCCGTATTTCGCTCGAACGATAACGGGCGAACAACCGATTCTTCGATCGTGTGCAGTTATCGAGAACCCGCGATTGTTTTTGTAATCGGAGCAGAAATATTTGGGCGCGAATCGAAGCTTTGGATCGCTGGAGGTGTTTCGAGGAAAGATCAATTTAATAAACTGTTCGATTGGCGGAACGTTCCGATCCCAAACCTTGCAAAGGGACCCATAAAAACCGAAAATTCACCTGATTATCCACGGTCGACGAAACTCGTTGGTCATACGAGACTGTTTTCGCCCGTGATCGCGTCTCTCGTGTTCATCAGAAAAGAGCCAACGGGTCTTTCGCTGGAAGCTTCTTAACCGGATAATAAGCTGGCCCGTTCGAGACGTCCGCTTTCCGTCTCTCCAGCACGTGACGGCCTGTATCGCTTCTGCTTTCTTTTCCTGTTCAATGGTGCCGCGTGTTAGTCAGGTTAAAGGACCACTCGAGTTTCCGGATCCTCGTGGGCCCGCGCAGAGACCGCGGGAAAGGAATCTTGGCTAGATAAAAGAGGGTGGGCCGTGCGTTTGTACTTGTTGTGACAGTTTCTGCCGGGCAAACAAAACACCGGCAGCTCCACCCCCGTCGTCACCAGAGTCCGGATGCCGGCCCGACTTTTTACCCGACACGACACGACCCGGGGCACCCCTGCTGCGTTAAGTGACCATTCGGTTTCCGAACAAGTGTGCGCCCGCCGAGGACATCCGAGACATCGCGACCGTCTTCTGCGTCTCCTTGCTCTGGAAATACGAGGGGCGTCCTGTTGCGACATCGGTTCACGCTGATCCTCTTCCTCCTTCGAGGAAAACGCACAGCACGAGGCTCTTCGTCTACCGAAAAGCACCGGTAAATATTGTCGAGTGTCTCCAGTCTCCAGGCCTGGGTGGTCGCCAATTACAACCATGACGGCATAATCAGTCGCTGAAACGTTGTTCCGTTCCGATTTCCGTAGCGATCGACAGCCGGAGACTATTACGGAAGAAAACTGATGGCGATAAAAACAAATTCGTCGCAAGCTATTTTGGGTGAAAACCGCCCGGGGAATTTTTGTCATTTCATATATGCAACGTGAAACCTGAAATAGGGATTTCAAAGACAACTACAATATTCGTTGTAAGGAAAAATCAGATCAGTATAAAAAACTCTTACATGGAGTGAATGAATTTTTGTAGCTCGGTTATTTAATGTTTCTCAAAAGTGAATGATTCTGGAGATGTAGTATCACGAGACTGCACATTTTATGCACATTTTATAAGAAAATCGAGTATGTGTTATTTAAAACTGGAGGAAGTCTAAGATATCGAAGTATATTGACACAAGAAATCGATATTAAAAATTATTAAAAGAAAGAAGAAACTTTTTGTTGGTTCTTATTTCTCGCGAGATCCGCAGATTAATTATTAACATTCTCAAGTTCGATAATATGATACGTCTTCTACCACACAATCTACCACAGAAAACAATAGAATCGACGCTACGCGCTGATCGTTAATCGCAACAGCAACGTAAACAGACCGGAGGAAATATTTCGGAGCGATCGGTATCGAGCGGTCTTTGTCTTCGCGTGGAAATCGACAGTCCGGATGGCCGGAGGGTGGAAACGCAATGGCGGATTGAATTCATTTCGTGCACGGTTGCCTGCGCACGGTCTGTGGTATTGGGGATACTTTGCCGGCCTATTAATGCACGCAAGAAGGAGTCGATTGGCCTGAAAATTGTGACATGTTTCGTGCAACATTGTGTCATACAGTGACAGAGCCGTGCCGGTGAAATGAACGGGTACACGTTGTAATAAAACGTGACGGCCGGTCAAAATTGGACGTAAAGCGACGTTAATGGTATCATTTTGCCTCGGATAGGGTTGGGAGCGTGGTAAAGAGCCACGGAAACGCGGTTTTCTGCGCTCTCGGTGCGCGACCGCATCGAACTCGTGTGTCGCACGGGGAAAAAAGGGCTGCGAACCGAGTCGCCGTCGCGTCGGTTTAAACGCAATTACCGGCGGACACGAAGCACAACTTGGGAAGCCGAGCGTTTACTTTTCGCAGCTGGAATTTTCACGAGCCGTGCGCGGCCCCCCACGGCTGCAACCCCCGACCGTGCCAGCAGTTTTATTTGTTTCTGTTTCTATTGGTGCATACAGCGCCGTTATTCTCGCAGCGACACCAGCCGCTGAATCTCGTAAATTTTTAAACGAACGAACGACTCGCTTCAGCTTTTCGAGAAACCACGTTTTTCTTGGCTTCGTGCGCGTGCGAGGTATGCTTTGAGTCTACAAGCTGGTTCCGAGGTTTCTTTTTCCCAAGGAGGAAGACACCGAGGAGCGTTGTGCGACAACTATCCCGCGGAGGCTCGATATTAAATGCGCAACGAACGTTTTTACGAAAGATCGTTCGAATCCGTTCTGCGGGTGGAAATGCCGGCTTTTTTTTTTATTTCTGCCGTTTGTAGCGATCCGGGGCTCTTTTTTGCCACGGAAAAGTGCACTCGAGTCGTTAAAAATTAATGAAACGCGTTGTACGCATGCTTGGTACAGGTTCAATTACGCGAACGTGTTATTAGCAGCGCTGACCGGCAATACAGCTTATTGCCGATAAAACGGTGGCACATGTTGCAAAGGAGTTTCCGATCTAAACCATCGTAAAACAGCAGGCCGAAGAGTTCACTTTCTTGCTGTACGGTGCGCCACTAATTGAAAGGACCAACAAAATACTTGCGACCGGGTAAACCGGTTCGTTTTGCAGCTTGCATTACCAACACCTCGTCGACGATACAAATAAGCTGGAATTTCTGTATTAATTAGGATTATTAGGTTCTGCAAATTAGCGGGAGAGAGCGACCAGTTTTCAGTTCTTTGGAAAAATCGTGCTACAAATTGTCGGGCTTGTTAAATAATTGTAGAAGCAACCAGTTCGTTTGCGCATTACCAGCGGATCTCGTTTGATAGTCGCGCGGAGATCGTGTCGAATCGGTGGAAGGAAGGGGATCTTCCGATTCCTGTGGGAGGTGATTCGTTTGTTGTGCGATGTTTAAGCAATTCCATTCGCCGCGCGTAATCCCGGTGTCGTTCCTCTCGACAGGATTTCCACCGATAACTCAGCGGAATTAGCCGGCAGCGGTATTGCGGGGGAATAATTCTCAATTAGTCGGTGGAGATGGCGAGTCCCGGCTAAGTCGTATTTATGTCAGTCGGCGGAGAGGTTCGTCCGGTCTCTGGCCCGACCTCGGCTTCGGCTTCGGCTTCGTATTAGACCAAGCCCGGAGATTTATGCGATCGATCCATCTCAGTTTGCTCTCGCTGGATCCCCGCGTTCAATAATCGTTTCGGCCATTCGTCTAGCCGTCTCGTTCCGTCGCCAGGCTTCCCAAACAACCCCTTGCCACCCCCTGGGTTTCAGCCGGCCGCAGAACTGCGAGACGCGTGCCGAGGAAAATCATTGTCCCGAGCTACGCGATTGAGGGATCTCCCACTGTGGAACGGGACGAATCATCGGTGACCCTTCAACGGCAAATAGAAATAAATTTCCCACAGATTACACCCGGTTGACACGGTCCTGGATTTACGCGAGTTTCCAGCCCGGCCCTTTGACTTTATTGCTTTCGAATGCGGCTGCTGAGTTGCAATTTATTCCTGGATCTCGGGGCTTCGGGCAATCGGTGATAGAGAGCAGGCTTAGGAATCTGGCTAGCCTTTCAACACACCATCGCCAATGTTGTTGATACGATAGATTCCGGTACATTTAGAAATGTATTCAACAATATGGAAATAAATTTTTCCAACTCCTTTAGAAAACAAAGAGCGTGCAAAAGAAATCTATGTAATAAATTTTGTCTTCTCCGTTCGTACAGTGACAAATAAGCTGCTCTAATTTTGTACGACTTGTATGGGCAAGGCGTTAATTAAATAAATACGACCAAGGGCTATTCGATCAGAATCTATTGTTCGGTGTTGTTCGAGGTAACCGGCTGCCCCGATGTATTGTGTATCGTTTGCTAATATTTGTATTCTATCTTCCAGAATACGAAAGTGATGTCATAGAACTATCTACGATTGTAGATAATTTGGGCCTTGCATAAAAATTCACAGAGCCTCGACTATATAATGACTGGCTTTGCCGAGGATGAGGCAGCCAGGTCGCGTTAATCACTCTATCGTAAGCCAGGAGCGCGGTCGCGGCATATGTCAAATGTGAAATCGAATTTCGCACGGGAACCGCACTCTGGCAGCCGGTTCCTCTGTCTCCGGCAGGAATAAATAAAAATACGGTGTAACCGTTGACGGCCGTTCGTGTAAGAATGGCCGATATAATAGGCTGTGCAGGGCCGGCTCGGCGCGATGAGGCCCAACCACCGTTGAAATTGATTTTCGCGTGTCACGTATATTTCGGCCGGGGTTCGGGCTGATTGTCAGAGGATGACCATGGCTCCTTTTTGCCTTGTCTCTCGGTCTCCGTCGCTGGTCTTGCCGTGCCTCGCCGGTCTCGCCGAGCTCGCTGGTCTCGCCGGAGGCTAGCGCGCGTGTAGATACGTACACACGAGAGGAAGAAGAAGTCTCTCTCGAGAAGGCCGGGACCGCAACGCACGGACGAGCCTATGGAACGGAAAGGGTAGAAAAAGAAGCGTAAGAGGCAGAACGCGAACGGAAAAGGGAGAAAGGGAGAAAGAGGGAAAAGAAGAGAGAGAGAGAGAGAGAAGCCGGCCGAAGAGGCAAGAATAGAGCCATAAAGCCTTTCGGTGAGGCTCGCGTCAAACCGCCGCGCCGCGCCGCGCCGGGCCGCGGCTGGCCGAGCAGCGCCGAGCCGCGGCTCCCTCATTGTTTCGGATTCGAGACTTCCGCTCGGGAACGCTTCTTCCCGCCACACCCTCCGGCTGGATCCTCGTTAGATCGTCCGTCGAAGAATGAAGACGTGAGCCAGCCGCGAAATTGCCAGGCGAGCATCGCCAATTCTCTGGAACCGTTTCTCTCTCTCCTCGGGAACAAGCGTCCGCGTCCGTCCCGATACAATTCGCCGAGTTTTTCGAGCGTCGTTCGTGTCGTTCGCCCCTCGAAAACCCATGCGAATCCGTCGCCGGACGTCGCCTTTCACGAAACTTTACGACGGTGTTAATTTCTTGGACGCAGAGGCGAGGTGCTAACCGGCCGAAACAAAAGCCGCTTCTTTCACCGGTCGATCGATACGGGAACGTATTTTCCGAACGATCTTATCGCTGTTAGGATCGCCCCGCTTCCTGAACACGAGTCGTTCGTTTTAATTTTCGTGTAAATTTCACTTGGATCCGGCGTTAGCATCCATTGTACGCCGAGATTCGTTTGGCCGATTAGACGGCGAGCAACTCGTACACGGGCGGTAAACGAAATTTCTTTTTCTCTCTGTTCAGAAGTTTTTGGCGATTTAACGCGGTCCTGCTCGGCCGGCATCCACGATTCAATATTTCACGCGCGAAGCAGACGAAATTGATTTTCTGCGCGCCGCCTGTTCGAAGTGTCGCAATTACATCGTTGAAAGGTGAAAGATCTTGGCGAGTCGTTCGAGCAGCTGTCTACTTTACAGATTTCTTTTCCCTCGGAAGGTTAGCCGGAGATTTCAGACGGTGGCACAACGACCTCGAAATCCCTCGTCCACTCGTTCTTATCCGGTACGGCGAAGATTGGCCAATTAGCCGGAGATTTGATCGCGAGAGGCCGATTAATTGGCGAGCTGAAACGGCAACGGGCCTCGGCGATCTCGGTGAAATCACTTTAAGCGATCGGGGAGACGGCTTGAAATCGCGGTCATCCGGTGACATTTGAAAAATTGCCGCGATCTCGCGTCCCGCCACGGGATTGGCCGGTCTCCGCGTGACTCGCGCGGCCGGTTCCTTTACTGTCCGATTAAAGAACGTGAAATGCCCGGTCGTTCATGTCCGCGAGACATTAATCTAGAACAAACATGGCCGTCCCGGGCTACCGTATCGAGCAAGGCTATCATGTCTAATGCGCTAATGACTCTGGAATCGATTAGCCCGCTGCATTCTTCATCCTAGCCGCGCGGCGCGGCGCGGCGTGGTTCACGGTAGCACGCCGAGACGAGCCGCGCGCCGCTTCGAGTGTCGCGAGAACACGCACGGACGCACACAGGCCAGAGCCACTTACCCTTTGTGAAACAGGAAACACGCGTCTCGAACCGATAGGGACGTATGCCACTGTAAAAGCGACTCTGCGAGCATGGCAGTCCCGTGGCTCGTTTCGCCGGGCTTTCACGAGAACGTACGCGCGGACGTGTTTTCGGGCGGCTGACGCTTTCTTTCGGCAGCGGAAACAAGGAGAAAACTCACTCTTTACGAAATTACACACCGATCGCTCGTGAAAGGATCGGAGCTCTTTAAATTTTCGACCTCCGGTTCGCCGGTACCGTTGGGAACGTCGCGAAGATCCGAACGAACGCGACCTGGCGAAAGTCTCGTAAGCTCTTCCGAAACCATCAAAGTGTCGAAGTCCATCAAACTTCTGTCTGCCTTCTTAATCTCTCGTTGAAAGATGCTACAAAGGACGCGTCGATCCAGAAAACAATTCTCTCTTCACCCAACTGTGCCTGTTTCCGACTGCTACCAAAGGGTCTCCCGACGAGATAATACCGAAAATATTTTGTGAAAAATACATGCTTAAATTGAAAAACATTCGACGAATCTTTTGCGTAACTTTTAGTACGATCGTTGAATTTTAGTCCGATTTTTAGTTGGAGGGATCGCTCGGAAGTGTTGCGGCCGCAAAGATCGAGGGCTTCGAAGCAAATAGAAGTTGCATTAACCGATACGGAAGCATAATGCGCAAGTAGATAGCGGAGGTAACGATCAGGCATTCCGTAATGAGGATCGCGTGTGCTCCGGGCGAGCGTGGATGCTCGAGTGTCGGCTGCTACAGCGTTTTCCTTGTCTTCGGCCACCCTCTGGCCCACCCCGCGGCCACCCTTTGGCCACCCTGCGCTTGCAATATCCGTTGTTTAAGGGTGAAACGCGATACCGCGGCACGGGCTGTTCGTTCGATATCTCGTTATAATGTGGCAACAGCTAACACTCGTTAACCTCCGCCGAGAAACCTTGCTCTAGTTCAATCATGTAACAGTATCCGGGCTCCCGATGCTCGTTCGAGCTTCTCGGCTCGGGCAGAAAACGCCTGGGCCGGGGATCGATCTTCTTCGAGAAGCCAACGGGTTCCTCTTTAAAGCTGCGTAATCCGCTAACGAGTTCCGATCGGGTAAATCCGATCGTGGGCGACACTGATCGCGGATGATTTGCGGGTTCGCCAGTTTTTGTTAACGAATCAGCATTTTATTTCGCGCGGCGTTCAGGCCGACAACCTGTTTGCCGGTTTTCCACGCTCGTTCCCTGTCGGCCAGATAACAGAAACGTCGATAACAGCAGCTATCGTGCGGAGGCCGGATCGCGCGTGTCCTGGCCCGCGATCGTTAAAATTTTCGCCGATCTTAACGACCTGAAATTACAAGCCACTCGTTCCAGTTTTCTTTTCCCTATCTTTGCCGCGTGAACCGCTCGGGACGTAATTGCGATCGACCCTTTGCGAAACGTGGATTATTCGGTTGCTAGTCGGCCAGCGTCTCGAAGTAAATCACTCGGCCGATCGACCATAAAGTTGATAATCATTTTCGAGTTGAGCGCGCCGCGCGACAGATCTAATTGCTTCTAATACGCGACAAGAATTGCCGATCGTACGGTCTCGTTTAATCGATACTGTCAGATCCAATCTCGGCTGAAACGCGTTTAATCGCCCCGCAGATCGCACACCAGCGAATTAAAGGTCGCGATTGGATAGAAACTAGACGAGTTGGTCTGTACAGGTTAGCTTTGGTTCGAGGCATTTTTATTGACAGCGTCTCAAAACCGTAACACCGATGAATTTCGAAATGCTTAAAAAATGCTTATTCAATGTATTAACAGTTAGCAAAATATCTTTGGCGACGACATTGGGATGACAATGTCTCTATGTAATCCACACACAGGACGTCGACCGTCAACCCGACACGATTATTCCCCATAAAAAACGATATCCACACCGTGGAAAATAAACAGTCCTTGTTTGTGTCATATCTAACGCCGGGGATCCTAGGTATAGCTACGTCGGAGACAGCAGAAGTGACTTATGAATCATTAGTTATTTATTTCATCGTGCATCGCTGATGCCAAGTCGTTCGATTGCTTGGCTATAGCACGCGGTGGTAAACAGACCAACTAATGAAATAGTCTAGCTGCAGCTAGTCCCGCGAGGATAGAAGAATTAGCAAGTAATGTTACCCCCGTACAATTATTCTACAATATCCACCGTCTTTGCGAAACTTTTTTCCGCTGTAGAGGGATAGCTAATGGCACCTATGACTTGTTTCCTCGGCAAAGGGAATCCCCAAGCGAAAATAATATTAGATCGTTCGGTAAGTTCGTGCTATTCTTTCCACCCCACTAGATGTATGTATATGCGATCATATAGTAATCAAAGTTCAAGTAATGCGAATGCATTTCTCTTGGGTTGTGAATGCATGTCTATTTCGATTTTCCAAATAGATAGTTTCTAAAACAACCGAAATTGCTGTCACTGTAATCCAATAGTTATTTACGTCCAACGACGTCACGCGAAAGTGAAAGAAACTACCAACGATACGTGAATGTTCAGAGAACTATTGTTGCTCCACTTACTCGAGTAGCGGTGCCAACATTTGCTAAGAGCAAACGTGCCTATTTAATTAGTCTAAGTATGTTGAAGGAAAAATGCACGGTGCTGGAAACTTCGCAATTCTGGTGCCATGGAGAAGATAAGCAGCAGAAATTCATTAGCGTGGAATAATCATATTACACGGCTAACTGCAGCAAAAAACAGAACACGCGAACTTTCGACGTTAAAAAACTAACTTACCTATTGATATAATTCATCCTCGAGACAGTCCTACAAGTCAACTGTGAAATATATTAAAATTGAACTTTGATATATTTTGACTACCTCAACCCTTCAGTTTCACTTTGTAGATAACAAAACGAACAAGCTTATTTAGTTCCAAGCACATTTGAAACGCCATTATGATCATTAACACGTTGTTCTGTTCAACGGGTTTTTAAAAACAACTGTTTACTTTCCCATAGTAGATTGGGGATCGAACGACTGAAGATCGAGGCTCCCAGCTGAGAACACGAAGGAATTTGCAAGCGATGAATATGTATTGTTTTGCACGGCGTATATCATCCCATAAATGATAAATACCATTTTCCGTAACGGAGCGATAGAAGCTGCTCCGAAGACGGATGTCCGGAGCGGTTGTTTTCAATAAAACTGTCTACGAAGGGGATTCAACTTTGCGCGAGTGGTGGGGCAAGGGAGGTCTGGAGAACGTATCGATTGGGTTGGGTAGCGACAATGACAGTGCCGTTCGCTTGGAAAACAAACGATCCGACGTCGGATCTAGGGGGATCTAGGGGGATCCGGGGGATGAAGTAGATCGTGGGCGCGCCACAGTGCGAAAATGAGCTTCTACCCGGGCATGGTGCGGCATGGCGCGGTATGGTGAGCAACGACGAGACGGTGTCGCCACCATGGCCGCACCGCACAGTCACTCGTCGTTAGTAGCGAATGGTAGCGGGACAGGCATCACCACCTCATTCTACAGTGTCTGGTCGCTGGCGCGACCCCGAAAACCCGTTGCACTATGGGCGGAGGCGTTGCGGAACGTAGCAGGGACGCGACGTCGGCCATGGTGGGGAGGTCGAGGGTGTCGACGGTGTCGGGGGTGTCGGGGGCGGTTGACAGCGGAATGGGGCGGGTGTCAGCGTCGTTGCGGGGAAATCGGCCGGAAAATGGGAAATCCAGCGGCCTGGTGACAAATGGTTGATCGCCGCGGGAGAAGCCCGAGTCCGTGGCTGCCTCTAGACGAGTTTCGGATGGCAAGAGGGTCTCGAGAGCGCGGGGGTTGAACGGGCCGAATGCGTCGCGGTCGTTGGACGGGAAACGCGCAGCTATGCGAGCGAGAAAGTTCGTGAACCGTGTTGTCTTTTTCGTTATTTTCCACGGGGGACCCGGGAATTCGCGGACTTTTGACTCTTCCTCGTGGCGAATAAATCCGGCGACTTTTTCACGAAAAAGTCCGTTCGGGGTCCGCGAAAATTGCGAGAACGGTCGATTTCACGTGTTCGCATATTCGCCGGGCTCTTAGAAAATTCATTGCTGCGTGTCGCGGGCGTACGCGCGATAATTAATTCTCCGTTCGAACAGTTTAAGGAACCGTCTCGCGCAAACAGGAGAAAAACGTCGGGAGATCTGAAAGTTAAATATTTGACTCGGCGTTATAGATCCCGATGATTTTCATCTTGAACGTCGGGTGGAAAGCTAGCTATCGGTCTGCGCAAATATTTGTCTGTGTAACGTGACCGCGGAACGTTATGGCCTTAGGCAGACAGAAGCGTCGCGTAGTGTAATTACACGATAAGCGATGATTTAGTCGCCGCTGCGATCTGACCAGGGCTCAACTTATTTTGTCCCGCTTTATTTTCAGGTCGTCGATAACAACGGTAGTTTTGCGGCTGAAAATTATTTAGCAGAGCCGCGAAGGACAGTTGACATTTTAGTACAGTGTATGGAACGGCGTCGAAGGCTGATTTATACCCTCGCACTATCTCTCAAGTGTTAACACAACCTCTACACCCCCTTTCGCTCTATCTGCCGCGCCGAATGAATAATGCAATCCAGAATTCCTTACAGGAGTTCGTTTTCCCAGGTGAAACGTTTCTCGACCGTCATTGTCGCGCAGGTAGTTTCTCTCTGCTCCCGAGCCGCGTACATACGGTAAGAGTACAGAATTACGGTGGCTACATACGAATAACTCGATCATCGACGACAGAGGGTTTTGCCGGACTATCGAGCCGTAACGAACGAAACGAATGCGAGCACGTGCAAAGCCCGGTCGTCGCACCGTGCCGCACCGGTTAACGAACAAACGAGCGGAGATACGGTCTCGCCAGGACGAGGTTTAATTATCCCCCAGGAATTTAGTAATTTTCCATTTTACCATCCCGGTGGCACAGCGGCGGTCGCGTCTCTCCCTGAGACGATACTACGCGAGATTTCCATTCGTCTCGAGCCGGTTCGCTTCGGTCTATTTACGCGTCTTCTCATTCTTCCTTAAATTTCTGCGATTCCGAAACGTCGAAGAATTTCATTCCGCCGCGAACATCCCAGACGGGGCAGCCAAGACCTGCTGGCTCAAGGACGTCGTTTAATTATGCCAGGGGAATTCAGCGATCACGGTTTTATCGGCGAGCCGTAACGCGACTGGTCTTCGTGCAGGCTTTCTTTCAGAAGACAGCGGGGCGCTGCCGGGGCCGAGGACGGTTCATTTTTCCAGGCATCTCGCGCGGAAACGCCGTTGCGGTTGCGCCTCGGAAAACTGCTTTTCTAGAGGGGACGCGACAAAACGTCTCGCCTTGACTCGCCTCGCCTCCCGTAAAATAAATGGACCGATTTATGTGCCGCAGACACCGGTTCGCTTAATAAAATCTCCGCTATGTCGATACATTTTCCTCGGGTATTCGCCGGGCCACCCTCTCTGGAAAGAACGTCACTTACCGACGCCACTGAACATCCAGGCTATCCGATAACGACATTTGCACGTCGATCGAGAAACGATGCTTCCTGTTCCTATTAAAATTCCTGGGCACTGTTCCCAGAAAAGCGGCAAATGGTTTTTCAACTATTCTAGAACGTGCAGCGTTTAACTTTCGCTAATGACGACGTTGCTCGGCAAAAGTCTTTAATCCATTTATCGTCTTGACTTCGTTTTGGAATGGTGCGACAGTTTTAAAAGGGAACTGGTCGTATTGAGGGTCAGTGAGCTTAAATACGGAATTCTCGCGGACGCTAATGCTGTTGATGGATCAACGATTTTTGAAATGAGATGTGGACTTATCCGGCGCTTGTCAGAGATAAAAATGGTGGAATGCGATACACCTAGACCTGTGGTGCGCAGACGAGTCGACGACCCGGGGTCAATAAAACGGAAAATTGCTGAATTCTCGGGGCATAATTAAATGGCACCCCTCGCGGATACCACCCTCCGAGTTTACTTTCTCTCTCTCCACACTCTCTCTCGCTCTCTCTCTCTCTCTCTGAACTCTCTGCCGGTTCTCCGGATTTACTGCCGCTCTCGTGGATCTTACGGCCGTTACGAATCGGTTACACCTTTTCCGCGCGAAACGATTAACGTCGCACCCCTGGTGAAACAGTGGCGCTCGGGTTTCCGGGCGAAGACACCGAAGGGGCGAGAGGACAAATAGTCGACGACAAACCGTGGAAACATCGGGAGGGGGGGTGAAAGCTGTTCAAAGAGAGGAAGAAACGGAGGGAGCTGGAAAGGGACAGCGCTCCGGATAATCGCGCGAAACGATTTGCTCTTTTCACGGCCGATTAAGTCCGCAATCTGTTGGCCGAGCGAGGAAACAACTGGGGTGGATAGACGTTGAAATAATACGGGAGATCGGTGGCTGATGCCCAGGATAATCGTCGCCATTAAAATCTCTACTCTCGAATTGTTCCGATCGCTTCTTTCGATCGCTGCAGCTGCAACGACGGCTTTATATTTTCTTCAAGGTAGGCGGCTAAATTTGGTCTCGAAGCAGAATTGGTACCATTGGCAAAGCTAGGAGAATTTTCATCTTTGTCCAAGTTAGGATACTCTGTCCTACTTTACGCACAGTTTTGATCGAGCGGTATACTTGGGTTTAGAGTCAGTTGTCTCGGAGGTGCATAGCCAAGTCTCGAAGCCAAGGCAATTTACGTCACTAAGCGGAAAAATGTTCAACTTATTAAAGCTAGGCCACTTTGTCCTATTCTGCGCTCGGGGATCGACGCGGTCCTTATTCACACTTGGCGGCGTATAATAACGTAAAAAACCCTATACAAGCGTAACGAGACAAGTTGGTAGCAGCTATAATAATGACACGCTTTAGTTCGCAATGACATAATGAGGTTAAAGCGTCCACCACCAATCGACTAGAGTTACCAGCTAGCGCTGGCAGCTATTTGATTCAGTCGATGGCGTTCGTGAACTTTATTTATCATGGCTGTCTTTCTAGTCGCCGGCGGTAAGGTGTCGTTCCTCGGTTCAGGCAATTTGGGGACCGTCGAATCGACGACGAAGGATAAACGATCCCACTCGAGGGTGGTGGTTTGCGACACCATGGCGACCATCTTTCTACGGCCGTGCTATAAGCAGAACTGTCCTACGGGCGAACCAGGCTTCTGCTTCGAATCACCGGCAGATACTCATGCGGGCGGCGTGTTTGAGGACTTATCTCGGGCTCTGGTCTACAGCCGTGCCCGTGCCTCCCATAAGCCCGAACATGGTGCCGTTAGCCTGTTCGCCGCGGGCGACCTCCATTCATGCATCCAATTTAGACGTCAATGGCGCAAATAAACCATCGCATCGGGAGCCTTAATCGATCGTGGCGTTGATCCTCGATCACGGTGCTTTGTTTATTCGAGGACATCGAGATCCAAATCGCATCGAATTATGTAGCCGTAAAACTCGAGCTCGTGCGCTTCCAAATTCAAACTACCTTAGTTCCGCGGTTTTAAGCGACTACCGGAAGAAAAGATATTATTATTTTCTTCCCTTACCAACGGGATTAATCACACATTTGTTACAATGAAAAAATAAAAAAATCATAGCATTCATGCAAGTACAGTTAAAACAGAAGAATAAAAAAAGAAACGGAAGGAGAAGAATGAAAAAAAAGAAAGAAAAGAAGAAAACCAATATTAAATACAAACAATCGAGGCAGAAAAGCTTTCTTTCTCTACGATTACGATGTTTCTAGCATCTCGCGAATTCTATGCTATCAGAAAACTCGCCTGAGAATCCATTTCGATTTTCGCGAGACGGATGAGTTTATCTCTTAGAGCACGAAGCATTAGATCGCCTCGGAATTGGCAGTGCCACGTTCTCGTGGCAACAATCCAATTCCGTAGGCTGGCTCGAACGTAGTCGCGCGTCAGCAAGGACAAGGTGCACGGGAAAGAGAGCAAAACGATGGTCTGAACATGAAACGCGGATAGTTACACGCGGGTGTCATTAGTCCGGGCAGCAATTAGGAATAATTTCGAAAAGTAAAGCCCGTAATTCACGCGGGGGACAAGAAAATCTTTTATCACCGTGTCGTCAGCGTCATCGGCCCGCGACGCTGAGAGTTGGCGAACCTCCAATCCTTCTCCGGGGAGTCATTACCTAATTACCCGAGCCGCTTTATGAACACTTACGTGTCGGGGTTCGTCGTTCGCGGCCGATTCGAGGAGACAACGACGATGTGGGAAAAGCCGGTGGAAATGAACCACCTTGGGGTCACTTCGGAGTTTCGCCGGCGATATATAAGGCCGAGTCACCAAGCTTGACGTCATCGTTGTCGCTGCACGATGAAACGTTGCACCGAATTATATTCGTTGGGCTAAAATACGCGTAACACTTAAAATTATGGGATACAAGTGTTTTTAATGTATTGTTAAAGATATAGTAAATGATGTTAATTTTAAGCGACACGACTTTTCTTTCGAACGACATTTCCATCGTAAATCACTTACAATCTATTCGCAGTGTCATCGAGGGAGATGTACAATGTAATAATTAAGTTTTTGTTGTTCTGCTCTTTTGTCAAAAGGACACCTTGAATGAAGATCGTTGTGTAAAAAAAATCGCTAAGATATACGGGTGTAAAACTCGGTAATTACCGAGATATTATTGAAATAGCAGAGTCCCATGTCTCGCGCTGCATTTAGTGAGCTGCCTATTAAAATTAATTACTACGTCACGAGCTCCCCTTGACATCGTATAATTCTTGTTTGAAAAGTGTCTCCGTACAACAAACAGGCTGCAAATAATTTCAAATGGTACACCGAGTGACTCACCCTACTATTTGTTTCACTATCACTGCCACGCTTACTCCTCACTCGAATTAAAATTCACGTACTCCCTTCGCGACACCTGTATATTGCGTTCATCTGCTCGATCATTTCCGTACGTGGCATAGATCCTGAATTTCAGTAAAACTTCAGGCCACCGTAGAAATAACTGTTACTGCATAAATATCAGATCGATGGTGTGGAACAAGATCAGCAACAGCGCATAATGTTTTTTGAGAAACAGTTCCTCCGTCGCGTTCTTGGGGAATTCCAGAAGCTGTTAAGGGTTGACAGTAAAAAGCAATCTCCGGGGACGTTCGGACGGTGTCCCGGCAGAAAGTATAAAGGACGCGTGTTTTACGGTTTTGCGAGCGGCGGGCGTTTCAACTAACATTCCGCGGAAGCCCGAAGGAATGGAGTTGTTCCACGACGAGAGATTTGTAGGTCGGCTTCTCTCGGTGTACCCGCGCAGAAAATATTTTGGTACCAGAGGACAGAGAGAGAGAGAGAGAGACCGGCAGCGGGCGCCGCGGGTCGGTGGCATGAACGACCCGGACACGGGCTTCGAAATCAGAGAAAAAAGAATGGCCAATAAAAGTAATTCGAGCTTGGCCGGATAAACGACGTCGTCGAACCTTTCGACTACATTCCACGTAAATTGGACACGCGCGCCTGCTGCATGACGAGCTAGAACCAGCGCGCTCGGTCTGTCGGAAATAAACACCTGCTAATGTCCATTAGTCAATTCCTCTTGGCCACGGATTTTCGTTCTCTTTCTCTCCCCCGTGCCCGGCTTTTTTCCCCCCCTCCGTTCGGTACACGCGCGGTGCATGGACATCCGGTTTAATCGCGTGGAAACGGCCGAGAGGTAATAAGTACGCGGTGGCACTCGAGCGACACCGAAATCGCTTCGACGCACACCGATATCGCGTGTTTTGCCGATTATTCACCGAGCCGATCGTTTCTTGTTCTCAACGAGCAACGCGGAATTTAATTACAAAGCTGCCGGCGGTGATCGATCGACGACTGTGGGCGAAATCGGGGGCGGATCCCGTTTCGAAAGGATATCGCACGCTGCGACAGTGCACGCGTGTTGTGCTTCATATGTTTTCACATTATAGCGGAATCGCATCGAGGGTAGAGCAGAACGCATTTATTCTATTATTCGACAAAGTTCGAAAAAATGAGTAGGACACCACTAATTTCTGTTTCAATTTGGACAAGAGTACATCGATCACGTTTGCAATCGTCCATCATTAATGTACGAAGCATCAGCAATCGAACATGATCTTTATTCGACACCTGCGCGCACGGTTGAGATGCAAATTTATTCATCCCCATTTTCTTGCAGTGTTCGTTCGCATGTTAGTGAACAGCGGATCTTTAGACGATCGTTTTGGAGATATTTTCCGTTCATGTTCTCGAAATTTGTAGTAATTACAATTGCGAACCTGCAGTCTCATTGTTCCCATGGTAATCTCCTGGGTCGCTAGTCTGTTATTACATAATCTATTTGTCCCATCTTCCGTTCCGACTTCTCGGTTACTCTCCAAAACAAACGGATTTCGATTAACGTCAATTCGCGGACCGTGAATTTACAGTTTGTTCTCTTTTCGCTAGTTTTTTGGTCTTAAATCCATTGGCAGAGAGAATGACGGCGTTCTAACTGATTCATTTCTTTGCGATTTCTTTTTCGAATCGAGGGACCGGACCGTATTTCATGGGAGCCTTTGTTCTCGAATTTAACTTGCAAAAACCCGTCGAAAAGTCGCCCGAGCCCGGGGTCTCGCTGATGGAAAAATACTATAGCCCACGGGTGTTGCGTGACAATAATTGATGTGTGCAGCGGAAAACGTCACGTATTTGCTGCGTCGCTGCGGCCTCGTGGCACGATGCATCGAGACCCAGCATTCTATCGTCGCGGATCTCGGCCTGCAACGGGCGAATCGATGGAATAACATTGTTGCGCCGTCGTGATCGATGCATCCGCTCGGAACGGTATCATCCTGCGCGCAGGACATGCTGGAACATCGTTCAGTCGTGAAACGAGTCGGGTTTCATCGAAACCTTTCGCGTTTCTTTATCCGGTTGCACGCTCGATTTGCGTACCTTAATGCCCCATTACTCGAAGACAAACATCGTTCCGCGCTACGGTTGCAGTTAACTCAATCCAACTTGAAGTTTCAATAGCTTGATATCGTGGTGTTGCGATATTCCAGCGTTCTCGACCTCATAGAGTCGCTAAATAAAAAGTTAATAAGTTGCACGCGAGCACAATGGGACTAACAGATCCGTTCTCGGCGTGTTACGCTCGCAGAATTATTCTAGAAAGCACATTGTTGACTTCTACATGTTCCCTGACATATTGCAACCATTATAAGTCTTACAAGTGAATTTAAAATCGAGTTTAAACTGAAGCTGGTAAGGTAAAGCTAATAGTAGGGATCGCTTTTTGAATAATTGCTTGTCATAAAATTTACTTTGCTTAATCAAATGACTGTTGTAATCACTTTGTAAAGCCTGTAAATTACTGTAATTATACTATATATGTTTGATATTTCTCAAATTTTGTTCGAACACAGCGCTTTTCTAAAATATATAATTTCATAAAGAATATCGAACTACACGTCCTTTTTAATTAAAAATTAGCTATTTTCGACGAGTATACTTATCAAAGATAGCTAAGCGATTAACTACTTGGTCTTAATAATTACAACTAGTTAATATATTTTTACAGAAACAGGAAAATTGATGTTTATCGCGTGTTTGTATTTACCCTAGCGATCAAGTAACATTAGCAGACGTATTAAATTTTGTTTCGATTTAAAACAGACGAATGACAGCGACAGACAGTAGATTCTATACGCATGACGAGTCTGTTACGATGTGTCTAAATCAAAGAAAAGAATGGCATCAGCCATATGTACATTATCACCGCGCGGCAGTCAATACGTTAAAGAATAATCGTTGGCTGTCGATGTCGGAGAAGTTATAATCATGGCATCGGCTGCCAAGATTTAGTGACTGTCAGGTCCTCGACGGTTCGTAAACACGTCGTTAACGAGTAGAAAGATCCCGGAATGAACGAGTTGGATGATTTGCTGGTTGAATTTCAGCCAGCAGCGGAGGAGAGCAACACCTGCTCGTCGCGGATAGCCTCGGTGCAACAATATCGATTTCCACGGTGCATCTGCGTCTCCGATTAGTCGCGGATTATTCCCACGAGCCGTTCTCGGGCTCCTCGGGCATCCAATTACGGTCGCAGGACTCAATCTAGTGGAAAGCCCGGGGAAAGCAGCGACGGAAACGCAATCGGTTTAGCCACGGCGTGCGTTTACAGGTGGCGACGTTTGACACGGTGCACCGGCACGTACGTCTCCCCCTCTTTGTCTCTCTGCTTCTCCCTATATGCGTGCACTCTCTTTTCCGGCTCCGTTTGCAGCTCGCGGCCGACGCTGTGCGGCGTTCGTTCCTCCAATCGATCGATCGATCGATCGATCGAACGGGCCCAATCCCTCCAATTACCGTTCGAAAAAATACGTTCGACGCAGGGCATTACGCAACATGCTAATCGGCCCTGATCGGCGGCCGAATCGCGAGATTTTCCGAGAGCTGGGACTCTGACCTTTCCGGCGAACCACGCGTAACTTCGTCATGCTAACTCGTGCGCGGAGCTTTATTGCCGGTGACTATCGAGGAACGTTCGTGGAGCTATCAAACAGCACGCGGATGGATCATGCGCACCGTTAGTCGCGAGTCACACGGTCGTTCCGCACTGAATATATTATTCTTATCGCCGTGTCGTTTCCTCCTGGGCTTTGTTCGCCAACCGACCGAGAATTTATACAACTTTTGCCCCCGACCAGTTTCAATATTAGTCACGAGGTGATTAGCCGTTAAAACGGTATTCGTGACTTGCACGTACGAAGCGTGTAGATTACAGATTCGGGTAATCCTTAACGGAATGATTGTCGCAGGCATTCGCGTTGAAAGTCCGCTCGCAGACGGATCGGTTAACGAACCGCGGAAGAATGGCAAATTGAATGCGCCGCCGCCGGTCGCGATTATTCTCGGGAAGATCGGTCGCTTCGTTCGTTGCTCCACGGTGTGGATGTGGTTTGATGGTCGATACGGTAGATAAACGAAGTTACCGAGCGGCTTCGAGGAACACGCGCGTGCGATGCGCCGTGCAGCGAAATTGATTGATCGAAGGATCCCTGCAATTACGTTTAATGGCGACTGCTCGTCGGTTATTGCGAAATGTACAACGCCGCGCGATTACTTCTTCCCGAAAAGAGCGACCGGTAATGTTTCGGGAAAATTACATTTGTAAGCAGCGGTCCGGGCCGATAGCATTAACGACGCACGAAAACCCTTCCCCGTAATGTATTCGCTATTATTTTAATGCCTGTTCCTTTATATCTGGCAACAGCGATGGGCGCGAGCGTATCGCGAACTTCACCGACGTCGAATTTTGTCGGGACTCCTTCAGGAAGTAATGGCGGCCTGTTCGTACCTTATACAGAATCATCTAGCTAATTGGAAATGATAATAAGGCCAATTTATACGAAATAAAACACCGTATTTCCACCCACAAAATGGAATCAAATTCCTTCTTAGGTCTCGATTGATTGTCGGCGACGATACGAAAGTTTCTTGATTTTGCGGGTAAAAGATTACCTGTATGCAGAATTCTCCGAAGGGGTGTGGCTCTATTGCCCGCGATCTCGTAGCGATCCCAAAAAGATCGTGGCCGTCGATCGGCACGAGCTCAACAAGCGCGCTAACGAAACGAGTCCTGGCCCGATTGATCGATATTCCTGGATACGGATCGAGATCTGCTCGCTACCCGGCGAAGGCGGCGAAACGCCGACACCTACAATTACGTCTGATTGGCCGTTCATACGGGCGAAGATGAAGAACGTTCGTTTTCGACGAAAGTTGGATCTGCTCGGCCGATGATTGATCGCTGGTCGATCGTCGCTCGTTGCCGGTCGCTCGCAGAAACGACAGCAAACTCGGGAACGTTGTCGTCGTCGCGTCGACGCGTCGCCGCGATTTATCGTCGATTTAGCTGTCGCGAGATTCCCGGTTCGCAAATCTCCGACGAGTTTTTCGCGAAACTGCGAAGTAATCGCTACGGCGAGCTATTGCGTTTCATTCGGCTCGAGGCGATTCCCGGGGTTGGTTAACGATGGACGCGACTCTATCAGAAGGTAACTAGGTAGTTTTACCAATTCCCTCGTTTTCCACGGCGGCCGATTAACAGATCGCCGCTCGATGATATACCGCCTCCCATTATCCGGCAAGTACGCGGCTAATAGTCCTCGATAAGAACGGTCGGCGTCCGGGAAGAATAGACAGAGCACGGCCGTAGATCGATATCGGAGATAACGACTAGTTAGACCGACAACAAAATTTCATAAAGCAACCAGGGGCTTAATTGCGGGCTGTAACGACGCGACGTCCACGATCTTGTTGCTCGCCTTCGCAATACATTAAGCCGCGCATCGAACCGATCGACCAGTTAATTAGGTTCTGTTTATTGGGAAAACATGGATTTTAATGCGACAGTGGATTAGCCGTGTTTGTGGAAGCCGTCTGAGCCTTCCGGAACGGCGAGCACCAACGGACGAGAGCCCGGTCTTACCATTCGCTCGCGATCTGTTGGCGCAGCTGTCCTCTCCTTGGTGCCATTTTTACTCCCGTTCGCCAATGGAGAAGTTCGTCTCGCCCCGTTCAGACGAAACACGACCACCGAGCCATCGATATAATCGGACAGGATCGGATCAACGCGTTACTGTCAATCTCGTTCTACACCGTTTTCCCGATAACTCCGATTAAGAGCTTTCTCGGACAGCAGACATGATAGCGTTGCTTATCGTTACTTGTCCTGGTTAACAAACTGCATTAGTCTACTTGCTAATTAGACTTTTCCGGTTGTTGCGCATTGCTGGCCACTGTATTTCGCAACGACAAAATTAAATAGAACACCATACGGGTTTCGCAACCTGTCTTCTCGCGATTTCGAATTGATCTCTTTCTTCATTCGCACCCCTTGAATATCGTCCGCAATACGATTATCGCATTGCAAGAAACGCGCGACGATTATTGACTTCCGGTATGGGCATATTTTATTTATATTTCATATAAAATTGTTTTGTATCATTATGAACCAAAAATCCATCTGTTATCATGGTCTTTTAGCAGAACAAATTTTTGTTCATAATTCGATTGCTGAAGACTGTCTTCTCTTCTCGGGCCTCTGATCGATCAGTCGATCGACAGCTTGATCTCTCGGTGATTTTCTCCCGTCGCGTCGTACCAAGGAATAATAGCTTCGAGAAGAGATTGTGCGGCGAAAAACCGCGAGATCTGCCGAATGCAGATCGGCGAGCGAGCATTCGGGAGTGCCGGTGAAAGGATCAAAGCATCCCGAAGAGGCAACACTCGCATCATTCACTCGGTAATGCACGTAGGTTCGATACCCGATACCGATACTTTGACGGAGGCTTATTAATAACGTCGGCGCGGCGGACTAGTCGGTTGCCGGCCGAACGATACCTGCCCTGGACAAATGATTCTATTAATGAATCGATGCTCGCTCCATTAACGCACCTGCGTGATCGAGAACGGGACGCGACGCGACGCGACTCGACGATGAAACGTAAACGGTACAACCACGCGAGAAACAAAAGCGAGAACGAAGAGAGAAAAAGCACGGTGCAGCGACGGAAAATCAATCAATTATCGATTCGTAGCTCTTAATAACGCGTCCTTTTGCGCGACCCATTGTGTAGCGGATAAAACGTCGATAAGTACTCCGGTGATTAATCGCCGATATTATTGTTAATTACCATTCTAATGAGTGATTGATCGAGGGAACGACGACGCCCGCGATTAGTTGCACGCCGGACAATTAATTACCGGAGAGAAAGTTGCAACACGTTCCGCCCCGTCATTCCTCGCCGTTTCTCGAGACAATGACGCCTCGGGAGCTTGCCTCGCACCTCGTTCTACCGAGATCCTATCGAATGGTTTTTCTGACGCGCGTGGGTAAACGCCGCGCCGGTTAAAAAGAAAACGGGGGATAGCTGGGATAAAGGGACACGGCGACGACGTCGAACGATCCTACGCGATCGAACACGAACTTCCGACACGCTTCTTCGCCCGGAGAAAACCAGTCGAAACAATGCCGGCCGAGCTCCGATCGGGTTCTTAATTTCCTGTCCGAATCGATTGTCCTGTGCCACTCTTTCGCGTCTTCGTGCCGGCCTCCTTCTCGTTCCCGTTAATTGCCACCGCAAAAAACGATGGCACACAGAACACACATTCGTCACGCGACCCGCAAAAACCGCGCCGAAATCTGCTCATGGCGTCTATCGTCTTCGCTTCGTTTCGACTAGACTGTAAACCCTTCGAAAACGAATTCAGTCGCAACGACGATATTCGAAACGTGCCGCGAAGAATTTTCCAAAATTTCTAGGATCGTTGGAGAAACGATCTCCGGGGGCATTAAAATCTTCGAACGCGAGCGAGACCGTTTCACGATCAATGAAATTATATTAACGACGGAGCCGCCATTAAAATCGAAACGATACCGAGAACGGCGATTGCCCGTGGATTTTCTGCTCGCGGAGATCGGAATAGCCCTGGTTTCTGCTTGCCGAGCTATAAACATGGCGAGCGGGGCCTCCGACATTTCTTCAACCACGATAGAACTGCATAGCATAACAGTTCGATGGGTCGGAGCGATCGGAACAGGAGTCGTCATCGGTCGAGTCATTGGCCAGCGGCGATCGCATTAAGAAAATGAAATGGAGGACGTCTGGGAGCTACGTTCTAGGGAATTTAACGGGCAACGACACGATAACGAGGACGACAGCTTTCTGGCCGAGAGGAGAAGCTGGGCGCGGAAATCGCGAGCGATGCTGTTTCGCGCGTTCGACCGCGCTTTTAATTCGTCATTCCATTAAGCGAGATCCCGGGAATCGGTGGCTCCCCATCGCCGCGTGACCGTGTTATATATGCTAATTATATGGCTGTCAGCTGCACCTTTTTTCCCCTTTTCTTTCTGTCTCTGTCTCTCGTCTGCCTTTTTTCTATCTTACAACCTTCCTCTCTCGCTCTCTTTCTCTCTCTCTCTCTCTTTCTCTCTTTGTCTGTCTGGTTTCTTTTTCTCGCGTGACCTTTCCCGGGCCAAACGACACGTCGAAACATCGGTTTATGGCACACGAGGCGAATCAGTATTCCTCGGGATCGGTGTTCCGCAGCCTTGAACTTTCTCGACCACGAGATCATCTTTTTTTCCACCATCAATAAATCTTCGAATCCATCGGGGTCCTGTGATTCTCGTTATTATCGCGGGTCGAGGTTCGATCGAGGTTTCGAACCGCTTTTATTTCGCTGCGATTCTCCGCGTCGTAAACGACTGTTTTTCTCCGGGACCCTAACAGAGCGTGGCCTTAACCGGCAATCGAAAGCTGTGATTCAGAAGTTTAAGATCCCGTGGCAACCGATTGTCGGAAGATCGGAAACGATCGATAGAGGTTAATAGAAAAAGTAATAGACGAGTCCGTTTGCGGTCGCAAACAGGTGCTAGCTCGAAGAAAAGTGCTGGGTTAGAAGAGCAATCCGAGTATTAATTTCCCAGGCCGACTGTTGCGTGTAATTAATATATCAGGGAAGGGGACTATTATTTCCGTCGGTACTTGCACCTTCGGTCGTGTTCCAGCGATTTCGAGAACACCGCTCTATTATTTGTCTAGTCGATAGCCACCGCCCTTTGGCAAGCGTCACGCCACCCTCTGCCCTTCGCGCCCTTCTCCCGATCGCCAGTTGCTCGGTTCCCCTTTCCGCGTACCATACGACCAACGGGAACCGCTCGACAGAAGTTATGTGATCGATTGGACCTGGACCTTCTCTCGAGCACGATCGAATTGGCTGCAATTAGCCGCGATTACGCACTTTTCCAAACGCTTTCCTGCATCAGCTTCTTATCCTCTAGAATTAACCTGCGACCAGTCTCAAACGAGGACCTCCATATTTGCGTGCAATAATTGCGTAGATTTATATAACAGATTCTACCACTTTACTAGAGTCAGCTTCAATGATCGATAGAATTAATATGTTTCTCCGGTAAAAAAACCCCATCTAGACATTATGCTTTGCGAATGTTTTATTTACATATGCGTGTGTGCCAACGCGGTCGCTTAGAAATGCTCGTTGCTAGTCGTTAAATTCCAACGGATGCTCTACGGATCTAATCGTATCAACCGACTATTCGTAGCGGCTAATCGTTTTCATAACTTTATTGATTTCTTCTATCCTCCTCTTTGTACATTTCAAAGCTCAGTCTTACGCGCGTTACGTCATCCAAGAAAACTGAACAAAGTGAGATAATACGTTTACTTTCATTCTAGTTTTGCAACACAAATTAGGAAAATAAAAATAAATAGAAGAGGATTGGGATCAGTCGACGAAGTGTACCTTGTATTTCGATGCTCTCGTAATTAACCTTTTAGATACTACGCGCAACTATAGTGGCTTTCGCGAATGGCTCGTGCTTTACTCAATTGTCTTATTATTTATTAAAGCAAACAATTAAAGTGAAAGTGGGTATATACAATATATTAAGAAAAGAATATGTGTTATTAGTACTATATATAGATATCCGGAAAAAATATATATTAAGAGAAAATCGTAATTTAGTTACGAAAAACTTTATTTGCGCAAAATCCTGCCGTATCTAAAAGGTTAACTCGCTTGGATCGCTTTCTCGAGAAAAAGTCTGTGGCGCCGCTTCCCTCGTTAAGGTCCCCAAGGCAAATCGCAGGAACTCCCGGAACCACAGCTTCCCGACAACTTTCGGGGTTGGACGAGAGTTGATTTATACCGGCGAAAGTGTCAGCCTATAGTCCTGACAAACCAACCGCGGCGACACGTTCGAAGAACTGCTGGAATCCGGTATCCCGACGACAGAAATTGTTTTCCAAGAAGCATCGACTTCCTCGGCCAGCCGTGTTACTCAATACCGTGAACTTTGAACCCTCTGACGGGATATTGCACCCAGGGGAATCGCGGCCCGGCTTTCCGGGGTTGAACCCGCGGGAAATGACGTCGGCTTCTACCTAGCCGCACGTGTAGCCGGGCTAATGTCACTCTTGGCGACGATGGACGCGAAAATTAATTCCCCTCGCATGCAGTTGCTTCCCGGCACTTTTATTTAAACAGAAAGACGGGCAATTTCTGTTGGAAATTATTTTCCCTTCTCGTGGCTTACCTTGACGCACTTTCGATTGTTCTTTTGTCGAATTGTTAATGGCGTGGAAAAAATTACGGAAGTTGAGTAATCGAAATAACTCTAGAAATCTAGAGTGATTCGTCGCTCAATCGCTCAGCGACTTCCGGAGCAGAGGCAGAAGGGAACGAGCATCGGAGCTATACTTTTCATTTGTGTATTTAAAATGCGCGCTCGTCCGCACCTCGTAGAAGGACGCTCGTCTCGTCGCGTCTACTGACAGGACGTCGTCTCCCGGTCATTAGTTACGGCGTCGTCACTTCTGCAATTAGAAGCCACTAACCATTTTTTCTTCCTCTCCGTTTCTCTGCGAACCTCTACTGCTCGGACGGTATCTCTCGCACGTCTCTCTCTCTCTCTTTCTCTCTCTCTTTCTCTCTCTCACTCTCCCCGTCGCGTCTTTATGAGCTGTTACTGGCGTGAGTCAACACGGTCGACTTCCCAAGAGGATTCTCTTCTACGGTCGTAGGTAGCATGTTAACGCCACCTAGCCTCTGACGGTTTTTCAAAACCGGGTTACATTTTTACTCGGCGATCGCCATAGGTACTAATCTTGGGGGATACGACTCAACGAACATATTGTACGAAGCTGCCCCACGCGACAACACGCAGACTGATCGATGACAATTCGGTGGTCGCGTGTTTCCAAGCGACGTCTGAACAAGCGTACGAACTTCGAGAACCAGTTTCTCAAAAGTCGGTTTCTGTGTAAAGCCCAACGCCGTCGCACTTGGCCGCGAATGTATTCATATCAAATGAGGGTGAACGGTTGCCGGTCGTTTTGTGGACGGGAACAGACGCCGCATCCTGTCTTTGCGGATTCCGTCTCCGACGAACTGCTCGTCCTCTATCCCTTCTTCGGCATCCTGCAAACATCGCTCTGGAATCAGCGCGGCAATTCAATCGCAGGATTTGTAGAAATTCACTTCAGAGTTTATTACCATTTAGAATAACTGTTGGTTAATTTGTTCACGGGAAAAACAAAATAAAAATTATACAAAATAAAATATTATCGCTTATAAAGATTAGTGAAAAATGATCATCGTACAATCTTCTGCAGCGATAGTTTTAGCCTTCTTAGAAATTATTCAATTATATCTGTCTTCGAGTGATCGAATGATGGATCATTCTGCATTTATACCATTTCGAGAGCCATATGTCTTGCCATAGTTCACAGAATGAAATAATGTGCGATTCCTTAAATAGTTTTATGGCGCATACAGAGTAACAATTGCATAATTACTGGAAACGAAATGTGATTTCTAATTGCTTTACTTACGATCAAGATATCGATACTACTATTGAATAATACAGACATGAGAAAAGACAGCGATTTTAGCTTTTAGAGGGGAACAGTCGACAGATGTCTTGCCTGTCTGGTTTATCGAAATTATCGACTGATATCTACAATCTGCATAACAGTTGGTTGTTCTCAACGATAACGCAGGAAATCAGCGTTGCAGAACTTTGTGGAGATCATTTGTTCCACGACAAAAATCCGTAACGGAGGTGGTTAATTGCGTCGCGGTAATTCGAGTTCGGGATTAGAGCGGGAACGGGGGGAGTTAAAATTAACGAGACAGTGGGGCGAAGACTTTGTAGGAATGGAAGCCGTGTAGTAGCCGACGGAAGCACCATCCTTGCTAATTTCCGCGCGGAAAAACGCGGCGGCACGTTCAGCCGGTGCGGCGCAAGGAATTTCTCTGATAATTACGCTAATCAGCGGCACGTGAATCGGGCAACTGTCTTTCGACGGGCTCAAAGCCACTAAAAGCGAGTAAACGACGACAGTGGCTGGAAATAGAAGCGGCCGCGGAACGGCGTGCAGCGGCGCAACGCAGCGCGGCGCGGCGCGGCGCAACGGCGGGGGTGGCTGCGAAGCTCGTCGAGGATGGAGCAAGATAGAAATCTGAGAAAGAAGTCCGACTTAATAGGATCACTGCGCCCACGGTCAAACGGCTCTTGAAGTCCCTGTTATTTCAAGAGACGAGAACGAGCCGGCGCGAGCCGCTGTTACATTCCGAGTTACATCGTACGCGACAGCCTGTCTTTTGCAAACGACTCCCCTCAACGATCCTATCGAACGGGGAATGCCGTTCGTTCACCGTTCTATGCTTAGCGTATATTTGTCATTTTAGTGTCTGATTCGTTACCAATGATGAATGGATTCCCTGTCGTAATACGGTTGCACTAACTGTATGCAAAATTTCCAATAATTTAGGAATCTACTTTTTCAAACGTTGCACAAACTTCGCGAGAATCTGTGGCAGTTGATAGGGTTAGCATATTAGTGTTAAAAAAAGAAATATTCTGTCAGGGGATGCAGGAGGAAGTTTATCGAGATACAAGATTTTTGAAGATCGCGGCGTCCGAGGAATCTAGGAAGCTTCGGAACGAATTTAAAGCGGTAGCTACGTGTCGGCGCGTTTGGATTTTTGCTGGAGCGGAATCGCATCGGCGAAACGATCACGATCCCAGGCGGAGGCACGCGCGATAAAATACGATCTGCATCGGCATGAGCAGACGGTAGGCGAAGTCACGAGCCGTTCGGGTCGGCGCGGGTCGCGGATCGCAGATCGCGATCCGAAGCGGAGAAGACGAAGGAGAGCCAACTGTTCGCGTCTTCATCAGCGGGGCTGTGGAAGTAGGGGGGACCACCCATCAGCAGCAATATCGTTTCATCAGTCGCTAATATCACTGCTTCGAGTGGTTCAACACCTTGTAGCACCAGGTGGGACGTTAACGGCGCCGCAGGAAGTCCTAATGAAGACAAATCTCACCGAAAATGGCGGCCATACTTATTTCCTGCTCCGCCCATCCCTTTCTCTCACCGTGGCACAGCCATTGTCCGACCACTTTGTCTCGGCCCGACTCAATTTGACGCTGTTCCACGGAAAATTTAATTAACCTCTCGCCTCGACAGCCGTCCCATCCTGCCTCCTTGTCGCGTCGCGTCGCCGTTCGTCGGTTCCGAAGCGGCAACAAATTTATTTGTCGATCGACAAAACACTCTATAGGTATAATACGGTATCGCAATTTGCTTTGTTATCGCGACCTACTGCGACGGAAGATAACAGCATTGTTAGCATCGGGAATTCAGAACAGACATAGAAGAAATGGTATCATAGCTCGTACGAAGTCTCCAGCGTTTTCCCAGCGGTCTTTGCATAAATTAAAACATAGTTGCCGGCGTGGTCGTTTTCGCTCGCATAGGTTCCTGAATATTTGACGTAGTCGTTCCTCGAGAAATTGTGACGAACGTTTGACCCATTCTATACCTCTTTGATGATGGCACGTGTGAAGGTAGACTAATATTATTCGCGCAGATACCTTACGTATTCGTTCAGCATCGATCAGGCAAACGTTCTCTAATACGACATTTCCAACCATATATCGTTTCACCTGTCTCTTCGCAAAGTCTTCTATACCTAATGATACAGCTGTTACAGCGAAATTTTAAACCTTTTCGCTACTACGCACTTTGCCAATCGCTTTACGTCCATTGACAGCTCAGGTAATATAATCTATATAATCTTTCAACCACGAAACACGACTTTTAATGCCACTCGCGATCACGCTCGATCCTTCGGAACCTAGCTGCATGCGTGGCTGGCTGTTCCACAGTGTTCAATGGCCGAAGGAAAAAGCAGAAATCGTTGGGCTCTCCATCGGGGTTGTTTACGCGTCGCGTTAACGATTGCCGAGCGCGGACGGAAAACCGACGTTGACGGGAACGTTAGCCGCGGCGCGCCGGGATAATTATGTGAACCGGAATATTTACGTGTATCGGCGGCATGCACGCGCACCTGTGAACCGGCCAAGCTACATCGAGCCCAGAAACACGGCGGAGCTCGTTATCGATCGTGTCACGTGTCGCCCATGCTATGGAAACAAATAGCCGAGCAAAAAGAATACCAGAATCCTTTATGCCCGGCGCGGCGAGCCCCGCGAACCAGTAATTTCGTATCAGCGAAGCCACCGATTGGACAATTGCCCGCTGAGAGATGCCCATCGAACTCTTGATTACCCCTTTCGCGATGGGCTTCGTTCAATGAGTCTCGCGATTCTTTTATCGTCCGCCAGTTAACAATGAACCCGACGGATAAAACCGCTCGATCGAACCAGTTCTTCGTCGCAACGATCGATAAAGTCTTTATCGTTCGAGGCAACTCTATAGTTTCTTATCCGTTCGAACTAATGGCTTCTCTTGAATTTCTTATTCGCCTATTCGATAGCAGTTCTAATCGTTAACTAGACTGCAGTTGAATATCGACTAGCAGTGGTAACGCCGCTAACCATTCATGGCATCCCTTTAGTTTTCTATCCGTCTATTGAACAGGAATTTCGATCGTTATCTCGATTGTCCTTGAATTCGACTATCACCAATAATTCCACTTGCAGTTCTTGCGTCATCGAAAGAAGTTTCATATCCTCGGCAGAATCAATGAATCAACTCTACGAATAACTCGTTGGAAGCATCCATTTGTATCTCGATTCGTTAATAACGTTGCGGTACGCTTTCGTCGGGTTTCCGCGATTGAAGTACGGCGCGCGACACTTTGCGGAAAAAGTGGGCAACGAGCGAACGAGGACAGAAGAAAATCGCGTTCGCAAAGCGGCGAAAAATCGAACGATAAATCTTCTGTCCGGAGACAGTCGTGCCCTTGGGCCTAAACGACTAAATAAGTGTTCCAATTTCAAAATTACCCGCTAAACGATTTGTGGGCCGGCAGAAAATATATCGTTGACATGTGGGCAAAGCCCCTCGGGCTCGCCGGAGGGGTAGAGGATCGTGGGGATCGTGGAGGGAGCAGGGAGGAGAGGAAGTTCCCGGGAGCCGGAGGGACCGCGAGATGGAGGAAGACAGACGGAGAAACGGGGATGGAACGGGAACGGGAACGGAACGACGGAGCGGAGGAGCGGAGGAGAACGAAAAAGAGAGACACGATGCGACGCGCATGGTTGCCCCGGGGAGACAAATGACCGTCGACCAAAGGAAGACACTTCCAAATTGCTCCACGGTGTCGCTGTCCCGCCTCTTTTTACGTGTCCCTTCGTATATTCCTCGGTTGGACGGCTCGTCGCGAGCGAACGACCTATTAGCAAAATATTCGAGGAACTGCCGACGCGTGCCACCCCTGATCCTCTTCGAACCACTGTCCTCCACGCAGCGGATGTCTCCTCCGAAACTAGACTCGTTGATCCATTCTCGCGAACGTCTTCATCTCGAAAAGATTTAAGCATCGATTTCTTTAGGAGAGCCGATACAAATGCATCCGATTCGAGTTTCTTACGCAAGCAAAAGTAAGCAATGAAGCCCGTGTTCTCCTTCGAAAGCGAAACACGGGACAAGATTTAAATTAGCTTACAGGGCCAATAAATCGGCGCGCATGACTACCTTGGAAGCCTAATAGCCGGAATAAATTCCACTTTAATTCGCGGCAGTTTTAATCGGCTGAGCAACAGTTTTATTGCCAGAAAGGGAAACCGTATTCGTTAATGAAGATGCAATAGGGTCGTTCGTATCCAAGGTTCAAAGATAGGATTACGAGCTTCCCGAACTGATTTAGAATCCTCCGCGCAACGCTCGCTTCTTCGTGCCTTCGATTCGATCTCTTTGCTCTCGCGAGAGCAACGGATGCCGTTCTCGAACGGCGATCGAACCCTCCAACCAGAAAACACGCTGCGAGGGCATTAAAGTGCACCGCGTAACGCAGTGTCTTACGGTCCGCGATAGCGCGAGAAACGAACGGGATAAATCGTTGCCGGACGATTAAGATGCCTTCGAATTTTCCACTTATCACGGTAGAATAAATTTATGAGATCGCGGAGCCACTCGACTCGATCAAGCCTGCTGGCCTTTATTGGTCTCGCGCCGCGTTTCCTTGTTCCGCGCGTTCCTTTTCCTCCTCGCTCCTCCATCCGTCTCGACTCGCGCGACTAACCGGTCGGCTAGTTTTTCGTCTCGCTCCAAAAATCACGCGGATGGTCTTGGGAGGATCCTGAAGTCGGTACGACCGACAGCCGGTCGATCGAATCCTCGGATGGCTTGACCTAACCGAATCGTACCGCCGCAATTCGTCGAAATCGATTTTTATTTTCCACGATATCCCAAATGTTCTCCGCCATTGCGCGCGCTCTCTTTCCATCTTCGATCCTAGCGATCGAAACCGCGAACGATTCCGCTGCTTTGTAAAGTCGTTTTTTCGATCCACATCCTAGCCGTGTCGATCGATGCTTGGAAAAAGAGGATCGCGGAAAGAAAATTACAGGCGTTCCGGGACCGATTTACATGTAACCCGACCGCTACGCTGCGGCGAGATTACAAGCATACTTAGCTATTTTGTAGTTCCGCCGTGTATCACTGTTAGCCCGACGTCGTGGCTCTTCGCTATGAAGGAAACGTTTAAAAAGACGTCGTTCTTCTCCGGTAGAACGGCTACGATCAATTGTAAAACATCGTTAGCTAAAGTACTTCCGTGTCGGCCGGACGCAAGAAGGCCGAAATTTTTGTTCGGGAAAGAGGCAGATCGGATCGCGGGCAAGAAGAGCTGGAGCTGTCGCTGTTCTCCAAAGATTCGATGCTTGTTTGTACTTTCTAATAATCGGCGTGTCTCTAGCCTCGTGGAAACGAAGCGTGGTTTTTATTTATTCAACGATTCTTGCAGCAGAATATTTGCCGGGCTTGTGGAGAGGAATTTCAACGTTGAAACTTTTCTCCCGGACGCGTTAACTAACCATCGTAAGAGGCTGTAGTCGCGACAAAATATCGTTCGAGAAAATATGCCTAGTGCGAGCGTATCGAAGACAGCTAACAAGAAACTGTTACCAAATAATCCATTAAACCTGTGGCTCGTCGCGGCGTTTCAAGATCGTCGCGGCTCTTAACTCCGACGCGACCATACTCGAGTGATTTCTGTCCGAGCGGAACCAAAATGGCCGCGCTCCCTGCGGGAGCGTTGTTTCTGCCACTGTTAGTCCTCTCGGTGTAGTAAAGTAGATCCAAGAACAATAACTTAATTTAACATAGCGGATAGCGGGATGTACAAACGGTTTAATCAATAGGAACTAGAAGGCTACCGCAAAGAAGACTGTGCCTATTTTTAAACCATGAGGACGTCCCTTAAAACAGACGCATATCGATACATTTCCAAAGCCTTCTTCAATTTATAATATCATTCGTAGTAATTTTGACGTAGCGGGATATGTAGTTGGATGCCATATTGTGTTAGAAGAAACTAGAATAGACAAATTGAGAATAAAGGCAGAAGAAAAAGCGATAAAATACGTGCTAAATCTCATCTAGATCTAGCGTTACCTTCAGAAAAAAGATGAAACGAAGATGCCGGTGGAATGAATGCTCGAATGAAAGAGATCATTACGAAGCCTAGTTGTTGCGTCGGATGCGATGGTCCACGACTCTAAGGGTGGACCACCTGCCGCACCGCATGCCTAACCCTCTCTTTTGACACCGTGCAACTCGAGGAAGCGCCAGGAGAGGGAAAGAGAAAGAGACAGAGAGAGAGAGAGAGAGCAGCACGGTTTCGATTAACTGGGTGACTCTGCCAAAACCCGCGGTTCATTACGAGGCCTGTCCGTTCAATTACGATTATCCCTGTCCGGCAAGAGAGTATCCGTCGCCACATGGCCTGTCACGCGGAGAAGTTTCCCCAGGCAGGATCCAATAAGGCGCCCATAAAAATGGGGCATATCTTAGCAGCTGAATCAAAGTTGCGCGGAGCGGGGTCGCGGCTCATTAACTCGGTTAAGCTCCGCGGCAGCCTCCGCTCCTGGCCGCTTGATTGCGGCCGCGAATACGTTAAAAGCGGCGTCGTCATTCGTCGTCGTCGCCTCCCGGTACGCCATCCACGGGCCATCAACGTAAATCACGTTTTAACGCGTTAATCCGCAGACGTACGGCGTCCTTTAGCGGAAGTCACCGCGACGGCACTCGGAGCGTTGCGGCACGGCGCGGAGAAGAGCGGAGCAGAGCGGAGCGCGCCGTCAGCCGCGTTTCCGCACGCCAATTGGCGTGTCGGCTCGCAATTGATACGTGCCTAGGCGCAACCGGTGCACTTGGAATTTCACCTCTCGCTTTTTCCACCGCTTTTTTATATCGTCTCTCTTTCTTTCGCGAAAGCTTCCATCATTCTCGGACCTCGCGTGTCTACTTAACCGTCCGGACGGGGATGGAACGCGTCGCGTTCTGAACGCTAACTTCTGTGTCAAGGGTCGTGACACGTGAACCCCGCTGCGAACATCCGGAATTTCTACTTGAGCCGCAACGTTAAGGAATTCGCGGATGACCGATCGAGATTGCTTTGTTGAACGAAGCTGCCCTTTTCCCTCCCACGTTCATTGAATACTTCCAAATGACTAAGGAAGAAGGATTATCGCTCTTTTTCTATTTCATTGCCTAGATCGTGCGACTAACGACCGGCATAGGTTGCTGTTGGATTTAATAATAAGTAAATGAAAAGTTTTCACTAGTTGGTACAAACGTGTGCTACAAGAAAGAGAATGGGGATGATCGATTCCCTTTCAATCAAGAGTAAACGCGAAAGCTACACATGTTTGTTACTTCGACCAAAATGTAGGATTCTAAAAATCTCGCGAGCCTCAGTTAATACTCAAATCAGGCTGGGCTCCGATAATCGGTTACTTTGTCAAGAACAGTCTCCTCTAAAGCTTGTAGGCTAGAGCATAGTCTCGCAATCGCTACAGGCTGTCTGCAGTGTCCGTTCGTCTTCGCGAGGGTCGTTCGCAGAGAGGACGAGTGTTTTCAGCGAGAGGATCAGGTAGATCGTAACAGTTGGAAGCCGAAGCTGCAGCGGAACGGTGGATCCGCGCGTCAAGTCATTAAGCAGCTTTCGCATTCGCTCCGGCAGGCCGCTCCGCGCTGCGCCGCGCCGTCTGAAAAGCCGAGAGCGCGCGTCGATGCGCTTGGTCGGTGCGTTTCGTCTTCGTCGGTACGGTTGGTCGATGAGGGGCGCGGGAGGAGATGAGAAAGGAACACAGACTTAACACAGAGAGCGAGGCGAGAAGAGTGGATCGCGGCTAAATGCGAGGGCCTGTATAATCACAAAGAAAGGTGAGAAAATCCGCGAGTCGGAGATCGACGACTGCCGGGAGACTGTCGAGAGCCGAGAACCGAGACCGGAGATCGGCGACTCGGACGCGGGACGCGGGACGAGGGGTGGAGCGGCGAGGGGAGGGTTGCGAAAGGACAGCCGAAGCGGCGAATTCGTGAACATCAAACGAATTAAATCTCCGCGGAGAGTCGACCGCAGAAACTAATATCTCGGCGGGCTCTCCTCCGCTCTCTTCCGTTCGTCGTTTCTGCGTTCTCTCTCTCTCTCTCACTCTCTCTCTTTCTCTCTCTGCTCCTCAACCGCCACCGTATTTCTGGACGGCAAAATGGACGGTCGACGACAAAATTGTTGCCCATTTTTCTCGACCGAATTAGATGCGCCGAAAGAATGCGCCACCCGAACCAGCGATAAGAAGAGTCAGCTACCGGGTTTGTCCTCGAGTCGAAGAGTCATCTTCTCGTTATCGCTACCAATTTCCAAGGAAAACTCACTTAGGCGAACGCGGCAGGAAGCACCATCGATAAAATCGACCTTTATTGCTTCTTGGTTATTCCGTAATTCCGCGACGAGAGGAACTTCCATCTCGGCGTCCATAGATAGCGCGGGGTTAAATGGCACACGAAAAAATTGCTGCACGTGTATGTGACAGCCATCGATGATTAAATGCCTCGAGTAAAAAATCACCGAGTTTACGGATCGCGACTATAATCGCCGGACTACGAAACACCGCGCATTTATAACTCGTTAAAATCTGCCTTGCAAAAGTCCGTCGCGTCGTAAAGTTTACGCAGCGACGTATCCGCGTTCTAATAATCGGCGAGTTCTTGGGGCGTCTCTCGGTGCTGCGAAACAGGGCTTCGCGGGACAAAAATATGAAATCCAAATATTCTCGTATAACGATATCAGATCTTGTCGAATTGTTATATGCCTATGCGTACGTACATGTTGTATGCTAAGTAAGAGAACATCGATCTCTTTTCAGGTGAAGTTCAATTATTTTCAACTTCATCCTAAGACTGAAATAGTTTCTAACTTGTTGTTTGTGGTATTATAAGAATCTAAAAAGCTTTTGTGTTTCAAATTGCGCCTTACAGTTTGAAACGGTATGAAAGTGTTTCGTATTCAATATTCGTGCAGCAGAAAAAGCTCTCAATCTTTTCGTGCGTCTCTCCTTACGAACAACCTGGTGACCGAGCTACAATTTATTAGGTTTTTCCGATGGTCTAGCTTAGCAAAGACGTAATTTCCGAGGCGACTGAGTCGGCTCGATCGCAATTAAATCTGGCACTCGTCTCGCGCGTGATCAGACATTCGCGATCGGCAAAAAGTACGAATTGGTCGTGATAGAAACGGCCGGGAAGACGGATCAGTGTTTTATGGCGACATAATGACGCTTTCGAGGGGCATTAAATTTACCCCGGTCGGCAGTTAAGACGTTTCCGGCTTGAGAAGCCATTCGGAGAGCGCGTGTCCTCGCGGAAAACCGGGAACCGCGAACGAGGTGCAAGCTTCCTAACGCAAGCTTCCTTTGCGAAAGTGATCTTCTCGGTTGTAATGGACCGTAATAGATATTATTCGCCTGATAGGTGTCGATACCGCCCCGTTGCATCAGGGAAAGTTCCAAGGATACTCGTGGACTGTCGAATAGCAAAGCCTGTGACTCGTGAGAGTGAAGCTGTGAGCCATCATCCGGACAATTTGCAATTAAAGGCGGCCCCGTGCTTCCGCGGAGCGGATGGCGTCCGTTTTGTTCTGTCATTATTGGATCAGAATAGTGTCGAGACGGCGAGATACCACTGCTCTCAGTTCCCAGCTGCCTCTTTTCCGAACCGGGTTTCCGGATTTCGCCGAGCTTCGATTTAATTGAACGCTCCGAGACCTACGCCGATTCTAGTCCTTTTTTCGACCACGGAAATAGCCGGACGATTTATCGAGCTCGGTTTCGCTCGCGAGGCTAATTTACATGGAATTAAGCGGCTCAGGAACGGGCCCGGCTCCTCGATTTCATTCCTGAGTTATTACCGATTCGTCCTACATAAATCTCCGACCGTCTCTCGGCCGGTCCCGTCACGGAGAAAGGATTCATTCGGGCCAATAAGTGAATATCGGTTTTATTGACTGTTTGTCGCATAATAGCCTCCGCTCGAAGATGGAAATTAATATCTGCGGTAACGTTGGCTTCGCTGCTGGATAGGGTTGCCCAACGCACCGAACGTTATTCGTGATTTTAGCAAGACAAGCAGATAGGAACGAATGAACGCGCGAATTGAATTAATCTGCCGCGAGTTCTGATTCGATCGAACAATTTACTCCGATTCTGTGAGCTTGGTACGGGCCGCAGCGCTTATTGTGTTAGCGCGTCGGGTCGCGTGGAAATTCCGATTAATTCGGGCGAAGATTTTGTAAGCAGCCTGGAAAGAAAGAGCGGCCGATCGGCATCGGCGAGCTCAATGGCTCGGAACGTGAGAAGAAGCTACGTCTGCGGACACCGTGGAGCAAGGTTGATTGTTCACCGTCGCGCCGGGTTCGGGGCTAGCTTTCCAGTGGGACTGTACACTCGGGTTGCGCAGGTGTGACCGATGGCGGCGTTCTTTGATCCTGGAGGGACTCCCCGACTGCCTTGTCCCCGACTCATCGGCCGCCTCCTTTTTTCGTCATTCGACTCTATTATTTCCTAATGGCTAACGCCATCGCGAATTCCGCATCCGTTTTCCGGGACGCTTCTTGTCCTTGGCGCGTCCTTGTTGCCCTCTCCACACCGCGACACGGAAAAATCCATCGAACTTCCACCGAAAGATCGTTAAATTCTCGAACGGCAGTTTCGCACGGCTGAACTTCGCTTGTTCGTCTAATTGTTTCGGAGCGTTAGGAGCTACCGTTTCGCGGTGTTTAAAACCGGAAGTTGTAATCCCATTAGCTTCTTTGTTACAACGATCCTCGTTCGACGTTAATTACACGCCTCGACTTGGCGGTGCAGCTCCGTGGAACGTTCGGATCACACTCAATTATTCAACAACACAATCAGCTAATTGCATCAGGACACTGCGGGCTAAGCGGAGTTTTCGTGTCTACCCGCTGCAAGAACTCGGCCAATTAGAGTTCCCCGGTAATGCGAGGCGACGATCACCGATCGGACATTAGAAAACTGGCGAGGGCGATGGCGCGGGCGGTTCGCGAGTCATTCCTCTTAATTATTCGGCGGCTCGATCGCCTAATTGCTTCGCGGCGCGGTGTCCGAAACAAAACTTTTAGCAAACCCTAGGGCAAGAAGCTGTCCCGGAATTCCTCGGACTGAACACCGTAGCGAATAGGTAATACGATTTTTATGGAGAGAGAGAGAGATCCCTTCCGTGGCTCGAAAATGCATCTGATTTGTAGCTCGGAGCTGACCGGGCCCCGGTGGAGGGGACCGTCTCGAGTCTAGGGCCCCGGTATTCAAAGACGCCCGAGGATGTCCGATTCGTTTTGCATTTCTCCTCTATCCTCTCGTTCGGAGATTAAGAAATTTCGATATTAGATGCGGCCCTCGAGTTCTAAAGCGTATTTATGGAAGCCAACCAGGCTTCCCGAAGTCGGCGGTTTCGCCCTGGAATTCTGGGAAAGTAGAATCAAGTCGAACCGGCGTTGCCCGAAAATCTCGCATCCCGACTCACCAGTTTCTTTTCCCAGCTTCTCTACTCCGCTCATTCTTCGTTCGATGTCCGCGCTCTGTGTTCTCGAAAACACGCCATCGATCGTTGACCACGAATTATCTGACATCTATTTGAATCCTGCCTGCTAACGATTCGGCTAATTTTCGATCGACGTTTCTGTTGCAGAGCAAGCGAACCACCTGAACCTGTTCAACAACCGGCAGCAGCCGAAGAAGAAGCGCAAGAGCAGGACGGCGTTCACGAACCAGCAGATCTTCGAGCTGGAGAAGCGGTTCCTCTACCAGAAGTACTTGAGCCCTGCGGACAGGGACGAGATCGCGCAGCAGCTGGGCCTGAGCAATGCTCAGGTGATCACGTGGTTCCAGAACCGAAGGGCGAAGCTCAAGAGGGACATGGAGGAGCTGAAGAAGGACGTGCAAACGGTGAACCCGCTCTTGGTGGCTCAGCACCATAAGACCTTCCTGGAGAACGTGCAAGACCTGGGGATCCTGAAGAAACGGCCTCTGCCCAGTTCGATGGATGAGAAGTCGTAGGAGCCATCTCGACGGGCGCCCAACCACCGGTAAAATTCCCTCGAGGCTCTCGAAAGGACCTCTGGACTTCGCCCAGATCATCCGATCCGACCCTTTCCATCGATCGTCCACCTTCGTCGATCAAAATCGAGAGGACTATTTCTCTTGGTCGATCGGCTCGGAGCAGACAAACTCTCTTTGCCCTGGAAGCGGTCGGGTGCAACGGGGCGTGGCTTCGTTGCTCGCTGTTGCTCACCCGGAGCCAAAACCGTTCCGTAGGGCAATCTCTGCCCTCACCCGATTCGCGGTACTCGAAGGATGATTCGAAGACGATGATCTGGCGAAGCTGGAAGTCAGAAACGGTACAAAGACAGCGAAACAGGATTCTCCGACGTTCCCTTCGGAAGAGCAAAGACTGAGAGTCCAACGAACGCGGATGCAGATAGATGGGGAAATTGGTGCGGCTGTTCTGTGAGTGGTGATGTCCCGAATGTTCTGTAAATGAAAGACTGCCAAATATTCACGGGCACCGCCTCCGCAACAGATCATATTTTCGATATTAGGATCGTTCCGTTCGCGGCGAGCCATCGTCGAGCATTTTCGGACGACGTTGACGAAGACGGGGAAAGGAATTTCCACGAGGCGGATAAGAGCCGCGGAGACACGGGAAGCGTTCTCAACACTTTGATGCGCGGGGAAAGAAGCTATGAAAGAATTTTCATTCGGTATTTATGCAACGAAATGCAAATGATCGAACCACGAGAGGCGCCTTTCGAAGCAAGTCCTCTCATCGAGTACAATAACCGCGGTGGTGAACGGTATATCGCAATTGCACAAACTATAACTGTACAGTCGCCAAGTGGGGCGTGACGAGGCGCCACTTGCATACCTGCGACGAAACGTAATTGGATGAACAATGGAGGCAGAATTTTTGAATTTAAGCGAGCCGGAGCGAACGGAAGCTATTATTTTTCGGAGGCGGCGAAAAGCAAGGTTTCGTACGACGATCAGTTCCTTCCAAGGAACGAATTCAGTGCAGAACTAGAGCGATCGAAATCAGGTGCAGTGCAGTCATGAAAATCAACTACGGAAGGCGACGCATGCGCAGGAAGTCCCGCACAGTGGCGTGGGACGACTACCTGGCGAACATTACAATTCTGAATTACGATTAGACAGGAGTTCTGCGTCGCGTCACCATTGTCAGGTTATGTCCAGAATCGCAATGTTCACCCTATAGACGAAAAACGCCATTGTGCGGGATTCCCTGCGCATGCGTTACCTTGCGTAGTTGATTTTCATGATTGCACTGATCAGGTGTTCCCGTGTCTGCGTGCTCAAGGATGGCAGTGATTTTTCGTTTGGTTGAGCGGAATCCGCGAGATACCCTGTATTATATTGTATTTATTGCGTGCAGAGGAGGATGGTGAAGAAAGCCAAATGAGCCGGAGAGCGAAAGATAGAGAGAGAGAGAGAGAGAGAGAGAGAGAGAGAGAGCATCGGTAATAAGTTATTAAGTAAATATCCTAGCGCATTATAAATTATGAAACGAGGCGGGCCGACGCGAGGCGAAGCGACACGAGCCTCGATCCTGTACATAAGCTGTATATACGTCGTTCTCCCAAATCCCCGAGTCCCTCGAGATAACCCCCGTCCCCCGCCCCAATTTCCTCGACACACCCCATTCGATAATGTTTACGTATAAACGAGAGATAGAAACGTCGGAAACACGTGTAGAGAATAAAAAAATTCAGATGAATTATAAACGATAGATGGGACACTGCAATATACCTGATCATCAGATTAATTAGTGAGCTTTACGACCGCGTTAGAAGATGTAAATCCGTATCGCGTACATCGCTTAATGGTTTACGAGGTGATAGACGCGTGAAAGGGAAGCTGAGAGTGCGTGCGTGCGAATCGGACTTAGTACTGTGTATAGTGAGTCTAAATAAATGGAGACATTTAAAATACACGCGCGGAGTAATTGCGAGTATCGCGGTACCCTCTGCCCACCCTTTTCCCGACGATCCTCTTCTATGCCACGCACGAACAGGAGGATCCGAACAACAGGTAAGTCGTTTCGTGTCGGAATAATCCGGAAGCAGTCGCTGGACTCGTTACGTCGTTCTTGACAACGACTCGTGGGATTCTTTCCCGCGATAATATCTTCATTAGAGATATCTTCATCGAGGCGGCCAACCACAAAGGGTGGAAACAATTCGGGGCGACGACGATCAAAACCAGAGTCGCGGTGGAAAACGTTGGGAAAGAATGGAAATGTTTCGTATTTTGCGAAATTGTAGAAGAAAGGAGAACGATAACGAGACGCGACGGCTTCGAAAGAATAGAGGGCAGGCGAAAGACAGAAGGCGAATCCGCGGGGCCGGTCGGGGCCTTCAAAGGCGAGCGCGAGAGGCGAGGAGGAATTATTCTCTAAAAATAGCGTGATACACGCTGCCCTTCCCAGAACCTTTTGAAGCCGCTCGCGAGGTTTATTCGAAGCTGTAATTTATTAAGATGAAGTCATTTCGCTTTTCCCGGTCGAACCTGTTCAAGCGAACTCTGGCACTCGTCATAACCAGTCATCCGAAATCGCGGCTAGCTAACAACAACAACCGGTATCGAGAACCGCAAAGCCTGGCACGCTCGTCGTCGAATGCTCCGCCAAGGATAATAATTATAAAATTATTCCATCGGATTCCGAGCAACCCAGATCGAGACGAGAAATGCATAGAAATCCGCGAGCATATTTTTCGATGAGTCCGGTTAGCGGAGGACGATTGTGGAAATAATTTTTGGATTTTCCTCCGCGTTATCGGTACGACTAAAACAAGATTGCCGCGATGACGACGCGCGCGCACGCTAATGGTGTCGTGGCGATGCTTTCCCGAAGCCGGTCACTCGTAAATAGAAATGCTAACCAGCCATCGGTGACCAGTCCGCCGCAATGAGAGATGTACAGAGAAGATACCCCGAGCATATTACCGACCTACTTCCTGTTAGCTGGGGTATCTGATGTTAAACGGAACCATTTTATATCGAGTCTCGTTAATGAGCCCGTCATTAGCCTGTCGTCCATTATCTCGATATAAAACACGCGTCGTTACCGGCCTGTTGATCGATTAATCGCCGCTGAATCTAGGATGTCTATTAGAAGCGCGATTACGCCCGGCGAGCATGCACGCTGATTACACGTTTTACGGTTCGCCTGGTGCGCGCTCGGCGCTGCCCCGCGCGAGACGCGAGACGCGAGACGCTCTCGCGGCCGTGACTGATAAGACGCGCTTGTCGCGATATGATCGCGTCGAAAACAACAGGAAGAAACGGCTAAACGGCGTTACGCGCCAGCCGTCCCGAGACATCTCCCGGCGCAGCGCGGCGATTCACTTTTATTAAGGGGGATTATGTAACTGAACGTTTCGAGCGCAGTTTTACGTCGTTTCGATGGGTCCGCCGTGCACCAGGAAGTTGTAACCGAGGCCGCCAATTAATCCCTCGGTCTTATTCTTCTTCTTGAAACCTCGGAGACCAATTAATCGAGTCAGGCAGTGCTCGATCCCACGAACGAAATGTTATACTCTATACGAAAAGCGTTCTACTCATGTTCTTCGAAACGAATCAATGTTGGCATCAATAGGAATCAAAAGGGACGCCATTTCAAAAAGGTATTATTTCCGCACGGTATTTACGAGTCACCGATGTGTCACCAAGTATAAGTACTCTCTGCGAACTGACGACGGAGCAAATAACCGGCCGCGACACGTACACGTTCAGTCGATCCTGTTTCGACAGTCGAAACCGTTCGTTGCTCGAGCTCGAGAGGGGTTCGTAGCCGTTGCTGGCACCGACGGGTCCATATATGAAGCAGTAAGCAAGGTAGCCCGCGCCGCCCTGTAATTCAGCCGCCGCAACATCCAAATAAAGAATTCATAATGGCGATGATGACCACCGCCAATTTTCTCGATATAGCCGATACACCAATAACTCAACCGATATCCAGCCGGTATGTCGGCGTAATTTCGCTTATTGTCCCCCGGGTCTCCGCGAAACGAGAATGACATTCAATGAAAAATAAAAAAGAACCGGCCCGATTGTGGTCCACGAACGCAGTCAATTCTTATTGTCTGACCTATTGTTCACGCGGTGCACGTTTCATCGGGGCCCCTAGAGTTAATCGATCCTGTCATGCGACAACCCTTTCCCACCCTCGCGAATTCACTTCTTGTCCTGTCAGCTGTTACTTTTTTCGAACCACGGCTACAATAAAATAACATTGTACCACGTAATTGAATAATTTTAGGAAAATAATGTTCCGCGTGATTCAGTCGAGGCTCGTTCGTCGAACGAACTTTTCATTGGAAAACTCGACTGCAATTACGCGGCTGCAATTTTCTGAAGCGATTAGAGTAACCGTGAACTGTTAACTTCTCTACGATCCCTGAAAGCTCCGAGAGTCGATTAGCGTCGAACGTTAAGTATTCTCGCGCGGCAGGTTCGGTCGCTAACGACATACAGCCCAGGACCCTTTGCATAATCCCGACCAGTGGAGATTCCTCAATAGCGGGCCAGGCCGGGCCGGCCAGATCATTTTCCTGGCATTGACACGCCCCCGTAATTCGAACTCATTTACTCGTTGACTCGCTTAACCCGCAGCCAGTCATGCGTCAGTCAGCTGCGGCCCCGTGCGGCAGATCCGTAATTTCGACGAGATCTCCAGTTGAGCACGCGAGAAACAAGTTTCCTTCGGTCCACAATGTAATTAGACACTGGCGAATCTAGGCTGGATCCATCAGCCGGCCTCGTTAATACGATACACCTCGGTTGACCACTCGTTGCGCCCAAATCTCTCGTTCTCTCTCCTTGTCCCTTCCCTCTCTCTCCCTCTCTCTCTCTCTCTCTCTCTTTCTCTCTCATTTTATCTTCTTTGACCGTTCCTCCACCCACTCTCGGCTCCTCGTTCGCTGTCTTTCCACCCTCGGCTCCCTTCTGAAGCCGGTGCGGCGTGGCGTTTTTTCGATTCCTCGCAGACCGACTACTCTTCCGCGGCCTACCTGCCTACCGGGGTCTTTGATCCTCCTCCCGCCAACGGGATTCATTTACACGGGAGGAGGACTGCTTTTCGGCCGTGATACCTCCGCTAACGAGAGCTCGCGACCCCGGGCACGTTCGCCATGGCTCAGCCTCGGCCTCCCTGTGGATCTTGCCTCGACTAACTAGATGTTAATAGTCTCCACGGACGTGGGAACCGTAGCGACATCGAGGAGCCTGACTCGGCTACCTGAACCCTACGCGTCGCGTCGATTCCCAACGACGATCTAATACGTGCGCAACTTTAACCTTTCGCGAGCGATCACGATTAGCCGGCCATTAGAGTACAGGTCATTCAATTTTCTCGAATGGGCTTCCCTCCTTCTCCGATCGTATCGGGAACGAAATCGCACAGCGAACGGCCCACAGTTTCCCGAATAGAATCCTTCTAATTTCTCTTTTCGAGGTCGCGTGACTGGCCTGGCTCCTCCTACAAACGACTCGGCAGGATCCAATTGTTCACAATCCAGCAAGCTGATTGTTCGATCGCGCGACGACGCTCCATAATTCCCCACGCCGGTCAATTAAAACTTAGTCACCTTTTAATACGCCGCTGGTTCAACGGTCCAGAGGTGTAGCTTTCTTGTTTGCGGGGCGGTTTCGGAGCCTCATCCATCAGCGGCGACCTCCATCGGCTGTCGCAAAAACCGACGAGCTTGTCCGACGCGTTCGAGGTTGGCCCAAATAACTTGGGACTTCTTCTTGAACGCTCGCCTCCCTTGGATATTTAATTAATGGGTGTTTAAGTCGATGTTGTACTAGCTGCGGATGCTCCCTGCCCTTGGGTACGTCCTGGATTGCTTCCAGCAGAGGACAGACGATCTACGTAGACGGTACGACTCTTGAATTGAATGATAGTTGATGGATCTCCAGTGTCTATCTGTTAGCTTCGAGTAGGCGTGGCTTTGTGGCTCCTAATTTCAGGAATCTCTGTCGACGGTCGTTTTAAACTGGCATCCAGTGCAAACGACGCCAGAAAGGTAGATGGGACACCACCAATGGAAGATTATCTTGCCCAAGGAGGGCGTGGCTTCGTTGCTCCCGATTCCAAATGAGCACGCAACTGTCCTCCGTCCCTGGGACGCGAGACCGCAGGCAAATCGTCGATTCAACGGTCTCCGAGTCTCCTTGCACGGTTTCCTTGACCAAATTCGCGGCGGGCGAGGTGGGAGCCGCGAATAAACGCCACCGATAAATTTCTCTAGAAACTGGAATGCCCAGGACCACCTCCACGCTTACCAGTTGCAACACTTCTGGCTTCGCTGATCGGACAAACTGCCGGCTAGCCGGTGATCTATAGCGATGCTCGGGCCTCGCCCGGTACAATAACCGAGGTGAGAGCGAGAGTGTAGGGGATCCGGAGGTCTGTAATCAGGAGCCGAGCCGCTGGCAGACCCTGCCGCGGTCCCGGGCCTCCTTACCATTAACCTATCCGGTAACCGTTCTGTTCCGTTCTGTTCCGTTCCGTTCCGTCAACCTGACGTCATCGTGATCCCTGATCATTCCATGACGCACGCATCGCATGCGCGGATACTTTGACGCGATTCCTGTACCCTGATTCCCGCATACTTTCGCTGGTCTGCACAATCCTTAGCCCTAGACACTAAATCGTGTTCGTCTAGAATGTCTGGAACACATTTAAACCGTCTCTCGAACGTCTCTCCCAAAGTCAATAAGCCTAGTGGGTCTTGGAAAATTCATCGTGACATTTTTACCGAGAAGTTGAACAGTTCCTTGTTAATGGAAGTTTGCCATACGTCGTAACCGGCAAAATCCGTTAGCGATTATTTCATTCGGTTCGTCCAAGATCGTCGAGGAGGTGTCGGCTCGAATCGCTCGAAGCGTGAAGCCGTGCCGTGCCGTGCCGTGCCCGCGTCTCTCCTTCTCCGTCTCGTTCTCCGTTTAGCCCGGCGCGGTGTGTCCGTTTTGGATCCTTGAATCGCGGTTCGTTCGTGAATTAATGGTCCTCCCTTTTGAGGCGATCGAGGCGAACCCGAGAACTTCGAGAAGAAGGGATTAATTTGGCTGCACGCGGCTCACCTGGTGAATGGACTTCCTCAATAGAGGACGCGGAACGAACCTTTTGAATCAGCCTCTACATTCTACGGTATGTCGTTACATCCAACCCGGTACCGTCCACAGCCAATGTCACCGTAATTAGCAATCGTTCCGGATTCGTCCGATGGACAGACTAGTTACCGTGAACGTTCGAACGGGTAATCAGGCTGATTGATTGACGGGTTGGATTTCGACGTTTACAGGCTGTCAGGTCCAATGAAGTCGCCGTCAGATTTCCGCCGGTACATTTTCATTTATTATTCCAGGCTACTGGCTTTCCCCGTTATTATCTAACCGTATACTTTCCTACAATTTTTAGCCTGCCTATGCTCTTCGCGTTACCGCACCTAGACAGGCTGTGGACGCTTTTTACAGCGGCGTAATGATCCAAATTAATTTGTAACAATTCTACAGACCCGATCAACAGACCTAGAATATGAAACGAGATCTTCTTGGAATCATCTGTCGACTTCGAGTGAATAGGTATTATGGAGTAGCAGACAGATCTCACTTGTCGCTAGACCCCTAGAACGCTCTTAGATCCCAACTAGCTCGGTCGATCAGTGGATTAGGTCAACCGAACCATCGGACAGACCTACTCGGTCGTTCGATCTACTTAATTTCCAATCTGGTAGATCGAATATCTGCTGCCGTCGCTTATAACCCCGGAGTGCTTATAGATCCCCGAGCCTACAGTTTAACGGACAAATGAACGGCTCGGCGAAGTACAAGAAAATTAACGTAGACGCTATTAGATAATTCGCACTAAATAGATCAGGTAGAACGGAGATCATCGACGCGTCTGCAAGAAATTTCAGTTCGATGACTTTCTGTATACACTGCGTACAGGCTCATCCCGTGTGGAACGGTCAATATTCTAATCCCAGTTCCCAGCAAGCCAATCATTTAGCCGTCAAAGAGTGATTAATCGAGGGAACGGTTGCTTGGTCAAACGGGTGACCCGGCGAAACTGTCGAACCGATCGACCTATTAACGTCAAGCTGCGCCAATACCGCGTTATCATTTACGCTACCTGAACTGTTACTCTCTGCGCGCGGGCCGGACAAATTCTCTAACTCATCGAACGCTACGGAACGACCGGATCTTCCGTGTAACACGCTTCTCCCAGGCTCGTTTACGCTTCGAGGATCTTCCCGGAATTATAGGCTGCACGGTTCTTCGTTTTCTCCTTTCCTCGACGGCCAATTTGCCGGAGAATTATACGATTTTCCTTGAAAAAGCTTGGCAGGCCGTTGTGCGAACGCTCCGACCCCTGTCGACCGCGATGAGGAAGACTCTGCTTCTTTGGGATCGACGGGCCAAGTTGGATCGCCGCGCCGATCGCCGAGCGGATCGCGCACCGCGAGAGTTCGTTAGCGGCCAACTGTTGAATATCATGGCTTTTTAGCCTGCAGGTGTCATTAGGCCGCGGACGGACGGACGCTGATTGGTCTCGGCCGATCGCCCTCGGGGACACCGGCTCATCAGCTGTCCCATTCGCGCCGGCGAGGCAAGGCGACCGCGTCGGCGACGGCGACGGCGACGCTGAGGCGTTTCTTCGACGAATCTAGCTCCCCTGTGCTCCGATTCTCCCACAGCCCCTCATTTAAACCACTCCCTTCGAAATGATCCCTACGATCTAGTTTCTCCTAGCCTAAAAGATCGCCGCGACTATTTGATCCGTCTTCGCCCGAGCCGAAATACATACTGCGTGTTTCTCTACAACTCCGTGCAGTCGTATCAACTCGCATTTTCACTTAAATGTTCCTCAGAATTGTTCCGAACAAAAATACACTTTCCTGAAATGTACGTCGAACGGTAAAGATCTCGCAGCGCAGATTTCTCACCGATTCCAGAAAACGTTTCCGAGGAAGCTGCGAGAAGCTGTCGCTGTCAATTGTCTTGAAACGCGAGGGCCCAAGGAGTTTAGACACGGGTTGCATCGGCGAGCGCCGCGCCGTGCCTCGCCGATGAGCGTGTGCACGCAATATTTTCCAAGCGTTGGAAATTGTTCCGTTAATAAAGGAAAATTGGCGGATCTCCGGGAACGGAACAAGAGTCGCGAGGGTATAGTTGGCGGACGGCTGCGAGGTACGCGGGGCCGCTCTCCGAGTATCATTTTTCAGCGCTAATTGGATTGGCCGTTCAAATACGGCGAATCAAGACGTCGGTGCGGGATAGAGAGGATAGAGTGCTGCACGGCGAAGTCTCTCCGAGGGAAATCCGAGGCACGAATATCGGATATCGTTCTGTATTATGGCTTGGGCGTTATTCGAAGGCGCTACTTAATTATCCGGAGGCCTCTAATCTGCCTGCGCCGACACACACGCCACGCTGCGCACCTAATAGACGCTGAGGCCGAGCCTAAACCCTGGATGCCAAAATCTTGCTCCGAGCGGAAGGAAGAGAGCTTGCATACGCTCCGGATTATGACATTTCCGCAGATGTTCGATCGATCGATCGTGCATCGATTAATTTCCCCTAAGCCGTCCCTTAAACGCTGTCTCTCTCAGTCTGTGGCGCGGTAAGCGTCGGAAGTTTATCCCAAGTACAAAATTATAATAATTTCGATGATTGAACCGAAAGTAGAAAGTTAGAATGAATCATTCTAGATGATGTTCAGATATTTTGCAAGTTAAACGTTCTAGTTAAACCTAGTTCGTTCGAGTACATTAGAATGTAGATGAATTTTGATATCTAGGAAAGAATTAGTGTCGCCTACATGTATGACCGAGTCTCCAAGACTCAGTCTCCAAGAGTCTACACCATGCATCAGAACGTCTGCGAATCACTTGAGAGAACGAGTAATTTCGACTGTATACTTCCAAAAAGTCATTCGAAAATAAGTCCGGGCCCCGATTACGATGTAGGAACCAATTAAACCGATTGTTAGCGTCGCAGCTAACGCGACAGGACCATCTGTCGGATTCACCGAATCACGATCGATTACTCAAAGGCGACAGCGATCGCGTGTCAACGATCACGAGATCTAGGGTCCCGGGGGGGGGGGGGGGGGGGGGGGGGGGGTGAGGGGCCGAGGAGTGGACGAGGAGGGACAGGATAGTGTTCGCGGAGACAAAAGCCGGCGTAGATAGGCTCGCAGGAATCCAGAGGATCCCGAGAAGAGGATCTCGGCACTCGGCACTCGGCACACGGGGGTTCGGATTATTAGTGAGCGGGTAGTCGTGGAAGGTGTGATTCTGACGTGTCGGACGCCTCTTCTCCGCAGGTGAGAGACACCATAGGTCCTGCAGCCCGTGCAACAGAGACCGAGCGAGACGAACGAACGAGGGAGAGAATGGGGGGCAGCAAGCAGAAGAATCGCGGCTAAGAACCAGAAGAGGCAGAACGAGAGAGAAAGAGCAAGAGAGAGGGAGTGAGAAGGGATGGAAGAGAGAAGGAGATCGAGATCGTACCGGATGAACAGGCGAACCTGGAGCACGATGAGGAAAAGAGAGAATCAGGCGGTGAGAGGTAGAGGAAGGTGAGGAACAGGAACAGGGTCTGGAGGGGAGGAGAGAAGTAGGATGCTCGGGGACTCGGGGTGGGAGAAGATCAAACGAGCCGACAAGCCACGGGGTGGTCTCTACCCGCGCTCCTTCGCCGCTGTTCCTTCTCCTCGTCTCTGCCTCTGCCGCTGCCTCTGCCTCTGCCTCTGCCTCTGCCTACCAGCTCACCACCTTTCTCTCGCTCCTCCTCGGGCTCGCGAGTCTCTCCCTCTCTCCATCTCGCTCCGTCCCTGTTTCGCCTCTATATTATTCATATTTCCACGCTCGTGTCCCCCCTACCTCCGACTATGTGGTTCGACGATCCACGGATCGAGCACGTTTCTCTTTCTCTCTTTCTGCTCGGAGTTGCGTGAAGCCGCGAGTTGGCTCTTGGCTCGCGCGCGTCCGCTCGACCCCGCTCAAGCAATCTCCTCAGGGTCCAGGACGCGCCGTGCCTCGCCGCGCCGGCAACATTGTCGGAGGAAACTCGCATGCCTCGCCAAGCCGGCCTCGAACTACGAAATCCCCAAGTCCAGGCTCGTCCAGGCTCGTCCGAGCTTATTACAAAGTCCTAGCCCTGCGATCCGCAGTTCGCATACTCCGCTAAACGGAAGCTAATGGCAGACTAACGACGACAAATGACGCTGGCCACCTCGGCGATCGACACACGAAATGTTCTCGCAGAGCTGGATCGATCGATGCACTAGGCTCGTGAATTCTACAACTGTCCTCGCGACGGGACAACAAGACGGCGAAGGCGGCACATATAGGGTCTGACTTCCAGAGCTTATTCCACTTTTATGCAGACCACCCTGCATATGCTCGCAGCGCGGTGCGGTGGGCCGAATGATACGGTTTCGTTTGATGGGACAGCTGAAGCTGCGGGGTTTGAAGCAACGACATGCTACTCGATTTGGCCGAGTGGACATTATTATTATTTCTGGATGCTGCGCGGAACTTAAAAAACTTGTGTTCGTACGCTGGTCCGATTCGCGCGTAAGACTCGAGTTCGTGTATGGTAAAAAAAAATGGTGGCAATGAACAACTCGTAGGAATGCGTGCTATACGCGCATAGGCCGTTAGGATAGAAAAGTGGAATCTACGCCGTACCCGAAGGGTTAATGGAAGACGGTTGCATGAGCGCTGATTCATGTTACTCGGTCGACGGTTTTTGTCTTCGTTGCCACAGGCTCGAAGAGTTGTCGATGGAAAATAGAAGAAGCCGCGTCAAACACAAAGCTATCGGGGAATTGTACCGGGTACAGGGTCTTGCAAAAGTTTCAGTCTCGCGCCAGGGGCACATAGAATCTCATAATGACTTCTCCAGGTAACGAAGTCCAATCTATTACTCGTGTATTTGTTTCCTGTTCGCAAACGGCCAATAATATCTGAAATCCGTGGCCGGCAACTTCGAGGATCGTTGAATCAGCTGTTCGGAACTTTTGATCGACGCTTACGACGTCGAAAGCTGTCTAAAAATAATCCACGAAGGCAAGAGCTTCCAATTAGCACTGGCCTCCGAAAAGCTCTTTACCTTATCAAGCTAACGAATCCAATTACAATTTATCATCGCTACTTGTTAAAAATGTAGACTATAACAGGCTCCGTCCGGACAGTACGGAGAGCAGAGGTGTAATAATAAAAAGCAAGAGAGTGGGACGGATAGATAGAGCGAGGGAGGGAGGGGGCAGTGTTCGAGTTATACGCGAGGTGCACGTGCAAAGCGACACTCGATTCGATCGTCACATTAATAAATTCGCAGCAAATCACGGGTGAGGATTGCGAAGCGAAGGGGGCGATTTTAGTTGCAAATCGCAGAGCGCCGCGAGACCCGACAAAGGCTCCATCAAAAGGACCGCTTTTCTTCCGTCCTTCTTCGTGCCGATGCTCCAGCCTTCTCGGTCACCTTTCTCCCTCCTTCTCGCTCCACCTCCCACCGTTCTTCTCTGTTTCTCCCCTCGTTCTTCAACGTTTCTCTTCTCACCTACTCGCTCGCAGCCGTTCCTCTCTTTCCGAAGCCTCTAAGTCGTGCCTCTTCCTAAGTTACTCGCGGCCGCTCGTTGTTCCACGGTGTTTCCAGGCCAAGTACCTCTCATTTCTCCACACCTTCGCCATTATCATACAAACATTGGCGACGAGCCGGTCCCCGATGCCGGAAAAGTGCTGCGGTCGCGAGACCGCAAACATTATCCTCGCTAATCGTGCCGGGCGAATCTCTTCCGACGCGATGCGACGACTCTGCTCTGCCCCGCTGTGCATCGCGACGGATTCTGACTTTTCAACCGGTCCTCCCATAGCGTTCGGAAAACTACGATCAGTTTGGGAGAAGATATCGAGCACGGAGATGATAACAGGAAGCATTTTCCTGTTGCGGTTGTAACGGCAAATTCTTGCCACGATCGTTTCGAAGCAACTCTCATCTTCCAACGAATCTCCCACCGGTTTCCCGCTGTCGAATCAGGTGGCCACCTCCCCGAAGAAAGGCCCAAGATCTATTCGCCGTCCGCCCCAAAAGTCGTAACAACGACAGGTACCATTCTCTTCCGGCGAAGGTTCCATTCTACCATCGAAATCCCGTGAAAAAGGGCAACTCGGGCACGGGCTTTTGCGGTGAAAGAGCGTCTCGGGGGCCAGGTGCCGTAAGAAATTAGTAGCGGCAGTGGTGCACGGTGCCGGACGGGGCCCTCAAGGTCCCTAATAACCTCGCGCCAAGCCGGATGGTATCGATGCTCGGCCGCCCCTCTCTTCTCGACACCCCTGTGCGCGTTGCATTACCCTCGGCATCTATAGCTCAATTTGCCGACACCTCGCTAAGTATAGGTTGGGTGGGTGGTCCTTCCTGGGACCACGAGGCCCACGAGAGCAACGGGAGAACGGGCCTGACCTGGAACGATAGGTGAAACACGGCGGATATAGGGGTGAGAGGTAGTGAAACGGGGGGGAAGAACGGTTTACATCGTATGTCTCGATGAACCGAGATACAATGGGGCCCTACACGATCGAGCCACCCACCATTTCTTCGGATTTATTCGGGATCGCGCAACCCCTTCGGTGTGGCTCGTGCTTTTAATTATATTGTCGGTGTGCCGCGATACATACTTCGTTACCACGCTCTTACTTCTGCGATACGTCGATTCAACGAGATAGCAAATTATTGGAGTCTGAGTGTGCCTCGATTCGTCGCGTCCGCCGCGACTGTCGGAACAAGCGGACATCTAAATTGGCGAATCTCTGGTAACATTGTCGAACCGCGGACGAATTCTGAAAGGGAGAGACAAGCCGCTGCGGCCGCGAGCGTGAATTCGTTCGAGGAACTCGTTCGAGGGGGAACGCGCGCGACTTTATGGGGCCTATTCCGGCACTTCGAGGACCGTAACGATCCGTCGACTGACACGGCCGCTACTAATTCCTGCGTTCGTAACGTAAGGCGACAAGTTATCGTGTTCCACGCAACATCGAGCAACGGAGAGCCGTTTCACCGAAAAATGTTGACTTATGGAACACGGTGGCGGGATTATCGAGGACAGATTTTCTCCTAAACGATCGTCGCGTCGTAGCCGTAACCCGGCTGTCATCGGTCTCCAGTGATTCGTCGGGGCCGCTTTCTACGAGCCAAGCGGAGACGGATTCGCCGCGGGACCGGCGGCCATTATCGGGTTAGCAAAGCTAATGGACGTACGAGCGCGATATTTCCCATTCATTACGATCGGCTCGGCTCGGCGTAACTCGTGCCGAATGTGTTTCCACCGTGAAACATTCCTTCCGCGAACGTACGTATATAATTCAAAATTAGAGCGGCGCATGCCATCGTTCAGTTGCTTTCCACGATCGTAAATCGGGCGGCTCCTCTTTGTCGCAAGCACTCGTCGTTAACCGAGCACATTCGGCATCGCGGAACACTATCGTTTCGAGCGGGAAACGTTGAACGGAACTCGTACACTTGCGCAGAAAATACTGCGTTCTGTTCGCGGAACTTTATTAAATAGAGACACGACACGGTTCTCCGCGTTGGGCCGCGGCTCTGCAAAAGCGAAGTGATTTATATCGATCGGGGCTGGTCTAGACACGTTCCCTGTATTCGGAAAAAGCCGACCGGTCCATTCCATCGGTGTAATTGCAAATTCTCTTCGAGCAACGGTGTCTTTAGCTTCGCGCGACCGGTTGAAACGCGAACGAAAGCGGTCCGAAAACGACATGTAATCCAGTCGCAAGGAACAGAAGAATTTTCATTCACGAGATCGTGTGTACGCGGCACGGCAAGAGGGACATTCGAGATTTCGATCGGGAAGAGGGGTTGCTGGAAGTCGATATTTCATCGGGGAACGAAGATGGCGCGTGGAGAATAGCCGGCACGGGGTGGTGCGCGAAAATAATGACGGTTGCTCTTTTCCGCGGAAAAGGTAACGCTTGTCGGAATGCGCCTCGCTACGACGAATCACAATATCGCATGACGAGCGCGAATGAATCAGGGGGAGAGCGTTCTCTAGCGCGAGAGGGCGCGGCGCGCCCTTCCAGCACACTGATTTTATTTCCGTTTGCGAATCCCGCATAATTAATTCCTGTTTACGACGGCCACCTAGGATCCCCATAAACATCCCGGTGATATCCTTACACACTCTTATCAGGGATTACATCTCCCGCCGCGACGAAACGGCCCGACCGGCCTCGCCTCGCGCCTCGCGCCACGCCGCGACCGCTGTCCACGGGACGGAAACGCAACAATGCAAATACGGTTAATTTCCTGGCGTGCAACAGTGCACCGATTGCCGCCGGCTTAATTAAGACGAGCCAGCAATTTAATAAAACGTTCGAATCCGAGGGCTCTTGGAACAGTGCCGCGGCGGCCGTCTTATATCCTTTGCGAGAATTTCCACGGTCCAATTACTCGAGAAATCGTAATCGAGGTTTCTGATCGATTTACGTTGCGCGGCTTTGTTCCCCTCAGGCACGGTTGTCGCTTCGCATCCCGTCTCGCGCTAATTAATTAGAGCTGTTATTTGTCGGAATTACGTGGCGATTCGCCATTCAATTTGTAATGAAAAGAAGTCTCTTTGCCCGATCCCGCGAAATACAGACATCAGCCTTCTAACAGATCCGACACGACAACTGCACCGGTCCTCCCAATTTTTCATCCAGAAATTTTGCTAAATTGCTCGCGCATCCACGACCAATTTCACGGAAAGGACGAATTAAATGCCGCAGCGTGATTCGCGATCGCGGCGAGAGGGCGTAAGCTCCGGTCGGTGGCAGCTCTATCCAAAATGGAGCACACGCTGTTGTACGATCGATCCAACTCGTGGTTTCTACAGCGACAAAGCTTGCCTAGGTTCAACTCCGACTCCAATCTCGCAATCGGGCAGATCATCGAGTCCCAGAAAAACGCATGCGATCGCATCGTTGCACGATTGCAACGAGTTTTTGCGAAGATTCAGCGATCCTGTGGAAGAGGACCCGAGGTCCTTGGGCCACGAACCTCCTAGAAAACCAGGAGAAATAGTGGCGAGAAGTTTTGGAGGAACTTTCTTTCCTCGCTGCGTGCCGCGAAGTAGAAGAGAAATATCGTGGAATATAATTAACAAACGATTCCAGGCGTGCATAAACGTCGTTGAAATACGCCTCCTCGTGTTATCCAGTCACGGGTGCTCACCAGGCCGATAAAACACTCGGAAACAACCGTACGGTGCCCCGAAATCATCTGGTGCGGCGCGGTAGTCGCACAATAATCCACGAATCGATTCCAGGTTCCATCTGCTTCCGTGCCGGTCTCGGGGCTCGATCGTTAACTAATTTAAGCGCTTAATCCCCTCCCCGTTGGGATCCCTCGATTCTCGATCCTTGCTCGTCCTGGTTGGCTGCGATCGGCCAACGTTGAACGGCGATCGGCGATCACCGATCGGCGGCGGCCCTCCTTTTTCCAGGTTTCGTTCCGCGCGGCCACAATCATAATTCTCGGTTTTAATCGATCTATGAGGCGCGGGCGCAATAATATTTTCGGTGCGGTAGAGACGCGGTGCGTGCGGCCCTGTGTGACTCGTGTAATTGGCTCCCAACTGGACATCAAAGGGTGCCGCTCTCCTTCATCCGCGCCGACATTGGTGCGACGCAGAGGGGGCCAGCCCGATCCGCCGATTCTCTCTCACCTTGGGTCGCCGTTGCCGTTCAAGGGAGAACGAGAACGAGTTATGGGAGCGAGAGCGACGGGGGAACAGAAGGGGGAGCCACGACGAAGAGGGGGCCACGTGAAAATTACACGCGCCTTGCGCGAGACGGGGGTCAGACGAGGACGGAGGAAATCGTGAGTTAATGGTGGAGCGAGAGGGGCGAGGGGGGGGGGGGGGGGGGGATGAGAGAGTCGGGAGGGAACCGGTAATACGCATGCGTCGCTGGCGTTGGTGGGCCAAAGACGGAGCGACGTCGACGAGCCCTTAACGGGAGAAGGACCGAGACACCAGGCTGTCTCGTTGAAGCGGGGACGAAGACGAAACGACGAGGAACGGAGCGGGACAGACAGGGACCGACGCAGGTGAGAGACGAACACGACGGACCAAATCGCTCAGCGATGTTTCGATATTGGCCAGATAGTGTTCGATACGGGAGACCCTTGTCTCGTTTGGTTAATCGTCGGACGTATGCGTGTAAATACACCTGTACCGGCCGGAGCGGACCGGCCACTTTTATCTGGTCCGTTTGCATGTTACCCCCACCCTTCGCTCGATCCACGGTGTCGTAACGATCGATGATTTGTGTCCATCGAGACCAGATTATCTTCGGGGAAACGGAAGGTCGTCTGGGTGGCAGGATCCTCCGCTGATGAGGATTTGATCTAGATTCGAAAAAAAAAAAATCAGCGGCCCATTCCGAGGGCCGTGGAACCCCGGGGATGAACAAAGGGGCGGAGGGGTGAAGGGTATCGAGCCTGATGAAAAATTATGCGTCTATTATTTTTTGTGTCGGCCGGTCGCGACGAGTGGGGTGCTCGAGATGACTTATTCCTAGAGGATCAACCTAATCCACCGAAGGCACCGGACTCTTTTCGAAATTGGCTGGTTCAACGAAGACATCGACGGCTTTAAATCCCGGGATAAAGGAACGCGACTATCGACGCCGGTAAATGAAAAATATAATTTCGGTTGCAGCCGAAGAGAATGGCGGCCGCAGAGAAGCCGCGTCCAGCGTTCCCATCCCTGCGAATCGCGGTCGTCTTTGGCAGTCGGTAACGAGGGAACCCCCTGGACTCCGCTGGTGGATCCCATCCAAAGGAGTGTCTAACATCCGAGGACACGGGTCGTTTAGGCGGCTCCTTTCTTCGATCATTAGTCCGGAGCCGCAGCCAGTCGAGGGGTCGTAAGCCCGCGAGTGGCATTCTCTCCTTTTCCGCCTCCCTCCCCCCTCCTCGTCTCTTCGTCTTCTCGTCTCCTCGCGCGTCTTTATTCGCGTTTCTTCGCCTCGACTATCAGGCTCGGTCCTCTGCTCGCGTCTACGTTAACCCTTCACCCCTGACTCTCGCGTTTCGACGGATTACACATCCTTAACGCGTTTGTTTTCGCAAGCTTGTCCCGTCTATTGTCTGGATCACCGATAAAGAAGTCTCCTAAAGGCTTGCCAAGAGATCCTAGAAATTCTGTATCGTCGAGCGTCGCTGCCCGCTTCCCCTTCTGCCGAGCGAAGCCGACGTGCCGTCGTATTTTGACATAAGCGGACGCATAATCGCCGAGCTCGTTCACCGTGCACGAAGACCGAAGAAGATGCGTCGTGACGTTGTCTGTCGGCGTCGATACGCGCCGCGAGGCGTCGCGGATCCGCTGTTCAAAGCGGCCGGAGCCCGCCGCAGTCCTTTTCGTCGGAAACAACGCCGTTTGTGTAATGAGCTTCCTTTCGGGAGCCCCGTTAATTATCGTCTATTGACCCGGTTCTCCGCCGACGCTCTCGTCGACTATAATATCGCTACTTTGAAGAAGCCTTTTGAACGGTTCTGTTCTTTTTCGTTCGGAAATAGGCTCGGATAATTTCTTAAATCGACGATAACGCTCCGAGAAAGTATTTATGCTATTTGTAATACTCGAGGGACATTCTGCTTCTTGATGATGTGTACTTCTGGATTCGAGTGGCTCCGTTCGGAGACATCGTCGCCTCGAATAATTCGCCGCCACGTCAGGCCCTATCATCTGTGATACGCGCGAGCAAAAATCTTGCGGGGGACGTCGGCGCTTTGTCGAAACTCCCCTATCTATTCCGTGGAAACCGTCGGGACGTGGATCCTGGAAGCTGCAAAGGCGAAAGGGCTCGTTTCTGCGAAGCAATGCTGGCGGTCGCGGGCGCCATCGTCTTGCGCCAGGTGCGGCCCTGCGAACTTCGCCGTAACTGGGAGTGTCCGAGCAGGATGGCAACATTGCGAAAAAAAATATTTTTTTCCGCTGCACAGCTCCTCCCCTCTCGCTTTTTCTGCGGGAACCCACGACGCGACGGAGAAAATTTCGCGATGGATCCCGGCGTCGATTTCCAACCCCGGACGATTCTAACTGGATTTTTATCGAGTTAGCCGGCTATTTCCGAAGTCGTTAGGACGCACGTCCATGTGAACGCCGTGAATTAGATCACGAGAGAAAATTGTCCGTACAGGGTAAACGACCGTAAGACACATTCAGCGTCTAATCCGTTTCTTCTGTGCTCGCCAGGACTCGAAAACTCACCGACTTTCTGTCATTAGGCTCTATCTTCCGCAGTCGTTAGCCGAATCACCCGTTTTTACGAAACTCGTGACACACTTCCTCGAAGATTCTTCTCTGTCGCCTACACGGATCTCTCCTTCCTGTGTCACTGCGGCCAGTTTCCCACCCTTTTTGCCAGGATGACTGACAAGGCCTGGAAACTGCGATCGATCAACAAAAAACAAAAGAGGACTCGATGCTTTCGCGGAGAAAGAGACACACGCCGTCTTACGGAATCAACTTCTGCGGAAGCTTCGAGCTTAGATCCAACAAAGAGCGTACACTCCGACGAGGGCTCTCGGTTTATTTGGTCGTCGACGCGATTTCGTGTTCCTCAACATTTCTTTTGCGCTACGATTTTCGTCCCCGCCGATCTCCGAGTGCCGCTTTTAACGTTAATTAAACGAATCTCTCCTTTTCGTTTTTTCTTCTTTTTTTTTTCTTTTTTACGACAGGTCGGAAGACCGTCAGGTCGAGGAACACCGGGCCACGGGGCTATTGTGTTTATCTCCGTTCTGAAAGCTTTTTATTTGATTGCCGCGCGTCCTCCTATAATGCATATCCCTAGCCGTGTTCTTACTTTTATTACCGGGCCCCGTCGGCAGCCTTTGATTTAATTAGCTCTTGAAGCTGTTACTTTGCCAGTTACCGCCTCGGCTTTCGGACGGCTGGCCGATCGACGGGTCGCGCGGTCGGAGATCTCTGACGGACGATCATCTGCGCGAACGTCGAAACTTTCGCCCCCTTTCGATTCCATTAAAGACTTATCAATGAGTTTATACTGACTGCCCGACGTTTATTGCCGCCCCTCGCGAAATTATAGGCACTCGCCGCGACCGTTTACATCATCGTTCTCTTTGCAACCCAATATTCGAACGTTATCTTCGCGAATCGATCTTCGCCGAGCCGCCCCTCCCATCGGCTGTGCGATGTCCACAGGTGACGCAGATTAATCAGTCCACGCCGCAACACTCGCTCGGCACGACCTTCCGCTTAAACGAAAATTCCTCCTCGAGCTGGCTAGGATAACGAGCCTCGTAAAGCTAACACAGTTAGGTGTAGAAGCGATTTCGAAACAAATAGACGGTTTTCCATAGACCATAAAGTTCCAATAATATGGGAATACGGTAGCCAGCGGGGCCCAAACGGCATGGGCCCGGCGGAGCCGCATTTGGGAGCCGGACCCAGATTTATGCATTCGTAAATTCACCGCCCCTTTAGACGGGGCCGTCTCGTCGCTTCGGAGGAGCGGCCGTCAAACTTCTTCCACGCCGCGTCGGTCGTAACACGAAAACCGTTTCGTCTTTTTCCCGTCGCGTTAACTCTCGCCGTGGATCACAATGTATTTTAACAACCGCCTGGATAAAAATCCTCCGCTCGATCGGCTTTTACGGGCGGTCTGTCGCGCGGCGAATTTCTCAATCGATACGTCGGCGTCTCTAATCTCGCGAGGACGAGTGGGCCCGGTTTAAATTAACCGACCCGCCGCGGTGTTCGGTGTTCCCGTAAATAAATCGCTGGTTCCTCGCGAGTAGAAACGAGTAGAAATGAGTAGGAACTCGCAGAAGCGAGTAGAAGCGAGTAGAAGCGAGTAGAAGCGAGTAGAAGCGAGTCGAAACAAGTGGAAACGAGCGGCGTCGCGTTTTGCCTGCCGCGCCGCGCCGCGAGACCGACCGACAGACCGGTGGCGATGACGAACAGCCGCATGAAGTTGTAAATCTTATCGAGTTAATTGCGGAGTGGTTGGTTCGCGCGCATTCGGCACCGATTTAAAATGCAAATCGAGTCCCGCTGCCGCGACTAGCTCGCGCGCGCGCGCGCGAACGCGCCCCCTGGAACCAGCGATAATAGACCGGAGATGATGAAAATTCAATCGTATATCTCGATGACCGCGAAATTGCGAGCACGGAGGTCCGAACCCGAACTCCTCTTTGTGCCCGGATTTCCTCCTTTCTTCTTTCGGCCTGTCTTGAAGATTATCACGCCAGCACTAATATAGACGAACCGATACTTTATTGCTAATCGGATTCGGTAGCCATGCGTTCTCTACGGGCCGAATCGCTTCCTAAATATTAAATTGATCGTTCTGTACATCGTTGAATTTCTGTACAATGCATTTGTTGTCACCATGTTACTGTCTTTCAGATAGAACGGTCTGCGTAAAGGTGAAATAGCTTTTTGAAAAAAGATAACGATACAAAATTGTGCTAAAGATTTGACAAGACAAAGAAGAAAGATTATTTAGGATGTATAATAAAAACGAGAGGAAGATTTTATTAATTATTAGGTCAGTAAGAAAATAATGTCGATTTCCAAACTATATCTTTAAATCGACATATGACAAATCGGAATAAGTTTTTTTTAATCAAAATAAGATTCATTACAATCTACACATTTTTGACAATAAATTGACAGTATGTTAATTCCAGTAGCGTAAAATTCTGTTGTTCTGGACTGATAAATTCTTCGAACGAATATTACACGAACTTGGTTGGTACCCATTGCGAAGTCGATAACTTCGAGTGAGCACAAATTAACAGTAAAAATAAAAGCATACCTATCAGCATGCAGCACGACATCTGCACTGTAAGACGACATTGGAAGGTAAACTGAAAAAAGTGAATTGTTATCCCAAAACATGCGTCAAAGTTCGAAAACCGACATTAATTTCTTACCAACCTAATATTATATTTTAATAAGAAAACGTTTAGTGAATAATAAGAAGGCAACGCGCAGCTTTTTTAGATCGAGTAGAAAACTCTTGTTGTTGACAATAATTCTTTGAACACTTCCAAACGAAAAGTAGAATAAATGTAGGAGAATAGAGGTATCATTTTCCATTGCATCGGTATAAATGCGTCTGACGCATGCGTCGGACATTCAGGTCACGAGACTCCATAAAATTCTGTTTCAACGTGAACGGTGTTCGTTTTCAAATAAACGTCGAACACGTGAACTCCGTGGATTCGTTGTTGCCAAGACGACGGTGGATTAGAAGGTGCGAAGGGAAAGGGATAAGGAGAAGCGCCGGTCACGTTTGCTGCTTTTTACCGGATCGTCCTCGACTAATCCCAAGGACGAGTCTACGCAGGGTGAAAGGAGTCGAGAGAAACGAGGAAATAGATTAAAAAGAGAATGGCCGACCGGGAGATCATGATTAATCAATTAGCAATCTCGGGACCCCTTAAAGTAGACGTTGGCCTGGCTTGAAAAACTGGAGAAGCAAAGGCACCGCCGATGACGCTGTCGAATCTTCCTCGCCCCGGAAGATTGTCCACTGATTTCTGGAAAGATCGAACCGATTACGAGGCTGTTTAAACCAACTTCATTAGAAATTAACGAATATTAGTTGCATAAACAGCGTTACGTTTCGCAACAGAAACCGAAAGAAATCGATTGCGTTGCGGCGTCTAAAGAAGAAAGTGGGTGATTTTTTCCAGCTTGCGGAACGCGCGAGGGTTAACTTAGCATTTCGGGAGATTATGCAAGATCGGGCGAGAACTGTTCGAGTTTAGAGTAGCCAAAATTTCATGGCGGAACAGCGATAATTCAGACCAATAATGCCGCGATTCTTTTTCCCCCCCGCGCATTTCCCAGCGGTGAGTAACAATCGGTCTTTTTTTGCGACGGCGACTAGAACTACGTCGGTTCCCTTTGTATTTAATTAATCCGATGGCGAAAAAGCGATTCACGCTTGAAATACTCTCACTTTGTGTTTCTTCCGCGATTCGCGTTGGTGCCGCGGTTTTTGCGCCGCCGAGCCGGTGTATCACTTCGAATGGGAAGTCTGCCGGTAGCCGATGGAATCGTTCTTTCGGGTGGTCCGGGACAACTCCGATACACTTGCGACAGCAAGAATTCGGCGTTTAGAGCCAGTGTCATCCAGTTTCCTGTGTTTGTGGGCCGCCGCAAGAGAGAACCGTGGACACGCTTCGTTGAGATACAACAAAGTGACCACTTTCCTTTTCGATCTTGTCCGACTTTCGACCAAACGATTTTCTGCTTAACGCCGGAACAGCCGACAGCACTAAAACCGATTAGTTTGTATTGGCTTTTAAGAGTAACAAGATCGCATGTACCGAGAACACGTCGCGCGACCACAAAGTGTTGCCGAAATAAATTGATGTTTTCGGTAATTAGCACGTTTACGATCACGATAACGGCGGGATAAGGACTCGAAAGCATTAGCAGAATTTAAATAAGACGTATCCCGGACTCTCCACGAGACGTTTTACAACCTCCGAATTATTTCCGTGTGTGGTCCAGCCCACGAGGTTTGCCTCCTCGATCGCGTCGTGGAATTCAATCGATCCGAAGCCGTAACTCGATGTTTCCGATTTCCCTGTCCCCGGTTCTCGAGCCCGTCGCTGTTTTCCCCTCGGCCGAGGAGGGAAGTGGAACACGCACGACTCGTTCAGGCCAGACAGAAAATCTCAATCATCTCCGGGGCCGGTTTCTTTTGTACTTGGCGCTCGCTAAAGGCTTCCAGCGATTGGTCGAGGGGCGTTCAAAGAGCGCCGCCATGACTCGCAAAGCGGCCGTCTTTTGTTTGTGAAACAATGGTGCGCGGCGCTCGGGCTCACTTAGCGTGCCAGCGAAATGACAACCTCTTCCGATGCTTAATCTATTAGGAAAATTAGCGGGTTGCACGAAGAGTGGCCTGGCCGTAGGTGCGAGAGAAAGGGAGCGAGCCCTGGCTAAGGGAGTCCACGAGTCGTTCCAGAGAACACTATCGATGATCCGGTTCGGCCGATCCGCGCGCGGCAGATTCCACGCCGATACGGGGCAACCGAGGCTTAACGAAAGGAAGTAATTACCGGGAGAGCCGGACAGCTTCTTCTCATTCACAGTGACAAGATCGATCGTTCTCGCGTAAAACGTTTTGTTAATCCTCGCCCGGCTAATTCACCTAACCGGTCATTATTTAATTGCCCCACCCCCTCCCCGCTCCGTCGCAAGTCGATTCTTTCCACGGTTCCTCTTCAGGTTTTGCCGGCCTGGCAGAGCTTGTCCCCGGGCTCTTAATTTTGTTCTTTGTCTTTCTCGGCCGAGTTCTAAGCGACATTGATATCTTGATCGTTTCGGAGCGTGATTTGTCCTTTTCGATACGACCGACCTCCGGTTACAAAGCCGGCGCCATTTTCAGGAAATTATGTTCCCGCTCGGAACGACCGGCAGCTCCTTTTCGTTTTACCGGGTCGTACAGGTGTGACCGGCTAAGATTTTAACGTCCAGTCGCGGAATTAGGAGCAGTAATGAAATAATTTGTACCTGCGGCCGGCGCGCTCGGTTGATGAAGATACGGGCAAATCAAGAGCAGCGTTGCTGCCCCGACGAAAAAAAATAATCGCTCCTGAAGCGTCAGTGGTTATTACATGGAAGAACAGTCCGGAGTCATTCGTCGATGAAGTAACGTTTTTTTTTTTTTTTGAGAAAGAACTTTCGAGAGATGGGCTAATTGCGAGCTGCCGGGATAATGGCCTGATCATTTACATAAGCGTCCTCGAAAGTACCACGAGGAAGCGACTGTCTATGAAATTGGATGTGATTTGTAACTAAAATTGTTAAAGTAGTAAGTGACTGTGCAAATTTCTTCTTCAATTTGGTTTTCCTAATTTATTATTCGGACAAATATACATCGAAGTAGGACAAAACTCGTATTTTCAAACACAGAGAACAAATTTCATTTTTGAGTGAATTCTTGTATCCGGATGAATGACAATCAGTTTCAAAACATTTCAACAGTCACTTTAGCGTTATTGAAATCTTATACAGTATTTATTTTAATATTATGAATGATTTATATTGGTTAATTCCTAAATAATTATACAAAATCATTAACGACACAAATAGTGCTCCTTAAGTTGGCGCCAAAGCTAAAAATTTCAAAATAGCGCCACCGAACATAGTGACAAAACGCTCAAACTGGTAGACAATTATCGACGCAGAAGAAGATTTGGATCAACAGTGACGCCGCCAGTGTCAATCGTAGGAAGCTCCTTAAAACGCTCAATCTGTTAGGCAGAATCAACAGTCGGTAATTTAACTTGCCGCGTCGCAATTGGACATTAAAATAAGTTTTGGTTTTTTTCCACACAGAGTGCCACGATCGTTTACTTGTGATCAATGCAGAACCGTTTAAAAACATTAATTATGGCAAAATTAGAGCATAAAAATCTAAACCAAGAGTATAGAACTGTTCAGGAGAATTTATTATATTGACATCCTCTAAAGAAAGCAAATGAAAACACTGTGAAACATAATTAATTACTTTTCGAAGTTTAGTTACCTATTACCTTAACTAATTACATTTTGGGTTGTTATCGTTTAGTTTTCTTATACGATATGAATCCAACAGATTAATTCAGTTTTTTTATGTCCTAGCTCTGTCGTACTCGATATTTTTGAGCGACCCTACATGATCCACACGTGAGCTATAGTGGCGCCTCTTGTCGGCGAGAAGTAAAGGTTAACGGTTCTGTCGCGCTCAACATTGCCGATAGTTCTCGAAAAATAGGCACATTATCAAGAAGCGAATATCCTATATATTTCATTTTCACTACGAATACCGAGTATTATTAGGAAACAATAAGTATGTATGGCGCGGTCATATAAGCGGTGAAAAGAGTATTTATGAAACATGTAGTATAGAAACAAGATAAAACATGTAATTATTTTTATGGTTAGTTGAACAATTATTTCTACTAATTATATATATATATATATATATATAGCAATAGTCTTATACTATTTCATATAGATGGGTACTTATAACGTTAATTTTTAAAATCGAATTGCATACAATAGTTGTATGGATTCTAAATCTGTACTCATACTTCTAGTCGACTTACCAGCAGTCGAATTTAGCTAACAGTTTGAGCGTTTTGCCGCTACGTACAGTGGCGCTAATTTTATATTTTAAATTCTGGCGGCACTTTTAAATAAATTTTAATGAATCACGGTGTTCAAACATTTTAATTTAGCTGAATAAATAACAAAGATGCAACGAATTGAAAGTAAAACCTGTTTATTACGTTTTATTGATCAAATACATTTCTTAGGATTGATTTTCAAATTCTACTTCGTTACAATAGATAATCTTCACATGTTTATAGTCCTTTTGGGAAGCCTATGAACAAGAAATCCAAATGTATTTAGACTTATTCTTAAATAATTTTATTTAAAAATTCATTGTTACAATTATATTTATAACTTTTCGATAGCAATCGCATTAATGCAACTGTAGAGTAAGGAAATCTGGAATTATTAAGACATTGAGCACCGATAATCGACCACTAAAATCCCCACATTGATAAAACACTCCAATGAATTGAAGCGAAATTAAAAAGTTAATGTTTATCGTAGGGAGTGTCATATATTCTTATACATATTCTATATGCGAATTCTTTGGCATTCGAAACATTCTAGTCAAACTTAATTCGGTCAAATATATTACAATAAAAGTGAATTTTCAAGATTGGTTAGATAATTAGTATCACCGATATTTGGGTGACGCGGCATTCAACGTGTTAAATTGTCGCACGTTGTGCGTAAGATTAAGTCGGCTGTCAACGCGTTCTCTCGCGATTCCGTTTGTCACAGTCGAGAGCGGGGGCGGCAAAAACGGAAGGTCTCGGTCGTTTTGTTTTTGCTAGAATGTCTCTGGTTGGGGCGAAGATCTCTGTGCAAGATCTCTCATAAAATCAAATAATTCCGTAGGAAGCGTCTTTGGCGCCCGATATAACCGCGCATTGGCAATAAAGGGCGAGCATGGTGGCTCGTTCAACGACCGTATCGAAAGGAAAACGAAACGTTAACGTAAACTGAAAAACAATCGTGTGAGCGGCGGCTGTCACTCCGGGGACGAGTTGGCATCCGCAGCCCGAGTCATCTGTTTCCTACGCGGTGCGGTGTCGTTTATTTTTCCAAAATGGCCGCTAAAACACCGCACCACCGTCTAACGAACGCAAGCCCTCGCGCGAGAGAGTAATTTGAAACCTATTTATAGGCGGCTGCCTAACCCAGACCTATTGGCAAACGTTTTTATAAAATAGCAACGATCGACTTCCCCTCGCCATCGGAAGGGTCGATCGATACCTTCTCGATTCGTGGTTTACCGAACTCTAACTATTCTCAGCTTAAAATTATTTCGAAATCGCGTTCGGTATTAATTATGGTATTAATTATATGAGAGTTTAAGACAAGGTTTTTGCTGCGGCCACTGCCGCATCGTTTAATTCGAGTCGTGAAAATAGAGAAGGCTTTCCCAGTAACGAGCGACACATAATTCCCACAAATTAGGGACGAAGTGGAGACTTTCGGGGTACGTCGGGGTAAAAAGGAAATTCGAGCGAAAGAATTTTCTGAACTCGTACCCGCGGACCTGCATGAAACGCCGCTGATTGGCCGCTCGTGCGCCAATTTTCCCCGACGTCGCTTCGCCACGAAAAATCGGTAAATTGCTTCTTTGAAATGCCGGAAAAGCGGAGGAAATGGTTTCCTCCCGTAGTTCGTTCCCGGCGAGTTCTTCGCGCAGATAAGCATCGTTGCTTGCCTGATCATCCGTACGCTCTCCGGCTGATTCCCTCTCGCTCGGCCGCAAATATCGAGCTCGCAAATACCTTGAGCAAACCTTTGCGGAGGATCCATTTGTCGTATTCCGTGTCGGCTGCGACCGAGGTACGAACGACTTCTCTTAACAGAAAAATGTTGCATCGATTTAACTCGCTGCCTCCCGATTCTACGATGACATAGACAATTCGCCCGAATGGCAGATTCTATCGAAGATTGTGCTTTTTTTTTAATAATAAATGTTGTTTCTCGAGCCAACGGAAAATCCGTGCACGAATGGAGGCGTCTTGGATTAACCGGAAATGATAATAGTCGCTGGAGAGGCCTCTCGTGGAGCTAATCGGCCAGTGATAACGAAGTGTGCTCTTCCTGTCTGCCGCGAGTGTTCGACAGCGAATTCACCACTCCGTGCAGCTCGTTCACGTGTCTGTATGCCCTCGTGGTCTCGAGGGAACATCGTCGCGAGCTTTTATTCAGGCTCGACGCGTCCTCGCTAGGCGGACTGGAATTGCCGGTTCCAAGTTTGAGATTTTCTGCCGCCACTTTTCGTCTCTCCAGCCGCGACCTCTTTCGCCTGCCCGCTTCCTTTCCTTTTTTATCCCTCTTACACACCGTCCTCCTGACTTCTGACACGCGTTTCAATTGGGATGGTTGCCAAGGAAACCTAGGAGCCGGAGTGTCACGCGGACTATTGAAGAGGTTAAAGGGGATCGCGATTCCTTCGGAACGAGGATGTCGCGCCGCGCGCTTGGAAAGACGGTTTCCCTCGATGCGAACCGTCGGGGCAATCGCAACGGGATCGCCTCGCGGAGAAATAGAAATTTTGCCCGGTTGAAAAATCCGGAGAACTCGCCGGTTGGTCAGCGGCCGACGATTTCGTTTCGATTTTCCTTCGGAAAAATTCGACGGAACGCGCGCGCGAACGGCGGGCGGTGTCCGTTCGACGGTGAAAAGTATTTCCCAGGGACCGACGGCGGATTATACTTTTAAATTCTCTTTTCGCGGCCATTGTAAGAGGCAGCGCGCACCCCCGTGGAAAAAATGGGAATTTTTTTTTTTATTCCGAGCGGAAATGGCTCGTGCGAAATTGATAATAGCCGCTATGCAGCCACTATAAATTCTCCTCCGGGATTCGACGGCCGGTTCCCGGAGAGAACGCGACGCGACGCGAAAATGTGTATGGTACGTTTCCGTGGATAAATCCGGGAGCGAGAATCTCGTAATTAACCCCTGTAATTGTGGGCTTTAAAACGGCGCACGCCAACGAAACCGAACCGAAACGAAACATCGAATGCACGGCGGCGATTCACAATGGGAAACGGGGAGGGGGGGGGGGGGGGGGGGGGGGTAGGGCGAACATTTTCGATGAAGCACGCGTTTATGCAAATTCCACGGGCCACGAAATCCGGGAACAATTTCGACCGAAGAGACGAGCACTTGCCCCCGGAATTTCCTATCAGTGGAACGGCGAATAGGAGAGAGAAAAAAAAGGTACGGAGGCGGGAGGTGGAAGAGGGAGGACAGTGCAATTCGAAGCGGGAGTACGTCGGTCTAACGACACCAGTGGCGGACTTCTCTCCCGAAACAAGAAAGGGACGATTTGACGCTCAATCAACCGACTAAAGCTAATTTTCATTAGCTGTTAATAGCGCTGAACGGTCTTCGTCCTGTCCAACCCTCTCGTCCGCCGCGCTTTCACCCCTTTTCCACGTCCTCGGCAATGGCGCAGCGCCGAGCCGATCCCGCGGACAGAAGTAGACGAGACCTCTTCAGCCAGATGTTAATTCGGGATTACCGAAACCGTTTCGAAAATACTGTCGAGACGGTTCGTTAGCGACTCGAGAGTAATTAGCAATTTAGTCGAGCCTAGCTGTTCCGGGACAACCGACGGAAGCGGACCTTTTCCCGCCTCGAGGACTAGTTCTTCAGAACGCGTCGCTGCGAGCGTGAAATATTCGACAATTCGCTCGCGTTTAACTTGAACAGAAAATATTAACAATTGAACGGCGGACATTTTTGAGAATTTATAACAGCCATGGCTAGATCCGTTCAAATCTTTGCGATTCATTTTCATTTGTATATTATTAAAATCACTTTGTCGAGGTCAAAGTCTTTCATTAGTTTCAATATTAATAGTTAATAATTACATACGACTGATTACATATGATTAGTATTTAGATAAAATGTTTGTAACTCTAGGTCGAAATGGAACCGGCGTTCGTCGTCCGAGAAAAATCTTGATCCAGGAAAAGCGGATTTTAACAATTATTCTTCTCCCTAGGCTTAAAAACACAAACATTCCTTGATTTACAATGCGGAGGAGCTTGCTCTATTGTGAAGAGAGAGAGAGAGAGGAGCGACGCCATGACTTCGGAGGATCGGCAATGGCGGGGCATCGAAAATAGGTCACTCGATTCGAACGATTTCCGAAGGCTGATTATTCCCCGCGCACAATGGGCCGTGTTAATTTCTTAATGGAAACCGCAAGTAATCCCTGCTAGTTCCGAAACTAGTAACGACCGCGTGTCAGCACAAGGCTTCGTTTAACGCAAGAGCATTATGGCTTTCGAATGTTTAGAACATGATATAAACGTAGCAGTAATGGACTGCAGAAACGACTATAAAATCCATCTTCCGACCGATCCCAGCTCGTTCCGTCCGAGTCAACTTTGTCATTGATGATCGCGGGGAGAACGAACGGCGAACGATCCGATCCCACCGGAATTCCTGGCCGGTCTGTTTTTAACTTTTCATTGCAGGAATAACAATACCGCGCGGCAATTGCGGCGAACGCTGGCTCAAAGAAAACTACAACGTTCTTATCCCCTGTATTCTTCGAGACATTCTGCTCTTCGATTTCGACCAGCTTTCCGACGCTATTTTTACGGATCTTTTGTACACAACCATTTTTACGAAACTCATTTCGCGATCGTAGCAGGGAAATATGAAAAGTCGATCGGGGAGAAATTATTAAACATGGAAAACAAATTATTGTTTTGAAAGACGATTTCGACCCCTCTGATAAAAATAGCATTAATGCAGTCTGTATCACAATTCTTGATTATTTATTATGCACTCACCTATATCTTTAACTCTGCGGATTTAATAAAGCTTGAGGCACCACTGAAATTGTTATAACACGTTCCAAAATAATATTTATGTTATGAGAAAGTTAGATTTCAAAAATTATTAAAAGTATAACTGTCGTAGGATGAGTTACAAGATTCAATTTTACATGCGCAAAATAGCATTTAGTCATATAAAATGGAAATACTATATGTCAGAAAAGTTATTTTAGAATTACAGTTGAAATGGCATCGAGAGCAAAGGTTTAACTGATATATAATTATTTATTACATATATTAAAAACGCTTGTTTATAAGTAATAACCTTTCGCTGTTTTTACTAAAGTGTATGTTTGGATTAAAAACTTTATTCGACCGTTTTCCATGAAAAAGTTTGCACGCTTCCATCAACTTTAAAACAAAAAGGTACGAAATCGATCGTCTTGACAGGCTCGGTAGGTTCGGTGTTAAAAGATAATGACGCTCCGACGGAAAATAAATGCAACCGGGAGATCTGGAACGAAGATATATCCGAGGAAAGATAAGATTTCGTATTGCCGAATGCTTGGTCAATTCTCTTGTCAGAACAAACAACCGATGCACTTGGAATAAAGTATCATTCTACGCCGGCGGCGGCGTATTCTGGCGAAGCAGAAAAAAAAAGAAGAAGGAACGAGGGTGACTGTTCCCCGAGGCGAGGAGGCGAGTTTTATTACAAACAAATCTATAAAAATAATTTTTTCACCGTGGCCAGGAGTGCAGTAAAATCGGAGTAAGAGAGCAATCCGGCGAGGGTTAAAACTCTGTGTCGAGTCACGGCGAAAAAGCGCGGCGGTCTTTTGAGACCGGCCTTCTTTTTATGCAGATCGGCCGATGGAGGCGCAAAGACCCTTTCGTCGAGGATAATGTAACTCCTTTGTTTATAACAGATGAGTGTCAGATCTAGCCTTTTTTCCCCCCTCGAGCGTCGGTTAAGTCTGCTCGTCTCCGCGTCTGAATAAACAGATCTGATGTCTGTCGGGCCCACCCAGACGGAGCTATTAAAACCCTTATGGGAAAGTCGGTTCCATCGTGACTGATGGAACGTCGATTCGCCGATTGCGCTGCAACGATAAACGCTTCCCGTGCACTTCGTGTCCGATGTCCAATCATTTAGAGTCTCTCGAATCGATTTACCTCTCGCGAATTGCAAAGCAAACAACGGCCGCGCGATTCGAAAACGATTTCTTTCCCGGCGATGCTCCGCTCTCGAGATCGAACTTTCGTCCTGAAATAATTCTTCGGTTAATTGGCGAGTTTGTGCCGAGGGGACGACGATTGAAACGTAATTCTTGCAGCATCGTACACGTGATAGCGTTCACAAGCTTGTCGTAAAAAAGGAGCTACTTGTTCGAGGCGATGTCCCGGGTCAGGCATGTCAAGTTTTTATGGTCCCCCATGGCCGTGACGCAGACGTTCGTTAAGAGGGGTAAAAAGTAAGACGTTCAGGTTCTCTTTCCTTTTTTTCTCTCGGTTTTATTTCGTTTGCTTTCTCAATGAACCACTTCATATATTCGAATAGATCTGTATCATCACATAGGTGCGCGGGAACAATGGTGTTTGGGCGCGCTCGCTTATAATAAAAGTGTGGTAACGCTTAATCGTAGGTGTGGCGTCGGTGATCTTTGGTTTTTATTGCACGTAGATCTCAATGGACCGATGACGACGGTCCCTGGAACGAATCGATCGAATTTATCTTGGATTCTCGTCTTTTTGTTCGCCCTCGAACAATACGAATTGCCAAGAAACACGTTGGTCGCTTCAAACGTTTCGGAAGGTGGGTTTAAAAAAGATTTCGACGATTCCACGCGTTTCCAGGACCAGAAATAAATAAATATTTCGCCCACCGACGCCGTTCGACTCAGATTACATTTTATACAGTTATTTACACGCTAATTTACACGATCCTCTTCCTAAATTACGATAATATTTATAGGTAACTTCATAGTGAATGGCGCTACGTCGAATAATCGGAAACCGTGCTCTTTAAATCGTTATTTTCGCGTGGCTGCGCGCGATCGCGATCAAACACGTTTAAACAGACTGTCGGAATCGAGATTTTTAATATCAAAATGTAACTTCGAGTGCTCTCATTGATACGATAAGAATTTCAATCTTCCGCGAACGTGTAGAGCGGCTGCGAATCGACTAGCTTAACTAACGCAATATTTAAACAAGTTCTTTGGAATAGAAAAACAAAAGCATCCTATTCGTAAAAATTCCAATTAATTTCCAGCAGTCAATGTCTCTGGCTAAATGCACACTAGCAATATTCGATCTGTACCGTCGCTTAACGAATCCTCGAGAGCCGCTGTTCTCGTCGAGTACTTACAGTTGAAATAATCCTCAGTTCCTGACCGAAGGTTGCCAGTGCTCAACAAAATGGCGCTAAGAAGCAATCCCGAAGCTCATTAACAAAGATCATAGCGTCTCCCAGGGTTCTGTACTCTCGTTGGTTCGCTGCCTACCCGAAACGAAGCGACGATTGTAACCAGGGATTGAAAACAGTTTTCGGTTCTGACTGTCTTGGAAAACGAAAACGCTTGGTCGGGCATAGATCCGACAAGCATAGAATCTACATTTTTAATACCTAAAGGAAATGTAGTAAATTCTTTTCAGTTGTCTCTCAGTTTCTAAACAAAAATGGATTCGAGCCTCATGACTCGTTTTTAAAGTCGCTCGTTGTCACAACTATAAAAACGAATCACGAATTTATATAATTGTATTTCCTTTTTCCAAATTCTCCATTTTTGTTGACAAGTTCTGGGACTACTAGGACTACATAGATATTTGTTACGTAAAATGAAATTATAATCGAAACGCATAAACAAAACTCAGAACCGAAAAATAACGATTATGGAACCGGTATAACACAATAATTTATGATAGAAACGAGTCTGTCGAACAAATTACAAAGAGATTAAATGTATTTAAGAATATCAATGTACTCTTCTCTACTGATTAAGATTATTAAAGGAAGAATTCTATTTATTTTAGAATCGAGTTAGACAACTTTTATCTCGCACGAAGATCTGTAGTCTACTTATAAGAGTGATGAGATATTGATAAAAGAAATACAGAATAATGAAAAACATTGAAAGAATTTAAAAGTATCGTTACATTATTTTCAATCGATTAAAACTATCAAACGAGGAAATGCGTTGTTAACCAATCCCAGTTTTAAACAATTACCCAAACGAATTTTTATTTTGCATAAAGATTTATTTGTAACTGTTTCAGTCATAGCCGATGTACCCAGGTTGATTATTCTTGGAAATTTTTCAATCCCTGATCCTAACGAAGAAAACGCCGCGGAACAGTGGCGAATGGACTAGCTTAACGCGACCAGATCGAAAGTGAAAAAAGAGACGCGTGTCCCCCGTACAGGACGAGCATCGATCGTGGCGTTTCGACGGCGGCGGGACGAGAACGTTCGATCCCCGTCCGGTAAAATTCACCGGTTCATTTCTCGTCGGTGATTTTCGAGAGCTGGCTGGGATCGAGGTCCGGCGCGATCGTGTTTTGCACCTGAATATGAGCGGAGTGAAGGGGCGGGCAGAGCAGGGGATGATAGGGGAGGCAGTAGTACGGGAAACCGCCGAGCGCTTTGTTCGCCGGATGAATTTGCGGGCCCGACATTTGCCCGGGAAGTTGCCCGGAACCACGAAGTGGCAATCCCCTCAAATGCTCGTCCGGGTGCACGAGGACGCGCACCGCCACGCGCCTCGCGTTTCCGGAATTAACCAGCGCGCCCAGCTCCTGCTGTTGTCGTCTCTTGGTCTTGTATCTGCAACCGAACCACCCCTACGATTAGTGCGATTTCGTCGATGTCGCGCCCGAAGCTTCGCGAAAGCATGAAACACGTCTCTTCAACTTGATCGTTCTCAAAGACTCGGCTCGGGGTACCCTCGAATCCCTTTATTAACCCTTTGACTACTGTTGGCGCCTATTGGCGCCCGACACATGTTGGCTTCCTGGTACTGTAGGCGCCAATAGGCGTCCAGATCAAATTTCGCCTGTCTCGCCCGTTTATTATTAAATTTCATTATTAAATATTATAAAAAAAAAACTTAAAATTAATATTCACTTCAAGTAATATTGATCTAATGTAATAGAATTCGGTGTTTTGAATATTTTAATATACTTCTTCAGAAATGCGTGTCTAACGAAAAACATCGCCGTACCCAGTGGACGTCGCGAGTGAATTGGTATCGTACCGTACGGCCGATGCGTGTCAAAGTCTGCCGTAGCCAAAGGGTTAAATCCTTGAGCTAAAATTTCTTTCGCAATTGCGTTGTGAAGCACTTCTTTGCAGATTTTATCACACCGGGAAGACAACTCAATTGGTCGTGACGCCTTTTTTGATATTTTAAAAATGTGTTTTGAATGAATTTCTGGATTAACAGGGCAATAAATTCCCGGATAGAGCGAAACAATTCTTGCTTCCTAACTGTTTTCGTATGTTTTCATCCCTAGACTTTGTTAACCGAAGGCTTCTATATCGTTTCAGGAGGAATTAATAACATTCGCATTTAGTAGATCGCACAGGAAGGCCCTTCGACAGATGATTTCAAAGCTAACCGTACCCACTCAAAGCTAGCCACATTTCGAGAACCGTTCGTTTTCTCGCTTCGAAACTGCAACGCGCGCTAGGTGTGCGATCGGCCTCGAATTAGTTAAAAGGAGACCTCTATCTTTGAAGATCTGTCGCTTACCGTCTATTTTGGAACCAGATCTTGACTTGAGTCTCCGTCAGCTTCAATCCGCGAGCTAGGTCCGCCCTTTCCGGGCCCGACAAATATTTCTGCGCGGCGAATCTTCTCTCGAGCTCGTAGACCTGGGCGTGGGAGAACGCAGCCCTGCTGCGCTTCTTTCTGCTCTGGAGATTCTGACCGTGATTCTGCGCCTCGTACATGTCCTCCTCCGTGTCCTCTGCAAACGCCATGAAAAACCCACTGGAAATCAGTCTACGAAACTCTGTGGATTTCGCCGCGGAATCTAGAGACCGGCTCGGCTACCCGTGGTTCGCTGTTTTCGATACCCGGGCAACTGTAAATCATCTCGAGCCGGCTATCCTCGAAGAGCTAATTATCCTCGGAAGTGTCTTGCCTCCGATCCTACTCGAATTCGAGCAGAAGCCGAAATCCGTTTACAAATTCGAGGATGGCGGTGTTAGTTCGTTCGGGAGCGGAATCGCGAAGAGCAGCCAAAGATCGCGGTTTTCGAAATTCCCGAGCAAACAAACGCGCGGATCGGGAGCCGATGATCTACCGCGATCGTAAATCAAACGTTTTAGGCCGGCACGGGGAGAGGGATGCAGCCGGAGGTGGACCAACGAGCGAGTAACCATCCTCGGACAGCCATAGGAGCGGCGGACGATCCGAGAGCGACGGAGAGAGGGAGAGAGAGAGAGAGAGAGAGAGAGAGAGAGAGAGAGAGAGAGAGAGAGAGAGAGAGAGAGAGAGAGAGAGAGAGAGAGAGAGAGAGAGAGAGAGGGCCCGAGAGAAAGAGAGTTCCGGCTGCGTTTGATGTCTCGTTCAAACATTAACACGTGCACTCGCTACTCCGACATGTTTACGCTCCTGTTCCACGGTAATTCTCCTCTAAGTTTAACCGGTCGCATCGGAGTGCAATCGCGCGCCCATCCGTCCTAAAATTCTACTTGCACCCCCGTGTCTGCGACTTTGTTTCATCGAGACTTCTCCGACGCTCCAATCGTGCATCGTACTCGGATTGTCGTGAGAAATCATTCTTGAAATTCGAAATGGACACAGGACCATGGATATCGAGATATCGTTCGATCGAAAGGTTCTGGGAACGTTTTAGTTACTTTAAATTTTGATTTTAACATTTTGCCAAGGTACAGCAAATCGTTCATACATATTTAATGCGCTTACGGTATCTTGTTACAAAGTATATAACAGGAGAAGTGCAGTCAATTCTGAATGGTAATGTTGAAAAGATTCAAGAGTACCAAAACGTTGTCAACATTTAACTGCAGTGAACTTATCGTCTCGAAGCGAACACGATACACTGTTTCTAGAACCATCTACAAATTAATGACAGGTATAAGTATGTTTCAATAATTGATCTCAAGGCTTTGGTTTGCAGGGCCTAACATAACCGTCCAGAGATACGAGAAGACGCATTTTCCCTTTTGATAAAGTATACCTTACGCTCCGTATAATAAAGACATTTTATATCGTAAATGTACCACTATTTATTTAATTTTAAACACGTTAACAAAACCGAGGATCGAGGTACCATTTCAGAGTTAATACATTACTTAATAACTGAGAGCAGCGAAACGATCCTAGCAACGTTTAAACTAATACATCTAATTCTCGACGTTACTCTTTACCGTTGGTAGTTAACAACTTAAAGACCCCACAATTATAGTTCCAGGAATGTTCCGGAGATGTTCCTCTCCCGAATTATAGAAGACAGACCGTGGCCGGTAGTGGGAGCGTTCAGCGATTCATCGAGGGCCGATGAAAAAAACTGAATATTCGAATATCCCCGGCTGAGATCATAATTATTTTGTCCGTGATCCTGCGTCAATGTTTATCGGCAGCGGCCGATGGGGGGACTCGAAGCATTTAGAGAGATCTATATTTGATCACTTTCGACGTCAACTCCATGCCATCTCGTCCGGCTAATGCGTCCCTCCTCTGACGCTCGTCAAACAACCTACGCGTCCTACATCGAGAGTGTTCGAGAGGAGCAAGTGCCGTTTGTTCTCACTCCGATTACACCGAGATGACCCTTCGTACCTTCTGAAGCTGCTCAATTCTCAAATACATTGATATGGGCCTTAACCACTGGACGAATGAAATATTATCGTTCGCAGGGGGTCCAAACAACTCGCTTAGCTTCCGCACGACCCTCGGCCTCGAGAGAAAATAATAATTATCTGCACACACTTTCGATTCCATCGCGAACATAAATTCTCTTAATATCGGATATGATTGAGATTCGTTAAAATAATAATGCCAGGTCGATCGTATCGATAGAAGCCAGCACAGGCGCGAATTGTAAAGTGACCGAAGATTAATGAGGAAAGGAAACAGCGGGGTTCTAGTGTAGCCCCGATTGCCGCTGTCCATTACCGTATTAAGTGATATTCCGGGCTGGCAAAGGGGTTCGTAGCGAACCTTGAAACGGTGCCAGCTCGTGCCCGCGTCTATCCACCCCCGCTAGGTGAAAAGGCCGAAGAATCGTCGCTGAGGAAACAGCCCGAGCCACCAGGGAGCGTTAATTGCTGCTTTCCTGCGATTCTACCGCGAAACGAGCAATAGTCGACCGGAAGACCCGCTTTGACCGTGAACTTCGCATTCGCAGCTTGCGTCGCCAATCGATCGAATCTGACCGATCCTCTGTGAAAAAAACGCGATTCCACGGAATCGGTCGGCTCGGTAACCTTGATCTAAATCTGTTTTTGCTTCCGATCCCGTGGATCCTCGGCCGGCTCGAGACAGTGCGCAACAGTGTGGCCCCGGGGATCGAACAAGTGCAAGAAGTAGAGTGCCGGCCACTTGTGACGTCTGCCGGGTCGAGCACCACTTATGCTACTAAAATTACATTCGATCACGTTATCTGCGCTCGGGTTAACTGAAAAAAACTCTTGAAAAGCTCGGCTGTTACAGGGATACCGGGCTAAATGATCTCTTAAGCGTACATCCTCGTGGCAGACACACGATCTCCCAGAAGGGAGGCTGTCTCGCCCGGCAGAGGCTATCCAAGTGCCCTGGTCACTCGCCCAACTCGTCGGCTTTCCGTTAATCTACCTTCCGCTGACTTTCGTTCATTTTTCCTACATGAAATCGTATCTCGCGGAGATCGCGTCGCGATCGTTTATGTATACGGTTCAAAGAAGCTCGTCAAAGTGACACATTGTCCCACCCGAGTAGCAATTGCTCATCGCCGCCGCGATAAGCAAGAAAACAAAGTTGTATCGACAAACACTTCACCTGCGTCCTCCCCTGAAGTATATCTCTCTGATATAAACAATAATGCACCGTGTTATCAGCTGCCCTTGATCTAATCGAATACCGCTCTAATGACAATGTCGATGCCATAATCGACTAGTTATCGCGGAAACAAGGATTTTTTCCGTACTCCCGATAAGAATCGCGATTTTCCCGATAACGCAATCTGCGCTTCGAAAGAAAGCAATTCGGTGACAATCGAGCCGAGTGTTTGTTCACTATGTATTTATAGACACCGATCGTCGTTGTTCACAGCGAACGGAAGTCGTTTTCTGCTCACCCAGATATTTGTTCTTGCTCATATCCAACGCCTCGTCCTGTTGCCTCTGCGAAGCCTCCCTCGTGTCCTTCACCGGCTGGTAGGCGGCCATGTTGCCCAGGGTCTCGAGGTGCTTGAAGGTGCCCTGTGCCAGGTGAGGGATGGTGCCGAAGTTCGAAATGTTCGCGTGCACGAGGTTACGTGTGAGGATGTCCAGCTCCCTGGCCACGCTCAGATCGGGCGAGGACAGCCTGGGGAATCTCGTCATCTGGCTCTGATCCTGGTCCGAGTGTCCTTCTCGGTGCTCGTTCTCCAGGCACTCGTACTCCCTGCGTTTCTTCGCAAACGACGCGGTCTGCGGATCCTCCAGCTCTGGAGAACGTTGCTCGTGACTGGAGCAGGAGGTCCTTCTGCTAAGGATGTCCGCGATGCTGAAAGGAGTCAGCTGAGAGGGTCTCGGCGATGCTTCGCTGCGCTTTTCCTCGTCCATCGTCTCCTCCCGGCTGGACATGTCTTCGATCTTCTCGGAACACTCCTCGAAAGGCTCTCCGTCGTTTTATTCCACAGTCTCTGACTCACTTTCTACCATTCACAGCCGAAGCATCGTCTCAGCAACCGCGCGATATCCTCCGCGAAGACCGACGCACACGATCATCGAGCAACATCTCCGATACCGAATCGATCACTGTCCTATCTCGACGACGTCTTCCTCGAAATTGCTCCGCGACGTAATCCTTGAACACGAGGGAAGCGAGCTCGAGGACTCGGAGCCCGGTTTACTGTGAACCACGTTCTGTCGGAGCCACGACACGACTGACTCGTGTTTCGCGTCTCGCGCCTCGAGCTTCCTCGTCCGCGTAATCTATTCGGCACCGGTCGCCGATTTATTAATTGTCGTCCGCGAGCACTCGAGGCCCGCACCCTTCCGCGACGAGTGTGCTTCGGTCAAGTGTGCTTGTCGCGCGCGCGGACGACTTATTTTTCGAATTAGTCCGCGGCCACTTCAGCCGAGGCTTCCTTCGCCCCCGCCCAGACCATCTTCCCCTTCTATGCCGGCCAGCCCCACCAATCATCCCTCCGTTCCCTGTCGATCGCGACACGACCGCGACTCGCAGCGATCTTCTTCCACCACCATGTCACGACATCGCGCCGCGACACGCTTTTTCCGGGCCTCCTCGCAACCCCTTCGACCCCCACGGTCCTTTGAATACCGAACCCGAACACCGCGGTCGTTCTTTCAAAGATACATTGTATAAACCAGGCATTTATTTTTTATATAGATTCATGCTCTATAGAGCGACTGTATGCTTCCTCACTTGGAATGGAGAACCTTTTGTAATAATTTATACAATAAGCTCCAATATATCCACAGAGAATAGTCATTAATTTCGATAAATTCGATTGTCCACATTCCTGAACATCATTTACTTGGTCTCAGTTCAACCTTTGCATTCTCGATTCGCCTTTCGTTTTCGAATCAAAATCAGGTAAAACTTCTTGTCCGAAAGGAAGTCAACTCTTTGAAAACATCAGCATTATACTACCACTCACGATAATACAACTTACATTTACTCATCCCATTCCTTTTCTCCTTTCGTTTCCCATTTTCGAATCGACATCTCGAGAGAAAATCCATAATCGAGTAAGGTTTTTTTGAATGTCGAAAGACATCGCTCAGCTCCGCGAAGAAGCAAGATGTTTCGGAAGGTCTTTATCAGCAAGGAATTCGAGTTTCGCGGGCCGCGGCGTAGGTGGAGCCTCCACGCGACCTCCAGGTTGGAGGCGCGACGGCCGGCGACGCTCCCGTCAGGACGCAAGCCTCGCCCTACGACCAATCGACGTCTATTCTCGCGACACCGCTTTTCCGACCGAGCCAATCGACGGTTCCACGAAGTCGCTGCTCGTCGGGATGACGGCTAACGGCGGCCGGGAGTGGGATCTTTCCGCGTATTTTTTCAGGGTCGGAGCGCGGAGGGGTTGCCGTCGTCGCGGCGAAGGGGCGAGAGACGTCTTTCTGGTATCGCGTGCGACGAACCGTTTCCTCCAGGGAGTGCTACTTCGATCAAGTATTTGCCAGCGAGGAAATCCTGATCGGGTGCTGGGCACGGAAGGGCTCGCGCGAGACTTGATAGCTGGACAAATTTCTCGGGCGATTTATCATCGTGTTTTCGGATCTCTAGAGAAATTGCTGATTATTGTTGAAAAATTTATAGACAATTTGTAAAGCATCCTATCGTAACATCTACTTCTTGCTAGCAAGAATTGCATTTGTGGCTGAGGTAATTTTAATTTAAAAGGAGGCTTGCTTAGAGATCCACGCACCCCTAATTTTTCACACCCCGGGACCGTTGAAATAAGTCGTATCCAAGAGTAGGCCGGCGCTCGAGAAAGCAGTAATTAGGAAGGGATAGTAACGAGGAATCGAATAATTGCCCCAACAATCTTCTTCCCGAACGAAGCCTACAGATTCGAGGTACAGTCTCGCCGGAAACTTTCGAACGCCCTACGGCTCGAGTCAAATTATCCACGGGTTCCATTATCCCGGAACCGAAGAATCGACACGTTTCTCTTACTTTCCGACTACTTGGAGTCGCTGCCTGGGGCGAGGGGTGGCTCCGAAATCGCGATTTCCCGCAACTCGTTCGCTCTGAATCGTCGTCTAATCCTTTCAAAAAGTTCCTCCGGCCGTGATGTACGTAGACCGGGACAGGGCAGCAGGCTCTACGTACACTTGGTCTCGTATCGAGTCGAGTCGAGTCGAGTCGAGAGGAAACTGCCACGGTGCATATATAGGGTGTGCTTTACATAACAATCGCCGCTAAAGACTTGCAGCATTGTCCGCCACGTGCTGGCAGCCGAGTTCCTATGGCGGTTTAATTAAGTGTGAACCACAGGAGCGTGGATCTTCGCGCCTCACTTGGTCCGATGATGGCCTCGCGCGTTCCGGATATCGACGAGGAAATTATTCCCCGCCATCTCTGCTGTTCCTTGGCAATCCCTGTCGTTCGACCGAGTGTCTCATTTTTCTCATTCTAGACGAAATAGCCGTGAAATAATTAACAAGAAGAAGCCCTCGCATTTTTAGATCCTTTAACTTGCGATGTTCCGAGCATTTTTAAGATGCTCAAAATCGATATCCTTTTGCTCCTCGGTCGTCTAATTTTTCAGTCTTGTTTGTTTTGATCTCCTTGGATCTTGATCAACGCGTCTCGAGGACTTTTGCCGCTTTTCCAAATGCGATTCTTCGGCATAAGAAAGTAGGTGGAGGCAATTAGCAGGTGGCGAGTAATCGAACCGGAAAACGGCCGCCACCATTTCCCTACCGAGCGCTACCCCACCCCGCGGGAGAAAAGGAGAGCATCGGAAGCTTTAAGACTGCCGCGGAGATCTCGTCTTCGGTCGGTCTTTTTCTCGATTCGATCTAATCAATAATAAATTATAGGGGGATGACGGTACAACTCTCCCCTAAAGCTAAGCTCTGACCCTCCCGCTCAATTGGTCGCAATTCTTAAAGACCTTAATTGGCGCGGAAAATTATACCTTATTTCAGTTGCCCTCGAACGAGACCGGAGACCGCGTCACCCTGTCCTCCGACCCCTCGCCACCCTCCACCGTCCCCCCTTCCCCAATTCAACTGCACTTTGGTCCGCCGATTCGCTTTCTTACGAGTTCGATTCCGCCACTCGGATATTTCTTTTCTCCCCCGCGATCGTTCGCGGGTTGAGCAATCGCTGGAAATATCGAAGCAGCAAGACGAATCGTACACAGCCACTTTCGACTATCGACTGCGGGGCTCGTTACGATAATCGACCCAAAATCGTTCTTTCGCCGGCCGGGTTTATAAATAGGATTGCCGCGAGCTCGATCCGCGGGATCAGAAAATTCTCTAAACACTCGGTGATCGTCGGGGGATGGTAAATTAACGACATTACTTGTGTTGACGCGCTTGTTTCTTGCTAAATCGTAGAACTGTCGTTCTAGGAATAAATTGCAGTAACCGAATTCGAGAAATTAGTCTGAAGCGATTCGGTGTTTAAGAGAAAACTTTAAACCGAAATTCAAAGGATGAAGCTTAAATCGCAACGTCCGTTTTAGTGATACGTTTAGACTGGGTTCTCTTTTTGGCAGTGTCACGAGAAGCAAGAAGACGAATCGAAGGGTAAAAATTTCGTCGGCCGGTTCCCCGAAGATCGACAGGAAATTCGTGAACCGGCGTACGACGACAACGAAAGTAACGAAGGAGCCGTGAGCGGTGCGTGCGCTCTATGGGCGGGCATAAGAATATAAAAACAAGAAGACCGGATGACTGCTAACTGTTTGTTAGTCTTGGGTTTTAAAGTCCGCACGTCTGTCAGTCCGGAGATGTAATATTAGTGCTTAGTATATGCTGCCGCCACCGCTCTCGCTCATTTACTTCTTCTTCGTCTTCGTCTTCTTCTTCTTCTTCTTCTGTTGCTGCCTCCTCCTCTCTCCTCCCACGCTGCTGCTTTCATCCTCTCTTCGTTTACCTTCTCTTTTACCCTTCCTTACACCAACGTTTCAATGAATCTTCTTGTAATTCGTCTTGTAAAATCACTCATTCTATAAGCATCCGTATTAATCGGATGAATGATTGATTGTGATCGGAGAATACTTGCGAAATTTAATGTTTACGTAAATTTTTTAACAGTCACTACTTTCTTCTGTCTTTTTTTCATAAAACATGTTGCGCCAAGTTTTTGATGGATGTTTTATTCGATTGAGTTTCGCTGCAAATTTTATTGCTTGTTTGCAAAAAATTATTAGGTGAAAAAAGAAAATTCTCAAGACATTCGAATAATTTGAGAATGTTATTACACTATATAGAACTTATGAAACTATTGAAACAGGAAAGACATTTTCATTTCGAGTGTATTTTTTGTTATTCTCAATTAATCTTTATTTTGTATAAATTCTTATACGCAATCTTAATTTTGCATTTGCCGTAGGTAAATTTACAGATTATCGAAGAGCGGAAGTGGAAAATAAGACGACGAGTGAACAAGAATTTCTCGGATCTATTAATCTTTTTCAAGCTCCATCGGTAGTCTTTAAGTTACAGTGTATTCAAGTTGATGCGGTTTAAAAATGACATCACGAGTTCCTGTTCATTCAGTGCTACCGGTAGTTTGTGGATTCGCTGGTTTATTAGAAACTATTTTCAGACGTTTGTAGCCGCCGGCTCTAGCAGTAATGAGGATTTAAAAGGTGAATGACAGTGCTACTATTTTTGATCTCGCGTTTCCGGGGAATCAATTACACTATCTTTGTTCCAAAAATTAAGTGAAATAAAATGAATTAGGATCATCTTAGATATAATTTCAAGCTTGAATTACAACCAAGAATAATATAGTAATAAGTATCTATTGGAATCCTAATGACGCTCTGGTATAATAAAATAATGGTATGATTATATGCGTAGTTGAATCGAGAATTGAGACATTGACGAGAACCGGAAGTCATCTTCCTGCTCCTTGAATCCTAGGGTGCGCTGACGAACGAATTCACGAGATCGATAACCATGCTCCAGACGTTTGCTAATGCTGGTAAAGCAGATTTCATCTGGAACTGTCTTACAGACAAGGTAGAGCGGTAGACGAAGTATGTCGCGCATATGGTTCGTGCTTGCGTCTTTCCTGCTTCAGATCATGTAGGTTCCTGGCGCACAAGCAGCACCAAAATTCATCGGTTCTGAAATACCGATGATGTCGATTGTTGGCGGTTTTATTAATTCTCTGAATTAAAATAATTGATCACGTATCGTTCGCTTCTTACGATAAAAAATTAGTTTCAAAAATTCTATCGGAATGTATAGATCATACATTAGTGTAAATAAATATGTTTTCTTGTTCTTAGATTTCTCTCTTCCCTAATCGCTCGACCTGCACCCTTCAACACATCGAAAAAGTTTTATCGCAAAAGAGGGAAGTGAGTGAATGAATGTTGCAACATGTACTCCTGGACAACATCCGTCAAAAATATACATGGAAATTAACAGAGAATCTTATTGCAGCTATAATTAGGTTTCTATGATGCCATATTACGCGTCGTTCAATGCGCATTCACGCATTGCTATGTCACGCTCTAAATCGGTAGGCGGATATTCTTCGAATAAAGTTACGAATCTCATTTTAATACCTTCCCACGAGACAATTACTGTTCCTAATCGCAACCTTAACCGTTACGATAAATATTTATAATTTCAGATTAGAGATCTTTGTACGGTCCGTTGGCCAGCGGACGCAGCGTGATTAATGAACCTCGTAAAAAACACGTTCGCGCGCAAATGAGTCCGAATGATTGAGAGCCGTGTCGTGCATGTGCACGCGAGTATGTCTATTTGAACAGCATTAGCCTTCCATAGATTCACCTAGCCCCGACGGTTCCCGTTCGCCGGCAGGCAAATAGGATCGAATTTCAACGTTTAATGTCTCGTGATTGATTATGCGAATACACGATATCCTAATGGGGCTTTCAGGAGGATGTTCGGGCGCGGGTGGTGTCAAGAATTTAGCACGGAACGTCGACGCGATTTCGAGATCGCGCTGTCGAGATTCCGTCGCATCATTCTAACGAATAAGATCACTTCATTAAGCATTCCTCTGAACATGTAAACAATTGAACCAACGTTTTCTCAAACTATTCCAACAATTTAATCACTCATTTTATTTATCCTAATTTAAAAAATTCAACAGGAAGCGAATCGATTACTAGAACGATCTAATCTTCAGAGTTAAATTTAGGTGACTGTTCTAGCCAGTGCAGCTTCTGGAGCACACACAGATAAATTTCGATTCCGAGCAACAAGTGCACGCAAGTGTATGCAGCTGCATACAGGTGCATACAGGTGCACAGAGGCGGAGTCGTTTTCTCTGCGAGGGTGGTCTGTCGGCGTACATGGGAAAGACCACGCGAGCCAGGGCTAATATCGGCACCGACATTTTTATCAGCTTGTTCCCATGGCCCTTTATGGCACCAGTAGCACCATGAACAACGATTACACCGACGCGGATCGTCTATGTGAAGGCACTTGACTGCCAGATGACCCGTCGTGCTCGCGCGATAACCTAAAAGGCGCCCATGGCTTCGCTCAAGCTGTCAGAACTCACCTATTTATAAATGCCATTTCGCCATATTTTTGTTTTATCGGAACGGACCGTCATGTCGAATTTCCTTGCTCCTCTGAGGAAAAATCAGTTCGCCGTCACACGCAAAAACCGTGCGCGATCCTGTCGACCTCGAATTCGAATTAATTTTTCTACGAAAACCGTAGAATACGATTCGCAATCTGCTCGATAAAAATGGTGCTTAATACTCTTCTGAATTTGAATTGATAGTAAAACTTATTAATCTCAATGAAAATCATTATTAAATCGATAACTTGTCTGCACGAAGTAGCCGTCAATTTTCTTTATTTGGGCGAAGAAATCAATTTTCGGGAGAAGGAACAGAACGGTTGGTAAGAATAAAACTTAATACTTTATTGTCATTTGTCTCGTTCTCCCGTGCGACGCGACGCGTTCGCGCGACAGGAGAGTACAATTCGCGCTTGAGATCGCATCCTTCGATTAATCGGTAGCCGGCTGTAGATCGTCAACAATTTCCATCGCAAAATTACCACGGCGGACTTTTACAATTCCGGCAAAGTGTCTCGAAGATAGGGAGAACGCTAGAAAAAAGAAAACGATGAATTACGGGGAACAGCACTTGAAGCGGTTTCCGGGCCTCTCGAGCGGCGCGTCGCTATTTCGAAGGGAAATACCTTAGCTAACTAAAATGAAAGAAAAAGAAACACAGCTGCCAATAGCACGGCCTTAAGACTAACTACGCTAAACTTAAAGCTACCGGATTACTTCGAAAATCCTCGATTACTCTTTGGCTATCTAATTGGTAACGTGGTTGGACACTCGCCGACGCGGTTCGTTCGTTAAAAAAATAATACGCGAAGTCAACGTTGATCCATCGAACTCCGTGGATCTCTGCGGTTACTCTGTGGATTGTTTGTACAGATTACGATCAATTTATCTATCCCACCAACTGTGTCTTGTACAACACTTTGTCACGATTCCAGAGCACGGACACCTTTCCTTCCGATTTTTCGTTCGACATTACCACAGTCGTTGGAGATTCTGCTCCATGGGCATCTGTACCTGTTCCATGTAATTAACATACTGCATCTGGTAATTAGCCGAGCCGAAGTAGTTCGCGAACCCGTAATCGGTGCCCGCGATTTCCATCATTGCTCTGCCGTCGCTCATCAGCTGCTTTGCGTCCGTCGCCATGTTCTTCATATCGGGGAACGGAGAGACCTCGTTGTCTTTGTACTCGGTTTTGATTTGCCGCTGGCAATCGATCGCCAAATTATTCCTATAATCATCTGCAACCACAGCGTGCTGTCTGGACTGTAGATCGCCGCTCAAGCTCGATTTCCCGCTGATGTCCGAGCTCATCTCCGTCTTGAACTCAGGGCTGACCGGCTCCGCGCTGTTCTGCCTGAACTCGGGACTCACGCGGATTTCGTTCATCCGGAAGTCCGGCTGCATCGTCACCGTCAGCTCGGGTCTCATGTTCGACCAGTAGGGCCCGATCGCGGGGTTGTACGAGTCCTGCAGGTTCATTTTCCCGTCCTTGATCAGCACCGGCACGGTGATCTTCTTCAGCGACTGGTGGTTCTTCACGTTCTGCGCTTGCAATTTCTCCGCGTCCTCGATCCTGGCACGCTTGTTCTTGTACCGGCGGTTCTGGAACCAGATCTTCACCTGCGTGCTGGTCAGTTTTAGGGTTTGCGCTAACAATTCTCGTTCGGGAGCACTTAGGTATCTCTGCTGCTTGAATCTTTGCTCCAACTCGTAAACTTGTGCCTGGAAGAAATGATTACAAAGTTCGTATAGAAGTTGGTGAAACGCGGCAAATATGAAGAGAAAATAAGGAAATTAAAAAGTAGTAAAATCGTACAAATACCCTACTTAGTGCAATACTTTTTTTTATGGAGAATTCGACGTTTTCTCCGAAATGGAGAAGAAATATTAATCGTTCTACTTAAAACTCATTACAATACTATATGTCCCTCTAGAAGCCTTGCAAATTCTACCTGAAACATTTTTTCGTATAACAAATACGTTGTAAATTATTTGACGTCGTCATATTACGGGACTCACGCTCCAAAAAACAAAAATGTACACCCTCATTCATAGATTGAAAAGTAAGTAAAATAAACGTTTACCACTGCTACTGTCACTACGGTTTTTAAGCTTGAGTTTAGCAAAGGAGAGATCAAAAGAGGTTTAGAATTTTCTTCGAAATACACCCTATTTTGTCGAACGCTTGCTCACGATTGCTCACCTGAGAGAACAGCACCCTCGGCTTCCGCTTCGTCCTCTTCCCGGACTGATTCTTCCTCAGCTCCGTTTTGCTCGACGTGACAACATTACCTGCGAGACCACCATTTGATCACCACCATCGTAAAGAATAGATTGTACCCGAAATGGGTTGTCGAGGACCATTACATACCGTCTTCGGTGACTGGCGGTTCCTGATACGTCGGTGCGATTTGGTTCAGCTGATGAACATGGTTCAAATCGGGATAATGGGGGTAAGCCGGCATCGACTGCTCCTTGAATTTCTCGAACTCCCATTGATTCTCCGGCGCGACGTAATTGTAGAAATCTTGGGGGACGTGTTGCTGTTGTAGCTGATGCTGATGATGCGCGGCGGAATAGCAATCCATGGCGCCGAGCTGCTGATCGTCGCTAAGAATGTCGCGAACACTGAACGGGGTACCGGAGATCGCAGAGGACAACATCCTAATACATGTCTTCGCGACCTCTTCAAAATAAATCACCAACTTTTCCCGGTCACCTGGCACCGACTTCCACACCTGTACAGCTCACTAAACTCTTCCGTTCTCGAAAACCACTTGAACTACGACGAACTATTCTTGAAACATCCATTCACGACACCATCGAACTATTGCAAAGTCAGTCCGAAATCGGCAGCTAGACGTTTCAAGTCTTCGACAACGATAGTAATTTCACGGTCCCGACGGATTGTCAACGATCGTACTCGAGGGTCCCACCGACAGTGTTTTCGAAGTTAATTGCACTCGTAATGCAATAAACACGAGCCGCGCACTGTCAGGGCTATAAAAGTCGAAGGCGAGCTGGTTACGAGCTGGTTGATACTCGCCGCGGATGGCTTTTACTAGCTACGAGTGACAGTTAAACGTCAAACTGACCGCATTCTACGCTCGGGGGTGGTCACGGTTGAACGATCAGGCCGGAGGGCAGACGTCTAATGTCGACTTGCTCTTCCGAGGGAGTCAAACGTTGGTCTCGTCTCGTGGTGCCCGGACACCACCACCGACGATTCCTCTCGAGCTAGCTGCGCGCTTGTCCGTGTGTACGTACATGTGCACGTCCATGTGCCCACCACTGGCAGCGTGTTCCAGCCAACATTTTTACCAGCACACCCACGCTCGTGGTTGCATGGCTGCTCGGGGTGGCCGAGCTTCGATAAGTCTCCTCCTGATTGGAGACTTTAATTCGCCCCACGCGGCCCCCGCCACTCTCGGCACGCTAGGTGTTTACTCGAAGATTTTAGGCCTTTCTCGAGGATTTCAACTCTCGAGGTGACAATGACAATTAAAATGGGAGAATTTTGAAAGCTATTCTGTATTGAACGTGTTTACATTTTAAGTATCTGTATAACGTGAAGAATGAACACACGGGGACATAGAATATCGCCGCAAATGTATACATACATAGCGGCCGAATATCCTGAATGTTATATTTCATTTTTATTAAAGACTAATGTACCCCTTTATCGGAGCAAGAAGTGAGAACATCGTGTAGTACAATGGTTATAACATGTACTTGTCTGATTAACCACGTGTCTGAAGACATAAAACAAGTACATGGTCTATGAAAAGGATATCGCGATTAGTGTATTAGCATACACTTCAACACATTCATATCATCAATTAATACAGTAAATTCTTCCCAACTATTCTTCAGTTTGTAAATAAAAATGGAGAATTTATAAAGAGAATATATGATTATTCGATCCTCACGTCTCGTTCTTATAGTTGTTGATTGTTAACAACTATAAAAATGCGCTGCTCCAATTTGTCCATTTTTGTTCACGAATTCGAGAACAATTGAGGAAATTTTACGGCATTTATGAATCGCACAAGAAAATGAAATAATGTCGCAATTCGATTAATATGCATAAGATGCACCATAACTATGAGATGGAAATACAGTAGCTTAGAAAGATTATTGTGGTCTTGCAGTTAAAATGATTTCGAGTTTAAAGAGCTAAACTTATATAAGTCGTTGAAAGCAGAGATGGTGTAAATTAATGTAAATCGAAGAAGTTGATTCGTGGATAATGAAGGATGAATTAAAACTTCTATAAAATGGAATAACAAAAACAATGGTTATAATTCTTTTATGTAAGCCACTATCAGCATTAACTGAAAATATGAAAAGGAAATCAGATAAAATATAAAATTAAATGTGATTGGAAAATATTAAATCTAAAAATTGACTTAAGTCGCTTGTTAAATTAATTGGATAGTCTCGTATGTTGGAAAGTAGACTGTATAATTTATTCATTGTGCTCGGAGATAAACAAAGTGCCGAATGAACAGCAAATACCTAATTTCTGTTCATTAACCCCTTGAACTATCGCTCCTTTCATGCTATGACGATTACCACTTATTCGTACTTAATAACTTTGTCTTTATTTACCTTCGTTTCTATACCTTAATAACAGAAGAATTTATCTTTACTTCGACGTAGAAGAAAAGAATAATATTCATATTTAGTAGCGCTTGCATAAAATCATCACTACAACTCAGACTCGTTATTATAGTGCAAGGGGTTAAGAAATAAAAAGTATAGAAATGCATAGATGGCTCTCCGCATTGCAATTTAACTCAGTACGTTGATTTTTCTAAAGCTGCATCAACGACTGACTAGAATCCTAATATCGAATCTGTGCGCATCGCTGAGGAAAATAACTGAAGACCTTTAACATTCAATTTTATATCCGCGTTCATTTCGGACTACGAATGGTCCGATCAAGCAAATTATGTAAATAAAATCGTCGCGTAAAGAGTGTCCAGTGTCAAAAATTGTATCCAGACGAAGGATCGCTGGTCCACGCCACCGGACAGCAAAATACAAGCCCGCGGCGCATAATAATTACGAGGATCGGAAGTGCAGCGTCGATTAAAGCGATGGCAAATCTGTTTTTGCGTCGAGACAGCCATAACGCGGTGAGTAAGGCTGGGGAGGAGAAGACCGAAGACCCGCCTATGCTACAACAACCGAACCAATCCAGAGAACCGCGGACGAGGCTTCTAAAACCGGCGATTAAATCGTGTTCCGCTTAACCGACGCCCTCTATCATTTTATTAGCCTATTTTCGTTTCCGCCGATTCTATATTCGGTGCGGCCGACCGCGTAGCATTTTATTATTATTCTTTCTGAAATTCTATAAATCCTGACGGAACAGCGATCGCTGTCAGACGTCCGTGCAGACGTCGAAATGACGGAACCCGTCATCGTAGGGTGTCGATTTCGGGGCTGGATCGCTCGTAAACGGGGTTGGCAAGAAAAATAGAAAAATCCGTTTTCCTCGGCGAACTATGTCGAATTCCACGGAGGTTTTTCCCTTTCTGTCTGCGAGATCGACGAGTCCGAAGTAACATTCTCCAGACGCGCGTTTTGAACCGACCCGACGGGACGGGAACTCTTGACGCTCGGCGTCGGGCCTGGGATCCAAAAAAATTGCCCCCCACCCGTGAGTGCTATCATCCTGTTTTGAACTTTTGCATAAATTTTCGTAGCTCGAACGGTTCGCGTTCAGGTGCTCGGAAAATATTTTCAGTATTTCTGAACTGTACTTTTGATATTCGATGTAATATTGGGCAATGGAAGTCAATTCGACAAGACCGCGGAGGCTTTAGAATCGTAAAGTGTATCCTCGAAAAAAAGAGTGGATTACTCATTTGCTCTTTTGGTGCTCCAATTAACCCTAGTGGCACAAGAGTCTTTTTAGAGGAGATACTCAGAGGTTTTCAATTTACGTTTACGACGCACTCAAATTTAATCTCGTAGACTACCAGTTTCTCGTGTCGTTGGTCACATGAACGAGCGATCAGCCAACCGAGAAACGTTGTAACCAATAATGACGCACGTTCAATATTTTTTCGGCGATTCGGAAATCGAAGACTGAATTGCCAAAGAGGTAGCACCGGTTTTCGAAATCTCGCGATCACGTTGATCCGAGTTCCGGATTAACAAGGCGAACATCGAGCATTGTCGCCATTGAACTGAATGGATTAACCCTTCACGGCTGACACTTATGTTTATTATTTCACGGCCAGTCTCGTTGAACGTACACGCAATTACACAGAAGCGGCGCGTGCGTGAATGCGTGACGGTGCATGGTAGGCGCCAAGAGATACCAAGGCGCCTTCTTAATTGTGGGAAAGCGGCGCCGGCGTCTGGAGGGCCAGCCTCGTGTGAAGCCGCCGCGATCCAGAGGCTCTGAATTTTTAAACAAATTCCCGATCTTGGGAGCAAGACCGCCGACATTTTTTCGATGTCTCGGAAACCTTACTTAAAGCATCCTTTTAAAAAAGACCGCCTTCAAAAGTGCCTTAAACAATCTTAAATATTTCCCCCGTATCATAAACATTCATTTTTTTCATAAATGGGATATATTAAGTGATTTTTAAAATATTTAATTTATTAAAAAATTTGTTCTCTCCTAGAACAGCGTACGAAAATTTAATGCAACTTTAAAACTTTCGATTGAATTATTTCTTTACTTTAGGTTTTATGTCCGACATTAAAATAATTATAAATGTGTAGATAATATCAATTTCTACTCCCTTCTAAAATGCTGCTAAAAACAAAAAAGTTTTAACGGTGACACACAACAAATATAAATTTTATTTTTCTTATAGGAATTATTAAGGAGAAGGAAATTTGAATTAATTCCAGCAATGAAGACGATAGTAGTTCATTTCTTAAATTTAAAAGACAATAATACAGCAAAGGATTAATGGGAAGAAAGACTTTCGGTAATTTTACGCGACTCCAAAAATACAATCAGTAACAGAGGGAGCAAATTAATCCAGGTTGATATTTTCACATTAATGCAGTTTCATGCAAATTGCCATTTTCTTCAACGATAGTAGACGACGTTGATCATCTGCTTTAGAAATGGCAGAACTGGCGACGAGTGTTCTAGCTTTTCGAAAAAAAAACGGTTCTCACGGTGGCAGCGAATCCTTCGGAAGGATATTCTTGGGTAGGACGACATCCTTAGTCACGCGACAGTCTGGAAACAGCGTGTAACGACGTAACGAGGCCGATCGAACGAAGGATCAGTGTTGCAACCGATGCAACGCAATGTGGTGTCCAGTTGCACCGCAGGTCCGTGCATCGCTGGCCCGGGTGCACAAAAGGGCCCTTTGTGCCGTCGCCTCGCGTCTAGGCAGCCGCATACGGGTATCCGTCGGCTGCCCTATCCGTATACAGTGTACGTGAACGAACAGTTTAGAGAGAAATCCCGTGGCACGGCGACGTATCTTCTGCCCTGGGTTCGTGGGGGGCCGATGCCGCCCATGGCGTTTACCGAATGGCTCTGCTCTTCCACCAGGACGTCTTCTGTTTCTCCTTATACCGTTTACTACGTGACCAACAATGAGACAATGCTCATCCTGCACCCTCGCAGGCGTATATTGAGACCGGAAAGAGTCTTCCGACTTCTTTCCATTCTGCCTCGGACTTCGAGACGCCAGTTTGCATACATATAATTTGCACCGAATAGACGTCATGATACTGCGACCTCTCATGGAGCCAGTGATTTGTTTTGGAAGATAACGTTTCATATGTTTCGCTGAATTCTGTGAATGGTAGATTAGATTTTATGAAAAAGGATAGTATCGCAGCTCCTCGTTGCAATGAATGCACTGTGCTTTTTCATTATCCACGAAAGCATAATGAAAGATTCTTGTGAACCTCTATAAAAAAAATATTTATTATAATGAAATAAAAATAAAAATATTTTAATAATCTATAGATATAAATAGACGACTCTGAGAAGTCACGAGTTTCTAATGTCACTGTATATTAACATTAACAGTCTATTATCATCCGAGTAACATGTCCAGTTAGTATTTGCACGGAAATTATTTTTTAAGCTTGCAGAGATAGTAAATTAAGAAGTAAAAAATATTTAGTGCTATCAAATGTCATTTGTATGGCAATGGTTTAACAAAGAAATGAACGCATAAAGTTTCTGAAGTTTTTCAATCTAGAGATTCAATGTATACATGCGTTCTTTTCCATTGCACCCCTAAATTTTGTTTGCCAACAGAGGAAAATCGTAATGGAAGACAAGTGACGTAAAACAGTTTTGGAAAGAAAAACATGAACGGGACTGAGAGATCGAGGGTCGGACGAATTACAAGACGGACAAGTGTTCGACAGGGGACCGTGCGTCCATTGTATCGAAGAGAGGAGACGGTCGCGTCGCGTCGTCTCGGAACGTTTCTGCACTTAGGCCCGCCGCTCGGAAGACTTACGTCGTTTTCTCACGAGTGGGCCCAGACAATTGCGTGGATCTGGATGTCTAGACGGACGCATCCCTCGTTTTATTTCCACTATTGCAACCGAAAACGCAGCCGCGTTCGCTTGGAATCTTTGCCTGCCTCTTTCGAATGCGTCGTTTCCTGGCGACCATTTTTTTTCCCGAGGACACTTGCCTCCGTGACAAATCGTTCTGACAATTGACAAACAATCTGCACAATTTTTCTTTTCTTTAAGACGGTTCTGAATCAGATAAACGACTCGTAGAATTTTGCAATTGTTTAACAAAAATTGAAGTCTACGTAATTCCTATTAATCCTACACGTTTTAGCGGCTTTCTATTTCAGATGAATGCGTTGATTGATTGATCATTCTTGTAAACTAGTGTTTCCTTTCGTTTGTCTTTTTTTGTATCATTTGTTTAATAATTGAACGATTAGCTATGATCTAGTAATTTCGTTTAGAATGTTGTGTCTAGAACAACGAGATAGATTATTACATGTGTCTGTATTGCTATTTGTAATGAATATTTTTCAATGAAAAAATTAATGATTATTCCGTGAATGCGGTATAAAATATTATGAAAGTTTCAAAAATAATCGCTGTACAGTTTGTTGGTAATGAAATCTAGAATTTCATCTTATTCTAGACGTTCTAAATCCGATCCTTAAACCCTTGCACTATCGCTCCTTTGATGCTTTGACGATTGCCACTTATTCTTACTTAATAATTTTCCTAATAGGATCAGACAATTTTTTCTCCTGTATTGTCTTTATTTACCTTCGTTTCTATACTTTGATAACAGAAGAATTAATTTTTACTTCGACGTAGAAAAAATTAATAATATTCATATTTAGTAGAGCTTGCATAAAATCTTCACCACGAGACTGACTCGTCATTATAGTACAAGGGTTTAAAAATATATAAAAATCAATATTGCCGCTATCATATATTTTTGGGTATAATATTATCGAAATTATATATGTTAAAAACAAAATGGTCAAAATTTTAAAAATCATCACATCGTCGTTTTTCTTTAGCGTTAAATGAAACTGTTTGGAAAATGTTGGAATCGATGAGAGGAGTTCTGTGTTGGAGATTTCGTAGGGATTGAAATGAGAAAGTAATTGGAGCAGCTAATTGCGCGGGAACGGAGCGCATTACGCGGCAACTTATTTATAACCGTGAGTACGAAGGTTGCAGGCATCGGTAGCGGCGGCGAAGATGCGGGTAATTGGATCGCTATCGGACGCCTTCTATTTGTTGTTCAAAACTTAAACACTGAGACAGGGATGATCTCGCGGGTTCTGGTAATCGTCACACCGCGGCCTCGGCGTATCTTCGACGTTGAACACGCGGGAACAGAGCTACCGCCATTGTTCTTAACGCGACAGAATTTATGACGACTCTTCGTTGGGAAATTCCCATCGCGTAGATAATCTAAACAAGAAAACAAACGCGTAATGTAAACGGTAATTTGCTCTCCGATAGACCCTCGGCCCTTTGTATAAACAATCGTTAGTGGGCGTCAAATTAGCTGTTGATTTACTGCTGGGAAATTATAGTTGTCTTTCTCGACTCCTTGCATCGTAGGATGTTTTGTTAGGTGTACAAATCAATTCTTTCCGAACCTTCGGTAGTACGAAAGTTTTCGAATTCAACTTCAACATTTCACACTTCTAAAAGAGTGGACGATTATTTAGAGCTAAACGACTATTAAATGTATGATTTCATTGAAGAGGAGCCATTTCTACACGTAATAACTTCTCTTTGGTACTTTTTTATAATTATTGTCTCCAAAAGTAATAAAATAAAATGTGAAAGTTTCAGGATGTGATAGTTGGGCAAAAGCGATTGCAGTTGCCACAGGAAGTCGTCGCGCGGAGCGTCGATCAGAAGTTCGTATATTTTCCAGAGTTCCCGGAAAAAATCTGTAATTTTCAAGAGACCGGAACGCCGAGGGCCTTTAATAAATTTCCCGTCGAACGAAGACACGCTTCGGGCCGTTTCTTTCGGTGAGAAAAAAAAGGAAAGCGTGTCTATGCTGGCACTTGAAGATATCTCCCATGCTTGAGTTACCTTACTGGAGGAATCTCGTGTCAACAAACTCCCTTCGTTTTTAGCGCGGTGCCCTGGCTCTTAAATCGTTTCCTGATGCTTCAAATCGATGCGGAGATAGGATCTTTTCATTTGTGATTATTGTCCCTTCTAGAAAATAATCAGAACGTTCCGAATGTGAGAAAATTCAAAGTTAAAAATCTTTATTCACTGATAAATCGTGTAGCAAACCACACAAAGTTTACGTAAACATAAACAGCAGTATGTTAGAAAGGAAAATTTATATTCAAATCGGGAATTTGAGAGTTTCCGTTACGATTCAAATGTTCAAATACGAAATTTTTATTGCGATTCTAATTTTCAAATTGGAAATTTCTACGGCGATTTAATTTTATGGCTTGAGATTTGCCACCGAAATGTTCGATGGTAAAATTCATCGACGGTGAATAACACTGATGATACTTGTCCACTGAAGGTAAAATCTGCCTGCAGGAATTTGGTGGTCAGGGGAATCTACTTTATCCACTGAAGCTCTGTCAGAGAGAAGCGAATGCTCAAGAGTCGACACAGATGGCGACTTCGATCGCATTTTTACGTTTCCAAATCCCTGTCAGCGATTGCATAATGGGAATCTTGAAGTTAATTAAACGATTATCATGGCCAATGATAAATCAGATATTTCCATATAAAAATTTACAATTAATCTGTGTGTACGCTTGTAGGTCTGACTTTAAAGGAAAAAGAAAATTAATCACTCTTCATCTAAATGATAGCTAAGGGGGTTGAAAGTCGGACCTCTTGTTACTCGCATAATTAAACCGTTCTGCTTGAACGCCAAAACAAATTCGAAACTAAACTGAAAAAAAAAACAGTGAGGATGAAAGTCGGTGGAAATTGAATATGCCTGATTATCGGGAAGAAAAACAGTCGACCTATGGCTCCCGGGTGGAGGGAACGATCGTTAACGAGGAAACCGACCGCGATATCTCAATCGGCCCGGTTATCGGACGTTAATGAATTTCCAGCGGCGGTTACAAATCCCCGTATTACGAAATTAGTTCGGGACCTTCGGCCGTTCCAGACTCCAGCCAAGAAAAAGTCGGACCCGCGTTTCCGAACGTCATAAATCACGAAAAATAGGCCTAGCCAACGTAGGCGGGGGGTGGGGGCAAAAAGGCAGCACGGTGCGCCGGAGAATGGAAGATTAACATTCCTCTGCGGCCGGCCTTTGTGTCATCGGCGAGATTGCGAACACCTATCCGTCCGGCGAGCGTAATTAGAAGCTTCCCGGTGATTTGCGAAGGTGTTCCGTGCGGACGATGATTAACATCGCCTCCGAGGCGAATTAACACCGCCTACCGCGCGATCAGTGTCCACGATCTCTCGCAACGAAGGCGAGATCTTTTCTAGAATAATTTCTGTAATTTTTATGATCGTCCCAGCGGATCGGCCAGCGGGTTTAGCGATCGAAAAGAAGCTGGCGTTCGAAGGGTTATTAGACCGAGCTGTGATCGAGCGATACGGTCCTCGGGGCCACGAAAGCATCCTGTAGCCAAATTCCTGACGAGGAAGACAGGCTCCTCTGTCGGGATCGTCATTATCTTGATATCTCAGCTGGTAGCTTGGTCGACGGTTTTTGTTTTGGACAGCGCGTCGAGTGCACCAGGGGGTAGGCCCAGGGTGGTCCAATTTGTCTGCCGGTTCGATATTGTTACGAGCTCATCTTTAATAATGCAGCCGCAGACGCGCATCGTTCCCCTGATGGTTTTTACATACGGACACGGTACTTTGTCGGTGAGCCTGTCGAGCGGGGGGGAAATAAAAATGTCCTCGGCATCGATCGTTGGGTTTATCGGCGTCAGAAATCGGTGACTAATGATCCGAGCCGGCTTTGAAGACCTTATTAGCCCGCTTGAAATATCGACGATTCGTAGAACAGCCTCGAGGAATTCTTTAATCGAGGAAACCCGCTGCTTTCCGTTCCACGACTATTCCATAAATATTCGACTCGGGGAACGGAATACCGCGCGTAGAAAATCGTTACGATACGATATTTACATTGAATAGCCAATTCGGGAAATGCGATCTCAAATATTATCGCGGTGAGAAAATATTCCTGTCGTCCGCGGGACAGTAGGAATTTATATACTCAAAAGACATCTTATTTAGTAAGAGACATAATTTTTTATACAATGTATATACATTTATATTTGTTGCAGCGATAATTGCACTCCCGCAATCTTTTATTTCCAGTAATACTCTTTTTGGTGGATCGCCGCATTGCTGTAAATAATGAAGGGCATTACTTAAAATGGAAGGACTCTTCGATGATTAACTTTCTTATTTTCCATTGTTTTTTTATTGACCAAATCGTTTTGAATAGCAACGACGACGTCTGCATTTGTTTATCGTCTGTAGTAGAGACAAAATAAATTGTGGTAATGCCTTATCCGCAAAGATAGGCAATAATGTATCTGACATCTGTATTCCGGCCACTGCAGAAGAAGACAAGTGAGTTACATGGCGCAACACTTTTACGACGGATAAACAAGACCTCGGTTAATCGACGCCACGGACAGTCGGGTTCTAGTTAATCGAGGTCCCACTGTAGTAAAGTAAAACAACAGCGAACGAGTACTATAATACAATTGATGATTGTATGCTCAGTGATTTTAAAAGTTCAACGTGTTATAAGTTCAGCGTTTAGCAGTTTAGCGATAAGAAGATACACGACTTATGGGATGAGCTAATATATGCGGCCGGACAATGCGGTTTTGCCTCACGTGCAGCGATCCGGAATCAATTAAATATTCTAATAGGGACCGGGACAACGGTGTCGGCTTGTCGCCAATTATAAACCGATTACTGTGTAATGCGGTTTGATCGATCGGTCTCGGTACCCAACGCGATTTTTCCCGGCGACCGGCGCGGCGTCGGCCCGATAGAAAATATTGGGGCCTCGACCAAGGCGAGGAGGAAGTCGATCTATGATTAATCGCGGCCGTAAACTCGTTTCAACTCGCGGTGGTAATCAGGAAACCGCTTCTGGCGCGCTCGGGTCCGTTTTTGCCGGTCGGTGGCTCGCGCACTATGTAATTAACGTCCATCGAGGCGTAAGATTTGATCCGCGTCATTTCTTGGTTTCCCCGTCGGCTCAGCCACAAGCTTTTCTTTCATGCAACACGCGCGCTCCTATCCGCCTCGAGTGGTTCTCGGAGCCACCGTTTCCTTCATCCGCTTCTACCCCTTTGATCGCAAACGAAATTCAACGCGACTCGAAATTGATTTCTCCGCTCGAACGTGGAATATTTTTCGAACGGTTCGTTTCGAAATGTGGATTGTTCTTAGGACGACAATCTCACTCGCGTGATTCATCTCCGTGTAAACATCGGCGAAGACGTCATTTTTCACTTATCGCTTCAATAGTCTTTCTATAGATAGCCTGTGTTCATTCATCGAGTGCACAAGACCCAAGAACTTTCTGTTTCGCATCTAAATGCTTGCGACAGTGTATAATTAGTATCGCAAGTAAGACAGATACGTAATGACATGGCGTCGATTACTTTCTACAGCATGCATTTCTGTCGGTGCATGAAAGTGCTTCGCCGTTATTGCACTGATAAATTATTTCTATTATTTCCCAAACAATACGATTTTAAAAGAGTGGTCCAAATAATTTGCTCGAGGTCTAATGATTTTTATTTTAATTCGGCTTTGTATAACAAAATCGCAGTTTTATCAAAATTTGCTTCGCGTTGTTGGTAAGTATATCGGAATAATCTTCCGCGTGCTAAGGGTTAACGGACGAGATAAATCGGTGACTATACGATCAGAGTCACGGTGATTGCCCCCCCGGGATACTGGAAGACGATTAGAAAACATCTTTTAGCACCCCTTGAGTCGTGTTAACGATTTACCGCGATCGTTCCGATGAAAGGGGATCAAGCGTCGAGGCGATCACGGTTTTTTGATCGAAACTAGATCGAGAGGACCGTGGCGTTAGGAGACGATTCGCGATAGGTGTGTGAATCGGTGACGGACAGGGGACCGGGGGTGTTGATTACGCAAACGCGGATAACAGAGGCCAGAAAAGGGGTTAGCGAAGGGGTGGGTGGCAAGGTCCGCCACACACACCGAAGGTTCGAGGTTTCTGGCTCGTTTGTAGGCGATAACGGCTTATCTAAATAGTTTAGACATGAATTACACAAGCGGGAGTTACATTTATGTTTCATCACGGCTTGGCCCGACGGGACGGGTTGCGGGACGAAACGGAACGGAACGGGTCGGGACGGAACGAGACGGAACGGGGATATCTGTCCGCCGACGCTGCTAACCCGGTCGGTTCTCTTTTTCTCGCTCCCTCCGTGGCCATTGCCTTTTCCTTTATTTCCCTTTTTTTTCTGAGCTGCTGGCCTCACTGTTACAAATTGCTTATCGTTCCTGAGTTGGCAGCTCGTTGGATCGCCTTATCGGAACGCTTGACCCCGTACACGCCGCGCGAGATTTCACTCCGATCGGTCTGGGCTCCTTGACGATCCTCCTCGGCTCTCTTCGACACAGCTCTGCTCGGGAATTAAGTTTCTCGAACCCTTTTCTCCGATTTCCAGCTGGGAAGAGTTCGCCTCCCACGAAGACGGATATTTTCTTTAGGAAAAAAATCAGAAGCTGCAACAAGCTCGGTTTTCGTTGATTTTTTCAGTGACTTCTCGATCGAGAAACTGATCTTCCGGACTCTCGGTAATTGATAAACTTGGCCAGCTGTTTAAGTTTACATCCTTGATCCGCAGTGCGCGAATCCACTTTGACACGCAGATATCTAAAACCGTTTGCATCGGCTAAATTAACATGAACTTGTAATTTATGTTTAATATCCAAGATTTGATAGAAACCTAGACGTGATAAAGTGTAAAAATTCATTTGAGATATTATTTAGCGTTCTTGGAGGGTTTACCAGCGCATATGTTCGTTTGTCGTTGGATCGATGAGGCCGAAGGTTTCTAGGCCGAGTACAAATTAGACAAACAGCAAACGACTGGTTAAATTATTGAGCGACCGATGTTCCAGGTCCGGCAAAGCAAAGATCAGAGGCGTCTGTTCGCGACGCTAACAGAAACGACAAAGAAGGGGATCTATTCGTGTGGCAAGAATCCCACGAAACAATCAGAAAAGCGACTCGGCGCAGTGCAAACGAACGAGTCGTTAAGAGGAAAGAAACATAGACGACTCGGTTCGATTCAGCCCGTCAACGGACTCATTCAGAAGAACCGCTCGAAAGACACTGGACAAACAGAGGAATCCTTCCTGAAAATGAGAATCCTGCTGGGTAACCTACCGAGTGCATATAATTAACTGTACGCCTTGCATCGTTGAGTAGCGCCAATCGACATGAAACCTCTGTACATAAGAAGCTAAAATTACGACACTGCTTCTATTTATACACCTACTTAGTTGAGAAATTGTAAAACAATCACACTTGAATCTCTATGGATGCGGTTTCAAGATGCCGGACGTTGGAGTGCTGTCGAATTTCATGTGGGAAAAGAAGTCGATCTCGGTGACGGATTCGCGTAACACTTTTCTCTGCGGTACTGCGAATCGATCCTTTAAGAGTTGCAACGTACTGGCGGTTCGCGAGTAGTTGCGGGGGGCAGAGGGTGGGAGATCCTCCGCGGAGATACAGCGCATGAACAAGGTATAAACAAAGCGAGGAAAGAAAGCCGGGTATACTAATGGCCTCGTGAGCCGGGGTGTAGTTCCGTGGGCTGGACGTGAAAACATCTCCATTCCACGGGTCACGAGGGCCCCGTTGTGGAATTCATAAGAGAATAATGTCGGCCGCTCGAAAATTAATTTAATTTGTACTAGAAACCGACGAGGTGGAGAGAGATCCAGCCGACCTGGCAGGACAGCCTTTATTCCGTATGCAGCGCCGGAAGAGGCCCGAGCAAGAGAGAGAGAGAGAGAGACGAGCGTTACGAGGGGCAGCGAGGGCGAGGAGGAAGGATAGGCTACGTTCCTCTCGGAGGGCGCAGGTTAGGGCACTGGAGCGGCGGGGAGGGGCCTAAGATGGACCCCTGCTGGGTAATATATAGCGGGCCAGTTGGCTCGAAAGGCGCTGGTCTGTCTCCGCCGCGGACTCCTTAGCGGGGCACTGAAACTTTACCTCCCATAATTGATACGAATGTCTTTTCAGGCCGCGCTCGAACATCGCACGGCTATTTAGCCGAGCTCTTCTCTTCTCTCCGAGCCCGGGACCGACGATCCTGTTCCTCTCTCTCTCTCCTTCTTCTTCTCGGCTTCTCTCTTCCTCCGTCTCTCTTTCCTCCTATTTCTCCGTTTCTTTGTGGACGCACGATCTGCCACGTCAATTATCAACGCGTCCTTTCTTCACGGATCCATGCCGGATCGCCACTTGACCCTTCCTGGATTATAATTGCCCCAGGTCGCATCTCTTGCCGATCTCTTCCGTAGACTGCCTTCCAACTGCTGCCTCAAGACCCCTGTCTTCCGATAGACTTTCGACAGTCTCCTCGCAGACTCCTCCGTTTTCGGCATCTTTCTATTTCGTTTATCGTGCGACACAATTACTCATACCATATTCCGGGATCATTACGAATAGAGAAGAATTTGATGAACGACAGTTTCTTTCTTCAGTGCATATAAGTAAACACCCCTTATCTCGTATCAGTTATCTCGAATATCATAAGTAGATTGCGTATCTATATACAAAATAAAAAAGTTCCTGTTGCAACAAAAATAAGGAGAGTGCGTAAACACTATTAAATTCTTCGATTATCTAACAATAAAGTAATGATCCGATTAGACTGCAGTAGGCCGTCAGAATTTCGGAACAACAGTGGCCAAGTTGCCGTAAAGTTAACATCGATGTCGTATCTTTGCAGTTACGTGATTTCGAAGTTCGAGAGGTACTTATAGATCTGGACGTCAGACAATAAAGTTCTAGGGGATGGATCACGGATTCGTGTATCTCTCGATCGGCGAAATCGAGGAAATTCCAGGAGCGGCACGGCCGATCGGACTCGCTCGATAGACACGGGTAGGTTCACCCGAGGCGGTAGCAAGACCGACCGGCCCCGTGTGCACTCGCAGAAGAATTAATTAGTCGATCTCGCGCGTTGGTGGGCCCGAAATCGTCGTTCGTGTGTACGGCAACGGCCACGGCAACGGTAGAACGAGCCAAGGGTAATTAGTAGGTACGTACCGATCAGCATCTGCAAGGTGAACGAGCATTACCATGCTTAATGAGTGCTGCGGAGGGTGCCCGTGAATCCCGTAGTGCCGGTGTGCAAGGGGATTTCACCTTGGTCGTGTTCTATCTCTACTCGATCGGACTCGAAGCGAGGACGCTTGGATCGCGCGAAAATTCGAGCCGTTCCACTTCCTTCTGCTCCATCGAGCTTCCATTGCGTCGCTCTTCGTCGATAGTCCACCGTCGATCGGTTGGGTCTCCTCTGAAAATAAATTCGAACGATCCAGAATCGATTGTTAGCACCAAGATTAATTTATCGTAGTCGCTGGTAGGCGTGTAGAGGCTGCGTTATCGTATAAACACGCATAAATCAGTTTCCAATTGAAAAAATTATCTCAGAGCATTCTGTACCTTTACTTAATCTTTATCCCGCTTGAATCCAATGCTTGCAACTAGCAATAATTTTAGAACCTGATATTTTACGAGATAGATAGCGGCGAAGTTGCAGAGTATTTATTTTCTTATACTTAGCAGACATCCGTTCAGCAAGAAAATAATTTCGACATGAATTAGTGCCTCGGTTCATGAAATGTTCGCACACAACCGTTACTCTTCGTTGCGTTTTATTGAGATTTAAAATGGAGCAAACCGCATCGCATTTGCTTCTAATTTTTCACTGAATGGCACAGGTTTGGCCTGGAGGAACGGCGCGATGACAATAGGACGGTCTCCCGCGTGTCACCAGCAGCCACTATCGGTTATCGACGGAGCATCGGTTCTTAGAAGCCGCGAATAAAAAGATCGAGGGAAGAATAGGTAGGTGGGACCTTGTTCGTGAATTTAAGAGGGGGTAGGCGGTGCATATAACTACCACCGAAGTCAGAACCCCGGAGAGATTACGATCTAAGTATCCCCAGAAACAAATGCCGAATGCAACTCGCCCATTGCCGGGGCCTTTGTCGGCTCTGGCCGAGCGGTGCCCTGTTCCCGGTACCAACACCTGCACGGACCCGGGGCCGGGGCCCCACAACCTCGTTGCGAAGCCACGCTCTCGGAAACGGGCCGTGTGCGTGGCCTGTCATAGAGACCCGTTATTGATTGCTCAATGCGAGAAAGCGGCGTAAACCGCCGCGAACTCCTCCACACCTTCGCGATCCTCCTGCGGATGGATCTTCTTCTTCTTTCTCCTTACCCTCCCCCTTCTCGATCGTCATTCTGGTATTTCTTGCACGGGAATGGTGAAGCGACGGCATTACTTACTTTATTCGCGAGAGGAGGTGTTAACGTCGATCCACGTCGAAAAACTTGATTGCAGGAACGTGTTCGACGATGCTGTGCATGGTCTCGAGGAGAACTCCACTTCCAGCTTGTTTATTCAAATTGCTGCTGTTCGGACGATATCGGTAACTCCGAGGATTCGGGTTGCACGATTTCTACCCAGAATATTGAAGTCGAAGTAAGATCGACGCCTAGACTCATCGCAGATCGAGGAAACCCGAGAGCCTAATCCCAACACCACGATCCGCGAGAAGAGCCGACAATCATATTTAATTGCTGCCGACTACACTGTCCTGTCAGCGGGCTGGTACAGATCGGTGAATACCTGATTCCGGCATAGCTCGGATTCACCTAGCCGTGGTGCAGCTCGTACCACTACCGGAGAATGCACCTTTCACGAGACCTCGGATCCACCGGCTTTCCAACGAATATAAATGTTAATACCTTGGAGCCGCTGATGCAACCCGGCCACTTTGATTTATGGACGCATCAGCGGTTAATAACGACTGCGATGATATTAGCCACGACATAGAAACGAGGCGGTCGATCCTCCGGCGAACAAGGATTTGCTCCGCTCGTGGATTTCGTCGATCGCATTAGTATCCGTCGAACGATCCTCGATCCCTGGGGGCCGCGAGACTTAGAAAATGGAAAACCGGTAACCGGATCGCCGCAAATCGTGCAACCAGATCAAAACCGACCAGAAGAAAGTTCAGTTGTTGGCTTTACAAAATACGATCAGAATTCGCCGATTAAGTGTCTTGTATCTTAACTAAAGAAACGCTATCTAGCATGTATGGATACGTAAGCTTACACCTTTGCAGCTTCGTGAAACTACCACAGCAAGGTGTTCACGGGAAAAATTCCCAAGGAGCGCGATATTTCCAGTCGCCACGTTAATTTCCATTTTTACGGTCGCGTCTCTTCGGCAGCGTCGATTAACTGCGAGACGTGAAACGACACTGTCGCTAGTAAATCAAATCGGCATAGTGTTCTCGAGTGGCCGCTTTTCAGGGAGTCGAGTGGCCGCTTTTATAGCCGATTACGGGCGTCCGTGAAGCTCGTCCTGAAGAATGAGGAGACGCAGGTGATTCTGGATGAAAAAAGACGCGTCAGCGCCTGCGGGATCATCGTTGCTGACCTGGACCGTCTTTGTGCTTCGATTTCGACCGAGTCAGCGAGGACGTCTTTCCTTATGCCTTGTGCCGTAAGCTCCTTATGGGAACCCGGCGGGGACCGTCGCGTCGCACTGCGCCGCGAGGAGAAGACGGCCCCTAATGAAATCATGTCCACGACATTTCTCCACGTGGGAGCTGCTCCCGAGCGGCCGAAATTTTCCGGGCGATCGGCTTCGCGTCTCGACGCCCCCGCGAACAGGTAGGCAGCGGGACAATAGACGAGCACGGTCAAGAAAAATTGTTTTTTAACTCGCCGGCCCCTTCCAGCGGCATCGACGACGTTCATCCCTGTAATTCGTGTTTTTCTTGTTGAGCTCGCGACGGGTGGCGAGGCGGGAAAATTAAATTTCGGGGCCCGACGTGCCACGCCGCATCGTTTGTCATCGTTAAAATGATCTCCTTTGTTTAGGGACTTTTTCCTGGTCGCCGGGACATGCCAGGTACCCGTCCACCATGGTTTATGGCGGCTTTCAGGTATCCACCGGACCAGCTCCTCTCCGCCGCTCCGATCGGTTCAAGTATATTATGCTCGGGCTGCCTCGTCGATTGCTGCACCCCGGATACGTAATTTAATATCGATGCTCGATCCCAGTGGAGACGTTTCCTCGTTCGAGGTGAACTCGCCGGGAACGGCACACTTTCTGCTGCCAGGCTGCTTTACGACGACCCTGCGGAAGTTAGAGCCTCGGCGCGGCGGCATGGAGATTCGATCCCATGATCTGTCTGTGTTTATAGCTACGCCTTCTTCGCATGTCGTGGCACTGGATTTTTCAGTGTTGTATTTAAACTCAGCCTCCAACGTCTTCATCGCCTGCTTCCGAGTCTCTATCGCCTAACTTCATGAACGATAAACAACGAAACGTTCGGCGCGAGGACACATATTAATAGCATCGAAAAGAGGAGCTGTTCCGAGATAATAGTCAGCAATCGCAGCATCTGTTCTAATCATTCGAGCGAGAACAACAAGCACCCTTTCCAATGCAGCTTCGAAGCACCCTAATAATTCAGTCGGCTCGCATGATCTAGCCTGGAAGCTGACTAGAAAAGTGCGCGCCCTCGAAAATTCCGAGTCTATCACAGCCAATTAGCACAGGCATTGGTCATTAGGGTGGTCGAGGCCACCTGTCTATCGAACAAGCTCGAAAACGACTGTATATGGAGCAGAGGTCCGGGGATCCCTTTCCCCAGGACCGTATCTACAGCATCAACCCCGTCGCCTCGAGATAGCCGATCTCCATTGTCATTTGTTTGTCTAAGTTAGCGGATTAGAGCCAGTCATCGCTGTCAAAGGCGGCCGCCCGACTGATCGGGTCGATCGGCCTGCGATATCGAAGATGGCCGACCGATTCGTTCGTTGGTCGGGCCACCCCTGAGCCGATCATTCGCCCTGGTAAAAAGGGATTCACGCAGAAAGAATAATTAATCCTTCGGAGCTGAGATTGGACGCATTTAACGTGCTCGCTCATGGGCAACGTCGATCATGATTCGATCGGAGAACCGCTACCTGTCTCCTCCGACCCCGTTCCCAGGATTATATCGTTAGCTGGGTTAATTACGCGAAGGATTACGCCATTTTCAGGACCTTTCAGCGTCCGCGATGCGACGATAATCTTCCGGGCCTGTGCAGGGTTCTCCTCAGTGGTTGCTTTCGTGATTCCGGGCTCCGGTGATTGGATTTCAAGTAATTTAAGCGCTCCGATGATTTATCCCGATCGTTCGAATCAGATACAAGATTTGCAGCGAATTTCTTTGATTGTCGGTTTTGTCCGTCCAGTATTGGCTTGAGATCAAAGTTAGATCGCAGGAGTGCACGGCAAGGAAAATTTAGCCGTGGTGGTCTTTATAGAATTTTTGGTCGATTTAATCGTGGAATGACGGTGGGAATGGGTCGTCTGGCTGAAAACAACAGACTCGTTCGCACGAATCGTCGGACCAGTCCGTTAACGCGAGGCGTGGCGCGCGTCTAATCATAGGATCCCGCGAAAGTGCGTTAATCTCGACTGAGCTAAATCACCATTAACTGCCCGAGGTATCGTAACGACGCTGCCGACAGCGGTAAAACTTAATACTTCTTGTTTTAACGAGCCTCTCAACGTACCTTCGTTACACGCCCTTCGCCGGTCTTTTAGTCACGACTCGTTCAAAAATACCCCAAAGGCCATCTTAAAATTTATGCGATTTCATTTGAATTTATTTAATGGGAGAGAAAAAGAATTGTTTCTATTAAGAAGGTAATTATAAATAATATATACAAGGAAATTTATATATGACGGCAGTGTTCTGATACAATTTCAGAAATGCTTTAAAATGAAGCAGAATAGAAAATCGTCAGAAATTCCAAGCTATAGTGACAATAAGATCCTGCTTTGCCCGAAGATGCTGCGAAGAGTTCGTTGAAGTAAACGAAGACACGGAAGTAAATCGAACGGAAGATGCTTCCGATAGGATCCGAAACTGCAGAAATTCGCGTCGAGAGTCGAGAGTCGAGTGCAATTACCAATGTGTTCGGCGGTCTCGTCGACAGAGCGGCAATTAAAAGTACACGGCCCGTTACATTGTCATTAGGAGATTAATTGCCGCAAGGGTCGAGGTAGCCGTATCCCCGATCCGGTAACAAGAACATATTAATTAACCGTTAGATAGCTCTTGTACCGGTGTGCTCTCTCTCTCTCTCTCTCTCTCTCTCTCGGCGGGCAAAGCTTACCGTGGCTTGAGGATTTATTCGTGAGGCTCGGCGGCGCATTAAAAACGGGGCCCGAGACATAGTCCGGGAAGCGTCGGCGTCAAGCGGGGCCCGTCCAAGGCCCTCGTTTCTTCGTCACGATGGAACGACTTACGGTCCTCGCGTCTAACCGATCGTACATTTCCATCGAATTCAAATGCGCCGCGATCTAGTGGCGCGGCTCCGTTGCTGCGGGGGAACAACAGCCAGAGAAACAGGCAGAGAAAGATAGAGATAGATGGAGAAAGAAAGAGAGAGAGAGAGGGAGGGAGGGAGGGAGGGAGAGAGAGAGAGGGAGAGAGAGGAAAGTTTGCAGAGAGGGTTCGTTTATTCAGCGACGCTCGTAAATATGGTGCCTCGAAGGCATCATGGCCGATACAGCGCACCAGCGATGTCTCAATCTTCAATTTTCCTTGCAGGGGCCGCGGACCGCGAGGCCCCGGGGCCCCGTAGCGCTGAGGTAGATTGATATCCGGCTTTTGGTAGGCTGATGAGCCGCGATATCTCAATCGATGTTTTTTCCACGAGCAGAGATTCACCTGGAGAGTACGTTCGTTTCTCCGAGCGCGACGGTCGCCGAGCTTTATCCACGTCAACGGAAACCAGTCATTTTCTGAGCCTTCGCCGATGCTCCCTGCTACTTGTTAGCTGCAATCATTGCGGACTCGATCGATGAGCTTCATCCTCCCGGTAGATCCTTTCGTTTGTTCCAAGTCATCGCGTTTCTGTAATTCGTATCTGCTCGAAGTCAGCATTAGGGAACAAGAAACTCGTCTAGCGTCTTCCGAGAAGCTCGGCTTCTGGCGAGTACGTCTCGATATCAGGATCATCGTCCGTCGCAAGATTAGAAGCTACAAGACGGCGGAAACGGGGACACTGCCTACTTCCTTACACCGCAGGCAACAAATAATAGATTTTCAGGATCGGGATCCTCGTTTCGGAGGAGAACGTTCCTGTCACGGGAGAGCTTTCCAGGCGGAATCGAGCGAGTTTGTCTCCATCGGCCCGCCGATTTCGAAAGAGTAAAACAGTCCGAGGTCCGTGCGGCTCGTAGATCCACGGAGGAAGCGTGTCCTTGGGGGTGGGCAGCGTGGCGCATAAACTCGGTTCGCTCGGAGAGCGGACACGGTGGCTCTCTCGCGGTTGCCCACGTTGCAGCCACGTGAACAAAGGGTGGATACACCTACATACGTTCTCATCACGGATTCGCCGGGACAAAACAAACCCGACACCGCGACGTCCCCTGGCCTCGCTGTTCTTCACGAGCGAGAAGAGGCAGAAGAGGAGAGGAAGCCTTCGACGCCGACGCCGCCGCCGACGACGACGACGACGACGAGGAGGACGACGACGACGAAGAAGAAGAAGAAGAAGAAGAAGACGGGAGCAGAGTTAACAGGGAAAAAGGCCGAGGTAGGCAAAAAGAGAGAGAGAAAGGGAGAAACTCGACGAAAGGGAACAGGATCGTCGGAAGAAGTAGAAGAAGAAGACGACGAAGAAGTAGAGGGAGGAGGCGATGAGAGCGGTGGTTGCGCTCCACACCGTGGTGTATACCGAACTGAAAGATCTGGCCGTTCAGATAGCGGGGTGATCTGTGAGGCCCGGTGTGTGGTACCCCTTTCGCGAACTCCTGCACGCTTTCGCAAAGGGGGCTGCGCGATCGAAAGGGGCCATCGAACGAAACCAGGAACAACGAGGAGTAAGAAGGAGAGCACCGGGCCCCGGAGCCACCACGGCTACGGAGTACACACACTCCTCCCGCCCCTCCGAACAGAGCAGGAGGTGGAGAAGCCGGAGAAGCTGGAGAAGCTGGAGGTGGAGGCGGAGTGTGTGCAGCTTATAGCTGCTCCGCGGACCCTCCAAGGAGCCTCGGATTGAGACGTCGTGGCCTCTTTGTACCAGCCGTGATGCTTTCGGAGCACCGTATTTACGAGTAACGCCGTGTAACCGTGCGCTTGCGAGCCGGCTGCGACCCTCTCCGCCTCTTTCTCTTCACCCTCTCGCCTCGTCGTCCTCCTTCGCAGGCTCTCCTTTCGCCTTTCGCCTTTCGGACCGAGCTCCCGAAGACGCAGCCGTGGCCGAGGGCGCGGGCGGGGCGGCTCGCAACGCGCCGCATTTGAATTCGAAGAAAACCGCCGAGATCGACCCGACTACGAATGCCGGAGAAAAGCAGGCGCTCCTGGAAACGAGTTCCTTCTTCCTCGGCTCTTGCTCTCGCAAGCATGTCGCACGCGACACGTTGATTGTTCCGGCCGTTACTTGTGATCAATCTTGTACTTGAGAATCGTTAAAGCATTCTCTTCATATTTCGAATGAAACAACGTTTTCGTAAAGAAAATGACCAAATGGAGAATGACATCTCATAGAGGAAATCTTTTCAGCGGTGTTGACACAATTGCGGATAGCGAGAAACGGAGAGAATTGGAGGCGTCGCTCGAATTCATTACAACAAGCTCGCATACCGTCGCAAATTCCCGTCCGATCCCCTTAATCAGGAAGCCTCCCTCTATCTCAGCCGGCCATTAAAACAGACGTTTATCGCGATTCGTATCTGGCGGACGGTGATTACGGAGCACACGTCGACGATACACACCGGTAGCCGTAGCCGCCTGTTCCACCGAGGAATCCTCGTAAACGCGAGTCGATTTACAACCCCATTGAGATTATTAGAAGTAATTGGCGCGATAACTTATACGGAGAAACGTCAATCGTAGACCCCGGCATGGCCTGTAATCATTCGAGCTGAAAGAGACGCGCGCGGCTGATTTTTCTATGGTGGCGCGGCATGGTGCGGCGCGACGGCTCGACGGATCGAGTCGGTAAATCCTGCGTAATGGAAAATAGGTCTAATTTCAGGGTCTCGGACGTACGGGGATGCTACGAGCGGACTAGTTTGCGCTAAACGGTAGCGAGCGCGCGGTCAGTAATTAATTGATCGGTGGCATTAAGTGCCGCGCAGAGTCAGAACAACCACTCCGGGTCGGAGCTATAATTACTTCATTTCAAACGACCGGACTGTTTTGCTCGGTCGGACGAGTCCCGATGATCGGACCGTGATGAGGATTATTAGAGCTGTTTAGGGCGGTCGGCCAGAGACACGCCTCGGTGGCGAGTCGAACGATCGTTAAACCGCCGCCAACCAGAGAAAAAAAGCCAACTGGTATCGGTATCTCGCGGAGCGATCGCTCGAAACCGATCTCTGGACTGCCATGAAACGCCACCAAACGCCCGATATACAGACACAGACGCGGCCAATCGATAATCGGCGACCGTCGCCGATCGAGATACCCTGTGGACAACGAACCGATCCGAGACGACTATTTGCATGCAAGACCGATGCTTGATAGCTGGCACAATTTTCCGAGAAAATTCCGGTATCTTGCTTCGAGATCGTTGCTCGCTTCGCTACCCGTGTTTCTCTTCCCGAACGGAATTCCGAGGGATGCAGATATTACGAGGGAGACTATCGACGCTTCGAATCTTCGTCCCGTAAAACGTTCACGGCTAGTCACACGAGTCAATACTTTATTTAATTCCACTGCCTTCGATTAATAGCGTCGCATCCTCTTGCAATTAGCGAGAAATCTAGCTAGCGGAATTTAACCGTCGACCCGTAGATCCTCTCGAAGCCGTTACACCGAGTTGACCAGAAATCCAATGCTTCGATCGTCGAAACATCATTCCTAGACCTTCATCTCTGGGTCCCGACGATTCTACATCTCTCGATGCCTTGGAATCGAAATTCGAGGATCAGTCTCGACCTGGGATTAGAAGCTGGACCTAAATTTTACAGGACACGCTGGTTCTGGTGGAAGCAACAAATCTCGGACGGAACTGGATCGAGTATCGTATTCGAGCTAATCAGACGACCGAATCGAAGATGGCTGGATCGGGATCGGGATTGGGATCGAGATCCAGGCATTAGACGGAAAGGGGAACGCGTTGTGTCGCGTCGCATCGCCGATGTAGCCGCTAGACGTCTTTGTCCCTGGGTCCGTGGTCGGGGAATTCTTCGGCTGCTACTATAGGGGGCGACCCGCGGACAGGCTATGGTAATGCAGAATGTCATTTGTTAATTTAAATATCACGATAATTCAGTCTGCCTCTCTGTCTTGGCCTCTTCGTCCTTCTGGTATCTCTCTGCGGTCAGCCGCAGAACCCTACACCCACTTTGGTCCTTCTCCCTTTTCTTCTTCTCTCATTTTTCTGCTCTTCTCTCTCTCTCTCTCTCTCCCTCTCTTTCTCTCTTTCTCTCTTTCTCCCTCCTTTCCTCTTCGACCGTTCTCTTTCTCTGGACTCTCGACTTGTTCCGTGGTTTCTCTCGCGGGGCCATTCTTCTCCGCTCGTCCGCCGTGCCGCGCCGCGCCGTTCCGTTTCCCCGGTCCTTCCTCTCTTCTCTTTTATTTCACTGAGGCAGACTGGGCCGGCTTTAAAATTTCAAATTAGCTTCAATCGTATCGGCTACGTGCCGGCCGTATCGTTTGCGGACGAGCTTCGCCGGGGATGCAATTGTGCTTCCGTTCAACGATCTCGGAGCCGGTCGACCAGCGATAAGGATCGTTGGCATAGCGTAGCCAAACGTTTCCGCTTCTCGATTAAACGGGTCCGTGGAAATGAAGTTCGCTCTTCCTTGAATCCTTCGATGACGCTTTTCCTTCCGCGACTATTTTATCTGGTCTGTAAGCGTCCACGCTGCGATATTACGCCGATATAATTGTTTCTAAGAACGTGTTCCTGAAATTCTCAACAGGAACGGAGAACTTCGGATCCGGATATACGTAGCTGAATTTCCTGTCTAATCTAGTTCTCTCTTTTATCTCCGTTTCAACCAGTCAATAAGCAGATCTTTATAAAATTGATCTTATTAAATTGATCTCACTGATCTTTTCAGTATCGATGCTTGAAACACGAGTTTGGCGGCGTATGAAAATATAAGTAGAGAGATATGTCGAGGATTCGTGAAAATGATATTCAATAAGTCGAGATGAAGACGTAGCTCGGCACAGAAGAAAGAGAGAGGGCCGCGACCCCGAGTCCAGGACCGGCACGAAAAGTCCTGCGAGTTGACCCTTGCGAGGAGGTCTGGTGGGGGACGAAACGAAACGAAACGAAACGGAACGACACGACACGAAACGAGGCGAGGCAAGGCGATCATAGGGGGAGGAATGGGGGAACACTTAAAAAGTCTTAAACGCGAGAGCAAACACAATTAGAGGCAGAGCCGGAAGGGTTTGTCCTTGTTCGCCTCGTCTGGAGCGAGAGTTTCTGCGTGAACGTGAGTTTCGGAGGGCCCGGTGGAGCCCGGGGGAGCTCGGGGGTCCGGGAGGAGATCGAGGCAAGGCGAGGCATCCTCCGTGAGTGGCACGGTAGGAAGAGACAAAAGGAGGAGGAGAGGCGAAGAGGACTCAATCCTGCGCGGCTCGCCGCGGTACATAACCGGGGAGGAAGGAGACGGTAATAGCCAATCACGCGGCGAACGCAAAAACCTCGACGAGGATCGTCGTAAAGCTCGCTGATGCTCGGCTTGCTCTGTCCTTGTCGCTTGTTCGTCGCGCGCTCGCGTCCTCTCGAAATGAAGGTCCGAGCCGGTCGCGGCGCGGCGCGGCGCGAGAGGAACAGTCGTCGAGGGCCGCCAACGGAGTGAGAAGCAAAGAGAAAGGAAACGGGAAAGAGGAAGAGAGAAAGAGAGAGAGAGGAGCCGCGGTCTCGGTCTCTCGTCGCCCACGAGTGGGGGAGATATTAATTAGAATAATTGCTGCTAACAGGCTCGTTAGCGTTGAACTGAGATAGCAAACGAGCGCGCCTCGGACGCGAAAATAAAATGAGACGGTCCCGGCGCGGCGCGGCGTCTTCCCCGGGCAAAAGCCGAGCGCCTCGTGCTCCCGACGGAGAGAGCACTCTGCCGGCCACAGCATCCTCTCGGTCCAACCACCAGCCGAGGAGAAGTACCTCAATCAGGCTCGAGCTGCGTCATTTGCATATTTCTTCGGGCTGCTCTCTCTACCTCTGCCTACGCTGCCAATACCGCTGGCGGAGAGACCGATCGACGCCTAGGAGGATCCTCCTAGATGCCGGCCAGAAAATCTTCGCTTTGCAGCCTACGTGATCCTGTGGCGATCAATTGATCCTCTCACGGTCATTCGTCTGCCGAGGATCGTTAATTGGACCTTGATCTTTATTTCAGCGAGCGTCGCTGCTATTAGGCGAGGTCTTCGTCTCCTTGGATTTGCTGCTTGATATCAATAGGCGACACAACTACGATACAAGGACACCGAGGAGGTCCGGAAGTCTTCCGCTCTCCAGAAACTGCTTCTGCCAGTCACGTTATTTTCGCGGACTGTTGGATCGCGGATTTTCCGTAGCTTAGCTGATAGAGGGCTGTCGTCGCACCCTGTTGTTTCTGGCGAATCCACCGACAGGGAGGTATCAACGACCTCGGGTATCGTTGCTCTCTCGCGGTCGTCTGGCAGGATTTTTTCGGTCCCCGAGAGAGAAGAGGCGAGCGACAGGAGCGGTGGTTGGCCGTGGAGCAATTCCGTCTTTATTCCGCGAACGAAGCCGGGGCCCTCCTAATCAATTCCAATTAGAGAGCGGAATATTTGCGGGCCAAGCGGAGCCCATGGAAGGGACTATTAGCAGTCCTCTCTTACTACCGGGGAGCCGGAGCTGGGCTCTTCGAGCTGGCCGTAAATCAAGCACCGGCCCATACAGAATCCGCCTGTACCCGCCGTATACCCGCCGCTACCCGGCTATGCGCGCGATCCGTATAGCCGTCGTACGTGTGGGCGTACGTGTACGCGTTCCATGGGACCCGTATAGAAGAACGAGGGGAACAAGAGAAAGAGCAAGAGAGAGATGGAGAGAAAGAGCCAGAGAAAGAGGGAAAGAGAGAAAGAGAGAAAGAGAGAGAGAGAGAGAGAGAGCGCGCGACTCGGGTAGATCGTTGACTAACGAAGCGAACATAACTCGGCCGATACAACTCAATACGCGGTCCACCGGTGACAGTCGGTAAAACAGAGTATTTCTAATTGGCTGGACGGGACGCATGCTGATTAGGCTTTTCTTTTATCCCTCGTTGTGGGATCGCCTCGGAGGGATCTACTGACTACTGCGCAGCCGGCCCGTGGTGGCCGAGCCAAAGAAACGCGCTGATTGGACACGTGGGGCATGCCATCGTTACACGCACCAGCCTGCTGTTGCTTCTGCTGCTTCTGCTTGCGATCCCGATGCCCGTCTCTCCTTCAACGAGCTCCGGCGAGAGCCTAACTTGACCCTCTCCCGGCCAGCCGACCGCCATTCACCTTAATAACGTAATTAGCTCGACCCCGCGACGATCGCCGAAGAAGGCCTGCCTCCTCTCGATCCGTTTTGAGCCGAGCGCAAGCCTCACTCGTCGCGACCGAAGTCGCGGCGCAAAACGAGCAAAGATCTTTGGACGGGCCTCGGTACCAACAAGAGTTATAGTTGCACTTCTAGACAACTCAATGACACGCAGAGCCAACACCGAGGGCTGGCCGAAGTTCTTGCTACCCTTCGGAGTCAGCCGAATCCGGCGAACGCGTAAAACGATCACCGATAAAATATGTCTCACTCGAAGAGCCTCGGCAGAGTTTCGGGGGCCCGAGTTGCCAATCCATCGGGGGCTGGAGAAACGGACCGGTCCAGAACGGTCCTGGGTTTGCGCTCCGTACAATGGTCGTTATTCAAATTCCGGCCGCGGTTCGCTCGATTTTTATTCGCCGGACCGCGCCGGGTCCCCGAGTTACTTCGTGAGAGGGGTCGCGACGGCAGATCGTGGATCGAGATTTCGAGGGAATCCGAGGACGATGGATCCTACCACGTGGCCGGGCCTAGCCCGGTGAATTTAAAATTCTAATCTTATGATTTGTGGCGGTCGACCGCCGCTTCTGACAGCAACTGTAGCGGCTACGACTCTATTAGCCGGACTTTGCCTAAAGCCGCCCCTAAAGGACCTTCTGCTGGCTGCGAGATTCTCGTTTTTCCACCCTCCGTCGCTAACGAATCCGTTGATCCGACGATAACGATCATCCCGATCTGCGGTATTCCGGGAATCTCGAAAGCACACTGTAATTTCGAAAAATTCGGTCGAACAGGTCCCTGGGAAATTCCATCGACCCCCTTCGATTTATGACACCGAGATCGCTGGCAGGATAGCTTCCGGGGACTTCGAGTTTAATCGCTTTTGAAATGTCGTTCGATGCGTCTTTCGATGCGGGACAGTTTTCTCACCTGGCAGTCCGCGGAAACAGAAACATTATTTTAGATCAAGATTACGAGGGACACGTAATTGCCACATTGCAGACTGCCTGCGTGCTAGCAACTTCGGTTTCAAACATTTTTGCATGTGGAATGAACAGTTGACGAGTCGTTGATTTTCGTTCCCTCACCGTTTATGGGAGATCGAGGGTAATCGACGAGTCGAAAACGACGCAACGAGCTTGGTCACATCGACGGTCGACCAGCTCGGTCAGTCATTAGCCGGCCGGGATCGCAGAAACTGTCTACATTTTCAACGGATTTGCGATAGATCCCGTAATAAATAACGCGACCCTTGCCGCAGCCGCTCGTTTTCCTGTTGGTTCGGTTTCATTATCTCGGATGAGTTTTCTCGGGTTGGTCGGCGACGGCAGCGGCAACGGCAGCGGCAACAGGAAACGCGAACGATGATTAACCAAAAGGACTGCGTCGTCCCTTCTTCCGCCACCGGAGCCTTTCAGCTGTCAATCGTCCGCGAATATTTCATTGGAACAATGAAAGCTGGCGGCACTGTTTACGCATCGCGTGCAGAACGATCGTCGGACGAGCGGGCGGACGAACGAACGGACGAACGGACGTGGCCGAGGCAGGAGGAGCCGAAGACGTCCTGGCCAATTTAAATACATATTGTTAGCCCCGGTTTAATTAAGCCTACTTAATTTTCTCCGAGGGTCCGCGCCAATGCTCCTCGTAATTAGTACGGACGCGCATGCCGGCTCTCTCTCTTTGTCTCTCTGTCTATCTATCTCTCTGCTTCTCCTGGTTCGCCTTTTGTTTCCTCTCTTATTAGTCGCATTAACCCCACCTGCATCTTCGTGTTCTCTTCATCCCAAGTATCCTCATCCCCGCCTCGCAGCCTCGACGAGCATCGAGGATCCACCAACGAATCATTCTTCTCCGTTCCGACATTTATTTTTACCAGCTGTTTTTCAACTCTTCTCGTTCGCGAGAGCTCGGCGATGAATGAAAAGCGCTTTCACAATGACGGCATGATGACGGGTAAATAAAGTCTTCGACGCTGGCGCTGTTTCAATTGCAAACTCGCGGGATGAAAAATTCACGTATCGATTGAGTAACATTCTCTTTGTTCTGTTGACTGCTTTGATTTAGCTCGTCTCGTCCTCAATGGCCGTCGTATAGAAATAGATTAGACGCGCCACTTTATTTCTAGAAGCAAAGTGTGTCTCCTATGGGATAATTACCACAGGAATATTTCAAGTAGAGGCTCGGTCTTCGCTATAGGCTGTGAATAGCGAAATGTTACGAGGCTCGGAGGGTTTGAGCTTCAACCACATTTAGACAACGAGAATTGCAAGAAGCACACGAGCTTGCAGAGATCTCGAGATGACACTGCGAAATGATTCAGTGTCAACAGAGGTGGTTCCGACAGAGCGATAAGTCGCAGGCTCGAGGAGCCACTGTTTCAAGGGCTGCTCGAGTGCAGCGCGGCGTCAAGTGGCGCGTACGTCCCTGAAGTTCTCGCTTCGATTTCTCTCTTTTGTCCCGGGCCCATCGAGGGCCCTGCGTTCGCGGGTCGGCGTCGAACAAAGCGTGAAATCGGCTTACCGTTTAAGAGGAATAATTAACGAGCGGCCCGGGTGACACCGTACACCCCGACGCGCCTTTCACGAGCAGATCTCGTTCGACCTCTCGAGTGGAAGCGGAAAAACTGGATCGTGAATAGGAGCGCCCGGTGAAGTGGCTGTTCCTGGTGATTTTTCATCGATTTATCTGCGCTACTTACCGCCGGAAGCACTTCTCACTTGCTCGGCAGCCTGGCAGCAATAATCGGGCGCTAAGTGGTCGACGATGCTCGAGCAAACATCCTCGGGCCTGACCGCTCCACAAAAATCTCTCGTGCTTCTTAATGACTTCAACGAAGGACGTCTAGCTGCGCTCTCGTTGCACGATGATTAAAGCGGACTCGGTGAAGCGAGCTTCTTGTTTTCTGCGAGGCTTGCCAAGCTTATTTAGCCTGATAGTTCACTGCAATCTCGAGGCTGTTGAAACTGGATTAAAATCGGGTATTAATTTTTCCCATATGTGTGTTGATTAATCTATCCATATTTTACACGGTACGAGTTTTGCTGGAATTATTCAAGCCTGGAAGCAATACTCCATGATAAACAGTCACGATCTCAGGATTGGAAGCCTCGTCAAGTAGCAGAAATTTATTATAAAGTGTTCACACGAGCAGAAGCATGCGTGGTTTAAAAATAAATGCGGAAAAGATTCTTTCTCGACCATCAGATGATATTCCAGAAGAGATGAAACGACCGCAGAGAACCTTCGACAAGCTATTGCAATTCATTACGAGGTATGCATTCGAAACGGGCGTGAAGTTTGTTCGAGGGGGTCCACGCGACCCCCCGATGGATCGACTTAGTTCACGTGTCCGGGGGTATCTCGGCGTCAAATCGCAAAGCAAACAAAAGCTCGACGGCCGCGGAGCAAAAATGCCGCGCGCACACCATTCGGCCAACACAATAGGAGTCAATTGGCGGCCTATGGTGTGCGGGTTTCACCCCCGCTCACCACCGCTCACCATCGAAAACTCGAATATCCAAGGATCGCGCGAGCAGTATTGGCCCCTCATGTTTTATCCGCAGCTTTTCTATGCCATCACTGTATCCCGGTGTCTCGTGGCATATGTCTTCGCAGCCCCCGGCGGTAAAGAAGGGTGCGAGGGCTGCCGACAGCGTTTCCCACCACTGGGGGTTGCTAAAGTGGCTACAGAAGTTAATCCTACGGCCAAGCCCCGGTAAACACGATTAAAACGACGGATCAACGATGCTGGGATACTCGTAAAAATCGCGGATAGTATGTTTGCCTTTCGCACGGGCCGGATAATTAATGGTTGGAAAAAAGCTAGTCCGAATTCGGTGGACCCACAAGTTTTTTGGGTGGAGAAGCGTGGAAGTATTCACGACGACCCTGCGTTTATGTTTGCACGGCAATAAAATCTGGCCGGCTTCAGGATTTTTGTCAGGGGTGGCAGCGACTTGAAAATTGAACTCCCACGTTTTAGTACGAACATATTGATGACCGACAAAAATATACCCGGTCTTTGATAGAAGAAATACGACTGGTTCAAAATTCCTTAAATTGTGTTCGCGTTTCCTTCGAGCCAGTCACAGGGTAACGCAATTTTATTTCGATATAAACCCAATGAGTCTTACGACAATGGCGGTACAACGGAAGGAACGTCTAAACAATACTTGATTTCGGATGAATTACAATTTGGTCAGATTACTCGGAAAACAAGTTGAGCAGGCGCAAATGAAATTACAGTTTCTCATAGGAACAAACCGCTAGCTAAACAGTTGCTTAAAAAATAAAAGCGTCTCGACTTGTAATTACAGCACCGTAAACGCCTAGGGTCACGAAACATCGAATGATCATTGGCAACTGCCTTTGCAGAAATCATGGCAATTAGCGATATCATACGGAAATGTGAGCGGCACCTTGCTCGTTTAAGCCGGCATCGGCGGTATTAATTACGACGGAATTACATATGAATTCCGGCAATTACATCGGCGACGGACCAGCTGCCGTGTAAAATGTATAGAGAAGAAGCCGATCGGCAGCGGTCGCGGAAATTGCGTGGTAGACAGGCGTCGCCCAAACGAATCCCTTATCGATTAGCCACGGCTCATTATCATATAATATCGGCGACCGGTAGCGCCCCCGCGTCGAGGTGTCCCCTCCGATGTCTGCAGAAATTAATAATCGGCCCGGTGGACACGGGTCGCGTAGGTGTGGGTAACGGGACACGCATATTACGCGTGTCAGCGTTAATACGCATGTGCGCGTGCCGCCACACGCTATTCCATCCTCGTGTGGAAGCAAGAGTCACGCGTCTACACGGGGTGGCAATAAATTCATGACTTAACCTCCGCCCGTATGCAAATCGAGGAATGTTATTACAGCCAGAGATTACACGCGACGATTTCGCCATCGCGATTCGGTTGTGTGCGTTTCCCACCAGCCCGCAATCGGCCCGATCGTTTTTAGGGCTGGTCCGCACCCCTGCAATGCCTTTCCTCTAACGGCTACGGGACCGGGCAATCTCTGTGATTCTTTTACGTTACAATTATTCATGATATCTGCAACAACATTTTTCAGACGCGAAAAGACATTTTCTGTGTTGGATAATATCATCAGAATTTTCTGTTATCAAAACATGTTTTAAAAATGGTTTACTCTATTATTGAATGGAGATTAAGTCTGATACTGTAACTAAGCAACTGTTTTATTATAAGAACATTCGCGTCACTCTACTTAGCTTGGATAATCGAGGTACTAATGTATAAGCTGTACAAATGCGAAGAACATGGACGAGTAAATGACAGAATAATTATTTAATTGCGATGCTAGATAAAAATTCTTACAACAGATCCTCACAATAAATAGTTTTGAGTAAGTACCATCTAATAACAATTAAGATAATATTGAATTTGATGGATTGTCTGTCGTCCGAAAGGACACGCAAATAGCTGCAAAACATTCTCAAAAAGTGATGCAAAATACAGCCAAGAAAATAGTCATGCCCGGTCAATAATACCGAAGGGTCCGAGGGTCTGTTTATTAGTTTATTTATCAGTACGTCGTGTCCAACCAAGATTACCCTGGATTTTGATTAGCGAGCCCCGAAAATTCTGTGGGATACGTGCCGTTCATAAAGATTAATAGATCCACGCCCGGGCCGGCGAATAATCGAGACAGTCCCCGCCTCTGTTCCGTGGGTGTGAATATTGCTCGAAGGGGTGAACCGGCAGCGTTTTTATTGACGTTAATCCGCGGATGAAAATTGAAACATTATATCGTGTAATCCACTTTGCGGTTTATTGGCGGAATCGCCGCGATGATGAAGCCCGCCGGGTGATGTATCGGCCGATGCGGCTCGCTGGAGAACCGGGTGTTCATTAACAATCTTGCATTGCTTTATGAATCATGATTAGAGCGACGCGATAGGTCGGTTTATCTTTGTGAAAAGTGGGAGACACTGTGCGATGAAAATAAATCTCGATTGTTCGAACGTGCGACGAGAGAATGAAATTACGCGCGGGTCGTTGTATCGCTGAAATTCCTCGGAAATGATATTAGGGAATTAAATATGCATGAACGGTGGCTGGAAAAATTAATTAAACATCCGATGGTAATTGAATATGGTATACAAAATTCTGAAATAGTGGGAGAGGTCTGAAATAGTCTTTTGAACGTTTTAATAGAGTTTTTCAAGTTGACGTCCGATTCTGAACAATTTCGTTTATGAGAGGGAGAATGATTTTCGTGGAGTGGTGGAGGGTACGACGTTGCGGCAATTTTTCGCATTAAAATTCCCCGAGTCAGGGAAAGAGCTGTTGGCACAGGGACAAGAGGGGTTGGCCCTACACAGGCCCTTATACAGGTAGGCTTAACAAGGTCCAATACTTTTGCTCCGCGGCGGCCAATGGCAATATATTAGAGTCCGAAGCGCGGGGGGCCTTGGCATTGTTGCCGCCTGTCTCTCCATGTCCCTGGCTAACTTTTGTCCCGATCTTCGATATATGCGGAAGGCCCGGCAACGTATCGGGCCCCTTCTACTTCCCCCCTCTCTCTCCCTCCTTCTCTCTTTCTCTCTATCGTGCATCGATGCAAAAGATCGCAAAGATGACCCTTTCAGGGGCTCCCCCCTTCCTCGTCAGATCGCCATGAAAATGGGGGGCACAGAAATCCGATCTCTTCTTCTCATTCCTCCATTACCAAAGTCCAAACCAAAGGATTAACTTATACCGAGTAAATAAAAATTTCACCGAGGCCCATCATTCTCTGACAATGATACACAAGGTTCTTGAAACCTGTCGATGAATCGAGAAAAACGTAAAAGTTTAAACATTTAAACATTCTGCCATCACTATTGCTCGCAAACATTCTCAAATTCTTGATATTACTGTTACTGTTGGATATAATTACTCACCCTGCTATTGCTATTATTATCATTAACGATGCTCTTACAACATGCTCCAAACTCCGACAACGTAATAAACATATTAATATATTAACAATCATGCTAAAAATGTTAAGGATGTGGGAACAACGAGCTCCGAAGGTCCAAGCTCGTGTTTCAAGACCGTTGATGGGGGTCCATGAAACCGTGAATTTGCATTTATTTCACTTTCTCGTAAATTAACGGGTAGAGAAATTGGTTCATTCGGTCAGGAAGATCTTTTATCGAGGAAGTTAAAGACCGGCCAAGTTTCAGCGGATCGTCAAAGTGGTCGAGGGAACCAAAATGGCCGGCGATGCTACAATCGAATGGCGAGTCGGCGAAACGATTATTTTTTGATGGTGGGGCCCGGGAACCCGGTCCCCGGCTCGTTAGTATTTAAAGCCGCAGCGAAGAATTTACGTCTCGTTGGGCTTAATGAAGTAATAGCCTCGTAATCGGCGATCACATCCCATTATCGGCACGAACAGCCCGTCACGGCCCGCGTAGCGCGCGGCGACCACGCGGGCCCCGCGTAGACTAGCACGGCCACAGCCACAGCCACAGCCACGGACCGGCGAAGAGATCTCGTATCTCGCGCCCATGCAAATTCGCCGAATTTTACGGATGCCCGGCACACTAAAGATCACGAATTCAGTGCGGGCCAACGGAACGGGCTGAGTGGTTAATTGCGCAAAACGTCCAAAACGTTCCGGCCCGGCCAGCGGGGCCAGAAGAACCAGAACGAGAAAGAGAGCAGAAGATCCTAAGGGAGAGGGAACGCTCTCGAGCCCGCGGTAGTTGAAGAAACTCTGCCGGCAACCGCGAGAAAGGGGTCCTCCCTCGGAAAGGCAGGAAAAAATGAAAAACAAGTACAAAAATGTATCGCGAGTCACGGAAAAATTGCTTCGAAGGATAGTTCGGGAGAAATATTATTGCAGTAGTTTGAAAGGGGTTAGAACTGTCGCGCGTAAAGTTGCGATGCTGATGGCGAGCAACAAGGTAGATAAAGAGCAGGGGTGGATGATCGAAGGACGAGTGGAAGGCAGCCAGCACGATCGTAAAATTTGTTTGCATTCTCCCGAAAAAAACAGAAGCGTAGCTGGCCCCGAAGACGTTGTTGGCTTGCTCGCTCGCTCGTTCGCGGAGGAAGCTCGGCAATAAAAAGAAGTGAAGAGAGAAAAGAGAAGAGAGGAGACGAAGAGCGAAGAAGCTTGTAGGGAGGGAACGAAAGAGGCGAAAGAGAGTGGCTGGTGCGGCGTGGCGCGCCGTGAGAGGGGCCCGTTTGGCTAACGGATGATTTAATTAAGAGAGGCACAAATTACAGACCCGCTGGATGCTAATGCCCATCCATGCCCGACTCCGCCGAAGCTCCTTAATTAGACGGGCCTGATTCATTGAGAAATTAAGACTTGACGAATGATACCACTACCGCGGCCCGTCTGTTTCTTTGCCGGGCGCGCGAGTTTTATTACGCTTGATCTTTACTGCCCTCTGGTAGAATATGATATATTGGATCGACAGCGATCGAAATAAACAGCTATTTTTCGTCTCGAAAACAAAATCTATTCCGATGGAATTTTTTATTAAAATCAGTTTCATAAGAATGTCAATATAAAAAAATATAAAGAATTTTAAATTTAGATGTAATAATTATTTAATAATGTCCTATTTAAATCGAGCGGAAATTTTATTCTTCCGTTATCAGTATTTTTATTTTGAAAGGTATCAAAGTAGAGATGGTTATAAAGAAAATAGATGATCTCTCTCTGGTAGGAATTAGTTAGCAACAAAGAAGTACTAATCGACGCAGCAGTACAAAACATGATAATGCTTGGAGTTGAAATTCATGAATAAAATATTAACAAAATATGAACGAGGTATGTTGGTGTTACAGGTCTATTCAAACTGAAACTTCTGTTTTCCTCTTCTCGTTACAGTTTTTAATGAGGGGACGTTTTTAAACATTTTTATGGTCTGTTTTACATTCAAATTTCGATAACTTTACCGGGTCTTATCGTTGACGCCGATCTGTGCTGCCCTCTACGGACTAATCTAACGTTGGTTGCAGGTATGTCGCCGCGAAAGGCCATTACCAGAAGTGTGTACATCTTAATTAAGGTAGAAAAAAGTATAGCATAAAATTCCCTTACCTGTACCGCTGACGCGCTCGTTTCCTTTCTTTTTCTTCGACTAATTGCATCCTCCTTCTGTTTCCTTTTGGTAGACTTCAGAATAATGGTAGCAAGCTTCTAACCGCTACGATTTAGAATACTTCACGTCGTACAAGTCCATGCAGTCTCGCAGATTCCATTGTTATTCCAGAAACCTCAGCTCTCACAGGCTCGCACAGTCACTAATCTTTATTGTATCCGTAATTAGTTTACGTTTAAAGCATTAAAAACTATCTCTAATTTGAACAAATCTCTGCATGATTGCGGAATTACTGACGCATGCGCAGTCGGTATACGACAAGCTGTGGGGGTATAACTAATTGCGTGCGCAAAGGATCAGGTTTTGTAATTTCACGGTGCAATATGTAGTGTGTGTAAGTGACATCAAGATTTATTGAAAAATCGTAGACATCCTTTGGTTTCCTGAATCGATAAAGATTAATTCCTGTTAACTTCGGTAAGTACTAATTGCACACATTTTCTCGTCGATTTCGACGATTATTGTTATATTGCGATACTGATAGCTTCTGTGTCAACATTACGCTAAATTGTAGGTTAGCAATGCTTGATAGTTTGCTATCATCTCAACACTAAGGCCATGACTACGCGTGCATTTTTTCCAATGTTTTGTACAACACAATCAATAGTCTCGTGTAACAAATAACGAAGAAAAACGCGGCGAACAAAACGTCGCGTATGAAACGCAGCTGTACAAAACGTCGAAACAAATGCACGCATAGTCAGGTCCTAAATCTACGTGACGGTCAAAATGACAGGATTTGCATGTTCAAATTTTTGTATTTTATAATTGTTGGGATTATGAGCACTCGTTCATAACGAATAATATAATCAATTCCATATTTGATGCGCACGTTACGATAAAAATGTACAAGAGAATTCAATTTTGACATTCTTACAAAACCATTCGTGGCAGCCATTTTGAATGCTCGGTAGGTTTAGCGATAATAATTACAATGTATACTCTGCGTATTCTTACAAACTAAGAATTTAATTATTTTTAACAGCGCAAAGCCGTCTAACTATTTAAAATCGACCGAAATTAATCACAGAATCGATAAATAACTACACGAATCTCCCGTAATCTTTAATGGGAACCTAGGGATCGATTATTCGAACAACAACGTATGAGAGAGCGGTAATCGCGGCTCGGTGCGATTAATTTTCAACGCGCTTTAATTGCATGTATAAATGGAGATGTATTCGTGATACAGCCCGCGACACGCTATCGCGGTGCAATCTTTTTTCCCGGCCGCTGTAATAAATGCGAAATTATGTATTCGATTAATTCATTTTTAAATAGGCTGCGTAATATTACACTCGCAACGTTATCATTAGCCACTGTGCCGCCGTAAATCACCGCTCAATTTTAACCACGTTTTTCATTAAAAATGACAGAGAAGAACAACTTTGTACGCGAACGATCTAGATCGGCGTACCTTCGCTCGCTCGTTTCTCAAACAAATTTGAAAAGATAACCGCGATACAGACCAATTACAAATATAAACAAGAGTGGAGAGACTATCAAATCGCGGGAACGGGCGATACGTTCAAAATGTTAAGACGTGTCCGCTTGCAGATATGCAAATTGCAGTTTCGATTGCCCCACTCTCCTCAAACTGTTTAACCTTCTTATGCTTACTGAAATTCCTACCGCAAGTACTCTTATTCTTCCTTCAAGTGCCATCACAATCTTTTCATTCTTTTTTAAATTGCTACCATAATTTTCTTAATCCATTTTAAACTGTTATCGCAATTTCTTACTCTTCTCTAAAGTGCTATTACAATGTCCTTAGTCTACCTTCAAGCGTTTTCACAATGTACTTACACTTTCTTACCACAATTTTAATCTTCCGCACTTGAATGGTGAACGTTTACACGCTTAAATTCATTCGTGTTTAATCTGCCACATGCTAGCTGTGCTTGCTTATTAGTTCATAAAATGTTCCGTAAAGAAGATAGCGAGGGATCAACATTACGGCATCATGAAATGAATCCTTCGATCGACAATTTCTCTGCTCACTGTTTTCTCGAACCGAAATTCCAAAACTCGATGCAGATACCCACCCCCGAGTCCGGTTCTCTCGAGCCAGCAATTACCTAGAATTTACAGCAGCCCCGCACGGTCCACGAAAAATAAATTACACATTCGGAGAAGCGTTTCGAGGGGGCACGAATGATTATGCAAGCGGTTTACGCCAATCAGAGCCGGCCGTGTACCGTCCGGAGGAGTCGTGTATCCTCGGGTCCCTTCGAGGAGGGGGACGAAGGCGAAAGAGAGTCACGAGGAGAGTGGACCGTAGCAGTCACCGGTGGCGAGTGCGTTAATTAGCGGGATGCTCACGCGAGCCGGCAATTAAAACAACATCTTCATTATTAGGTGTATATAAAGAGAGAGAGAGGGACGGAGGGAGTGGGACCCGATGGGCCCTCTGCGCAGCGAGAGACCGGCAGCCGGTAGCCGGGCAGTCTATAAACGGAATAACTCGGTAAACGCGAGTTGCTTCTGCTACCTCGTTACCGTCGCGTTATCACCGACGTGCTCAGGCTACTTAACTCGCCTTCAATCTCGTTCCGTGCGGAAAAATTTGCTCGTTGCGATAAACCGTTCCTCTATTCGGACCCCGGAGCTCGCATGATCACCCATCGTCCATCGCACACAGTAATATACTGGATGTCCTCGCGTCACGTCGCGTTTTGTCGCGTCGGTGTTACATGTCTGTCGTTAATGCACTTCAACACCCATCGGCTACAAGACTTTCACGTTTCAGACTGCATTTACCATATCCTTTGAATATCTCCTTAGCAAACGTACTCGATACGTTCAATCAAATTTTCATACCCACGGGCTTATGTTTTGGTCTATTTGAGAAAGAATACCGATCAGACATTTTTGGCAATCTCCAAGGACTAACAAAATTTCTTATACATTATATAGTAGTCTGAAGATTTGCTTACTGTGTCTACAATTGTTTTAGCGTTGTTAAAAATTTAACGCTATAGTATGGTACGCCGTTGAATTCGTCTCGACACTAAGGATACTATGAAGTTAAAAATATGCATCAACGTTTAAAGAGTTCGGATGAGCAGCATTTCTCCGAAAGAAAAACTGACGAACTTTTGTTGGAACGTTATTTTGCAGATCATCGGAAATATCGGAATTCGTGGCTTATTTTTAAATTAGATATTCAGATGTCGATATACTACCAGCGTCTAGTTCTTAAAATTATTCTACGTGCAAAGGTTGCAAAAAGATGCATCTAAATTTGATATCTTTCATTCAGAAATCGTTTAAGCGTTAATATAAGAAATTTGAATAATATAAGAGATTTAATTGTTGTAATAACTTCGTAGGTATATAGCTTAAACAATGATTAAAACTAGATGCCATTCTTCAGGTGCACCAACTCATGCACACAAAACAGTGATTTTTAATATTTCATAATTAGTGCGTAAGAGGTTTAATTTCAACTGTGTATTTTATGATTTCGTATATAAAACATTGCGCTCTCGTTGTCAGCAAGAATAATTCAAATCGAATAATAATTTGAATTTGGAGATTCGAAAGGTTATAAATCGAAGTTTGGTGACAGAAAGCGGGTTTCCAGGAAACTGTACATCACTCTGTTTCCGTCGACCAGTGAGGGACAACGTTTCTTTGGAAAAGCTCAGCATGTATAGACGACGCTACTCGCAATTAATAAACGCTAGAAACCGTGTTCACTAATTATCTGGCACACATCGATTGCGATGCCCGGCGAGGTAGTAGTTTTAAGCCGGTAAGAGTTCCAATCAGCATCGAGCAGAGGCCGTCGCCTAAAATATATTCTCTCCGAGAAATTAGTTATTCGATTTGGTGCTCGCTGCTACAACTTTCCTCGATACGAGAAGATGATCGTCTTGATCGGTAATTCCTAAACGGATGCCAAGCTTTATCAGCTCACTTATTGAAGAACCGTAGATCCTCCGGTGCAGATACGTTTCAAGTTTTCCATATCTGCTCCGACCGCCGTTTCTCCTCGGAATCCTTTGGTACTCCTTTTTCTGGAACACCGCCCGGCATAATTAACCGATAAACGGGCCTCATACACGCGTGTCAGCCGAGAGGGTAATTACTATATGTTATCCGAGCGGGGCGTGTGCTAAACTCGGCAATTTGCGAGCGGAATCGTCGGGCAAAGGCGTTACACGTACGCGGCTGCTCTTATCTGGTTCGATTATGCTGTGTTTTCCGATCGAACCAGATAAAACCGCGTCCGGATATTTATTGAATTCGTCGCGACGCACCTGCCACCGGCTTCTGGCCGGCTTATCTTCCGCCTGGAACCGTTTCTTTCGTTACTCTAAGAAACGCGGAGAAACCTGCTCCGCGACACATCATCATCTCTTTTTTACCGACCTCCGAATCATTCACCGGTTGTCCCGTCACCCTAGCATCACCATGTCGGAATATGTAACTGCTACGATATCGATGCTTTTAACTCGGAGAACCCATTATTTGGAAGAGTCTAACCGGCTTATCAGTCGGCGTGACGCTCATAAACGGGATTGCCTTCGTCCTAAAATTCTGATTACGTTTGGAATATAACATCGACGCTAAACAAACGAAGGCTAACCGCATCTGCGTTTTGCTTTAAATGTAGATTGCGGTATTTCTCGAAATTTATATCTTTTACACAGCTTATTTATCTGCAGCGTTTCAGCCAGTAAATTAAGCTGAATGTCTGCTTACATATATGAACAACTCTCCCGGTTTAATGACCGTCGATGTTACAATATCGAACGTGGAAAGTGCTTTGGAAATGTCAGTTCCGTAAATGACTTTTCCTGTAGAAATTAAGCGAATGGGACACGGACTGTTCGATTAAGAGCCAATTAAGAGACTGGTATTGCCCCTTTTAAGATCAAGCGTCCAACAGACGAATTTCTGGCGGAACCCGGGAAATTGAAATTTTCCCCAAGGTATATTTCCCGCAGGAATGAATTCGGCGCGGGGTTGGAGGGAGGGGGCGAGAGATGGGGGGCGGGTAAGTGCGAGTTAACGACGTAACCGGCGTTCGCGTATATTTTATTATTTAATTTCAGCCGACGGGGGCGTTATGAGACATGAAAAAAGTCTTGGCGATATTGTAGGTGGATTTCCAGGCACGAGAACACGCCCCCGCCTCTCTCCCTCGTTTTCGGGCCGGCGGCGGCTGCGGCGGCGAAGGAGGGTGCGAGGGGTGCCACGGTGACATTATTATTCGTTATGAACGGGTTTACGAGGCCGCAAATCATAGCCGTGTTCATATTTCGAACGGCAGCTCTCCTCGTTATTCAGTTTAATGGCGGCGGTATTTGAATTCCCGATCCTCCTTCCTCCGACCCCTCTCCCGCGCCTCTCCATCGCCCGCGGTTTTCTCTGCCCGCTCGCACCCTTCGTTTCTCTTCGCACCCAGGTCTCTCGCGTCCTCCAACCCCTCGCCCACGCGTTACAATGTTAAACGATAAAGAATGAGGCTGCGCAATGCGGACGTTTCCGCGTCGGTCCTCCCCTTCTCCGTCGATTTGACGACCTTGTTGCGACGAGACGTCTCCAGCCCTTTAGAATCGTGCGTGGGAGGCCTCGGAAAATCTACCTGGGGTATTTTGTTCCGGTATTCCAGCGCTCTCGGCGCCACGAGATCCGTTTCATCCAAGCGAAACCTGCTTTCGACGTTATCTTCATCGATCCGATTAATTACTAGATATATATTCGAGCAATCGATGTTATAGCAATCCCTCATTTTGTAGGATCTTGTTATCGGAACTCGGAATGATTACTCAACACGATCTTTCTGGTTATTTCAAAACCTTACAGTTAAGTATTAGAGAAAAGTTTATTCATTAAATTATTAAATTATACCTATACATTCTACAGTTTGCATGCATCACATTTAATAAACCTTACATGCTTTATACATAAGGTGGTTGCGATGTTATTTTCTCCAATGATACTGTGACTAATGAGAGGAAAACATTCGTAGGTCGCGAGCAATCATGAGGATAACTAATAAATATTAAACCGTATAGCATCGTACAATACACAGCAAACCCATTGGAAAAAATGAGTGACAAATCTTGAATGTTTGAGACGAAAATCAAATTACCGACGATTGTGCGATAGTTAATTTTTACAACGCGAACTAGTCGCCCGGCGACAAAGAACTTTCCAATTTGATCAGAAACCCCAGAAGGGTCTTGGCAAATTTTACTTATAGTTTTCCAAGATCTCTAGAAGAGTCGGGTTACTAGTGCCGTTTCGGCTTCTTTTAGAAAAGAATCCTGTTTCTGGTTTTGCCACTGGTAAAAGGTGCCGACAACGCCTTCTAAGTAGCATACCGAGCTGCATCCTTTTGAAGATGTTTGGTCAACGTCATCGAACGTTTCTGCAACCGGCAAGGGTTGACACTGCCCAGCCCTTCCGTCGTAGCTCCCTGTTCAGAATAACAGCGACAGTCGCAGCTATTTTCGTTCCGTTTAGCTTCCAACAATAAGCTAGACAGTCTCTTGGGACCGTAAAGAACTTTGCCGATGAGTTTGATGTAGCAAACTCTTTGGAAAAATTCAATTATTTCTTGCAGTGTTATTGGCGAGATTAATTATCTACGAATTAGGATTTTGACGATCAGTTCGACAATTATATCTTCCATAATTACTCCTTACAATATTACTAATAGACTGCGGATTTATGAATTTATAACAAAAAAGAATAAGACAAATGTAAAACTATAAAGACATTCGGAGAAGTTGAAATTGTTGTTGTATAATTTCCAATGTATTACAATTATTAACAACGACAATTTTTATTTTTCATAAATTCTAATTATTAGCGATCATGGCGTTCACAAATTGCAACCTGCAAGATGCAGATTTATGAAGGGTGAATTAAGAAGAGAGTAGATTGATTTTTAATTTAACGAACCTCGCTTCGGGTGATCTATCGCACGTTTAACGCGAGTCGGTCGATGAGCCGACGATAACCAGAAGCGCAGCGTTTGCAGCAAATTGGAAACGCAGGCGCGTGCCGCGGTGCGAAAATTAAAGACCATAAATCATGCGCGCGTCCCGCTTCGGCGGCCCATGAATATTAATGGAAATCATTGCGCCGTTTACAGGCCTATTAATCCGGGGTTAAAGTATTCCGTCTTCGGCGGTGTTTTATCGAGCGAGGCGTGGAGCTCGCCCTGGCGCGTTATTAATCCTATCAATCATTGACACCGTCGGTTAATTCTCTCTCACACTCCGCCCTTCGACACTTATTCTCGCGCAGGGCTTACTGCCGAGCGGGCACGTTAATCGGCGACGAAGATCGATCGCTGCGATCGACGTTCTTGTCGCCTATCTCGTCAAAAATCTCGGAACGGGGATCAGAGGGAGTTAAAGATCTTTGTCTATCTTGGATAATTTTATAAATAATGTCGGTACTTTCCCATCTACTCGACACAGTTTCTTATTGGTATATGAACCCTATGCTGTACAGGGTAATTTGCTTTCTTGTGTTCGTTTAGGGTGGACTTTTCTAGTTCTGATAAAAGGAATTCAAAGTTCAGCTTTTCTATTCTTCAATAGAATACGAAAGCTTTCATATTTAGTAATTCGTTTCGTTATTGTACTAATATATCAAAAGAAACATAGAGGCTGTGGAACGAGGATTAATTCGAGAAGGATTGAAAGGAAGGCGATTGCTATGATTGCGAGCAGCGTATGGATAGCCAGATTTCCGGGAAGCCGATAGAATTGCGAAGCTCCAGCATCGAAAGTCAAATATCTGTGGGGATTTGAGCGGTGGCCCTCGCGGACCGTTCTCGCGTTCGCTGGCTAGGGGGTGTCTTTGAAACAAAAGCCATTGTTTAACGCAACGGCGGCCGTCGAACAGCGTATTCCTGGATTTACATGTCCCGGTGTGTCCGATGCACGCGCACGAATCCCGCCGTCGATAAAATTCAATCTCGAGCAGGCGGGCCGAGAGGGATAAAAGCCAAAACCCGCGTTCACGGGATCCGGGATGACCGTAGTCCGGCGACACAGCCTCCTCAGCCGCGTCTTTCCGATCCGTTCGCACAGAAATCGCGGAATTACGCTAAATTCTGACCGACGCGCGACGTCCAGCTCCTAGAAGGGTCGTTAAACGACCACCGGCTCGTCATTTTATGGTTATCCTGCCAGATTTCCCAGCGGCAGCATTCTCCGCTGAAGATCGATCGCCGCTGAACAGTCGACCGCTTTTACGGCTGACCTGACCCGCTCTACCCCCCTTTTGGGGTTCGTCTTGCCAAAATATTGCCCTACTGGGTGATTCGTGATGATCGACGATCGCTTTGTTTTCACTGACGGGAAGTCTCGCTAGAAAATCCACTAAGACCCTAAAAGTTGTTTAATTTTGTTGGACTCTCAGTGTTCTTGAATTCGATCGCTACAGACATTTAAACTTTGGAACTATTGGAATTCAGTTTGCAAAAGGCTCTGAATTTTTTAGTGATTTTCTTCGTCCTTTACACTTTTTAATAACTATATGGACTTGCATACTCATTTTGGGATTGATTCACGTTCTTCCTATTACAATTGTTTTGGAAAGAAAGAAGACAAAGGATGGAAGCGAACAGCATCCCGAACTGTGTTTCAGCCCCGAGAGTCAAGCAACAATGGCAAACCAGTGAGACATTGGTATTCCTGGACTAGCGATGGCGAAATAAATAAATCACGGGGTAAGAAAAGTTCGTGCATACCGACTAGTCGTAATTTAAAGGGGCGAATGAGGCCGAGGGTGGGAACAGCGAACGTGTAACCGGTTCTTTCCACAAATCACGGTTATTTTCACGGGGCGTCTCTTTTCGAACGTTCGTCGGTGGTCGAGCTGCGGGGGTGGCACGGCGCGGCTTGGAGAACGAACACGGCCGCGTTCCTCGCCGCTTTTCTCGCTTTGGTTATTACCCGGGAGCATCTCTTACGGCGTTCCCGGCCCTGGCGACAGTTATGAAATTTCTTTAGAATTATTTCGCTCGCCTAATGCCAGCAACGTTGGAACTTCACCCTCGGAATAAGAAATAATATTCCCTCCGTCCCTCCGAACGTTCTCGCGCAGGTTTTCTCGAAGCCAACGCGAGGCATCGCGACGCGCGGCCGGGATTTAATGCGGCTTTATGAAAACCGTCGCAAGAACCCTTAATTGCAGCCGAAGAGACCGAAAAATTATGCGCCTTTATAAAAAACTCCTCTACCCTCTCTTTCTGCCTATGGGCTCCGTATACACAGATTTACGCGCGGATATTAACGCGGGAGGCTCGAATTTATTCCTCGATCATTCTTTGGTTTCTTGATCGCTTCAACCCCCGCAGTCGTCCACGTAAGGCTTGAAGAAAAACTTTCTACTTTATGCTTTCAGCGTTTGTTGGAGATCAGAATTTTTCTTGACGAGTTCGTGGGGTTTTGCGCATCACTTTGGTCTCCGTTGATCGAGATTGCTGGACATCAATTTAATATCGAATAGCTAAATAATTCGTAGATATATCATGAACTTTTGACGGAGTGATTCGCTCGCATTTGAAAATGAATTTCCAATTCAACTTGTCAATTTTAATTTGATTAAACAAAATACTTGATTTTAATGAAATTCTTCAGGTTGCCGAGGTGGCAACCAAAGTGTTAAACTTTTCCATCGAATACGTTTGCAAGAGCCGTCTCGATCCCCAAGCATGGAGAAGTTTAAGGGAAGGATACGCGAATCGGAATGGAGTCTGTTAGAGAATATTCACGACGACCGTTCGCAATGCAAAGCGTACAATATAAATAAAACATGAAATTTCGTCTGCTCGCGATTCGGGAAATTTCCCGGTGTTATCGAGTCGCTCGAATTCCGGCGGAATCCCGGTGTACACGGGTGTCTGGCCCTCGTGGGAGCAGCTCCTGTCCCGACTCGATCCTCGCGACGATACGGAGCACCGTGAAAACGCGTCTGCGATCCTCGGAGAGGAGGCGGCCTCTTAAACAGGCAAGAAAAATCGTTTTATAAATTCCATTCGGCTCCCGGTTGCATTTCCCTTCTGTCCTAGCTTCCGTTCTCATTTTTCGGCCGAGCCCCGCGAGCTTCTCCCGCCTCGTCGTTTTCCCTCTTTCGGTCCGCAATCCGCAGCCTATTCGCTCGATCTCTCCATTCCGTTTTTCGTTATCGCGTCCAATTCCGGCGTTGAAGATATCTGCGCGGCGATAAGGGCGGGCTGAATTTAAATAAAGCGAATCAATATTCAAATCCGCCGCCCCCGCAGTCCTGTTCCCGTCGACCCCGCCGCCGCTTCGACGAACCGTAGCCGAGCCACTTTCTTTCTTTCCTTATTTATTTCACCGTCTCCGGGCGTTTTCCACGTCCGTTTATATCGACGGTCTCATTTATTCGAGTCCCTTTGTCGGACGAGCCGATCTCCTTTTTCCGGTCGCCCCCTATTCTCTCTCTCTCCCTCTCTCTCTCTCTCTTTCTCTCCTCTTCTCTCTCCTGCTCTCTCTCCTGCTCTCTTTTGTTCTCTCTGTCTATCGAGCCTCGACTCCAATAGCCCAAATGATTGGTTTGTACTCGCCCAATCGCGCTGGCTCGACTCGCGAGTCGAGCCGAGTCGAGTCGAGTCGAGCGAAGTCAGCCAGCCGCACGGAATAACGCCGATACTTTGCCTAGACGTTTCCAATTATCGGAACAATGGCAATTCCGCTCCCGCATCGACTGCCGGTCCCGTTGCCACCGGTCCGCTGGCGATCGACAACCAACCGCGGGAACAGGTGTTGTAATAACCGCTACCTAATGCACCCGCATCGGATTAATAATCTAGCGACAGTCGCGTTATTCCTAGCGGCTACCCTACGTCGAACTTTAATCCTCCCATCGAACGCAATAACCTTTTGGTACAGTTCTTAATAACTGACATTCATGAACGATATTTCAGCACTACCGTGACGGCGGTTTTAATAAACAGGTAATCATCTACTTAATACCATATTATATGCATCCGTATCCGATCGCGAGAATTTACATAATCACCCGCAGCCTACTAGATGCAGGATGCGGTAGAAGCTGTAAAGCACACTTCGAGCTTGTCTGTTCTGTTTCTAGATCAATTGAGATTCTCCAAATATCGGTGGTGTCGAAAGAATTGAATTTATTCTTATACGGGAGTACACCGTTCAGTACGTATAAATAATAATAATGTCGCAGATATACGGGTAAATATACAAATATCTGGCACCAATGTACCATTTACTGCCTACTGTCGTGCACGAAAAGTTGTCTCAGAGATCTTGTTCAGATCCACCACCTGATACCACATTCGCCTATATTTTAACACATGTATGGTATCTGTAGTCTTAAAATGTCTAGTTGCTCTGCTAATAAAGCCAGGTTTTGTAAAATTCCATCTTCCAATTTTGTACAAGATTCGCACTTAGTTTCCGATGTTCTCTGCGAATAACACTCTAAGAGTAATCGATAAAAGTTCATAACCTCCATGGAAGAATTCTCTAAACAACGTTCCGATTAATCTGCCGTTTCTCCGGTCCGTAATTTCCCTAACGCGCTCGAACGAAATATCGTTTTCCGGAGAAAAATGATTTCGCAGACGTTCTCCCGAGGTCGATTTTTCCCCGAGGTTTGGCGAGATCGTTTACCGCAATTTCCTGGCGCGTGACTCGAGCGTCGGAGCGCTCAGGATGCACGTCGAATCCGGTAACCTGAAAACGTCTCGCGCTCGTTCCGGAAGCAGGCGGGCGATCAAACACGGTACGGAACGGTGTAGCGAGCAGGCGTCGGCGTCGGCGTCGGTTCCTTGCCGAGCGTAACGAATGCGACACGCGTGGACTCCGCTCGCGGAAGAAACAGCGATTTCGATCTTGTCGAACGGCCCCGAAATAATTATTCCACGCGACGCTCCGACGAAGCGGAAAGTACGTTTATCCGCCGCGGGGCTCGACGCGACGCGACGCGGGACGCGGGTCCATCCACCCCCAGCCTCCGCGGAATTTATGGTCGCGCGGCGGCTCGAGCCTCGTATAAGATAATAAATCTCGATAAGGGAATCGTACGTTAAAATCCGGCTCGTCTACCTTTCCTGCTCTCGCTTGGAAACGCTCGGAAACGATCGAGCCGCGGTCGGATCGAGGAGGAAGCTCACGGAGGCGCCATATTTCCAAAGGGGCGTAGCTGTGCCGAGGGTGGCAGAAGGATTCTTTTCGAAATTTCCTCTCGACCACGTAAGCACCTCTGTCGCGCGATCTGTCAACCTCGTTCCTCTCCTCCCCCCTCTCTCTTTCTCTTTCTCTCTCCGTTTCTCTTTTCTTCATTCTCGCTCTCCCTCTCTCCCTCTCCCTCTCTCTCTCTCTTTCTCTCCCTCTCTCTCTTCCACCCCTCCAGTTAACCTCTTTCTCCATCTCGTTTTTTTTTCTCCGGATACCAAGCTCTGTCTCTCTCCCTCCCGCTCCCTCCAGCTCGGTGTTTCCGCCTGGCACGGTCTCTCGCCCGCTCCCGAGGGCGTTTTATTCGCATTCAAATGGCAGCAGTTTAATTTGCATGCTAAGAGTGCTCGCCGGCCTCCCTGCCACTCTCCCGCCCGGATTTCCATTTAAACTCACAAAATGGCGCTGACTCCGCGGGGCTACAAAATTTTTTATTGAAAGATTCGACGCGGATAGCGCGAACAGCTCGACGGAAAAAAAGGGAAGAGAACGAACCGTCGCGCGTGGTGGGGTGGGCCCAGAGTGGTCGGGTGCGGATGGAGGATGTAGTATGGAGGATGGAGGATGAGGTAAGAAGACGAGAAACGAGGGAGGAACCAGCGACGTCGAAATGAGGAAGAGTTCACGGTTATGCCGCCAGATAAAGTGCCCTTTATCTCTCCCACCCCCATGCTCTTCGGATAATCGCCTGTATTTCACCCCCGAATCAGCTTCCTCAGTTTTTTCGCGATCCGCCCACCCTCGAGATCACGACGCCCGCGAATCGTCGATTAATTCACACTTATTCAGATAATTTCGGGTCGAACGTGGCCGTATTTCATCCCTTCGTCAATCGATGGTGACCTTAACAAACTTGTTCACCGATCTTCCGTCTTATTTCTGAGATCCTAAGTGTTGTTTCCAACCGCGCCGTTTTACCAACTCAAGTCCTTGCTGTACAGCATTTCTTGTATAACGTAATATGCTTAGGATCATTTATAATTTTTCTTTGCAATTTTGGTCCACAGATGTTTCGAGCACAATGACACATGCGAAAATTATAAAGAATTTATTAAGAAAAGAAATAATATTCCTATTTATCGTATGTTTAAGTCTATTTCATTTTATCCGAGTCGGGCTCGATGTTACAACGCAAGGGATCCATTCGTCCGTTGGTGTTTAAATTTAGACAGAAATAAATCTTTCTGTCGTCGGCCGTTCTGTTCCCAAAACAAGCCGATACTTCTCCCAATATTGGAATTTATCCTCACTGTGTCGGCGTAACGCGCACAATTTTACGCGGCGCAAGGTTATCTCGGAAGCCGCACAATCGTTTTGTGCAGAAATGTTAATTGCTTTCGGTTCCGACAGTGATTGGCGGTGGGTATCCGTGAATTTCCTAATGGGAACCAGTGTTTTCATTATCGAGCGATTAACTCGACGGATTCTTGGCTCCTCGACGTCGAAAAAGGTGCGCGGCAGGCACGGTGGACCGCCTTGAATCGATCGTGCGCGGCACCGACATCGAAGTGTGGCAATCCGCGAACGGTAATCGGGGCCGAACCGTGTCAATTAGATGCCGTGGTTCGTCTGAGACCTTCGCACAATGGCCATTCGGCGCCGCCTCACGTATTTATGCGAATTGCACCGTGCGCGGTTTCGAGCTGAAACAATGAGGCCCATTGTTTATGACAAATTAACGAGGGGTTTGCGCAACGCGACCGACCAAGTGTCATAAATTAATTTGTAATAGCCCGACAGATCTTGCTTTTGTTCTTTCACGCGGGTTTCGCGCCGTAGAAGTTTCACGTCGGTTATCGAGTTTACCGTCGATATCTGTAAGAATACTATTTTGCAAAAACCGTAATTAACCAGTTAGCTGTTGCAATCTCATCGAAAGGCGTGCTAGTTATTGTAATTATGCCGTATATGTTTGATTTTCTTCATGTTTCGTTCAAACACAATGCTTTCATAAAATATATAATAAAGAATATCAGAGTATATATTTTTCTTTGCCAATTAACTGTTTCCGACGAATATACTCGTCATAGAAAAACATTTTGAGTTAAAGACAGAAATTGGTTAAAGAAGAATATCCTCGACAACTAACAAATTCCACGTGACAAGAATAAGACAAATATACTCTTAATTCTTGCGAACTTATATATTCACCTGTGTTTTGCAAATATAGCCATGTCATGAACGCACCAAAATTACATTTATGAGAGTTCGAGGGTAAAATTTCGATCGCCGTTAAATTATTTGGCGATACGTGTATGTGAAACGTCGTGTAAAATCGCGAACGCGAATGACACCGAGCAGTTTGTATTCGAAACGCTTGCAGCAGGAAGATTTGGGAAACTGGGGCAGATTTTCCGAGAGTCGAGCCCGCTTATTGGCCCAACTGGGCAAACACAATCCTGTCGATAACCGTGGAAGTGCCTCGGATCCAGAACCCCGCTGAAACAATAAGCCGTTGACTCAACGTTATCCGCTTACAAGTTAAACTCGGAGCCGGCGTTTCCGTTCCAGGATCTTTCCGAAAAATTCAGAATCGCGTTCGACTTCAAAGCAACCCTATTGTTTACCGAGCTATTAGGGTGTTTAGGCATTAGACCGAAAGGGGATTCTGTGTTCTTGCGTTCGGAACGTTGGATTTGTCTGCTGCCACTCCGACAGGATCACCGACACCCGACACGCCCGACCCTCGAATATCAATTGTTTCCGTTTCGCGGTGAAATCGCTCCGAAATTAAAGAGCTGCCCTAATTCGCTGGGACATCGATTCGCCCGAGCAGCGAATCAACGATTCGATTACGACTCATTAAAGCCTACCCCGAAACGGTGTCCCTCGGAGGTCTCGATTCCGGGTGCACCCCAATTAATAGAATTGCTGCTCCGATAAATGAAAAAGCCCATTATGCCCCCCCCCCCCCCCCCCCTCCCCCAGGATCCACTTACCATCTCCGTCAGGAGCGTCGAAATAAATGTACGCGGCGATACAGCGACGATCGTGTGCCGGGTTTTCGATTCGAGGGTTGAACGAGTTCAATCCCGAGCGATCGTGGCTTTATCGCAGTATCCGTGAGAACTCCGAGGGTTGCGGTGGTGGGGCGGAAACTACACGAATAGGTGTAAGGGTTGGCGACGGGCGAGGCAGGGGAGGAAAGGGGGACGGGGGAGGAGGGTGGAGAGCGTCGGTCTCACCCCAAGCGATGGATCGTCGAAAGAAGATGTATGAAATTCCGGCGCCTCCCAGTCGGTTTTCTCCGCCGTTGGAGTAGAATATATTGGATTCTGGTAGTCAATAGAGGCAGTTAGGGGTGGCAACACCACGCCAGAGGCCGGCGGCGTTTTATCACGCGCCTTGATATACTGGGCGGCCGCTGTTAGAGGGGTTAATCTCTCACGCTCGGTTAGCTCCTATTTCTAACCTCCCCTCACCTATTTCGTTCTCGTCTAGCTCCACTTTTACCCCCGCCCGCGCCCCTTGGACACCGACACCATCGCCTCTCTTTTTCTTATCGCTACCGGCCCCGTTTCTTTCCCCGCTTCCCTATATTTATGTATATTAATGGCCCTAATGGAATTGCTTAATCGACGGGCCATTGAAATCTCGGATCCACGGGGCCACCGTTCGTTATTCGCTGTTTGGGGGAGTATGTATTTGTATCTTAAGCATTAAGATCTCGTAGCAGTGATTGGAGTTGGGAGATTTTGGTTGGCCTGGACGAATGTATAAAATGATGAGGGTACGGTACAGCAAAATCGTATCAAAATTGAGTAGTATAAAAGGAATTGGAGATTGTCGAAATTATCGTTTTACTAGTTGCAAATTTGATTCAAAAATACAAACCCATTGAAAGCGATAAAACCCACGAACTGTACTAGCAATTATTCTAGTCTTCGAATATCGTTCAAACAAATGTGAAGGATACTGATTTCGAGGTACAGGGATTTTCTTCGAAAGTCAGTGCAATGTAGTGCGCACGAAATTACAGGGTGCGTAAAACATCGCTTCGTCAGTTACGGTTTCATTGGCAAACTGCTATACAAACATGTAACCGTGCCGGTATTCGAGCTCCGACTTTCGATAAAGCAGCCAGGATTCTCGAAGATTCCGTATAGAAGAACAGGAAGAAAACGAGCCGGTCTTCGAACAAAGCTTCAATTATCAGCAAGTGATCGAACGGAAAATATCCGCGGCGGATATTAGCGGGGAATATCCTGGTCGCGGACATTACCGCAATTACGGCAGCGTTCCCGGTTCTCGTCTGGGCGAAACAAGGGAAGCTAAAGCTTGAAAATCGGCCGGAGGTGTTAAACGCGGCGAGCGAGTACCAAAGAACTTGGGACCGGGGCACGACGGGCCGGGGACGAGGTCCCATGGTAACGACGGAGCGAGAGGAGAGCCGAGAACGAGAGAGAGAGAACTCGTTAGGATTTTTCCGCGGGTGCTAACCGCTCCGGCGAGAAGAGAGCGACGAACAATGCTGTCCTCTGTAGAAGCGCAGCGCTAACGAGACGACCGAACACCGGCTGGCCCCCGTCAATTGTTTCAGCAAACAACGAAACAATGGACAGTGGCCGAGCGATACTAATGGTCGGTTTATACGCTCCTTAACTCGCCGGGCTCCCTCCAGCCCCCGCGGACGCAGGAACCTCGCCTCTTCCAGGCCAACGAGGCTGGACTCTGGAGCCATATTGGGCCACCCTGGCTCTCTCTCCGCTATCTGCCCTTCTCTCCCGCTCGCGCTTCTTTCATCGAGCTGCGACGCTGCGAGCTCGAGCCGCGATCGATATTTAGATACTTCGTCCTCTGCTTCGAACGCTTTCACCCTGCTCCGCAGAGCTAGCTCTCTTCGAACGCTACGCCCGTGTTAATTAACCCGCGCACTATCACTGGATGCTGCGATATTCTTTGCTTTTTCGCGATCCTGTTCTAGTTTGATTTATTAATTAGCGAGCCTACTCTCTGTTTGGTCTTTTTACACTGTCAGAATTCTATAATACCAAGTCAGGCTCACGATGAAGATTTCGTATACTAAATAGTAATATTACTAATTGTTTGCGTATTAATACAAAATTTATCTCCTTAACGTACAAGAAACAAAATTTTTTTGCGCTCATTAGGCAAATTGATAAAGGCGAATAAGTGTTAATCACTGTTGCTGTGGAATCAATGATAAGAGCTTAAGATAGGCCCGAAGAAAACAGTTGAATAAGGGGAAGCATACAACGAATCCTTTGATCTTAAGGATTCTCTTATTGCACGTTTCTGGTCAGTCGCAAATTTCGGTCAAACGGTAAGAGGTATTTCTTCGTGACTAACCATTCCGGCAAAGTCACTTTGAAGAGAGACGAATCCGAATCGCATTAGCTACCCCTTTCCCATCCGTCTTCCCCTGTTTTCGGATAGATGTGACCAGCTGCGGGGTTCGAGGAAAGGGATGTCGAACGGCAGGAGGCAGTCGACGATCCCAAACTCGATCGAAACGATCCTCCGCTGTCTAACCGGAACCTAACGGCCGTCTCTCTTGAGCAGATTACCTGACCTAATATGTCCATTGGTCTGTGCGTCCGGCCGCCGCGCTGCGCGGGTCGGTCCAGCGTAGACGTCGGAGTCATCGGCTCGGTTTCTCGGGGGCCGGGAGCGGAGCAGTAAATATCGACGAGGCGGCAATTACCGGCGATGCGCGAGCAGAAAAGTCGGCTCGCGTTTGGTGGCGAGCACCGCTCTCCTCCGGTTAACGGAAGGTGAGAATTAACGACGACCATTGAGGCGATACCGTTTCCGTCCCGCATCGCTGCGGAAGAACAGTAAGCACAATTCATTGGCAGGCCTTCTCCCGTGGCTCGTTTGTGAGAACGGCCAGAACAGCCGGCTTGTTAGAGAGCTCTCCCGCGGTAAGAAACCGGCCAGAAGGATTTGAGGGAATCGCGTTTAGCTCCGCGGGAAACGAGCAGTTGTTAACTTCGGGCCTGTTGTTGCTCGTGTGACTCGAGCCTTGTTTCGCGGAGATTTGCTAACTTCCGAGGAACTCGAGAAATTAAAAGCGGTACTTGAAGACGTTGGGGGTGGTTTATTTTCTGTCGGTGCTTGGTCCAAATGGTTCACAATTTTTCCTATTACGAAGGGACCGTATCGAAATGGAATGAAGACTCGGGTTGCTCGCATATGAGCGATAGTCATCTAATTTAATTTAGTTAATTTAATTAATTTATACGAACGGATAGACACCCACTTGTATAATAAAAAAGACAGAAGCATAACTTATGTTGAATGACAAAGAACGAGCCAATCAGGTAAACAGTTTATTGAGACTTATTTTCAACCTAGTAACATTGGCAAACGTTTATAATATTTCAAACAATCTTCGAACAAATCTTCTTAATCTCGGTTACATTGATATAATCACTTAGATGTAGTGAAAATTTTTAGGGATGATGTTTACCACTTGAGATGTTAAATAGGTCTCAATCGCTATCCCAATCGCACTTGGAGAGTCCAGCATCTGGGCAGGGTCCTTTGAACGCTCGGGGCCCGTCAGAGAAATCTCGATATCAACGAACAGAATCTAGAGAGTCGTTTGCGAGGAAACTGGCCAAGGGGTGGGTCCGCTCACCTTGGAATACTCGTCACCCCCGGCGATCCCTGATACCGAAAATTGTTAATAACACTTCACCCTCGTCGCGGCCGATATCGCTCGCATTACCATGTGAATATAGCGGCGGTGTAGATCGCCGAGGGGCGAGGGTGTCGTTTATGGGGGTGAACACACCCCGGTCCCGTCCCGTCGCACGATACATTATTCTACCGGGGCGCTAATGTAATATGACGAAGGCCGGGAGGGTTGACGCTTATCGTCCCTGCAGATAAGGAGACCCCGCTAGTTATCCAGTTAGCGCGTCATTGTCCGATGATTTTAGATCGGCCGCCGATACATCGTTCTAACGGCGTCGGGGCCACGTGTGAGCCCCTCCCGGCGCAGTGCGCGCGGCGTCGCGACGCTCGCACGGTCGTTCCACGTAGCCATATACCGCGGGCCACGGATGACAAATGACAAACGGGACGACCTGATCTCTTCCAGGCAAACAGATTTCCATTATTCCAAAGGAGATAGCGGGACCAAGCCACCGTGCCGGAATTATTCTTTGTTCGAATCGTGGAGGCCCTCTTGCAGGATCGTCCATCGACTAGTTCGGATTACGAGTGATAAAGAGCAGCCCGGGTTCGTGTTCAGAAGTGTCTAAAAATCAATTTCGAAACGTAACGGGGGCACCGAAGTTCTAAAGGTTCGAACGATTGGTCCGAGACCGCGATGCAGCCGAAAATGTTATTAAACGTGGCACAAGAAAGCCGAAGAAAAGGGAGCAAGAAGGAGATCTCTGGGAACGAAGCTGCGAGGTCCGGGTGGTGCGTCTCGGGACACGCGTGCAGCGATCCCGGCGTGTGCACTCGTGCACAAAGCGGTCGCTCTCTCACTCTCCCGTTCCCTGTTGCTCGTGTAGATGCGGATGCAGCCGATGCGGCCGATGCAGCGAGTTCAGCGTGGAACCTCGCTGCAAGCGGGCGAGCGTATATACGATCCGGAGCCGGTGGTTCATAACTCGAGGGCCGGCCGAGAGCGCACGAATGAAGTTGTCGTCGTAGGCCTCTGCCTGCCGCGGCGAAACTTATCGGCGAGAGACAATGCGACGCATAAATATCTCACGAGCCTTCTCTCTCCCTCTCTCTCCCTCTTTTTCTCTCTGTCTACCTTGCTCTCTGTCTTGCTCTCTTTCGCTTTCTCATGCTTTGTGTGCGCAGAGGAACGTGTGCAGCGTACACGTGCACGTGCGCGCGAGAGCGTTCTGCTCTGGCCGAGCGGGTCAAAGTGTCGGGCGTCGGGTCCGGGCGCTGCGGGCCCGAAACCGACGGCCCAGAAAAACTGGCGCACGATCCGCGGCCCCCGCTGCCCGACACGCGTCATGTTCCGCGAGAAGATCCTCACGAAACCCATATTTATGATCGCACTCGGCTCTTTGATTCCCTTTGCTGCACGTGGATCCGCTCCGAACTCCATGATCGATGGACCGAGGATTATTGCGCGCGATGCCGGGACCTCCAGACCGAATTTCCGGTATTCGTATCGGTCAAAAAGTCCGAGCTACGCTTTAATCTCCCACGTCGCTACATATTAAATCTAACTCTATTAAGTGTTGTCGCGTGGTACTAAGATACCAGAACGTCCAATCAGAAGATGCGAAGTAAAATATCGAATATGAATGCCTAAAATTGCCGATTATCTAATGGTTGATAAATCTACAAAGAAAAGATCAAGGTATATCGTTTAGTCTTACTATTATTTAACTCGTCGATCTTTGAGAACAATACAGTCACAGTATTTCAAAAAATCCTCGACTACAAAGGGATAAAATTCGAGTAAATCTCTGCGGGTGAGAGCTTTCTAACTGTTAAGAACACTTCCGTCAGAAAACTAAATTATGCACTAAAATATTAACTAACAACAGAAACGATGAATGAATCCTGATCACTTGTATCAAATATGCAGCTGTGATGTTGTGATTATGTCGACAGTTGTCCTGAAAGGGTTAATAATTAGTGCTTGCAATCGCGGAAAGAGAATACGTTTCGGAGGGAGGTTGAGTTTTTGGTCCTTTCGCTCTATAACGGCGCTGGAGCTCAGGTCCCGGCAAAGTAGAAGATCCCCAGCCGAATTTTAGCGCGACCGCGGCACGAAAAGGATTAAGGAAGAGGGGAGCAAACTCCATTCGAGTTTCTTGATCCCCAAGCAGAGCGTAAACGGCGTCGCAGCAGGCTCGAGCCGAGGCGAAATTTAAATAGCCGCCCCCGTCCGGGATTAACCGCCATTTTGCGCTTCCACCCTCCGTCCGTCGGCAGGCCGGAAGGTCGGAAGGCCGGATGGGGTGGGAGACAGCGAAAAACAAGATGGCGGTGAGCGAAGGGTGGTCTTGGCACTCGCGGCAATTAAATGCGATAATGGCGTTAATTATTGTAGGACGTCGCGCGCCGGGGATAGTTTTGTCCCCGCTCAGAATCGCCCTTGTAATTTACCCTTTCTTCCTCGCCTTTCCGCTGTTAGTACCCCATCGTGGGCTGAAATAACGATCACGGCGCTTGTAAATTTGCTGGAGCTTCTTCCTATGATACGCCGCAACACGATCTACGTCTGACAATTTTCACTTTGAATATTTGCCCATTAGAAATTAATAACCGAATTCATTCCTTAAAGAAAACTTTATTTATAAGAATTTATTATCTCTATCCATCTGCTACGGTGGAGTATTCATTCTTGGAACTAATTGAAGGATTCGTCAACTGAACGATTTTCACACATTTTGAAACAAATGAATCATAAAAAGGGCGCTCTCATTTATATTTAGAGCAACGTGACGATACGTCAAATGAAATGAAATTATTATTAAAACAAAATTACAAGCGCTTCAAATTTAAATGTGGATATAACAGAAAAATCTATGCTTCTTACTAAATAAAATGTCCATCGAATATTTAAGTTACGTCATCAGTTGTTCTGCTCTCTGTCTCGATTATTCGGGGTTCTTCGATCCCAACTAAGCCGGTTGATTGTGTTTTCACTGCACGTCTGATATGTAATTTAGTTGGGAAGGAAAAGTTGCGAGGAAAGTTGCAAGAAAATTTCGTTTCACCGCGAACAACGTATCGACTGCGTCGCGTCGACGTCGGAGACGTTCGGGGAGGGCCGACGGGGTTCGTTTCACCGTCGAAAGGAGCCCGTGTAATGGCTGGACGGAAGCATTATTGCCGGGTTCGTTTGTAACCGTGGCTCGACGGACAGAACTTTCGCCGGCGACGCGGGCAATTTTGGTTCGAGTTTAATTACACCAGCCCCCGAGGGACAATCAGATAGAACCGGCGTACACGGCCGACCGCCTTCGACCACCACCGGCAAGGGATGGCAAAGTGCGCGGAGAAAATGGCCGTGGGCCGGGAGCCGGGGGCCGAGAGCCGGTGTCGGCTGACATTATCGGCGAAAAACGAGTGAACCCAGCCCCCGCGGCCGGCAGCCAGGGTAATTACGAGTCTTTCTTAACAAATTTTTAATTTAATCGGTTTTTCCGCGCCGGTCCACGGCCGTACCGACAATGGCCGGATCCTCGCGATAAATAATCGTTTATCCACCGGATCTCCTCGTTTCTCCCCAATATTAAACTCGCCTAACGAAGATCTAGCCACCGCTCGATCCGTGAATATATTAAATCCATACGCTATTTTTTAATTATACGTCAAACCAAATAAAAACGTCTCATCGAAACAACTCAACGTAAGTTCCTATTTGTTCATTGCACAACTATCGTCATTTATTAGATAGACGGAATGTATTTACATCTACAGGAAACAAGTTTCACATGTTTTTCTGCAATTTCAAATTGGGTTTGATTAATCGAGGGTTCAGATTAAAAATGGAGAACACATTCCATGGCCGTGAGAACTCTTCTCGCAGGAGATCGACTTCATTCCGAAATTAAGTCCCCGGATCTCGGTCCACCGGGTAACTACAACGGGCCCATCGATTCGTACTCGACCCTCCACCGGTCTTCGCACCCTCGCTTTTTACCGACGGACAATCGTCGAAGTCGGAGTTAATATTGCTCGGAACGAGATGGACTCTGTCGTCCCGATTCGATGGAATAAGACGTTTCAACCCCTGGAACACGACCGGCATTCACGGATTCGAGGCACTCGAACTGGGTCGTGATTCGAAATCTCTTGAATGGACTGTCTCTCTTTTTTCCTGCGGCTCTCCCTCCCTCTTTATACTCCTCTCTTTTTCGCGCGCACGCTCCCCCATCGAATCACAATGCCTAGGATGGACTCTGCTTTTCAGGTGAGCGTCGCTCTTTATTATCGCGGCGACTTTTCACGGCGCATTCAGCACCGATGAACCGGTCGCTGCTCCCTTTGCACGTCTTTCTTCACCGCGGCACAAAGCCGCGACGGCTTCTTCTTTCTTTCGACACCGCTCTCAAGAGATCGAGACGGGAACGTCATAATTTACTGGGCTACTTTCATCGCGGACCGTTGATGAGATTCCAATCGCTGCTCGGAGAAATGTCTCGCCGAAAGAGACGATTTCTACCCTGAAACTTTTGGGAACGTTCAGCGCTCACCAAGTGCGTAATTCAATTGGTAAATGGCTCAGCGACTGACACCCAAATTGCAAGGAAAGTTTCGTCCTATCCGACTAACCATGATTTATCACTTATTAATTAACATTCATTTTATAGCCTCTTTTTAGCTATAAAAATATTACTGTATAAGAAGGAAAACGAAAGCATTGCACGTTCTCTCTCTTCCTATATGTCATGGCTAAGTAAACGAATTGCAGAAAAATATGTTAAAGCAAATCTCTACACTGAGTTGTTGGCGCGCTTAAAGAAATCTATTTGCAAAGGGGTGGGTTGCTGTTTACGAGGCTTTGATAATGACGAATGCGTGGTAGAACGTTGATTCCAAGAGGTTCCCCAGGGAATTCAGTAATGCTGAGGGTAGGTTCGCGAAACAATAATAACGCGTGGTTTACGACACGACCAAGCTTTCGTATCGGCCACCTACGGGCCGCTACACGGGCTACCACTTTGCGCTCACTTAGGCGGTGCACGGGTAACAATTCAGCGAACGTCCCCGGCGTCGAATAAATTGCACGAAATTATGGTGGCGCGTTATGTCGCGTAAATGGCCCGATAGAAACGTGCCAGTATCAAGCGGACCCCGTCCGGAGCCCGTGGGACGTGTCGCTGTCGCTGATGGATTCATTGGGCCAGCTTCCAGCTTAACGAAGATCGAAGTGACTCGGATTGGACTCTACGAGAGCTCGTAGACGTTTCGAAAACTTCCGAGATCCTTCGAATCGTCCAATGGTGGAGGACAAGACGTTCGAAACGGTTATTGACAACGGATTTGATATCGTCGCGACGATGTTTGCCAAACGGTCGCGAACTTGGTCGCGTTACCCGCGACTACTCGCTACACAAATTGCACGAGACACCGCGCCGCGGTTTCGTAAGTTGATTTACGATGAAAGCGACCGTCACGGTTCACCAATTTAACAATTAACCTTTAAGTGAGTCATCTCTCTTGTGTCGCCCCGACGAAATATATTTGTCTTTGATCCTTCCAATTAGCAAGTCAAAGATATCACGATGATCAATGCGTTCATAACCGGTTTAGGATTAACTTAGACCGGCCCGTTTGACGCTCACCGACGAGACGCGTCTCTCCTTTATTTCTTCCTGCCTCTGTCTTCAACGATCTCATCTCTCCGTTCCTTTCTCTCTTTCTCTTCTGCTTTCGCTCTCGCCCTCGCGCCGACATACCACGCGCGACTTCCCCTTGTCCTTTAACAAGAGCCTCGCGATCAGCGGAATATTAATTAACGCAGTTGATCGATTCACGCATGCCCCGGCGAAAGTAACGTTCCTGCGAAGCTCCTGATTAAATCGTCCGTGCCCGGTGAATGACACGCGCGCTAATAGTCTTTCGAAGGGCCATTAATTGCAGAAGCAACGGGTCATCGGGATTCCCCGAGTGTCGGCGACGACGTATAGTCCTTTAAGGAATTTCATTCCTCTTCGAGGACCTTTCGGAGGATTTCCATGACGTGAATTAGAGATTTCTGTCGAATCCTAAACGAGTTCTACAAGTAGCCTTGATAGCCGGGCGATATTAGCATCGATTAAAATTCGTGATTGAAGCGACACCTCATCGACCGGATACTTGGCAAATAAATTGTCGCGCCGACTCCAGAAGGTTTTCTCGTTGGCACACAACGCTGACAGCCTCTTCAATCTCGTCGTTCGTTTTTACACGGTTTTATCTTCGCTCGTCTATCAACCGTATACTGGGACAGCATTTCCGAAAACGAGAGATAGATGGATGGTTTCACAATCGGTGACGCGAAATTGTTTACACCATAATTAACGTAAGCGAGAATAATTAGCGAGTGAGCCGGCAAATAAGCCTCGTCTGATATTCCTATCTGGTTGGCTGTCATAAGGAGCATAAAAACACTCGTTACATAACGAATTAGTATACATCGGTGTGCCGAAGAAATCGTCTTTTTATTCGATGCCTGTTATCTTGCCGACTCCCTCTCTCTCTCTCTTTCTCACATTCTCTTGCTCTCTCACATTCTCTCACTCTTTCTTTCTTGCTCACGCTGTTTCTGTATCTCTCGTAACAGCTCTCTTTCTCGGGCAACTGTTTGCTTCTTTTCGCTGATCGGAGCCAATCAAAATGCTAATTAATTTTTTGTTCGCCTCTTCACCTTCGACGCTTTCCCCGCCGATGGATCTGCTCGGCTCCCGTTAATTAATAATAATTAACAGCCGGGATTGCGCAATCGCCGACTGTTCCTCGCGAGCATAGCTCACCGGTTCCAGGGAAATTACTTTTACCGGTCGATCGACAGAACCAATTACGGCGATCTACAATCGCACTCGCGGTCGTGGTGGGGGTCAGTTGCGTAATCGATAGTCGATCCACGTTAATCAATGAGGCCCTAACGAGGTTAGTGTGCCGATAAATTACCGGCAGAAGCCGGCGCGGCGTTTGTTTTTGCTAATCCCGTTGTGAAATTGCTTGACTGGCAGTGCCGATGCTCGTTATCGTTTCGATATTTTGCCTATTCCACGCCTGCGCTTTTTTATTCAAACTATTACCAGTGAGATATCGCGACGGCGATAATCGACTTCCGCAGAATTTTTCACGACGACGACGACGGCGGCGCTCGTTTTTCGCGGCTATGCAAAGTGCAACGATGCTTCGTCGGTATCTGAAATTATTTTTAAACGAACGCGTTCGAATGATCAATTATCAGGTTCGTATAATTGGTTGTTGAACCGCAAACTGCTCCGGGGATTATCGTGTTAATTAATAAAAATTGAGCGTCCTTTGTATTAGTTCTGAACGGGTGCAGAGGGCTGCGCGTTACAAAAATAAATGCGGATAACGAAATATGGGGGAGCCGCAGATAAAGCTATCTTTCCTGAAATTATTTTCTGTAAACATGCTCGTCGGGGAGCGAACAAATCGGAATTATTCCGCGGAACGGTCCACACGGACTTTAAAACGTCGCTAACGACCAGAAATCGCTACCTACGTTGAAATAAATTTCAGGTAAAATCGCGTGTCCGATCTCTGATCGTAAAGTCCGTGGATTCTATGAATTTACTAGCGTCTATTAAATTAAATCCCCAGGAAACACGGGCATAAATCTTTCGGCTCGCCAAAAATTCCGTCGTTCTATCATGCGTGCCAGAATTCGAGTTTTTGAGCGATGTCCACACCGAGCCATCAATTATCCCCACCTTGTTAAAACGAGCTTCCTAAAATTCACGGTTCTCCTTGATCTCCTGGAGAAAGGAAATCAATAGAAGCTATGCGAAAAAAATACTAAAAGATTCTTCCACGAGTGGCGATCAGCACCAAGCACTGACATTGTCATCGCCGCCAGAGGAACCCTCGGTCACGAATCATAAATTTTTAAGATCCACGTAATAACCGCCGGTAGGAAGCGCGTTAATTATTTTGATCGCCTCGTTAGTCGGTGTCGGCGGTCGATGGTTACATTTTGATATAAAATAGCGTTTTCGTCTTGGCGGGCGTCGATATCGGAGTAAAATGGAACCCGGCTGTCGAATTAAAGCGTCTCGGGCGAGACCGGGCCTTAATGACCGATTAAAGGTGGCGTTATGCAACGAAATTAATTATCTGCCGATAAATTCCTTCCACGGAGGGTGTATTAATGATCGCGATAAACCGCGTGGCAGAAAACACGCGAGGATACAGATTGCAGATTATTTCGGCGCCGTGCTGCGTGTCGGCGCGGCCGATCGCGTGTACGTGCACGCGAGTACGCGGGCTCTTTCGACGTCCACGTCCGTTATAATCGTCCATCTAGCCCCGTTGACGGTCAATTATGCCTCTCGGGAACGCGACTTTAAACTTTATTGAAGTTCTAAAAATCTTATTAACGATAACTCCCGCTTCTCTCGAATAGGAATTCCTCCCCAGCGCAGGAGAAAAAACTGGTCGCATTCGTAATTCACCGGGTTTTATGTCGCGTGGATCGCCTCGAACCACGGCAGATAAGCGTAGCAGCATAATTGGCTATAAAATATAATGCTCGAGTTTGATCACAGGAATATGCGAAATTAGGGAGGAATCGCGGCCGGCTCGGAGCCTTCCGCCTCGGGTGTTTAAATCTTTTTCTTCATTTGCCAGCTATCAATTCGAAGTCGGCAGAGAGTGTTCGACTCGGAGAAGTAAATTCTGAAATTATTGAGCAATGTACATCTGCGTTTAGTTTTTTTTTGCGAGTAGGCGAGCTCGCAGAGCGAACACGAGAAGGGCGTCATTTCGCGCGACTGTAATTTCAATTGGAAATAAACGGGTGAGTGTGGTCACGAAGTGGAGTGTGATCCCCTGACGTTTGAATTGCGGGTTCTTTCCGATTCAAGCGAGACGATCGAAGAAGGAAACAAAATTAATCGAAGAATAGATCGTATACCGATCTGCGACGCTGTAATCTTTAAAATTAGGAATGTCGAGAATTGTGCTATGAGCAAAATTTGTTTTCTCGAGCAGACACGGCCGAAATCGCCGAGACGATGAGCGTCTAAATCGGTCGAAAACTGTAGCAGGAAACGAGCTGGAACAGTGGACTCGTAGGTAAATCATCTGATCGGTAATTAAGCGGTGGGCGCTGCACAATGAGGTCTGTCGTGCGATCCACCGCTAGCCAGAACTAACGAGTGATCTCGGCGCTCTTGTAATTATGTAATTATTCGAATCGCGAGAGGCCATCTCGCCGTTCGTAGTTTATCCAGCGGTTGCCGGAGCAAATTCCAGGGATCCCAGCGTCGTGATCTGAGGTTACAGAGTGTGAGGTAAATCGGTTGATTATTTAACACTTTTCAACAATGACTGTATTTAATATCAAAATGACAAACGTTCCTATAAAAAGTATTTCGCAATCCAATTATCCTCTCGATTCCTCCATACACGCCACTCTCCCACTTTCATTCCGTCCGTACGCTAGATTGTACCATAATGATCTTTATGCAAAATAAAAATTGTCTGTACCGATTGCAAATCGTAGAAACCGTAACACAATATTCTTTCTTCTCTAATAATTCTAATAAGTTCAAATTAATAAATCAGCATTCCTTTCGTCGTTTCATCACTTTAAATTATACCCACTTTGGTATAAATTCATAAAATCCGCAATCTACTCATTTCACGCGTATCCATTCCCATACAACAAACTTTAGGTCACAATTGCAAATAAATAACTCTCGCACTGTTACGTCACACTAATCCTTCCAATCAAACGTCACACCTTAATATTGTATACTCTACGAGGACAATACGAACAATGTCGTTCTCGCCTATCTTCCTCGCTTCGAATTTAACTCGTTCAGTCGAAAAACCGTAGAGATCGGTGTTCCTGTACAGCTGTTCGAGGAAGATCGTTCGAACGGGGATTTTCCAGCTGGAGATTCAGCCAGATAGTTGGAGGTTTTACTGGAGCCCGCGAGGCTCCGAGCTCCCCTTTTATCTCGCACGAAAATAATCTTCAGGAAACCTCGGGAGTCGGGAGTCGCGCGAGAAACGAACGACCGAACCGGACGAGTTGCTCGTCGTTAGAGCTAACAAGCTACCTGGTAGCCGATACCGGCAGAGCAAACAACGGCCATCGGCTAATTGTACGATTCCAATTCTGATAGGTGTTATGGCAGTCGGGCTGCGGCCGGCTGACAAAGCCCGGTGCGTGGGAATCCACGGAAATCAAGAAACTGAGACTTTCTTTCGGAGGATTTAGACTGGCAATTGTACGACTTGACAATGCTACCGTGACTTCGTTCGTAGTTATTAACATTTCTTTGCGACGAATGTTTTCCCGATGGAATCAGACGATTTCGACTTCATCTATGTCTTTATTTACTTTCACTTTTAGACTTTCATGCTAGAAGAATCAATTTCTATTTTTTCTTAAAGGAAACGAATGACATTCGTATTTAGTGATAACATAGAGCGACTCGTTGCTACAGTACATAGGGTGAAGCGTTTATTGTATTGTTTTCGACTGTCGTTCGACAAGATAACCATAATTGAGAGCGTAATACATTTTCAAAGAAAAGTGGACTTAATTAATAAATAAAGAATAGATAAGAAAATCGAAATGATGGTTCCTCATCGAGATCGAATTGTTCCGTGCTTCCAGTGGATCGAGGAAGCGGCGAACAAGATCAGTGGCGGGAGGAGCCGCGCGAAAGGCGCGGACTAATCGAAAGACGTCGTTAATTAGTCGAGGGCAGCGCAGCGCACCTGTAACGACGGAAACGGACAAAACTGCCGCTGGCTCGGTTTATCGATCGAGCGTGTAGCCTCCCGAAGATAATGCGGCATTAACCCGAACGGATGATGCGCGATCCTTTGGCTCTCGTAGTTAGGCCTAACAAGCGGGAGTCGGTTGCCTAGGCGATATCATCTGATTGATGTTATCTGGTTACATGAAACGGCGAGCAAAACAGGTAACTGAGCAATCTCTGGTGACCGGCGACTAATTACGCGATTAAAATTCAAGCGTACCGAGCGGAAGGCCGGAGATGACTCGCTGGAATCGGAGGGGGACCCTGGGGCCGGGGCAGCTTCGATAAGCACGCCGATAGGCCCTGTTCCTCGTTCATCAAACGGAGAAATTAAAATGTCCGGGACGCCCCCTTTTCGTCTTCGCTTCGCTTCGCCTCGCCTCGGCTCTGCTGCCCGGCAAAAAATTTGATTAAACTTCGAATCGTTAATTGGACGGTGAAGCGCCTACAATGAGATTGGCCGGCGTAAGAATTTAGGAGACCAAGATTTACCGATTAAGCCCCGAGCGAGGCCGCCGAGGATTTATCTCGCAGTTCTTTCAATTGACTTTCGATTTAAATCAATATCGAATGAACCGAACGAGTTGTTGCGCCTTTATACTACAACATAGAAGTCTATCCCGGAGTCCAGTTGGAATTGGAATGATCAATAGACGCTTCGGACAGCTGTCGCCGGGGATTCATGAATTTTATTAATCCTAATTCTATCGTGGCTCATACATGTCGTGAAAACGAACTCGGCCGACGAATCATGGCTGTTTAGCCACTCGATTAGCAGTGACAGTTGAACGCCGAGCGAAGGATAGGGGTGAAAGGGTCCGATTAGGGAGCTGGTAGAAGGGCTGGTTGAGAGCGATATGGTGGCGATGGCACGATCGAACCAGCAGAGGTCTCGGATTTCAGACTTTTCTATAGTACTTGTCGTTTAATTAACGTTTCCGAACTCAGAGTTCGGTATTATTCTCATAACATTTTATTTGAACAATGTTTCGAATAAACTCTTCAAATGTATAACGTCTCAAATAAATTTGTCGAATCAAATTTGATTCAAATATATCGAATGAATTCTTCAAATAAAATACCAATAATATTTTGAATGAATTTTGTGCATAATTCGTCCGAATATCTCTTTGATATAAATGCTCGTATCGACATCCGCGAGCGAATTTGCGCGCAATTTGATGCTTGGGGGACCGCAAGAGGGGGAAGGGACCGTGTCCAATTACAAGGAGATGAAATCAACGGAGAGGCGAGCGTCGCGTGATAAGATAACAATAAGAAATTAGCGAGCGATCGGGAGAAGATGCTCCCGCAAAGAGAGAAAGAGAAATGGAAACGTGGAGAGGGAGCGAGAGGGAGCGAGAGGGTGAGAGGGGGAGCTCGAGGAGCGGACGGGCCACCAGACGAAAAAATTCGGAATATTTATGCTCGGTATTATTAGCGTACGTTGGCGATATCTCGGTGGGCATCGCTAATTAGGCCGCGCGAACGGCGCTCGGGCCTTTCGGCAAACAGTGCTGGCTACTGTCTTTAAAGGTTCTCCACGGGTGCAATCAAGATGGTGGCGCCGGCCGCCCGGGGTGGGTCGATTCCGAAACTAATTGCCACGGCTAATTTATTCCCGCGACATGTACGCACAGAGACGCCATTCTCGGCTGCCGCGTAATCGTCGCGACGTAATCGCGGGACAAGAGAGTGCCACCGAAAGGGGGCAGACGTTTCGAACACGGAGGAACGGGGTGTTCACCCCGCCGCGCCGCGGCGCCGATTGCCATCGGACCCTCCGCTCCTTGCTCCAAGGATCCCGGTCCCAGAACCTCCTGCTTCCCATCGAAACCTGCATCTTTCTCCTTTCGTAATGCTAATTACACCTTACACAGATTTCTCACTTTCGTTTGAAATTTTATTTTCAACCATTCGATCCTCTGTACCGTCTCAGTGAGATAAAATCATGGTGGCGTAAGTCATATTTTTCTCATTTCGTGAAGCAAGTAGTATTATTATCCACCAATGTGTGTATTGTTTACCGATCAAATTTGTTGTTAAGACATTGTCAGCTATTGTGAGATCAGATATGTAAGAGACCGCATATCACAAAATCAATAATAACGAACCGGAAAAAATTAAGACCGTAGTTTGAACATCGTGGAACATGTCTGATAAAAAGAAATTAGTGAACGGAGGAGGAAAATAATTGTAAAACGTAACAAATAAAAATAATGTTGAATACAAAAACCGACGATTGGGCGTCGACCAGAATGGATTGAAACGAGAAGCGAAATATGATCTCTAAACGACAACTCTGGGAAAAAAGAGAATTCATTGTTTAGCATTTTCTTTGGTTTGCTGAAATTCTGTAATAGCGCAGAAATCAATCAGAGTCGAAACTAGGTTTTCGACGAGCGGGGCGAACGCAGGATCGATCGCCCGTCGGTAGGAGTGACGCAAGGCCGGCGTGAACTACACTTCATTTATGCTAAATGTGAAAAAATGTTACGTAAACACACATACTAAATTGTTTCCATTCATAGCTGCGAAGCAAAAAGAAAACGTTCTCGTTTGCAAGGCCGCCGCGTTATCTTGATAAACGGCGCCGCTGTACACGCTTTCAGGGAAATATTAACTTATAGACGTCGAAATATTGGCAGTGCTATGCGCGAACTTGCGCAACCACTGTTTCCTGTTTTGCAGAACAGGGAACGACATTTCATCTCGAGCTTTTAACGCATACGACGAACAGAAACCGAAGCAAATATATCGTGAACAATTTCCCGCTGTCGCCGAGACGTCGACATGATAGTTATTTTCGCATTCTATTCTCTCGAAAGAAGTTCGGCGTGAATCGGTCGGATTGTGACTTGTGACTGTGTCAGTGGCCGAGGATTGCCGAACCTGTTCGAGAAGATCAAAGAAATTTCGCCGAGCTATCCCGAGGTTGCGTCATCAATGCGTCCATTGAAACAGCGAGCGTCTGATTAGCTGGCATCCGAGGCAGGACCTAACGAATCCAGTCGCCAGTCGAGGAAGACAAATTGTCGACGATGGTACACACGGAATTCCCCGATCGAAAAACGGATCGGATGTACCTGTATCATCCGGCGAATTTCTCGGACTTGTTAAGCTGCCTCGCGGACCCCACAGTCGTACTTTGCTCTCTATGACCGCGGCCGTCGCGCCGGATTATTGCCCATTAACGAGCAACTAAATTCGTTCGATTTATCGACGATCGAGCCACGGGGGGACCATCGGAGCCGTTTAATTGCCGCCGGATAATTTATTCTGACTTTCTAATCGCCGGCCAATACGGAAACGCTCGTCGGCTAGAACAGCTGAATCGACGAGCTTTTCAATTAGCCGAACCTCCAGCGAATCCTCATTGACACCGTGTTCGAAACGCGTGGCAATTAATACGATTTATAACAGGGAACCAAGCTTAACACCTTTGTGTCGTTTTTGAACTTTCTCAGTTTCCYGAAATTAATTGAATTGCTGTGACGTTGTGATWCTTCGGAGAAATGGAWCGATAGTGAACGTAGTAGAAATGATAGCACGGGGATAGTGTCTTGGGTGCTTAGGACTAGAAGCAATGAACAAATGTTTCCTTCAATACGATTTATTAAATAGACTCTTCTACTCGCTTTTGCTCCCCCTCTCTCTCTCTCTCTCTCTCTCTCTCTCTCTTTCTCTCCCTTTCTCTCTCTCTCTCTCTCTCTCTCTCTCTCTCGCGCGCGCGCGACAACGGTTTTACATTTATACAAAATTGGAAAACGGTACGGCGATTGCTTCGAACCGGTACCGAGCTTACGCTCGTCGTACGCTCGCGCTCTCTCGTATTTACAGAAGACTACAATCGCGATAGATATTTACACGTTATGTACAGGTGTGATTGGCACAGATTCACGACTCGCAAAGGACAGAAATCAGAAGTTCGATCGGAAGCGTACCCACTTGGCACGGAATTTCCGACTCGTCGAGAAGTCCGAGAACTCCGTCGAGCACCGTTCACGGTTCTCTGTTGGCCGCGTTCGATTTCGGACTCCTCCGTCCCAGCTAACTTTGGTCCAGTTCTTCGAGAAACTCTCTCCTCGACTATTCGGCTCCTCTCCCCGTATTCTGCTCTCCTACTCTTCGTCTCCTCGGGCAGAGAAAAATAGTTGAAGGCCAGCGGAGCACGTCCGGCGTAATCGTTCGATCCTCTTCGATTCCAGATTTTCCGACTGGATCATCTGCAAACATCTCGGCTCGCGACGATCTAGAGATCTGGACGATCGGAGGCCCGTTGGACGATCGGAGAATTCGACGGAAGTCGGTCCGCGGCAACCGAGGCAACCGAGTTCGAGTTGGAGCGATCGTTCCGTGTTCTCGTGGCATTTACAGACACAGCCTCAACCGATTGCTCATCGGGGAACAATTCCTCGGTAAGAATCGTCTCTTTGGAGGGGATCGGCTCGGTTCACTACCGGTCCGGCTAGGCCCGGCTAGACCCGGCTGGTTTCATTCCCTGGACGGGTGCTGCGAGATCGGATGATGCGGCGTCAGGCCGGGATGAGACAGCATTCCGACCGGGTAAAGGCTCGCCGGAGCCAGCAGGCCCGGATGGGACCCGTACAGTGCCGTGTGATGTTGCCTGACCGCTGACATCCTCAATTTCTCGATCTCGGCTTCCTGCATGCGCTTCGCCTTCGCCCGCCGATTTTGAAACCAGATCTTCACCTGCAACAATCAAACCAGACCGGATTTGTACTCGAGGCCGCTACCACCCCGCTACACGGTGTCACGCCACTTTGTTGCGCCTGCGGTCTCGCGGCCATCGACCGCGCTTTTTGCAACCCGCGGTCCCTTTCGATCGATCGTTGGGCTATCTTTGTCCCAGCCCTCGCCAACGGGACATGCAAAAACACTTCTTCCGGTTGCTACATTGTCGATCGTCAAAGGGTCATTGAAAGTCTACGATTTCGACACCGATGCTACCTGCCCCGAATTCGTATCTCGAGGAGAATCTAAATTATCGTCAAGAACAATCCGACAAACGTAGACTGTGCAATATGAGATTCCGACTTTTGGCGAGCGTATCAAGGTAAGACGTCGCGGAATAGGAATTCTAAACGCTCGATAGCTATTCGAAACCGAGAATCAAGACAGAATGATGGATTCGACCGAACTGGACGATCTTTCAGGAGGGACCGTTTCAACTATGAGACGCACGGAAATATCTGGGCATCTGCTACGCAAAGTTATTCCGCTGAGTTTTTCCGCGCGAATGGGTTTCACTGGCACCCGGCTTGTTTCACGAGGCTCGGGCCCCTCGCCGTGCGGGTTTATTATCGGCGTTAGTTTTCAGCGGTGTTGGTGAATCTCCAGAATTACGTTTTACGATCAACGTTTCTCATTTAGCAGCGGCGTTAATCGACTGGCCGACCGGCACTCCCTTTATTCTCACCGCTTTCGCGTTCTCTCGCTCGTTCGCCCGTACTCGCCCGCTCGGTCGCCCGTGCTCGCCACCGCTCGCTCGCACGCGCGCGCGCGCGCGTGTTTCACGAGTCAAGGGTCCCCGTCCCCGCACTTAACAGATCTCGCCAGATGCGGGGTAATTAGCGCGCGTAAGCGTGCAGTATCCGTCGCTGCCGGCGAAGAAACACGGTAATTTTATTAATAGACTACAAATTGCTTGAGACTCGTCCGACAATGGTCCGCGATGATCGACCAATTATCTCCCGGTTGGCTCTCGTTGCCGGACCCGATCCTCCCCGACTCCCGACGCCATTTCGTCCACGCCGTCCGTCAACGAGGCGATTCATTTGACACCGTCATTGTCGCCAGCCGGCCACCAACTCCTGGCAAATTCGCTCCGAGCGCGCGAACGCTAACGCGCTCGCGAGACATACCTTGACAGAATCGAGTCGAAAGTGCTTTTAGACCGACAACCGAAAACTCCATCGCGGATGCTTTCGGGCAAACGAGCTGACGATTTAAGGGAGCGACGGGGTTCGTACCGGTAAAATTGTACTCGGGATCGTTGATCTTTCGAAGGATCTCTCGGGCTAAAAGATCGACCAGTGTAGAATTACTCGCGTAAATAATTTGGCGTGGTAACTTGATTCTGTACGCAGGCGAATTATACGAATGTTAAAATAGAGGCCCCTTACAACACACCTGTGTCATTTCAATGCTCTGTTAGCAGAACCTTAACGTATGAAGACTTCTAGTCATTTTCCATAGAATTTACTTTTTGAATTTTAATTCCAGATTAGTTGTAGTTAAATCTTATTAGATACAAATGTAAAATAATAATGATAAATATAGTAACAACTTCTATTTCCTTGGGAAAGAATTTCGTGGTTTCAACACATTTTGGCTATCACAGCAGAGCTATTAAAAGAGGAATTTATACCCTTACACCTTGAAGGTCCTAAATTGAATTGCCCGTAATCAATCGAGTCTTTATGCATTTATGGCAAAAATGGGAGAGCGTGAAATTAGAAGAATTAATAGGAGCTATGATCATTTACCCATTTCATTTATTACTATTACGGTAAAAAGAAAGAAAATTATTTAGTTTAGTGCTAGCAATTTAGTTTTACGATTAAAATCTCATCAAGTGCAAAGGGTTAGAAGTCCTCGAACTAGGGAAAATTTCAAGACTTTCGAACACTAAGGTTTATGAAGAAACCTACTTGAAATGCAGGTTATTTTGGATGAAAGAAAAGATCTTGGACGAAAGAAAAGATTGCCGAGTAGAAAGAGAAGGGCCTCACCTGTGTTTCCGTGAGATGAAGGGAGGAGGAGAACTCTGCCCTCTCGGCAACGCTGAGGTATTGCCTCTCGGTGAACTTCTTCTCGAGCGCCAGCAATTGTTGCGTGGTGAAAGGCGTCCTGGGCTTCCGGTTCGGCTTGTGTTTCCTCAGGTTGCACTTGATCTTGGCAGGTTCTCCGTTCTCTGTAACCGAAAGCGGAGGGTTCACGCTCGAGGACAGCTCGTTGCCGGTTTCGCAACGGTGGTCGACCGACGCGGCGCGTTCTAGACGCGCCTCGGCTCGGCGCAGCTCGGCGGAGCGTTGCTCTGTACGCGGCGCGGGTCATGGCAAGACGAGGCGAGAGAGGGAATGCCAGCGAAAACCCAGACCGCAACGTCCTGTTTTTGCCGGGCCCGGGATCGCGGGAGCACGGCAGGACTTTTTAAGAGGTCAATTCGTAATTTAGCCGTCGAGACGGGCGCCGCAAACCGTCCTCATTACCTTTTTGCCGGTCGACCGCAAGATCCCGGCCGCGAATTGTTCCTCTAACGCTACCGCTTGTATTCATTAGCGAGGATATATGTGTGTCTCGGGCATGGGTGTACCAGCCCGCGGCGGTAATAGTTTCCGCGCGCCTTCTACGTGGCCGCCGAATAATTTGCCTGCCGACCGCTTTTCCAAGCTCCGAGATTACGAAGACCTTTCGGTTGCATCACCGTTGGCGAAACGTTTAGCTGCCGCGGTACCCGATCGAAATCACAAGCGCCTGTCTGGTTTTTTCGGCTTTTTAGCGGGCTTTTCTTCTGACCAAATTGAATTACTTAAGTATACCGACGGAACGTAGAGACCGGGCCTGAACATTGTTCCCTAATTACGCTTCGACACGGTTCGAGCCCAGGTAAGCTCGGCCAGAAAATAAACGATGGGAGCCGAGAGATGATCCTTGGAACAAAAATCGAAACGCGAAGCCCGTGGATCACAAATCAATCGGCGGGACAAGGAAGTCGAGGATGGGGTCGCAAATTGCGAACAGGGCTCGATGACAAACCAAATCATCCCTGAGGCCGGAGGAGACTCAAGAAGGCTTGTCGTACAACCAGCCGAGACAATCGAGCGCGAAACACCGGGGCGAGAGGACGTGGGGGAAGGGGGCGGGGATCGCGTCGGAATATATCGGTTATATTCCCCGAGATTTGTCTCGAGACAATTGACAGATTTGTAGAACGGAGGCGAACGGCTCTAGAAACGAGAGAGATCCGAGGCCGAGACAAAAGGCCGTCGAGATCTCTCCGCCTCGCTTCTGAATTTCAAATTTCCACCGATCTACTCTGTCGAGCCTCCCTCGGCCCACCCCCGTTCTAGCGGTCGCGACGTTCCGCAGGGCTCGGAATCCAAGTCTGAGAAGTAGGAGGGGTAGAGTCGTCTTTTGTGCGTCGATTTCCGTCTCTCTCTCGCCCTCTCCGAGCCTCCCAATTAGTCTCGGTATGCGAGGTTCTCTCTCTCTCTCTCTCTTCCTGGCTCCGGCTCCGGTTTGTTTCTACGGCCGCCAAAAACGCGACTCGATTTTAATCCGGCTCTGCGATCGAGGATGCGCATTCGAAATAATTAGCTGATCCCCGGCAGATACCGGCCTGGCCAGAGATGATCCAGAGCGGAGGAGGACCCGCGTACGTAGATCGTTGCGCAACCGACGCGCCGCGGCGTTTCGCAAATGATAGCGAGCGATCCCATCGGCCGCGGCCGGCCGCGTTTCCGCTCTCCTAATTGATCTGGACCGAGTAGAACGCGGTCGTTCCGTCTCTCTCGACTTTCCGAAGAACGATGGCGATTATTTAAGCATAATAGAACCTTGATTTTCCGAGCTGCTTAACTGCCATCGCATTCCGATGCGCGGCACGCAAAAATCATGCCACTAATGAAGATGTAGCGACACTCTTGTAATCTTGTCGACATTATAGAACGATTGACTTCTTACGTCGATGAATATCGATTTCCCGATCGTTTCACGTACTCGATCAATTCGCCGGCGAATCAGGTTCTTCTGCATCGGTTATCCGAGGAAGTCGCCTATTGAAACGCGGTTCGCGATTGGTTCGGAACTCTATCGACCAACAACGATCGAGTTAGAGAATCGTTAGATCGAATGAACGGGCGTCTAATAATACGATTAGATTGCTCCGATTTTTTGTCCGTCGCGCGTCCAGCGAACGGTAATTGGATGCGCGCCGGTAACGCGACGGGAGGGACGACGAAGTTTCGTGGAAGCTGCTCCAGTTACTCGGAAAAAGGATCGCGTCGAATGCATCGGTGCCCGTAGAATGCGCTGATTTATGCGTGCTGCGGCACGATAAAATGCCAACCCCTGGTAGCGATTTTCATGCAAATTACTGAAATAATTAGCTGATCCGGCGTAGATATCGGAAACAGTGGCGATTGTAAAGGAGAAAAAGTCAGGGTGAGATCCCGGTCGTCCGATCGCCGGGCGCTCTTTGTCGCGTTGCGTAACCTTTTCATGGACCACGATTTCTAATGCGCTCTTATTAGCCGATCGGCTCGATAACGAGCGGCCCGCGCGGATTTACTCGCGTCGTTCCTAGAGAATTTATATCTCCGGGCACGGTGATAACGACTCGCGCGCATTCCTATCGTCACTAATGTAGGGAAGAACGGACGCTGGATATCCCCGCGTCGATTCTCTAATGGAAATCGTTATTCCAGTAGCGTATGCCGTTTCCGAGGTCCTTTCACGGGTTTACGAAGAGCCTATTGGAGGGCTCCGGGGTATCGCAACCCTTCAGACACCCCTAACCACCGCCCCTTCTCGCGAACAGACTACGTCGAGAGCGACGCCGAGTTTCAAGGGTTGCGCAATCTGCGGGAGCACCCTCCGTGAGAGGCCATATTTCTAAATTACGCGCGTTTCCCCCGTATGACTCGTCCCGTAGAACCTTCGAGCTGCTCCGCGATTATGGTCGATTGTATTCCGGCCGCGGAGCTCCCTAAATAGCGGCGCGGTCGGCCAACAATGATCTATAAATTGATACCAGGACGCTGAATCCACGCTGGGACGCGATATTACGCATTGTCGCCGGAAAAAGTCTACCGAGCTTCGATCTCGCAGTTCCGTTCCGACTTAAAATTTCATTGCAGTCTCGAAGATGAATGATTTACGCTCGCAAGCAATCGTTAAATAAATCAGATCTGGTTAACGGTCGTAACTTCCAATTTGTAAATTCTAGTACGACGGAAAAAGCGATGCGATTTAAATCGTTTAAAAGTGTCTAGCTGGTACAAACGTTTTTTTAAAGATAAGTATATTATTGTTGGATCAGTGGAAATTGGACGCTCGATATCTTTCTCTAATTAAGATATACAATCTCTAATCTTTCTTTAATTTTTTCCAGTGATAACGATGTACAAATAAAATCTCTTCCCTAGTCGGTATCTTTTGTGCTCTTCCTCAGCCATTTAGAAGTGTACCAGCAAACAATGTACAGGGCGTTTCAGGTTCAGTGGGCGATCGAATTTCCAAGCTAGAGCGTAGGTGTTCGCGAAGCCCAATTAAACCGGATAATGGGGCTATAAAATAGTCTATTTTCTTGCGGAGAACATGGACCGGCTATCAGGCTACAGTACCGCACGGTTGCACCACCTTTTTTCCAATAATCGTCCATTGTCCGTGTCGTCTAGATTCCTCGGCGCCTCGACAAGAACCGAGTCACTGTTTCGCGCGAGCCTGCGTGCGTTCGCCGAGTCCGACAACGACGGCGAGAAAACTTTGATTGCCTCTTTAACGAGAGCCCCTCGCAATTATCAAGCCGCGACCTCAATAATTAGTGTTAACGATGATTCAATCGCGACGAGTCATCCCGGCACGGCGAGACGACGCGCGCGCGTTCCGAGAACTGCATTCCTTTCCCGGTGATTTTAGGTGAGTAGGTTTCGTGTCGCGCGATTGAATTGCAAATATACACCGGCGCGGCGGTGCGGCGACCGGCCGCGGTTTGATCGACAGTCTCAATTTATCAATTAGCGCGCGGCCATCGATTCTCTTCTCGAAACCGACCGTTTGAAATATCGTCGCCGAGCCCGCCGAGCCCGGCGAGCCCTCGGAAATATTCTCGGACCGCTCGCGAGCCGTGTAATTGGCCTGGAATCCCACGACGCTATTCTCTAATTAATTTCAAACCATTAGCCTTTTTTCCCTATTTACCGCCGCTGCTGTCTTGGCACCATTGTACTCCTCCGCTTCCCAGTTTATTCGAGCGACTATTCGATGCAGGAGAAAGTGCGGGACGACTGTATTTCCTGATCCGAGCGATCATATTTTCGTTCTATTGTTATGTAAGTCCATGTGCAATCTAATTTTATATAAACAGTTTATGATAATTCTGGCACATTATAAATACTCGGTACTTTTCAATTGCTCTAATCCTTTCGCATATACTGTAGTTAACTACTAGACCATTGTTTTCTTTTGTAGCTAAATTCTCCTGTACGTTTTTAGAATACAAGCATGTGAACAGCCTCTCCAGTGTTCATAAAAGTCTTAATAACGCAAAGCAATTGTGACAAAACTGGGTTTACCGAACCTCAGTCGTCGGCGGTGTTAAACTCGTTAGCAGGAAGTAATTAATTGGACAACAGTCTACGCTACCGATTGCACTGCCACCAAAAGCAACTAAAAACCGATTGTCGATGAAAAGACCGGTTGGACGTAGAATGGGGACCGGTGCCGCGCGTCCACGCCGCAGCGGAAACGCTGTCGCGTCCGCCGCGAAAATAGACGAGGAAAGGAATCGCGGGTTCTGGTGGATCTGACCCGACTTCCGTCCGAGCGTGTCGGCGAGGCGGCCCTCCCAAAAATACCCGGCCGTACGCCGAGAAAAGCAAAGAATGCCGGTGCCGTCGGGTTGTTCATTGAACGAAAGTCGCGGGCCGCATTCACGATCAGAGTTCCAGACCGGATGGCCGGGGTCGGGGCTGGCTTAACGAGTTTACGATCGGACCAGTTTCGGGCCTGTGTGCTCGCCACGAACCACGAAAAGAATCCCACGACAAAGATCGTGTCGATTGGCGGCCGGCCAGGGTGATCTCAAAGGCGAGCCGAGCGCGGTCTGTCGTCGCCCAAGCAAATGGCAAATAGCGATCCGGCGTGCGGCCGAGCAAAACGAGCAAGCCGGAGCAAAAGCCGAGCAAAACGGAGCAAAACGGAGGAAGACAAAGCGAAACCGAGCATCCTGGGAGCGAAAACTTACCGTTTAGTGGCGCGTGATGAGCGAAGTGCGAGGGGAAGAAGCCGGCGGTGGCGACCGCGGCAGCCGCGGCGGCGGCTGCGGCTGCACCCTGATGCCCGCCACCCCAAACCGCCGGATGGAGGCTCGGTGGGATGCCAGGGATGTTCCCCAGGCTGGAAAATCCTCCGATGTAGGCGGGTGTTGGGCGAACAGGCGTGGGACTGCTCCCATGGTGCTGGTACTGCAGGTCCTCGACGTCGACCAGACTGTTTTCATCTTCATCTTCGACGTCTTCGGTCTCTGAGCACCTGGATCTGGCTTCGTGGGAGCTGCTCCTCGGACTCTGCGAGCCAAAGTCCTGCTGACTGGCTGTGGACACCTTTGGCGATGAGGAACAGGCGACATCGGACGTCGACACTGAGTCCGTTGAGGTCTGACCAATGTAGTCGAGTGTCCTGGGCGTGGACCTGCTCCCGGGAGACTCTATCCTTTCTGACTCGCTTTCCGAGTACCTGGAGAGCACTCTGGCGTCGGTGGAACTCCTCGTTTCGCACGCGGTGTACTGTCTCGATCTGGGATCGTTGATTCCGGGTGACACGGACAGGTATCTCGATCTGAAGTCGGTCGAGTACCTGTGCAGGTTCGAAGGGATCAGTTGCTCCTGTCTGACGGGCGAGTAGGAGGCCACCGGCGAAGACCGAGGCGACACCGAGGACGTCTCCTGCCTGGAGTCCGGTTTTTTCGTGTCGGCCAGGAGCGCGGCGACGGAGAAGCTCAGCCGGTGCACCGGCTTCGAAGTCGGCTGCGGGGCCTGAGCCTCGTTCGAGCCTGGACTGGTCGATGGAGGCGTCACCGGGGAGGTCATCCTTATTACTGTCATTCTCAGACCGCGGTTCAACACCCTCGAGGAACCCTATGCTCTTCACTGAATCACTGCGGCGTCGCTCTTCCGCCGGCTAGTCTCTCATAGTCCTGGGTAAAATCGGTGCTCACAAACTGTCCGCTATGTGTGGATATGGTCACCGGTCGATAAAGTCTGAGTGGGAGCGCACGGGTCAACGGCTGGGGTTTCTCGTCACTGGGGTCTGTCGCGCGTTTGACAGGTGCCGGGATCGACGGATCGATGGATCTCCGAGCAAACTGACCTGCTGACTAGCCTCTACTCGACTCGAGCTCTCCGTGTGGACTGACTTTGACCATCGCCGGTCGCGGCGCTCCGACTTTTTCGTTTTGCGGGAGGAGGCATCGCACTAGTGGGGGACCCGTTGGTCTGAGTGAGACGGACAGGCCTCGGGGTGGGGGAAAGAGCGCCAGAAAGGGGAAATCCAAAAGTGGGTGAGGCCTTCGGTGCTAGAAGGGGCATGGCCCGACACGCTCCGCCCATCCGGCCGTGCTTCCTCCGCGGCAGAACCGACTCGAGTCGAGAGTCGAGAGCCGAGACCGATTTTTCCTGCCAGGGATAAGTTTCTCTGTCGCGAATGCCACCCGGCCGCGCTCAGGGGAGGCACGGAGGGCAGGGATTACCGTTCGCGATCCCAGGTGGGGCTAACTAGGCTCGCAGGGCGAACGGAGAGGGAGAGATATTATCGCGCGACTCGCTTCTCTACATCGGAGACGGTAATGAGCGTAATTGACCAATTAGAGCCGGTGATTAAGACTCAAAAAATGCAGACTCGGCGAGGGAATTTTCGATCCTCCTCTTCGTTCTCTGTTATTGATCCTGCCTCTCCACTTAGCTGCGTGGATTTTTATGCCGCCCGAGCGCCATCCGTGCTGCGCTGTCACAATCGTAAATCGTTATCGTGTTCGTACAGCCTCGAATCTTCGAGCCTCGGTGTTGTCTTCTGGCGAGGTTCGACTTCCCATTCCACGATTTCTTAATAACAGGGTTTGACCATGAAGCTTAAATAAAGTAGAGTAAACCTTCAACGAAGCTACGGGCATGAAGAATTCGATTAACGTAAGGATATCAAGTTTGCGTCGCAGAAGTAAAATTAATAATCTGACAGAACAAAATTACGAGCAGCTAAAACTAGAAGTGCCGTGCATTACACGCACCTAAATTCTATATTTCCTTAAAAATAATTGGAGCGCGTTTATCAAGACATTGTACAATTTCTATTATGACGTACGCCTGGATAAGCAGATCTTGCAATTACCCACAAAGCAGTATGTATAATTTTAACAATTACGATATACGGAGTGTGAATTCAGTGAGCGTAAATTAAATAAACGAAATAACAGTTGCACTGTATTTTAGAAAAAGCAGAGAATCCGGAAATATATCAAATCTTATGTTTATCGAATTAATGAGAGAAGATTAGTTCTAAATCTCAGTTGTAGAACTATGTATGTGTGAAATTAAATATTTTCCGTTTTTTGCAAGAAAATAGGAAGAGGTATGGCAGGATTAAGGGTTGCGGAGGAAGGAAGGCGCAGGTTCTGGACATCTCTTTCCCCGGTGTATTTGGATAGCTCGCGCAGCAGCCAGGTATATCGATTCGTTGTCGAAGCAACGGGGCTCGGCGCAGAGAGGCTCTCTCTGCTCTCTGGTTTTGGTTCTCGGTCGTTCATCCCCCTAAATCGAGCCGTCGAGATTTTCGGGGGCGCTTGTCCGCGGACGCTCGTTTGTTCTGACGGCACTGAGATCTCATCGTCGCGTCCGTCCGTCATATTTACGGTGGCCCCCGTTGACGCGCGGACTCCCACTCTCCGGCGATAAGCAAAAACAAATGCCTGCCGATAGGGGATGCCGATAAGCGGGAGCCCGAATAAAACCTCATAGATGCTCTTCCATTTGCGCGGAATTGGCTCCAGCCGTAAATTTCATCGCGCGGACTTCCGCTCCGATCCGCGCTGCTCCGATCCGCGCCGCTCCTCTCCGCGCCGTCTCGCGCGCCTGCCACCTCATCCGCCCCGGCGAAAGGGGATCGATATCTTTGCTGGGGATCGATGGAAACCGTGAACGTTCGTTTCCATCGGCCGTTGTCTTCCTCGCCTGTGCCGCGCGACCAGATCTGCGGCCCCCCGTGCAAACTTCTGTATATCCTCCTCTGCAAATTACTGGGATACGTGTTCCTTATCGGGCTCCGCTACTTTTTAAAGCCCCCCCACCCCCCTCCCCCTGATTTATCGACCTGCCGGGAAATTAGTTGCCCGGCTTTTTAACCGGAGATTCTTCGATCTCCGGATTCGATGGAATATTCGCAAAATTGTACAGCAATTTCGTAATGTCTCTTGCGCTACGATATCTTGTCGAAGATAGTCTACTAAATAAAATAATAATTTTATACATATAGACAGATAAAATTCTTTGTCACAAGAAAAATGAATTCTTTATAGCCATCGCACGAGTACAGGAAAAGAATATATTATTTTTTTGTGACGAAGGGTTTTACCCAACTATAAGAATAAAATTATTATTATATTTAATAGATTACCCTCGACAGGATATTATAATACGTATATATATATTGTTCAGGTTAAATCGTCATAATAATACGTAATACAAGTACACGAGTATTACCATTACTAAAATAATGATAGACAGAAAAACTAATAAAAAGCCAGGCAAAGTTAGGATGGTGAACTCTGTAACTGCAATAAAGTAGAATATCTGAATGATAAATATTGCAAGAGATTGATCGATTGGTCAGCTCTTATCGCAGGAACAACAGCCTCGATTCCGGATGCTTGAATCGCCTAAAGGATTCGTTTGAAACATTATTTTCTGCAACTCGTTTCCTTGTGCAATAGAATGTAAGGCCCGATGATCTTTACATGCGATCAATAACTGCCGCAGCAGCTGTTCTGCATAATCTAACGATTCTCAAGGCGCGTTTATTGCAACGCAGCTAACTGGAAGCAATCGAAGTACGTACGATCATTAAATCGCATCGAGCATTTTTATTTGGAGCCCGTGATTTCTTGCCGAGCCTCTCGACGGACTGCACGAGACGTTCTAATTCTGTCTATTCCGAGTCGAACGGTTCCCCGTTGTTCTCTCGAATCGGTTCGAACGTGCATCGAGACACGGTTTCGCAGCTCTCGATAGGGCTTCGATCGCGAGCGTATAGAAAAACGGCGTTTTAAGCATTACCAATGGGAAGCCCGTGAACCAGTGCGGCAATTAATTGTGCCTCGGACGCCGGCACAGCGCAGAGCGGCGACTCGCCGATAACCGAAAGAGCGAAGCCGGAGGAGGCCCGATTGAAGCTGTCGATAGCGCCGCGGCGGAATAAAACCTCATAGACGTTCTTCCATTTGCGCGGAATTGGCTCCAGCAATAAATTTCATCACGCGAACTTCCCAGTGCCGTCTCTCCCCCGCGCCCTTGCGCCTCTCGCACTCCCTTTGTCGGTGTCGGTGTCGGTGTAAACTCGCGGGAATTTATGGCGCTAGAAACTGCAGATTAAAACGGTAATTGTGCATAGTTTCGCGCGGACAGATCGCCGCGCGTCCGGGAAATCGGCTCCGCGGACGCGTTATCCTCGGCGTTATGGCTTATCGAATCTCTTTTTTTACGCGCCCTCGAAACTTACAAGAATTTCGGTTGCAGTTTCGTTCGACGAAATTCGAAATCGTTCGTACATCGGAAATTCGTTCTCCCACTTCGCATTCTTTTTGCATGCAAGTAGATGCCATCGTACTCAGCTGTGGCGCTGAGTTCAACCGTGAATCTTGAAATCATTGCGTTTACAGTTTCGTTTACAGTTCGCCTGAAAAACCACCGAGCAAAGAATTTGTCGGAATTTTTGCCTTTCTAATGACATTTCTTGCGCCGATTTCTAATGACTCTGCGTACGTGAAACGCGCTCATAACTGTTGATGAAACACGAGTTCATGAGTACAACGTGCAAACAAGTCAACAATCTACCGAAAAGAAATAAAAATTCAGAAACTGTATTGCTCACGAATCTATTTTATTGTTTTTTTTTCGATTATCGTGGCGTTGTTCATTCTTAGTGCCTTCCAGTCGTACGAACAGACAATAAAGATTATTATTTGAGCGTCACGAAATACATGAAAATATTCGTCGACAGTGATACAATTTACAAAAAGATATGCGTGAAATTACGCCAAAAAGTCGACAAATCTGCTGCGAATCGAATCGATAACGACACCGACGAATGCCGCTAAATTAATGTTGACGAATAAATTATTTAGTGGTTTATTTAGAAATTCAGGCAACTCTTTTTATCTGTTCTCGTATCGGCGGTAAATTCGCCGGGGGCCTTAAATCAAACAGCTGCAAATCACTGGCGTTGAGCCTCGAGTTCCGAATAAGAGGAAAGATGTCACCAATTTGATTTGTTCGTTTTACGGTCTCCTAGTTCGCTGATGTCAGCGCCGGGACTCAATTCGCCGCTTCTTTCTCTCCCCCGACGGGTTAATAAACGTCGGCCTCGATTTAATTTAGCGAATATTAATGTCGCCGGTTAGCTGAGCCGGGGATTAATATTTATTTGATTTGTGCCACTCGGAATCCGCGGGCCGCGCCGTTAAATATCGTTTCTTCGCAGGCGAGCAATAAGGCCGGCGTCGGTCAATCGCTCGAAATCATGATGGCAATAAAGCAGCTCGTAAAGCGGTTATAAACCGGTCACTTCGCTATCTTTCGTTAGCGGAGGCCATTACGCTTTAGGGACCATCGACTTCTGCGCTCGCTAATAGATAACTCGAAGTTCCGATGACACGACGGTAGGTATAATAATCGTGGTCGGTTCGCGTGAAATATCCGCGAAATCTCTGCGCTCTGCACGCCACGGCCGATGGGAACAGGTCGGCGAGTCGCGTCGCGTCGGAACCGGGAAATACCGAGTCAAGGTTAATCCGACGAATTCGGAGTGTCGCGACGCTCGCACGCGAATAGCATCAAAAAACCGTGGCACTCGCGAACGCGAGCACTCCCGATGATATCACGTCCTCGCATTTTTAGGGATCGGATCGAGAGCAACACGAGTCGGAACGCGTGTGTTCCAGCAACGCATAAATATTTAAACAGCTTGGTAGCTCCGGCATTATATTCCAGAATATCGGCTGAATTATAGCGCGTGACGTTTACGACTCTATTAAAATTAGTAAATCAATGAGGAGCCATTGTGTACGGGCGATTCCGTAAACTTTCGCTATCCTTGAGTCGATCGATTCCGTTTACAAAGTACTCGGAGAATTATCTAAACTTCGCGCTGTAGGTACTTTCGTTAAGATACTCCACCCAATTATCATTCTCGTGTCTTTTAAAATCACGCGAGTTTCAGCTTCTGCTGATTATGCTCTGAATTTGATTCCATGAATCTATAAGTTCAATCGGGCTCGGTTTTTAATGAAATCAGCGTTAATTTAGAATTAATTCGAGGTTGCTACCATCACTGATCGCATTTAAATGGGAGTCGACATTGGTCGTCGTTGATCGAGCACCCCCACGTCACGGGAGTCGCAGGAAGCGAGTGTTTTCTATTAAAGAACGGTCGAGAAAACGACATGCAGAGTCGCGAAGCGGAGAGAGAGGAAGAAGGACGGGGGTATCCGCGTTATTAAACATCGGCTTGCCAATAATTAAAGAGAACACGAGCGAGATCGGGAGATGTGGCTGGCAGCGCATAGAGAGGGATGGGCCAATTTGGATGGTTACCAAGGCAAACGATACGTTAAATAGATAGGACGGCCGAACGGTGGGGACGCCGACATAATGAGGACCACCCGCTAGCTCCGCAAGACCTACTCGGTACACGTACTCGGTGTGTCACCAAGTTTCGCCTGGCTTTTCGCTCCTCGTGGCGCCATGTTGCTTCGAAAAAGCTTCCCGGGAACCGTATTTGCGACGGCGGAACTCTCCGCACCTTTTCGGACCCGAAACCCCGGCGAGTCGCAACATAGTTTCGATCAGGTTCCAAAGTCTACCGATTCCGGTGATCTACCTTTCGCTAATTGGTAACCTTCGCCGGAGGTTTCCGCTTCGTGAAATTAGCATCAAAGATAATCGAGGCGCCTTGGGAAAACTTTGGTATTGTGCGGTGGGGAAACTGGAGGAGACCGCAGCGAAGTTGAATCGGCTCACGATCATAAGTGGATTTTTAGGTTCTAGAATCCTTTGCTGACAGGGTAGACTTTCCCTTAATCGTAAAGCCGTCGCGGAACGCCGAGGACGCAATTATTCCAGCTAGATGTATTTGTTTAAAATTTATGAGACCGCCGATTAGGATCTACGGGGCCGCGGGACGCGTTCGCCGACACTTGTTGGATCGGGCCGCGTTCGTTTTCTCAGGGCAACAATACGGGTGCCGAACGATAACGATTTTCTTGGATCCCGGGTGCCGGGACAGCAGGTCCCAGACGGCGGCCGCGTAATTTATGCGGATCCGTGGCACGTGAGAAAGCGACCGGCTTCCTGAACCGGTACGATCGCGACACCCTGTACAGAGGAACGACAAAGTGCTACGTCGCGGCCGTTAATTATTAGCGCGCCGCTATATTGAGCATGAAAACACTATTTCTTTCATGCCGAGGGGGGGGGGGGGGGGGGGGGGGGAGAGATTCGAGTCAAATTGGCGTTAAAATTGCAATCACGGTGGTCCGTCCTCCAGTCCCATCCCCCCTCCGCCCCGACCCCGTTTGCACCCCATCTGGCCGCGGAGTCTCTTCCTCCCGTCCACGGAATTAGATCGTCTATTCTCAGAGGAGCCCCGCACGCCGGACGTATCTGGCTAAGAGCCGTTTAGAGGGATAATTTCTCCCCGGGCGAAAAACGAACAGCGGGGGTGTGGAGCGCGCGAAGCGTTTGTGACTGATCGCGCAGGCGATAATTTACGTCGTCGTTTCGACAAATCCTATTAGCGGCCACGGAGAACGACTCGTTGCACCGCGAATATCCACCGACGATCTGTGTCTCCGTATCTCTGAACCCATCCATCCTGCTGCTTCAAATGAATTTTTTTCTACATCCGAAAATACCTTATTCCTTGACCCTTGGACCCGGAAGATTTCAATCGCCACCTAATTACTTGATTCTCCGCAATTAAATTGTATTCGTCGATGATTGAATAACGTTGAAATTATTTTGGAACCTGATCTAATATTTGGTATCCCAAAGTTACAATTTCATTGCAAAACGTTGGTCGAAAGAGTTTGTTCCATTTTATAAATGAATGCGGATCTTGTCGCCGCGATCTCTAGGAAGTTAGAAAAATCCCAGGATCCTCGAAGCTGAAATTTTCTGAGGTGGAAGATTTCGAAACGAGGAGCTCGGTAAATCGTCGAGAGATTCAACAGGATCAGTCGGCTGAAGGGCGGTGGTTCGATCAAGAAATAAATCGCGAGGAACAAGATCGACCGGCGCGTCGGCGCGGTGCGTCACTCTCGAAAATGAAACTTTACGAGCCGCCGTTTCTCTTCGATTGGTTCCAGTTCCAGGGCGTTCCGAGTTAAACGAGAGAGAGCTCGTCCCACGTTCCGAGCAAGAGCAACACGATCCGCTCGATCCGATTCCCCTAGCTCGATCGCGAACCGCGACCGTCCAGAGGGTGGCTCGTTTGTTTCAGATTTCTGCTGGCTGGTCCGCCGTCTCTCTGCTTCTATTTCCCGTAGCCAATAATTGAATATTGAAGCTGGTATGGCGTGGATGAGGGCTGCCGCCGTCGCGGGGGGCGGGCGAGGATGTTGAAAAAGAGGGTTGTTTCGTTTTTCAGCAGTCAATTGCTGGCTGGAAGGCTCGAAAATCAAGCGAGCTCTAAATGCACGACATTTGATCAGCGAACGGTCTCGCTAAGAATTTTCACAGTACGAGTAATCGTTTGCTACAAATTCGAGGTGGGTGAAAAGGAATAAAGCAGTCTAATGAAGTAAAAACGATTATCGCACCGCATCGACACACGAGTCGATAAATCGCGACTGCGGGTCGCAGTGGCCTTCGGCCAGCGTCCGCGAGGTCGCAGAGAGCTGATAATGAAAGATATCGTTTGCTAAAACCTCCTATGAGGTAAAATGCAAATAGAAAGGATAATCTCTTTGAAAGTACTGCACGCAAGGCCCCGGAAGGTTCGCGTTTGCCTCTGTTCAGAGGACATTTGACGGAGAACGCGGGGCTGATCTGCCGACAGAACAGAGGCGGGGGAGGACGGGAGAGGGCGGGGGGTGGGCTGGCAACGCTGCAAAAGGTGAGCGTAGTCGCGAGAGCCGAGCCGCAATGGTGGAGAAAATCGATATTTTAATTGGACAAAATAATTGGAACGAGCGAACGAATGGAAGATCGTAATCTCCGGGCTCCCCTTTTGTATTGGCGAGCCCGCGAACCCGCCCGGCCCTCCCTTCAGCCCCTCGGCGATTCCGCTCCGGCCTACGCCATCCTCCCTCGCGCTACCCGTCCCATCCTCTTTCCAACCCCTCGCTTTCTGCGCGAGCCATTTCACGTCAAATCGCGCATCGACTAGCGTCGTGCTTTTCGGCTCCATGTTCTAGGGGTGGCTTTTCGTTCAGGTGAACTGCGGATAGGAATGGATTGTAGAAAATTCCCGATTTCTCGTGGGGAAACTCTTCCGATCCCAGCTCTCTACCTTATATCCAACGGTGCTGCGCTACTTTCAAATAAATTATCGAGCTTTAGAACAATTTAAATTACAAAATAAAATACAACCGTGATGACATTCAATGATATTTCCACACAAGTTATTTTCGACTTATTAAATTTATTAATAGGGGAAACCTATTTTCATTTAGTTTGTGTTTCTTATACAAGGATTTGCAGTCTGATAATAGCTGCAAAGATTTTATACAGCATTCGATGTTCGATTCTAGGCAACAAAGACCGAGTCGAAGCGGAACAGGAATGCTCCGAATCGATTTCTGCAGGTTTCGTCCTGCGTAATCGCGGGGACACCTGAGCGCCGCGTAATGTTCGATAATTTCTCGTTGTTTCCAGTTAATTAAATTTCATTCGGTCGCAGCTAAGCCGCTTTCGCGTCGCGGTCGAGTCCCCGGCGGCTCGCCAATTGGCTCTCCAGTCTCCGGCAGGTTCTACGTCGACGCGGTCAATTTCATCGCGACCCGGCCGCGAAATTAGAATACACCCCCCGCAGAAAAGCGGCGACAGTCCCTCCTCGAGACTTCAAAGAGGGAAATCCTCGAGTAACTGGCTCAGGACGTCCGTGACTTTACCAGCGGGGTCTCTTCGTCTCGACCCGCTAATCCGTGTTCGATTTTCAACTTCATCTTCCAGCAGAGGTTCTTTCCTTGTGCTCCCCTTCGAAAATGTTTTAGCTTAGAGCACGGTTCTGCGGTTTCGTGGGAAGACGTGGACGGCAGAGAGCGAACTAGGTGGGTTAAATGTTAAATGAGCCGTTTAACACGCGGCGGAGCGTTTATAAAGTGTAATTAGCTGACTGGTTTCTGAATTATCTCGGTGCGCATGCCAGTTGCACGACTGGTTCCGAGATCGCGTTCCCACATCTTCGGGCATTTAGACTTGTAAAACGATGGTTCGGGTCCTGAGAACTTGGTGGACACGATCTTCGATGCACACTCTCCTTAGAGATTGTTATTCTTCTGCGAAGAAACAAGTAAACTGCAAAAGAATAAATGATATAACGTAATGAAGGTTCACAATCTTCGCTTTTTAAAACGTTGACGCCAGCTTGACCCACCGGTGGGTCATACGTGTCAGACCCTTAAGGCGGCGTACATTTGCTTATTTTGCTTGCATTTCACAAAATAGATACTACAAAATAGGTTTATGTTATTTTATCTGAACATTATAAACAGATATTTAATAATAAAAACTATGTTTTTACTTTTTTTACTAAATTACTAATAATTAATAAATACTAATATAATAAATTACTAATTTAATTTTTGTAAATTTCGGGCGCCGACTCTGTACTATAGAAATTTCTCTTTCTGTACTATAGAAATCGACAATATTTCGTACTAATCTCGTCATCTGTAATCTATGATATCAATTATAGTACGTATACACATTTTGTGGCGTATGACACTTCCATCTAATATTCCATAATCCTCTTAACCAAAGCGTCGAAGAAATCTCCGAACCGATCAAGAGATCCAGAAAGTAATTTATTTCTCCTGTTGGAAAAACTGGTGGAAGCGTCCTAGTGGAAAATTACAGGGGAGCGTGCGTCGTTGGCGCGTAAATCTTTGAAAAAATTCCTAGAACGATCGTGGAACGTAGGGGTCGCGGCCAATTGCAAGAGGCGCCCAAATATTTTCGGCCGGATTTCACGCCGCTTGAAATCGAGCGTCTCGCGGGACTCGGCGGAAGGGCCGAAGGGAAAGAGGGATGGAGAAGGATCGAAAGGGAAAGGAGGAGGGTCACGGTCGAAGGAAAGGGTCGCGGCGAGGGCGCTAGGGCAGTCGACACCTCCACACGTGCTCGCCATGCGTGGCTAGTTAGAGAGGCGCCTAGGAGCCAACTCCGGGGGCTAACAACTATGTGCGCCGCGTGCTGGGAACACGCAACGAGCCGCGCGAAGACTTGTTAGCCCTTAACTGCTCTACTCTCCGCCCCTTCTCCCGGTTCCTCTAATAGTTCATTTGTTTTTGCCCATTTCCGCTTCGAAACCGGTGCTCTTTTTCTGAGAGGATCCGGAACTGGTGGCGCTAACGGACAGGAAATGGACAAACCAGCCTCCTCGGGACTAGACGCGGCCCGGAGAGAGACCGGCTGCTCTGATGCTCCTCCTTCGACTACATCGTGAGCTTTGGAATTGGTCGCTTCTGATGGAAGGAGCTTTCTTATGAAATTCTGCACACTTTGTGTTACAAGTTGCGTACTTCACGTGTCCATTTTTGCCACAAGTGCGTACAATCCGTAATCTAATGCACGATAGTTAGTCTCTACCTTGTAGTTGACCTTGGTAATCTCTACTTCGTAGAGGACCTTGATAGTCTCTATCTTGGAACACCTCCAAGCCATAGATCCAACTCGGACAGATCCTCTCGACACACCGAACCACGAGCGTGTACGACATCCTCGTGTTAATGATTTGCAGGCTTCGACGTCTCGAGTGCATTTATCGTTCTCGGTGTTCAGCTACTTCTTCAGGTCGTAAAAGGTCGATTTCGGTAGCAAGGATCGATCTCAAGCAGCGGTCGCAGCTGTCAGAGGCGGTTTCGAAAAGGCTAGGCGGCGGATCTGACGAGCGAGTGGTGAAAGGAGACTCGTGAGCACTCCCGATCACCGCGAAGAGTTTTCACACGGCTCGAGAGTTTTGGGAAATCATTAATATCGTTTGGAGTGGGTGTCGCAAAGCGGAGAGCAGAGTGCGCGACTCGTTAATGGCCAGGCCACGGAAGCAAGCGCGAGCGAGGACCGAGTAAACGCCGCCACTTAATGCTTCCGCCTGGAAAAGGTTTTGTTGCCGCTTTTTAAGGCGTCGCCGCCGCGCCGAGATTTATCGCGTGTTTAGATCGCTCGACGGCCCGCCAGATTAAAGCATTAAATATAACCGGGCCGCGGCAAGCGACCAGAAAATTACTGGCGTTCACGCGCGCCGAAGAAAAACCCGATGCATGCCGAGAAACTAACTTTACCGTTCGCCTGGCCCTCGGATAAGTTCGACAGTCCGATGTTAGCGAACCTCGAGCCCTAGAAGTTAGGTGCTTGTTCAACTTTCTACGGGTTTTATGCGAAATGGAAAATGTTACTTTACAATTTAATCTTTTACTTTGGACACAGCTTATGCAAATTTCTTTAACTGAACTACATTCGAGGTGAACCATAGCGAATACGTTCCTATCGCGTGTACGTGTAGATGCGAGCATGCTAATATCTATTACAATGTCTCTAACAGTACTTCGTTAGACAACTATCCTCTTAGCGTAGTCGAAGTAATTATCAGCTGCACGGAAACGCATCGATTACGCGTGCTTCATTTCCACGTCGTTGAGCACTTTTTGCTGGTCTCCGGAAAAATGAATCGATCTCGTGTGATTAGAGAACGACGCGTATCGGTGCAAAGAGTTTAATTCGCGATCGCTATTAATCGCAGCGCGGGCAATTACGCGGTGTTAACGACCAGGCTGACGTACGAGACGTCGCGTTTTCGTAAACACGTTTACGGAGGCGTAACTGGCGCAGCTGCGCCGGCCGCTCGTGTTTCTTAAATTTCATGGACCGTCTCGACAGACATCTCGCAAATTGCACCTGTCACGAGACACCGCAATTAGCGATGCAAGCCCCATCGGGGCCGGTCGAGTCCCGGCCGCGAGCGTCGATTGTTCGACCTCTCTTCCCGCGCCGGAACGATTCTCATTGTAATTGAAATCCTGTTGTTCCGACAATGAAATATGCATGCATAATCGCGAGAGCGTTGCATAATGCGCGGAACGCGTGGACTGCGTGATCCGTTGCAATTCGAAGGAAAAAGAATGTCGCGATCGCGGCAAACGGCGGACAAAGTACACAAATTTAGTTCTCGGTGGGAACTGTGAAATTACGGTCGTCAATCATACGTGACAGTGTTTCGCAACTCTCGCGACGACGACGGGACGGCGAAGTTCCCGCGGGGCCGTCCCGACAGCCGTAAAAAAGAATAAAAACCGGGCGAGAAGTAAGTAATATCATTAGGGTGTGTTCAGCCGGCGAAACGACTTCCGCAAAATTTCCTGAAGCCCGTTGCTCGCCGTGCTACCCGGCCGCGCCGGCGAACGATCGCGCGATCGGTCGCCGTCTCTCGCAAAAATACCAGCCGAAAAAGAACACGAGCGCGCGAGCTAATGAAGTGGGGCCGCTCGGGCATGATAAAAAGAATTGGAGACCGGTGCCGAGCTCCCCGGAGCGGCGTAACGAGGAAATTAACGCTAATGCGACACGGTCTAGCTCGGTCTCGGGCTCGGGCTCGCGCTTTTTACCCACCTCCCAGAGAAACGCTAACAAGCCGCGCCGCGGTTTGCTAAATCACCGGGATGAAGTTTCCCCGGGACCGTGTTTTCCTTTTCTCTTGCAATTAACACTTCATTACCGCATCTCTCCCGCTCGCTCGCTCGCTCGCTCTCGGTCGGTCTCTCCGTGAAATCCGAATGCCTCGATCGCCTAAAAAAAGCCTCGCCACGAAAATCCCGCGTTTCTCTCTGCTCCTCGTTCGCGCGGCGAACAATGCTCCTATCTCCGCGCGTAATCGTTCCGCGGAAGAAGTTGTCGCCAACATTTTTGCTGAAAGACGCCGTTTGTGCGCGCGCGCGCTCGCGCCCGCATCCGCGCGTTTACATCGGGGGTAGTAAACGCACGTGTCGCCTCCGTTACCTCGACGACTTCAAAGAATGCCTGTTGTTCCGTTATCGGCGCAAGATAGCCGGGGTGCGCGGCTCGTAAAACTCGTCCCTCTGCTCGTTTCGAGGCCTATGTTTAGCCCGGACGTTTCGGAGATGAATGGTCGCACTGCCGCGGCTCTTGCAGCCTCGTTTTCGATGCTTTTTCTACGGGCCGGCGAGGCGCGGGACACGCGAGCCATTCTACTCTCGTTTGCGGCAAGAAAAGGCTGCTCGCAGAATATGTTTGGCGCGGAGCTCATGCTAATTAGAGGTGTCAAGCGGCGACCGTCTGCCTTCGAAAAGCTACTCCGATGAAGCCATCCCGCGTCTTCAGCACAGCTTTGGTCGTTTAAACGTCGATGACGATCGTGTACAATGATGAGTTTATTCTGTTGAATTCGGTGAACTGAAACACAGGAAATCGTTTAGAAATAATGCTGTAATAGGGCCGAAATCATTTGTAGGACAGCCATGAAATCGATTGAGTGGTTCGTCAGCTGAATGAACACATGCTTTCTGTATGGCTGATTACATGGAACTGTGTCTACTATTGGTAATTGGGAATGACAGGTGGTGTCGTTGTTTCCTTGTCAATGATGTTCGAGGCGATTAATTATCGATTTTGCCAAGAAATATTAACGCGTTCAGGATCGAGATAGAGCAATCGAGCGCGATGCTCTCGGATTGCGGGGACTAACTCGTGGTACAAGACGGACTGGTCGCAGACAGGGAGGAGCCGGGCACACGTAAACGCGAGTAGTTACGCAGACGTTTAACGACAGGAAGCGTTCGCTGAGAGGAACACGTGTTTCGGGTGTTTCGCGCGAGTCCATAATGATTACGCTCTCGTTCGACAAGCCCCTCGTTATTTTCCTCTTAATTATAGACTGGAACGCGTCTCGTCGCATCGACCCTTTCGAACGCGATTACACGCCGTCGCGTCGCGTCGGATGTATATAAAATTGAACTGCTAATGCGTCCACGCTCCGCGTCGCGGGGTTCCCGTCAAAACGACAAGCCACTCCAACGATCGTTTAAAAACATTCGTAATCTTCGCATTTAATTGCAGGGGCACTCGTTACGGTGCGATTGTAACTCCAGGAAATTTGCGATTCGCGCAACAATTTGTACGATTAACATGTAACCGGAGATCTCGCGGCGGAAGAAGGATTTCAGGTTTCGGGACGTTCGTCCTGTTGAATCGAGCACGCCTGGGTCCGCTCGGCAGAAGTCGAGAGCAGGATTTATAACGGCGATTAGGGAGTTTACGGCGATAACCTTATTAATGCGCTCGCATTTATCTTTCCGTAAAAATTCATTAAAACGCGGCGCGGTCGCCGATCCTCGCGTTTTATCAACGGAATTATGGCGATGACACGAGCTTATCTACCGTTTATCTCGATTATGGTAATAAGAACGTCGACTTTACGCCCGCCGCGGCTCTCGGGCCACGCTCAATAAAATCCTCGCGATAATAATGTCACCGGCGATATCGCTCCCGCGCATCGTGAGAGCAATCTTCATCAGCCTGATTCGTCGTTTATTGACCGATCCGAAGCGTCGTAAAATCAAACCTGGGAATCGGTGCCCCGCCACTCGACGATTATTAAACGGAGACAACAAAATGCAAGGGTCCCGGTTGATAAATCAGTGCGCGGGTCTGTGATATTGTAAACGTCTGCCGGACACAGTTGACTCGAGTTTTCCTTCACTTCGTCATCTACGAGAGTGCTCTCTCTCTCTCTCTCTCTCTTTCTTTCTCGCTATTTTAGTGAAGAGAGAAAACGGAGAGAGGACAAAGAGAAAAGGTCGAGGGTTTCGCGCGAGTCGCCGGCCGTTTCGCAATTTAAATTCTGCCAGACACCCTTAAACGTCCCCTCACGAACGCGAGGAGAGCGAGAGAGGACGGAAGAGAGGACCAGCGAATGGCGAAAAGAGAGCAAGCCGAGGTGTCCAACGCAGCCAGCGGTGGCTGCGACAAGAGAGTTTGTTTTTTGAAGTCTGTATTGCTTACAAATGTCTCGGTGTAAAAAGCGAGCAGCATGCTCCTAATGAGTCTGGTTGTTAAAAGACCTCTCCCGCCTTTTTTACGCCCCGGCTGCCTTTCTCTTCCTCTCTCTCCTTCTCTCGCCCTCGCTCTCTCTCTCCCTCTTTCTCTCCCTCTCACTCAGTCTCTCTCTCTCTCTCTCTCTTGCTCTCCCATTCTCCGGCCGCAGTTCCTCCGGTTCCATTAAGTCGACATTGTAGCGGGGAATCTTAATATTTTTCAGTGACGGGATGTGTGAGCGCAACGGCGCCCGTCGATTCGTTTATTTCGGGAAAACGCGACACCGCTCCAATCCAGCAGCCCTCGAGAAATAAAGTCGCTCGATGCTAATGGCCGTTCGAACTCAAAAGTCTCCATGATTTTTATGCTCCCCAGTATTCGCCTGCGTCGACGCTCCGTCGGATATTACTCCGAATATTCTAAACGCGTCTCAATTAGGTCGCGACAGATGCAGGCCTCGGAGAATCGGGAAAAAGAGGAGGACTCGTTTCATTTTCATGGGTTCCTAAATGGAAGAAACCCATCACCTTGCGTGGTTTACTAAATAAGGACGGAGGACGTATCGGCAAAGATTCAGCTCTGAAAATTGAAGATGGAGATTTCGAGGATTTTTTGCAACGCCACCGCATACACGGCGACACTCGACTCGATAAATTAGCTTGAATTAGGCGATCGAACGAGGGAAAAGAATCACGAGGAAGTCACGGGACCTCGCAGACACGGTGACCGAGAAGTGTGCACAGTGCGCAGGGTGGTGGAGCGAAATGTCGGCCGTGGTAAATGGTTTCTGGGCGCACTTAAACGCCCATTTCCTTCGAAATCCGGCCAAATCGCTTAGGCCGAGCAAAGCGTTCCAATTAAGAGGTATGCGTCTCGCTTCTGGCATCTCGGCAACGAGACGATATATATTTTTTTCTCCATCCCTCCCGGCAGCCTCTCCCTTTGTCTTTCCCGTTGCTCGGCGAGAGCCCGGCCCCTGCTCCTGTCCCTGTCCTGCCCCGCTTCGAGCTTCGCGCTTCGTGCTTCGTCTTCTTCCCGACGCGACGTCCGCGACGCGCGAAACTCGCGTCCACCGGTTAAACAGATGAGAATCTTTCGGTCTATTAGTGGAGCTGCCACCGTTTTGCCGCGTAAAGAGAATTGATATCTTCTCTCGCTGCGTTTAACCCTTCTTTTCATTCTTCCTGGGAACCATGGACCCTGTATTTCTGCCCCCTCCCGCGCGTGATTTCTATTCCGCTTTCATCTGAAAATTCGCTTTCCTTTGCAAATAGAAGAGAAAACGCTCTCTGCCATTCGGAAAAGGCGAAACTGAATTTGAGGAGTTTTGGAATGGAAAGAGATCACCTTTGGTTTTAGTAATAGATATATACGGATGAAAAAAGTTATGGTGTTTTCTAACTGGTGTCTCGATTTAAGGTGGTCTTGATGAAACCTATTCACACCTAAGGCGGTTTTCGTTTAATCGTTTCTGCGTGAAAATAATGTTACATCAACGGTAAAGATCGTATCGAAAGATTTCAAGAGGATAAAAGTGAGTGGAAAAGTTGTTGGGTTGCTTCGAGGGTGTGCGGTTTAGCAAGTCGGAGCAGCCTCCGAAATCTGGCAGCGTGCAGGGGACCTTATACCTCGCCATTATATTTAGATGGTGGCCAGCAAACGTCGAACCCGTTCCCTTTGTCTTGGAGCCGATCACGTGCAACGCGTACGCAGAAGATTCGTCGCGGAGTTCCGGCGACGATTCGCGCGGATCGTAAACCTGAGCCTCGACGTCTCTCGAGGAGTACTTCTCGGAAACGGTGCGTGAACACGTGTTTAGAATTAGGTGGCCTGGCTCGTTCGAGGGGAACCTCGATCCTCGAACTTCGCTGGAGCTCCATGCCACACGACGCGTGCTTCGCAAACGTCAACTTCGCGCATTCCCTTTCCACGTAGCTTTCGCTCTCGTTCTGACTCCGGTACTTCGTACTATACTTCTGTCTTTATCCGAAACCTGCAAAATTTTATTATTTTTATTTTATTTTTGTTGCAATAGGCTCGAAATAATTTACTGAGTATCTATACACTGGATCAGGTAGTTTATTAGCTAAATGAGCAAATGCTTTTAGTATGGCAAATAACAAGGAACTCTACTATTACTAATTAATAAATCGCGGATTTTCGTGTAAGCTATATTTCGTACAATTAATTCGGACAGTTTTTATTTTCCATAAAGATCCGCAATCTCCCAATTAGGAATGACAGGTGGCGTCGGTGATCCTTATCTATAATATTCGGCACGAACACCGTCAATTTCGCCAACAATATTTACTTTATTTGTATATACGAAACAACGAACCGCTTACAATATTTGCAAATAGGAAAGGCTCAGGATGCGAACGACCAAGCATAAGGACCGCCGATGTCCCCGGTCTTTTTTCTCCGGCAAACAGAGCGCGAGCTGGATCCTCGTGTTTCAATTAACAGGCGCGAGGGCAGATTAAGTCGGCGGCAGGGGTAGGTCCGGGAAGAAGATAGGGTCCTAACAGGCCGAAATTGCGTGTTCGCGCAAGAAGCTCCGTGTCGTTTCGCTGGAAGCTCGGGGGCCCGGTTCACTCGAAAAAGCTTAAATCACGCAACAGGGAGCTAAGTGGCCGATGTCGTTGCTCGGGACTCGAGACTCGGGACCGTAGGAGCGGGTTGACGAAGGAGGTGGGCACGAGAGAAAAAGGATAACGAGGGAGGCAGAGCCAGTATTCGCATTCCGGGAGCGCGTGCCGCGTTGTCAGTTTCGAGAGCGAATGATACGTAATTTATAACGGCGTGGAACTAAATGCCCCGTTAGGAGGAGGAGCGCGTCTTCGTCTTCTGGTGTCGAGGTACAGAGGAGAGAGAAAGAGAGAAAGAGAGAGAGAGAGAGAGAGAGAGAGGCGGCGAAGCCCGAGGGACAAGGGAATCCGAGGCCGCAGAAAACGGCCCGGTGTCTAAATATCGAGCACATGTCGCGGCTCCCCGCTGAACCGACGCGGCAACCGAAATAGAAGCCAGCGTCGTGGACCACCGTACGTCATCTCGCGTCGCGCGACGTCTAGGGCCTGCGATCTGCTTGTTTGCTGTTATGCGGCGCTGTTTTCACGCCGAGGGACCGTCCGTCTTCTTCCTGGTTCCCCTTTTTATTTTCCGGGTGGTTGACGCAGCTCTGGTTTCGTTTCTGGTCCTCCGCGACAGCTCCGCGACGCGGCGCGGCGCGGCGCATCGAACTGATTGATTCCGAGGCGGTGGCGAGCGGAAGAGAGCGAGCCCGCGGGTAAAAGAAACGGAAATAGACCGAGAGCAATAAGGGGCCGAATAGTATCCTCTAATAGGCTGGCTGTCTTCTTAATTGACCGGACGGCTCGTAAGTGCGCGATGAGTTACACCTCCCGGAGCGGTGATCCCGGCTCGTGAACTGTCAGCGGCGAACAGCTCACTCCGCTTTATATCGCCGCCACTAAATCAGCCTGGATAGAACGAGTTGACGAGACAGAGAGAGAGAGAGAGAGAGAGAGAGAGAGAGAGAGAGAGAGAGAGAGAGAGAGAAAGAGAGAAAGAGCGGGAGAGACGCAGTGAGAGAAACAGAGAGAAGAGGATCGTCAAAGATTTCTCGAAGAAGTCGCTGCCTTGAAAATTCATATCGACTGCCGGCGGCGTCGTCTTTTGTCGGAGACCGGGAAGAAATTGCTTGTTCGCTGGAAAAACAATCTTCCGGCCACAAAATGCCCCGCTAATGCAACTCTTCCCTTCAATTAACGCTCCGTCTACCGCCCTGTCGCGACCCTACACCTCTCGCCGCCCAATTTTCCCCTGAAACGACGTCTGCGCTTTACCCGCGTCTCCTTCTGCTTCTGCTTCACCGCAACTGCGGCCGCAGAAAACCGGAAAAGAAAATAAGAGACGCGAACAGCGGAGAGAAAGCGAGGGGTCGGGTAGCCTCTAATAGATCGGCTGTCTTCTTAATTGACTAGGTGGGTCGTGAGTGTCTGACGGCTCGCGCCTCCCGACTCGTCGAAATAGGCGGCCGGATTGACCGTGAATGCTAAACGCGGAATGCACGTCCCGCGGCAATGATGGAGATTGATCGTGGCAATTATATCATCGACACCGAGGGCTCCGGCACTCCACTATCTCTTTACAGTTTTATTCCTCGGGCTTCAACCAGCCTTAGCTGTCCTTTCTGAACCGTCGAGCTTGTCGTTGCACCAGCGAACTTTTCCGCTACCGCGTCGCAAGATAATTGCATCTGCTTGTAAATTTCTTAAACTCTTCCTGCGGCAGAGTTTGCTCTTGCTATAATTTCGTGCACCGTCGACAATTTTTTTCCGGTATCAGAGCAACTTCCACTATCCGGACACTATAGTAGCCAGGCATTGGCTACCTTTTAGGTAACTATCGATTTGTTCGTTTTCCTATCACAATTTTTGTTGTCGCTGTAACTGCCGCCATAAAAGTGAGTAAGAACAATGCGTATATACTGACAATACATTTAATGTACAAATGCCACCATAATAATACGCGACGATACATTAACGATAGATGTCGCGATTATTACTTATTACTAAAACAATTTTCCGCTACTGTGCCGCGACACAATTGCGTCTAGTGTTGCGGCAGCCGTCGCACGCGTTCCAATTTGATCTGACGTAAAAATGTGTGCTTTTCAGCTGCGGATGATCGACGCCAGGAAGACAGAACGAGCAGAGGCGAAGCTGTTCGGTTCCCAGTCGGATGAATGGCGCTCCCGAGGAAAATGGTCCGTGCGAAGGGCCTCACGCCCTCGACAATACGGCAATCTCGGCCGAAGTAGCCGGGCCCGGTCGCAGAAAGAGAAGAAGAAGAGCAAGGAGTCCAGATAAAGGTAAGCCCCAGCTCGATTCGTTCTGCACCCATTGTCAGCCACTTGAAGGATCAGTTTTTGAGCGAAACTGCTAGAAAATGCCGGGACACCCTCGCCCCCTCCGCCGCCCCGTCTCGCGGGCTGCCGCGCCTCGCATAATTGCGATTTAAGAGGCGTCCGAACAGCTGCGACCCGGTGACAATGCGGCAGCCACTCGAGACGGACAATCGAACAATTTGGACCCCGCTGTCGTGGTCGCAGTAAAAGTCACGTGAGACCATTTCCCGAAAAATCCGGAGCCTCTGTCGCCTCGCCGCAGCGTGAACGATGCACCGGCCGTTTCCGGACCCCTTCCTCCGGCCCGCTCAATTACGTCGGGAGCTTTCAGAACCGTAAAAACGTAAATAGATCCGCAACAGAAGGTTCGAGCGTCGTAAATGTAAAAGTACATTCTCTGGAAATGGATACGGAAGTTATTGGGCTGGTGATTCGAAACTTCTTGGAGCTGTTCCACGAGGTTTTTGATTCTTTTTGCCACGGGGTATATCAAACCGCTCGTTAGCGCTGAAACGTGACGTTAATGCGATCGACGAGCCGCGAATCGTTCGACTGGAAGAATACCGGTAATTAAAAGCTTCGTACACCTTGCTGCCGGGTATTTAATACATCGTCGTTCCCTGATCGATTGGAACGCGCCATCCAACGAACGTTCTCGCCGACGACCTGGCCCTGGAAGATCGATGAAGCGAAGCAAGATTATTCGCAATATCCTACGCGTCTGAAAGTCTCTGATAATTCTCATGACAGCCTGGTTCGTTCGAAAGCGTTATTGCGTAAAGGGAGAATCGTTTGTAAAATAGAGACACGTCAGAAAATTGGAAATAATTTTCGTAAGGGTACGGCTCGCTTGGAAATTAATCGAAGTAATCGACGGGTGAATGGAACGCCGAGATTCGAAGGTTCCGTGGAAAGTCACCGGGGCGCCATTACGGTAATGCGTTCTGGATCCATTTCGAGGCTTCATGGTTTTATGGATCCTTCCCGGAAAGCATCGAAGGGGACGGGGATGTCCTCGCACCTGCTCGCAGGCTCTGTGGGTTTGGGTTGTCGGACTCAATTTCACTCTTTTCAAGTCGTCGACAATCGAAGCCACTCGAGAGCGGAAAGCGACACCACGGCCGCATCCTCTCGAGCTTTACAAGGATTTAAACAACTTCGAATGGTCCACGGTTCCGGCGCGGGCACAATGCCGCCGTCGGATCTTTTACAACTGGATCCTTTACGGCGACGCGAATCCGCCATTCACCGGCGGACACGCCGTTTCTATTGGACAGTCTTCGGAGACAAGGACGTTCGCGCCTCAGAAAGACCACACGCCTGCTTCATTAAAGCCCTCGAAACGATACCGGCATGCGGCAGTGCCCCCTCCCGTCCCACCCCCCGTGTCCCACTCTTGTGCCACGGGAACGGACAATCTTGTTGCCGCCGCTGTGCTCCAAGGAAGAAACGGAAAAATGACATTTACCTTCCTCAATGTCGACAGAAATTTCGTCCTGAGAAGCTAAAAGTTTCGAGTGCTAGTAGCTTCCACTGCTTTCCACAAAAAGGGTGGACGGTCTGTGCCGATCAGTATTTCATAAGTCTGTTAGCTTTACAGAATTCTGAATTGGAATAATCCTAAGAAAAATGAGGATCGAGATTGACATATTAATGTTCATGTAGAAATATTTACTCCTGAAGTCTCCTTGATAAATAGTAGCATATTTTTTAAACTGGAAAGGTTCTCAAAAGACATAGTAATATAAATTTTTAAAAATGATCCAGCCAATGGTAATAATTATATCGGAAAAGTTATACATTTCTTGACAAAAATGAATAGGCGAAGTACAGATCAATGGATCTCATTAGGCTGTCTTCAGTTTATTGAACATTTTAAGAGAAGAGCGCATCTTTATTTAATTCTTGTTCTATACAATCTGTCTAAACTAATTCTATTTTAACGCGTAAAGCGGCAAATATTGATTACAAAAGTTCCCAGAATAGGTATCAAAGCGATTTAATTACTAAAATCTAAAGTTGAGATTGTAAGAAATATCAATTTAGCTCTTTTGTATTCCAAGGGTCCTATTCAAGTTAAAATTCATACATATTTCAATTATAATGAATTTCAAAACCTAGTTAAAAATCACTGTCACCCACACGCGATCGACGCCGCACCGAACGTGTTAACAAGGATGGGTGTTCTTAGGGCGGAGTCAATTTTTCCGCAGATCGAAGGGGCCAATGGGGAAGCCGAATCATCGAGCAGGTTAATGAGGGGAATTAAGGGTTCGCACAATGTGTGCCGTGGCTCGAGGAGCACTCGAGAAAAGGCAATATTGTGGTGGAGGGTGTTGGTGCTCGGAAAGTGATATACAGTTCGGTAATGGTGGCGGACGATCCGACACCTGGTCCTGTGGCCCCCCCTTTGTCAGATATGGCCGAGGAGCGAGCCCTGCGCCACCAGAGGACCCCCATAAACTCTGGCGCGCATTCAGCTAAATGGTTCTAAAGTGCTTTCAAAATACGAGCCGTCGCTACGAAAAACCGTAGCCCCTCTCTATTCCTTTCTTTCTCGTTCCCTTTCTCTTTCTCTGTCTCGATCGGCGACACAAGGGCCCCATCCCCGTTTCCTAAACGATATGGGTGGTTTCTCGAGAATAAAAATGCAGATTAGGATTAACAAGCCGGGACGACGATTCCCGGCTTCCGTTGATTTACCGTCGTATAATTTCGCCCCCCTCGCCGCTCGCCGCTCGCGACATAATTTTTTACGCGGTCGCGTCTCCGCCCTCCCGGATTGTTGGGATACGTTATTAGGATTATTTGCTTCCGTGTAATTTCCACTCGAGCTACGGATTAGGGTGGAGACTCGGAATTCTCGGGAATAATTGATTCCGACCATAGATCGCCCCGAAATCTCCGCTTATATATCCAACTACCTGGAATTTCCACGTTGGACAACCTTTAACCTTTAAATAATTACCTAAGGTCACTCATGCCTAACGTTTTATGCGATAACTATAAAACACAATGTTTATTTAGAGTTACAGTAATATCTTTTTGACGTAATCGTGACATGACCTCGACATCTTTTTGTACTTTTTATTTCCGATCTATCGAGACCTGAATTTTAATTGACCCTGTCGAAGATTAATAAATAACCAGTTGCCTAGGAAATATTTTCCTCTTTATCTTCGCCTTGAATACCACCGATTTGCACAATTAAAATGAACCAAGATTCCCGGGTTTGTGTTCCTAGATTTTTCAAAACCAAATCTAGACGATGTTCCCTTTTCGAACGTAAAGTAATAGCGCGTGCGTTTCAACTTTCATTCAGACGATTGCTCGTGCATGCGTAAAGTGGTCAAATAAGCAGTCTCCTCGAATAAATTTCTCGATTTCGAGTCGGTAAGGACGGCCAGAACGATCGAGAGGAGAATTTTCGACGCCCCCAGCGAGAGAAATTTGAAGGATGCTGCGCGCGTGGGTAGAAAAATGTGTATCGCATTCACGGGGCTCCATTGATCTCTGAAATCAAAGACCGAGAGTCAGGTACAGCTGCCACGAAAAACACGCGTTACGATGATCGATCCTTCGGGACTCCTCGGGCTCGGGGACCTTTGGAATTCCCTTTAACAGCGTGTTTCGTTGTCCGGTGCTTTTCCCATAACCCATGGAATTTCGAAAAACTATTTCGAGAGAGATTGCTTCCACGAAAGTGTCGGGAGCCTTTAAAGAGTGCCCCGAAATGAATATTTTAATCTTTGAACGACGTTTTTAGCATTTTTTCGACAAATTCTCAACGTATTTAGTGTATTAATAATTATATTTTTTTTCGCGAATTTCCAAGTATCGATCTTATAAAATGAAAATATTTTACCAGTGAATTAAGGCTCTAGTTAAATTATGTAATTTTTAGACTATGTTATTTATTTAAGAGGAAAATAAATGAAATTTAAAACGAGAAAAGAATTTCTTACATTAAAAGAATCTTGCAATAATGTTTTTAATTGATCGAAACTATTAAAGGGATTGATGACGATGCGAAACTTTGCTTTGCACGAACATCTGCCGTCTAGTAATTATGGGGTTGGTGATATGAAAATCGGTTTGCAAAATCAACAGAAAAACACCGTTTCAGAAGCAAAGACGCAAGGATGGAGGCGAAAGTTCGAGGACTCCGACGCGACGGTATGAATGATGTTTAATTATCATAGAATCCTTCGCGAAGGGTGAGATCGGAAATCGTTCCCATTCTCATCGGTCTGATTCGGTTTATTCGTTGCTGGCCGAGGCCGGGAAGTCCGTTGTCTATGAATGAGCCAGACGATTGCAGTATCCTTTCAGGATCTCGAAGCGGATCCGGAGGTAGCCGGGATGCTTTTCGCCGTGGCTGTACGGCCGTCCCTTTGCAGGAAGGTGTGACTATGTTTGAATACACTGTTGATTGGGCCATAAATGTGTCTCTCAACGTACAAACAGTTTTTTTCTCCTCTCTCTTCTTCAGCGGCGCGGTGATTTTCTCGTTCGGGAACCTCGTGGCTCGCGAGGGCCACACACAAGACCACCGGGAACTCTCCGAGGCGTTTGATTGGTACCTCTCAGGATAACGCGGCGTGACGCAATTGAATTCTAGTTTGAAAGATGCGAGCCGGACAATCGGCCGCTGCCATTACGTGGCACGCTTGACATTACGGTTTCTCGATCGCTTTACAACAACCACTTGGTTCCACGGATTTTTGCTCGAACGTGTTTCTTCAAATAACGCTGTTATCCCGTGCTGAATCTCGAGTTTCATAAATGAAATATCGTATAATAGATCGTATTAAATGAAAATACTATCCGAAGCTGCACCAATTGCGATCAATGGACTATAAATAAACGTAATGAACGCATGTATAAAAATCTGTAGAACAAAAAAGCAGAAATGCACGCTGTTCTGCGGCTCGGTCAAAAAAAACGGAAAAAACCTACAAAGTCATAGCAATCCCTTCGATCATTTGACCGCGGGTATTTGATTATCATTTGACACGAGTCACACTCACGCATCCATACAATATCGTCGTTGTTACACATTCATTCTGCAAAATGAAAACTAAATTTTTGAAAAACTGAAACTGATGCAAATAACATAAGCAGAATGGAAATATATTCATTTGTTCAATAATCTCGGTGAGTTTAGAATTCCGCAACGATATTCTGAAAATCCTCCAGTGTCTTCACTCTGTCGAGTACACCATAAATGCATGAAGTCCGCGCGAACCAGCGATGAACTTGATCAAACACTTGCAAGATATACAGTCGTGGATTGGTCAGGCAACATGTTGCTGCAGGAAAATGCTGAGAAATGGAAAAAGAACCGACGATTAGAACCCAGCTATTTCGGTGTTCGGTGACGATCGAGATCGAGGTTGCACCCACGCTGATTTGTTTTCGGCGTGGCGTAATTCCCCGGCTGTTCCGGATCGTTAAAAGGGTATTTATGAAGCGGAGTTCACGGCAGAGACGGATCGTCGAATTTCTGCGGCTGATATCCCCTTTGAGCGAGCCCGATCGTGATCGAGCGGAGACGATGATGTCAGCAAGAACGGGGCGAAGAATGCCTTTTGATTGGAACACGATTTTAAGTATCAATGCTAATGACCTTACCGGGCAGCCGCTTAATTGGACCCGTCATATCGATCCTGCCCGGGAATCGGTGTCTTCCAGCACGCCTATTCATTCGATCGGAGAACCGCATCCCGCGAAAAAATCCTCCCCCTTGCATTCTCCGTTCCTTCCCCGCTATATTTCATAAGATCATGACCCTGAATTCCTCGAGAATCTGTTGCGGGGATTTCATTTTGCTGAAAAAACGGACACTGCGCCGAACGTTCGATAAATTTACGATCGGATCAACGACGGCGTTGATGAAATACAACAGGTACGGTTCTCTTACCGTTTCGAATAAACGCGAGATTAACGCTGGTTGCAAGTGGATCGTCCCAACAGGCAATAAGATGGCGGAGGTCTCCCGATATCGATATCGAACGCTGTCATCGTTTAACCGGTACAAAAACGATCGTTTTCACGGGCAAATGACGACGGTACGGCTCGACCTGGCTCGGCGTGCACGATGCACCTTTAAGTGGTGCATCGGGGGTCGCGATGCATCGCAGGGGACCACCCATCGGCCGTGAATTGACGACAGTTCCGCGAATCCGGCGAGCAATCACGCGGCAACGTGCTCCCACCTGAGCGAGCTCTGCTCGTTCGACGGCTGTCGTCGCGACGCCGTATTTCCTGCGTGATTATTCCGTCGAATTTATTGATTCTCGATCTCGCTCCAAAGAGAAATTTCAGTCGCCGACGACGACGGGCAGCACCGGCGAAACATATGGTATCATTTCGAGAAATTTCGTTCGTCGGTCCTAACAACGGATTATTTATTTATTTACGGTTCAAAAGGTGACTAAGAACTCGTGCGTGGATAACTATGGAAACAGGTGCAATCGTGTGAATTGAATCGGCGCAGCGGTCCAGTGATCAATGTGCCGTTCAGGAACAAAAATCAAGTAACAGAACCAAAAAGTCAAAGCGAACGACACGCAGTGTGACATTTCGATAATCTAAAAAGATTTGATTCTTAGTAACTATTCTTTTGTCTTTTCATTATATATTCGATTGTATTTAGGCACTTGGAATGTTGATTTATAATTATTTTTAACATGACTTAGTTACTTCAACTAATATACATACTAGTATTATTGTTTTGTATTTATATAAAAATATGTATTATGTTTACGTTTATACGCACAAGCAGCAGCGTGTACATTTTCTAAAAAGATTCAATTTCGGAATTAAATACTCCTAAGCTGTCGAGATATTACACTGTGCGACGCGACTGCGGCCATTCGAAAATTAATTTCTCTATTCATGAGGATCCGGGCGATCGTGTGTCAAGGTCGCGAGCTCATTAGCCATTGATAGCTGCATTCGAGGGCCAATCAAAGGGCATTCTTCGCTGACGTCAGCGTTGCCCAGGAAAATCGAAATCTTCTGCGACGTGTGGCCGTAGCCGCTAAACGGAGAGAATGCGCGAAGAGAGAGAAATGAGTCGTGGGTGGAAACGAGAGAGAGAGAGAGAGAGAGAGAGAGGTGAAGCGGACGAAGGCACGAAATCGAAGGAAGAAGAGGAGAGGGACAGAACCGGGGCCGAGGCCCGTTCAGAGACTAGTTAGCACCTTCTCTTAAGTCCGCGCGTTCTCGAATCAAGGCTCGCATTCTGGTCGAGTCGGGCCTGGCCGGGCCCGCCACAATGCCGCATTGTACTTAAATCAGATTCAATTTGGGCCCCATTGAAAATTACGCTTAATAAATTATTTGGGCAATTCATAAATCCGACTCGTGCTGTGCCTGACTGACCCGAAGCCACGGACTGGCTCCTCCGCCCCTGGCCCCGGGGCCTCAGGCCGCGTTCTTTCGAAACGCGGATCCAAAGCTCCTTTCCGAACACCGTCTACTACTAATGGACCGCGTCCGCGCCGGCTAACACCGTCCAGGGTCGTATCACTTCGATATCACGCCGTTTCGGAAATGCTATCGCACCCTCTCTATTCGCTCATATCCGACCCTTTATGGAGTCAATCGAATAGTACTGCTCGGTTTCGCGCCAAAATACGTTCTGTATAAGAACAAACTTATGAGACTTTGATTCATTTCCAAGATATTGTCTCTTAAAATTCTGATTCCTAATGCTTCGTATTAGTACTGTCTCAAATGGAACAATTTTGGTCAGTCTATACAATTTGTTTTCTCGATGTTTTCTATGATAAGTAAATAATTGCTATGGTTGAATTTAGGAATTAATTTAGATTTTTTTAAATTGTAACTTTCAGCGGTTTTATTTCTAGCGACAGAATTGTGGTTCACAATGGTGTCAAAAAACATAGCGCCTCGAATACTTTCCCTTTGCTAGTGTTCTTAAAAAGGAAATATACCTTGACAATTTGATCTAGAAACGTATTTTTGTTACCTCCACGTGTTATTTGTCTATACAATCTTTGAATATTTAAAAATTAGTTGTTTGATACAGAGGCATCAATAAAAATGATCATAACGCAGTACAAAATAATTGTCACATTTATAAATGTATTTATATTTAAAAGGCATTTATATTGTAATGCATTTACATTTAAAAATGATTTATAGAAAATAGAGATACTATTAATCAGAAAAACTATCTAGAATTTAGAATTAAAATGGCATTGAGTTCTTCTCGGAAGACACGGATGATCGAGGCTGTCGAGAAAGACTTTCAGTATACTGTGCGTTAACGTTTGATAGCTCGGACCGAAGAATGATCGAGGATGGAATGTGAATGCGGCCCTGTGAACGATTAAGCCGCGGCCGGTCCGGCCACCAGGTAAATACGCACGCGCTCCTCCGTGGCCGCGTCGGGTCCAGGATCGCCTTTGCTGCACGTGTACGTCGTTTATACAACAAATTAGTAGGCAGTTATAAATGACATAGTGTCCTTATTATCGTGGTGGCCTTATTACGGTCCTCTGTCGGTGACGTTTGACCGACTGTCCAGGCCCGTTCGGCCGGGTAGCGTGAAACGACGAGGATTTCTTCGGAGGATTCCAGCCTCGAGAAATTATTCGGCCCATATATCTCCGGGGTCGAGCCGCGGCGCTGTCACTGATTAATGCAACGCGGTAACCGGCGCTCATTGTCGGGCCGGTTACGGGACCGCGATCATCTCTGCGCCGAGTCGCGCCGTGCCGACTCGAGCCCTCTCGCAAATGACGACTTCAGCCGTTCGGGATTCGCCGGCGCGCCGATTGGACCGATTGTTGCCCGGTAATTAGCGTCGACTCGGTATTTTTAGTAACCTTCCGGTGGTTTAATCGCGGCTGAATCAGCCCCGTAATGAATCGTAATGGATTCAACGGGGGTCCGTGCGCGCTCGAGCCTGAGCTCGCGCGAGGACTCGCGTCGCGAATCATTAATCTCCGACACCGGTTTTTAATTGCTGCGGGGGCGGCGGCTCGAAGCGCCGAAAAACGGTAGGAGACGCACGCGATCTACTATTTGTGCGGATCCAGACAAACCTGGAGCGTTTAGTATTCAAACATGTCATTCTAGAAGATGGTTATTGCTGTCTAGCTAGTTGAAGCTTCGCGACTGTCCTGACAATATTTTCAATAAAACATGCAGCGTCGATCTTTTGAAATAGCTATCAGTTTTTTTTATAAAATACAACGATCATTGATTCAAGCTTCTAATAGATCAACTAAAATCTTCCTTAATTCTCTATCGACATTTCAGCTGTCACGCGAACAATCTCAAAATTTTTTGTAAAATTCAAGTATTTTATTTAATCATAATAAAAGGAAAAAGTTCAGCTATATGATATCGATTATTTTTTAAATTCATAATTAGAAAAGCATAACAGATTACTGTAAAAATTAATTTTCTAGTAGCTTCATTAGTTACATGCGGGTGTCAAAGTATTAAATATTTGTGAGACCATTCCTTCGAGATGATGATGGAGAATGAATTATAATGATGGAACATTTGTTCGTGGATTCTCGGCGGAATGTCAGAAATATTAATATCTGAGCAGCAATTAACGGAGAGCGATGGGATCCCTGGAAAACAGCGAAGAAATTTACGGTTACGTGGAAACCGGCGAGAAAGGGACCGGCGCCCTTTAACAACCCGCAAACAAGGGCCTGACACGTTCGAACAATCAAGGACCAACCGGCGAACCTATAATTAGTGTAGGATCCCTTCGAGGATCGGTTTTGCCGGTCGTTTTCTACGGGCGGGACCCTGTTTCCGTTCGTTAGATCGTCATCTGCGAATGTCCACCGGTTTCTGCCGTGGAACTCTCGGATGTCTCAGAAGTCACCGCGCAAAATCGACTTGACTCGGACCATGAAGAATTTCGGACGCGTTTTGTCTTTTGCCTACCAGTTGAACAATTTCCACGGTCGCATTCTTCGGGGACAAAAGTGTACAGGATTTTCGCTGAGCTCGGAAAAAAAAAAGCGTACCAGCTCCCTGACAAATGGACTGGTGACCAGGTACGTCCGAGTTTCTCTTCGCTAGTGTCCCATTGTTGTAGCGAATCTCGTTGTTGGTAGTGTCCGGTTCTTGCTTTGATAGCGCTACACAGTTCCAGAGAAATTGATTGGCAGAGTAGAATCTTCGTTCGGCGCAGCGTCGTGCGCAATATTTATTTGTAACGCAAAACTTTTTCATTGATATAGATGCGATACGTAATACCGATAGGATTCTCCCTCTAATCTGCAGCGGCATGATATAAGAGCCGAACGGAATGATATAGAACTTTGGTCCGAATTAGAACAGCGCGATATGAAATTTCAGTGGCATGAAAGTTGGAAATACGGAACTTTCGATAACATTTAAGTCAGGACAACCAATATCTCGTGTTGGTCATGATTACAGCTTACCTTTGCGATGATTCCACCTGTTCATCCTCGATGACGACCGTAATATTTCTGGTCTCAACTCTCTAAATAAAATCATACATGGAAAATTCTCCAGTTCCGAACTTAGTGCCTCGATCAATTTTAACATTTAAACACTCCAGGCATCCAGCTCTCTTGTGGATCCCAGTTTATAGACATGCTCCATTAGATCCAATTAACAGAGTGGGTACTTTAGCTAACAAATCTTTTACGCAGGTTGACTTTTTCGCTGGCAAACAGGGCCTCATTTAAAGCAAACTTAATTAACTTGTTAACGTCTATCCGGAATAGATATCGTTCCTGGAAGTATTTTTCCTCGTTTTATCTTATATTACTACTTCTACCATCGTACTCGATAATATTCTCGTTTAGTTTCTGTACATATGTACTTCTGTATCGTCACGACTTTGTATACATGGACAGTTCTGAAGCCGCCCATTGCTAGCCTATTCTTCCTTAAAAATGGATTACACAGTGCAAACGCATCTTCATCATAGAGCACCTTAAGCATCTTTATCACATGTACCTATCATCTTCTTTCTCTGTTGATACTTCGCCTGTAATTCGCTTATATCGTCTCGCGTATATTCTACATTATATCAGTTACATTAAATGAAGTTTTCCGTGATTATGTTTAAGTATAGACCACATTACTTTCCATCGCGAATCGATGTATTCCACGACATCGAAGCGATATAGCCGATTTTAGCATAAACAAAGAATAGATGGCAGCGCATACATTGGCCAAGGAATAACTGAACAAATAGATCGGAGGGTATTGTTTCTTTTCAAAAAGACTGTAATTTTTCTTTCGTTTCTCTTCGGGTTGAGTTAATTTTGATGTCATCTTATAGTAAAAACAATGCTTTACGTTATTAGTTGCGTGGTTATTTTGTTCCAACTAATTTTCAAAATCTTTATTCATGCCAATTTTAAGTTTAATAGATTTGCACTGATTTGATTCTAATATACAGGGTGTACCAAAATTATACATACTCCGGGAAATGAGGGGTTCCTGAGCCCACTTAAAGTAACCCTTTTCGTTTGACGAAATGCAAACCCCGGCTTTGTTAACGAGTTATTAATTAAAAAAGATAGATGCGCGCGCACGCTTCAACCTGCCGTGAAATTTTTGAAATGAATAGAAAATTCATAAAATCCTTGTTCGTTACTTCGAACGCGGCTCAAAGCCGGATTGCAGCCCTCTCCTTCCGTCGCACCCTGGGAGTGAGCATAGGCTTCAGTCGGCTGACTCGAGCACGTAACAGCAGGTTGAATCGTGCGCGCGCACCCATCATAATTTAATTAATAACTCGTTAACAAAGCCGGGGTTTGCATTTCGACAAAGGAAAAGGTTACTTCAAGTGGCCTCAGGAATCCCTAATTTCCCGGAGTATGTATAATTTTTGAAACACCCTGTATATCATAAATGTACACAAAGGGCTATGCTCGTTAAGTAATAAATAAATAAATATGAAGAGTGGTCCGAGGTCGCGGTCCGAGAAAATGTTTTGATCCGCGTCTTATCGCCGCTGGTTTTATCTGCAGAATTATTCCGGAGTCTATACCAATGAGATATTTAATTACTGGATGTATGGTCGGGATAATGATGGCAAAAACAGTAGATGGCGAAGGCGAATCGTTGGTGGAATGGTCTTGGAACGGCCGCCCGTAACTCGTGGCATCATCAAATGGCGTCTTGTTCGCTGGCGAAGATTCGCCTACTCTCGTAACGAGCGGCGACATAATCATCGGCGAAAGCGAAGGCGAAGGAGATCGCAAGAACGCTCGGTAAAAGCGTCGGTAGCGGCGATAACTGGCCGATAACGCGTTGTAATTAGTCACTGCCAATTAACAGCTGCTCAAACGGAAAACAACTGGGCTCGTTAGCGATATTCGGCCTGCGGCGTCTTGCCGGAAACGCTTCTCGCCGTCGCCGCCGCCGCCGCCGCTGCGAGGCGTGTCGCGCGCGAGCACTTTCCCCGCCCTCGAGAATTTTCCAGCCTGCCCTTCCCCCCTTTACGAAATAATCGTCGTACGATGATAATCGCCCGTCCCCTCGGCTCGTGATTCAATTATCGGCCGCGTGAAAACCGTCGGTGACGTAAACCGTCGGACCGAGGCGCCGCGACGTTCCTCGTCGAGCGGGGACGGCGTTTATCTGACCTGGATTGGCGAGATGGCGAAACACCCACAGATTTTGAACGAGAAAACAATCGATAAGCCGCACGGGTATAAAATTGTGCAAGCCCAACCTGTCGGCGTGTTAATCGTCGAGCCAGAACCCCCGAAACTGTCGTTCATGGAAACCGAAAGTTATAGAAAATGTTGATTCCGTGTCTGACGAAAGGACAGCTCCGTGTGCGACCGACGTGGCAACGGACGTGTTAATCTCGAGATTTCGTGCGTTCGCCTATCGGTATGTCATATTAGTCGAGCAGCAATTAAAACTAGTGATTCGGCATATAAAAACAGCATGCCAGCGTCTTCGTGTAATTATCTCGTACAACCGCAGATTGCTAAATTGCTGACACTCGTGAGAATATAATTGTTTGCGACTGCAGTCGCGTAAACAGTGATCTCGTAGGAATTAGTTTGCTCGAGTTAGCTATTATACGGACTGCTATCGAATAGAAATATAAAAAAAAAAACAGCGTCGATCTGCAGAGACAATAAACGCGCCAAATATATAGGAGAGATATGGGGTAAATTGAAAGCGCTTTATATTAATATTTCCGGTCGACTTCACAGAAATTGCCATCGGGAAAATACTAGTTCATTTTACTAAATATTTCCATCGAGTTCCAAATCAAATTGAATGAAATAAAACTGCGCGCGGCGGACAGAGCAACGATTAATTAAACGGCGTGTCTAGATCCTGCCAAACTCGAGAGAAACGGGCGGAATAATCATCGCAACGGGATCGCAATTAAAAATTACAAATTCTTATGGCGATTTAACTAAACAGTTCCCACGGAGCGCATCCACGAAATATGCAAGCAAAAAAACTCGCAGGAACCAAGTAGGGAAGTGCAATTTCAAGCAACAGGACGAGCAAGAAGCATCGGTCTCGCAAAAAAAAATTGTCGGTGTGGCGGAGATCGCGGGGGAGGGGGGTTCGGTGGAAAAGAAGAGGACGACCAAGAAGAAGAAGAAGAAGAAGACGAAGACGAAGAAGAAGAAGAAGACCGTAGTCTTTTTCATCTTCCTCCATTTGTTTCACGCCGTGTGTCAGAGCGGCGCAGACTATAATTAGGCCCTCGGATAAGGCGTACCGCCGTCCATCCGCAACGAAACAAGTTTTTGCAAATCATTAACGTATAATTTTAATTGCTGGCATTGACGAGCCGCGAATTAATTACGTTGACCGGGAGCAGCGCCGAATGAATATCAGGGGCCCCGTGGTATACACCATGGACGAAACACCGAACACTATCCTTTCCAGCGCGCACTGTTTTCGTGTGTGCGAGAGGTTCCCTGTTCAGCGCAGGTGTGTACAGGCGTGTGCGTGCGCGGTGTTTGCCAGTGTTGCGAGCGCATGCACGCGGGAACACGCGCGTCGGCGTCGTCTCGCGCGTCCCAAGCCGATGCACGTTTACGGCCGCCTCCGTTCCCCCGACATCGTTTCCCACTCGGTTATCTTGTTTTCAACTAATTGTACGTGGCATAGTTCAGATCGCGATAACGCCCCCGAGAGCCGTTCCTTCATTTCCAACCGGATAAGGGAATTTTAATGCGACTCTCCGGCGTTCTACTCGCTACCCTCTTCTTTCCGCTCGAGGACGCGTCCTCTACCCCCATACGAGGGTTAGAATTGACGAATTCGAGTCGCGGACTTTCACTTCTCTTAGCCTCGTTCGCGAAAAAATTAGCAAACGTGTTCTACTTCAAAAATTGTGACACCGATCGTTCGATGATGAAGAATTTTTAGAGTGCGGAGCTTCTCGTTTTACACCGATTTTATATATTTTTCAATTTGCATTTATTCTAATCGCATACGTATTTACAGCACGAGTTTTTTCTATAGACTACGGAGGACGCACACACCGCTCGCACTCGTGCTTATATACTACTTGCCGATAAGGTCGACTTCGGATTTATCGCGTTGCAATTTGATCTGCTTTCTTCACTTTCGTTTTTCTTTTTGTACGCTATTGAAATTACATTCGCGACAAACCAATAGAATATATTGAAGATGAATGGACCTGTAGCGAGATCGGCAGGTCGCAGTTATCCAAAGAGTAATTGATCGGTCGAATGGAAATGCGCCCGACGACGCAGGTAGTACAACCGCGAGCCGTGTACGCGTATCGAGTGACTGCTTAATTAGTAATTAGACAGCCGATTCATAAATCAGACGACTCGTTGTACCGGCCTCGAAATCGATGTGAATGCCCAGGAAACGTTATCTTCTCTGTAATTAACGAGATACATTGCTCGGAATACACAGCCCCGCGATACTCGAATGCTAATCAGTTTTCGCAAACACCGACCGAGGAAAGAAGCAGTCGGATCGAGGAGATATCGCCGGAGCGGTCTGTTCGTTCCAATAAATATTTCATAATTTGCCATGATGTGACGACGTGCTCGCACGGAACTAATTCTGTCGAGGCCTGCAGTTTTAACGGCACGAATTCTCTTTAAACTGGATTGTCGATCGGGTTACACGAGACCGGCAGACTCATTTTCCACTCCGCTGCCTGTGTACCGCCAATGAGCACCCGTCCTACACAGTTTTTAGACCGACTCGAATCCCGCGAATGATTTTCTTCAAGGTCGCGCGCAGCTGCTCCGGTTGAACGACTCGAAAGCTAATTTTTGCAGCCGAAGTTTTTCATCTGACTAATGTAAAACCAACGATGGTAAAAATCTTGTGACTGAACTGGAAATCTTTATGCAAAATAAAGATATCCTGAATCGACTGTGCGAAACAGAAATAAAATAAAGTTCAATTATATCTTTCAATAATTTAAATGAGCCAACGACGATGCAACAATGTTCTTAAATATTTCCAGTATCTTCGGAACGTTTTATTTCACCTATTCATTGTTGTCAGAAATGCATAGGAATTGTAATCTACTTATAACAAAACATTTGTCGAGACTAAGAACCAATTTGTTTCGTGTGCACTAATTTCAGAATCTCCTTAGCCACGATGTTACATTTGATGCCTGAGTCAAATTTCGTAGTGAAAATCCTCTCGTCCGTACAAATGAAATCCTGTTCCTCGCCGATAGCCTCGATTCGACTAATTAGAAAAGTGGCGCCTCTAGTAGCCGAGCAATCGGATATCGGTGTCTCGGGTTCAGAACAATGACACCGATGACTAATTACAGCCGTGCCGGGGCTCCCATGCAAATTGGCCGCGGCACGAGAGCCCGAGGAAGGTGGAGGCTCGAACTCGAAATTTCGAGCCCCGGAAAAAAAATCTGTGGACCTTCTGGTACAGGGTAACGGATAGCCCGAAGACAAAAAGAAATTCGCGCCGGTCGTTCGGCTTTGGAAACGCGGCCGCGCCACGCCCCGGCGTCGTTTCGGCCTCCTCTCGACGAAATTCGACCGTCTACGTCTACGAGAACCGAAATACATCCCCGGTGCCCCGGCACCCTGGAAACGGAATTTTCGAACGGTATAGAGGCAGGAGGAATCAGTTATGTTCGTTCTTTCGCCGATTTACGACGTTGAAAACGCCGGTGAATTGGGAATATATCATAATCCCTTTATGGCTTTATGGGGAAACTTTAGCGGCAAAGAATTCCATGCTAATCTTATTGGCTGCGGCGGGATGGATTTAGTTTTAGTTTCGAGCTAAAGTGACTTAGTTTTGTAGCTTTTTGGAGTTAATATTACAGATGCTTGCAGAGGGGTGGGTAGTTTTCCCGACGGAAGAAAAGTGGCCGTTCTTTTTGGTTCAGTCTTTTCGGATCGTTGTCCCCGATAAGATCGCACGACGAAAACGAAGAAAATTAGACTTGACGAAAGAACCAAACGACAGTGGTGTATTAACATATCTTGCGCGGGCACTTTGCCGCCAGAGTCTTACCGTGCAGCGGGCGATTTTTTGCAGTTCGGACGCAAAATTCCTTCTGCATAAGATAACTGTAGTCTTTAAACATTAGTGTCTTTTGATAAAAGTTTCAGTTTCAGTGTTAAAAACAGTTTCTTTATTCCCTTTAAAAAAATAAAAACAACTTGTCAGAAATTAAAAACTAAGAAAATCAATAATTTAAAAATGTTAACATCCGCGAAAAACGACTTTAGTCGCTGCTCGCTCAAGATGTGAAATCCGCGCAAAACGACTTTAGTCGCTTCCCGTGCAAGATGTGTTAAGAACAGGAGAGCCGCAGATGATTTGAAGTATAATATATCAAACGAACAAATGGCTATTTTCATGGAAAAATGTATTTTCTGTTCAAAGTCGTAAAACACCAATCTCCGAGATTCGAAGCGCGCGATCGAAGGGGGTCGAAAAATCGTTCACCGATCGGTTTTTGAACCCCGACTGTCCGATACAGCGAATCGTCGCTGTCTTCGAGAATCCGCTCGGAGGAAACGTCCGCGGAGCCCGGCGAAATCTGGCCATATAATGTAAATCATCCAATTACTCCACTTAGCGGCCCGATTAAATTGGATCGGCGCGATTGACAGCGTGTAACAGGCTCGCGATACATTCGGTTCTGGACGACGCGACGACGCGGCGCGGTGTCCGCGGCTCGTTTCCCGCGGCGACCTCTCCTTCCGTCCGTGAATGCATTCATTGTATAGTATTTTAAGTGTTGGTAAATAGCCACGATTACGAGCGTATCGCGTGCGCTGATGCGTGACCGACCGGCCGATGCGTGCCGACCGCCGGTCAAAGTTCGAGACTCTTTCTTAATTGCAGCCGACTCGATACCGCCGCGGATTTATTGCTCGAGCTCCTCCTACGGTCGCGTCGTGCCGTCGTGTTCGATTACTCGATCATCTAAATCTAAGAGACTGAAAACGATCCACCGGATCCTGCTTCTCCGTATATTATTCGCACTAGAACTAACGAGTACGATGAACCTCGTGGTTTTTATTTTACAATTATTGAAATTGCAAGAACGCTTTCCTGAGCACATACGGAGTACACAGTAGAACTTCGAGTATACAAATTCGAGTATTCGTTCGAATAATAAATCAATTACGTAAATACATTGCTAGATAAATGTGTATGGATCTATTATAGATTAACGCTAGATCTACTGAGTTCTAAAAGTTTCCACGTGATTGCTTTATAAGAATAACAAGACTGTATTTATTATACCATCCGCTGTTTTTATGTATCAAGAAATTCATTAAATCATTTTGTATGCAAGAGTATTTACTATAATTATCTACTGTATTTATCTCCTACAATCATCGACTACTGAACCGTAATCTTTCCAATTTTTGGATTGACGTGCGCATGCGGCGTTGTACACAATCTCCCTCTTCGCTTCTGGGGATTCCTTGTTGGTCGGAACAAGCGATCAACTTCGAGGAAAAGGTAGCATTGATTGGATTATTCGGCTTATTGGAATATCGACGGTCTAATGGACGCCGGTTCCCGAAACCACTGAACGGAACGAGGGCACTCAAGAAAATTGAAAGGGGCGTTATTCCATCAAAGGCTCGTTAGAAAATCACAGCTGGATCGGGGAACGGCTTCATTGGGGGGTTGTCGTTGATCCCCATTGATCTCTGACCCCGGCTCGCGCGTTCGACGAAAACATTACTCGAATTTCTGGAAGCAGGGTGGAGAACGTCTCTCTTGATCGCGTAATTATCGATGGCGTGTAATACAGCGAATGTCAATCGATTGCTAACCGGATCGAAAACCGGCGCGCTTCGAATCGACGAAATAACATATAATAGAATCGGCCTAGGCCGACTTCAGGGAATATAGCGAGTTCTGACGCGAGGTTGCGAGCGCAATTTTTTTATTACGTCGCGCAATTAATTGCTGAGCGGTTCGTATAGCGAACAGGTAATTACGCCGTGACACGACAGATTGCATGAAAACGCGTAATAAAATTATCTTAAGTGTCGGGGGTGAATTTAACCGCTGTGACGGCCTGTCCTGTATTTCCGTGGATATCGCGGAGCACAGGACGTAATAAAAACACGATTTATACCGCAACCCCTTGCCGCGATTCCTAATCTAATTCGCATTCCGGCAGTTTATTAGGCTGCAACGTTTTCTTCCGCCTCTGCGCCGTGAATTTTATATTTAAATTTATACTCGACGGGGACTGCGGTATTAACCATTCTTGCACGACGAAACGACTCGAATTCCGCTCGACACATCGACAGTTCCGCGCAAAACGTGCTTCAATGTTCGGTACTCGTGGTGCAGACTATCGCGAGGATCGTGTCGGTGCCGCGGCTAATTATTGTAATTTTTAATCAACGGATCCGTGGCATGAAACTGCGGTCGTTTATTGTCTAGTTAGACTATCTGCCCAACCATCGATCGCAATGCTGAATTACTATCTCGCGCGCTCCTGCAAACGAGGGGGTCGGCACCGAGCATCGAATAATAAAACCATAACGCGGACGTCTGATTTAATTAACGATGATTATCTGGAAGATGTGTACAGGCGGCCCAGGAGGAGGGGCGCCGTCCTTGTAATTTCTAAGCGTTACACTTTTAATCAACGCTTCACGGAACACCGGCCAACCGTGTCGCCGCGAACAATGGACGATGGACCGTGCAAACTGCCGGTGAAGGGTGCCGGGCTTTGCATTGTCCGTTGATTTAAGGATGCGCGACCGTTGACAGTTTCCCATCTGTGATTCGGGTGAAATTGACGCCGATTAAGGATCCATTCAGCCGACGATCCGGAATCGTCTGTACACGCCCGGTAATGGACCGGAGATCTGAGTGAATTAGGTGTCTCGGGATACTTAACTTTCCTTTAATCGATTGTCGGCTCGACGCACGTTTCTTTGATCGACTTCGCGTTTCATTTACAGCTCGATTGTCGAATCGCTTGCGCTAGTCAAGTAGCTTTTGCACTAGAAAAAGTAATCGTCGGTACACAAATATTAACACTTAAATGACAAAGGAAATTAAAAATCCACGTGTTTATTAACCTTAGAACTAATATATTATAAAGGTAGTTTTTATGATAATTTTAATAATTCTACAGGATACGATACTTTTGAAAACAAGTTCCTTTATGCATTGCAGCACGAAAAATTTCCGTGAGCGGTCATGTATGTATTTAGAAAGCTCCACCATAAGAGAATTGAACGATGAATGCGTGCCCCCAAATTTCGAGACACCCCGTGGATTAATTTTTCGAGAGATATCGTCTGTCGCTGGACAAACAGCTAGTTGCTTTGATAGAGAAACCTGTTGTTCCCAACAAGGACCACTGACTTCTCATGAAATTGCGAATGCCCGGATGCCTCGAAGTCTCGAAGTCTCGACAATGCATATTAATCGTCCGTACCGTTACCCCATTGAGAGATGCCCGGCCCCGTACAAGCGTACAAGCGACTCTTCGTTCCAAAACAAGATAACGGTTGATGCATTTTGCAGATTGGATTAGAGGGCTGGGCCGGCATTGCGTGAACACAACGATCTGGATTGGGAGCTTAAGTCGCCGTAAGTCGGCTCCAGGACCCGGAGAACTATACCTGCCAGTTTGCAAACTGCCACAGAGGGTGAACAGGTCGAAGGAAAGACGCCTGTTCTGGCAAAGCCTGAGGGAAAACTTAGGTGACGAAGTCACGGCGATGCCGACAGACCAAACACCGAGGGAAATCCTTCCGGCAACCTGCCTTCTTGACCCCGTCCGAGAGATTGGATCAACCGGACCGCCCTGTCAAAACCTGTCACCGGAATTCGGTGCTAGAGAGCGAGGTCCTTCGGCGAGGAAGCTGCGTGAAAACCTGACGGGCGACGAGTAAATAAAAATCCACAAGCCTCTCGATGTGTCCCGATTCCGCCTATTCGTTCCGCCGTTCACGATCGTGTTCAGGTGCGAGCTCGCGCGCCGTTCGCTTGCTTTTCGGCTTGAGAATGAGTTGTCAGTTGTCGAGAAGATATTAAAACGTTGCCGTTAAATTCGCAGAGAATGATTTCGCTTAAAGAACGGACGGGGACACGAGGGCAAATTAAAAGACGCAGGAAATGTCAGCGGCCTGTTTCAGATTTCCGAGGACACTTCCAACCGTTGGAGAGTTTCCGCTTATCGACTGGTTGATCATAATAAATCAAGCGTCGAGTCTGGCTTATCGACGAGCCGGTCTATTTACCGGAGCATCGCGGGGCTATCGGGCGAATCAGCTTACGCCGGTTGCTTAAAAATTTCCTCGGCCACCCCCGTGGAAAGGAGGCGAGGAACCGACGCGACGCGACGCGACGCGATGCGACGCCCTTATTACATCAAGTTATCCGAGCGGCATTGAAAGGATGCACGCGTTCGCGGCGGATTGAAGAGACCTGGGGCCGGCGGGCGGTGGGAGAGGCTGAGAGAGGGTGGCTGTTACCACGATAGGGAGCGGGACGAGAGTCGGGGGGGTGGCTCGACGTACCTCCCTCGTATCTCTCACGCTTCGCGGGTATTTCTATGGGAGGGAGACGCCCGTCTAATTTCCTGTCCTGAATTTCGAACGAGCGGGAATTTGCACCCTTGAGTTCACATCAACGCGACGACGGAAGAGTGAAGAGGGTGGCGGGTGGTGGCCGGGTGGTGGCCGGAGTGGGAAGAGGCCGAGCAGCGGCCATGCGACGGGCTAGAGCGCGCAAAATCCTCGATTCCTCGTTTCGAGCGCCATTTTTCGATATCACCCTCCACGTCTCGCCCTCTCGCTCTCTTTCGGCTTGCTTTTTCCGCTCGCTCTCTCCTCTCTATCTCTCTCTCTCTCCTCCATGTTTTTCTCTCGGTTCGGTCACTTTGCGGATCCAGACTCGATGGAAAAATGCGCTTTCAATTCGGCCGTGGTGGTGGACGCAGACGCTCGGTGATCGACTGTCTTTATCTGGTCGCGATTTTGATTCACGCGGACAGCAGGGACGCTCACGTTTTATCGAATACCTGCACCCTGTTCGAAACCACCCCTCCGTCCGCGTTATTTATTTCGATGCCCGAAAACGAACGGGACTGTCGAGATCGATCAATGTTTAGACTGCTAAGAGCGCAATTATTTCAACCCTTATCGCTCCAACGTTTTGTTCATACGTTCTTTGATTGAAATTCGGGAGTCCTCAGCAACATTAAGTTTTCTCTTGGCGCGAAAGTTTGTATTTTACTGGGAATGGGAATTTTCTGGTAAAAATGATATTCCAGTATCCGTAGCGAAATTTTGCGGGATTTCCGATTAATTTCCGGCGGAACCGCGAGAAAACGTGCGAAGACGTCGACACGTAGCCGCACGCACGTACACAGCGTATTGCATCGTATTGCATCGTGCTGCTCCGTATGCAGGGTGCTGGTTTCCGAAGAGGCGTGGAGAATAGCCGGGAAACGCGGTGCATTGTGCACCGGGGAGCCAGCCCGAGCGTGACGACAAGCGAGATCCCGTCTCGCGGACCAGTCCTCGGGACAAAGCCATTATACGCGGGCTCCTATTATGTGATTGTTATGAATTTCCTATTAATAATAAATAAACAAACATAATGGAGGCCGTCGCGGTGCGTTAGGCGAGCGGCACGCATCTGGTTGCAGCAGGGGATGACGCTCGACACCCCGATGCATCCTCTCGCAGGCTGTAACTGTCTCCACAGAACCGTCTCTCTCTCTCTCTCTCTCTCACACACACTCTCTTTCTCTCGCGCATTCTCTCGCACTCTCGTACAGTCTCGAGCGCGATTGGGCGATTACGACATGCGCTGGCCCGTCATTGGCTGCTATTCGAACAATGACCGGTTACAAATCATCCCCTTTTATAGGACGCACTGCCAAGTATGCGTGACGACTCCCTTTTTCGCTTTCCGTGCCTCTCGTTCTCTCTTCCTCGAAGAGACGCCGAGGGTAAATTTGATTCGCGCGACACCGATCGTTTTACGATCCGCCACGATGCCGCGTGAATAGACCAGGCTCCGCGGAAGATTCGGGCAAATTGAAATTTATCATCCCTCCTTTCTGACGGCCGTGTTCGCTGCCGGCATCGCCCGATTCCCATTCGAGTTTCTCTGTCCTCGAGGCACTGACCTTTTTCGAGGATTCGAGACGACGCTTGACTTTCTATGATCACCGAGCGTGCTAATTCGCCGGCATTGTGCGCCACAATGGCGGATTTCCGAGTGGTCCATTAAAACGAGAAACAAGGTCCTCGCCTTTAAAAACGCTTCCACGGTTAACTGATCGGTGGGACGGTTTTTCATCCCTCGAAATGTATATATCCCTGGCCGACTAATCATCAGCCGAGGATATTTTCTTTCATCCAGCATGCTTTGCACAAGCATCGGTCGTCGTCTATCGGTAACAAATAACCGCAAGATGGTTTTCGCGGCGGAAATAAAGGGGACAGCTTGTACCCCTTTGAGCGGCACCGCCTAATGGTATTTTCGAAACAGTCCCAAAATATTTATCTGTTAAACAGCGGTTCCTGCCGAACGTGGCGAGTAGCATCGCGCGCAGATAAGAGGTCAGCAGTGTACCAGCGTAAACAACCTCGAAAGAAACAAATTTCTAGGTTGGGGGGAAGGGCGTGCGGGGGATGGGAACAGCGGAGTCATAAAGTCAAGTTTCCACGGGACAGGTAGATCGGTACTTTCCGAGCTGCCGCGGCTGGTAACCCACCGAGCACCTCGTCCTAATCCTGTTTGCAGGATGACCCGACCGTTGCAGCCTGTGTTTGATTATTTTAGGATTTCCCGAGGTCCGAAGCTGGCCCGTTTTGTTCCCGCGTCCCTGTGCTCTGCGACGGATTATGTGTTCACGCGCACGCCCACCCTAAATCCTCTTTCCCTAGAAACACCGGAATCCTGGACCTCGATGTCTCGATCATCAATCTGCTTGGAACATGAATAGCGTGTTCTCGATTTTTTGTCGGACTCCGTTGCCCGCGGTTTTTAGTCGTTCGACTCAGGGTAATACCAGTTGCATCTTATCTGGCTCCGGTCTTCCTTCGTTTGCTGGAATTCTTCACGATTTTGTGGAACGCTGTTCTCCATTTTTTTGGACAGAGGCTACGACGTTCTCGTCGCATTAAGTGCGTTCCGAGCTTCATGTAAATCCCGGTGGCCGTTTCCGCGAGTCAGAAAGCCAGGAGCCGGGGTCAGGGAAGGCGGAGTAAGTTAGTCACCTGCAGAAACCATAGCGCTGGATGGTTGCCGGTGTGTCCTGCTCGACAAAAGACCAGGTATTTAAGATTCCATTGTACCTTTTAAACGGCCGGCATTATTTCGTTAAACTGTAGGCGTGGTGCGAATTTCGGGCTGCACGGTCTCAGGAGAGATGGCCGAGTTAAAGGTCCAGCGCTGCAGGATGCAGCTTGGTCGTCCCAGTGGTGCATTGAGCGTCGAAACTCGCGCGAAATCCCGATACACTGCGGACAGCGAAAATCGGCTTTTAAACACGCCCCCGCGAATACGAAAGTTTCGGAATCACCGCCGCTGCGACCACCCTAAGAACGCCAGTCCAGGCTTAGGAGTTGATTCCGAAGCGACTAGATTCGCTCCCAGGACGAGCCAAGCTAGGGGAGTCGCTCGACCATGAAACGCCAAACTAAACGGCGCTTCAAGGCCCAAATATGAGAGCCCGCTCCCCTCGGATCGCTGGCGTCCCTGCCGCGCCGCGCCGCGCCGTGCCCCGGGCGCACGCACACAGGCGCGAACCCACCACACACAGGGCACACCACGGCGGAAACGCGTGTATTTATTCCGGTGCACGTAGGAAAGCGCAAAAAGGGCATAATGGACCCCGCAGCCAGATAGGTGTACATAATGAGGTTAGCCGAGGGGTGGAGTAAGGGAGGGTAGCGAGAGCGGGGTGGTTGTCGACGGTGGAACGAGCGAGAAGGACGAAGTCACGGCGGCGTGGAGGGGGAGGATCGTTCCCCCCTCGTCCAGGACGCATCTGCCCCATTATGCTGCCCCGGGGCACTCCCGAGACCATTAATCCTCGCTAAACGACAGCCATTTTGTACCTAAACTGGATTGCCGACTCACTAACTGGTTTTGAGGACGCTTAATAGACTACTCGGCGCTCCTATTATGGCGATCGCGCATCCGCGCTATATTTCGGTGTCGTTTATTCCCCGCTAATGTGCAAACGGCTTTGGGAATGCCCCGAGCCGAGCCAGCTCCTCCTTCCTGGAGAGGTTGGGGCGAGAACCGCGTGCAAGATCATGCTCGTTCCGATAGGACCGGCCGGTATAGCCTGATCCCGGAGACTCTTCCGCGATCGTCGCGCTGATGGCACTGGAAAGGCGAAACGTGTCCTCTTTTGTTAACGCGAAGGGTTCCGTGGCTAGCTCGTCGAGCCTTGCAGCTGATTAATAATTTCGGGATCGTGGCTCGGAGCTTGAAACCTCTAAATGATTTTTCTCTCTCAGGTTGCAACGGGTTTCGGAAGCAGAGTGCCGACAAATTATTCTAATGTGAGAACTTGGGGATACATTGGGAATCCTTTCAGACCGATAACTCTAGGACAAAAAACGAGGTTCCCATGTTTCAACACGCAATGACCATCCAAAAGATTCCTACGAGTCATTATTTCTACAAATAATTTTCCTGCCAAGACAACGCGGAGTTACAAAAAAAGTTTCATTATACTCTACAGAAGATTGTTGTCCCTTGGATCCTTGGCGAAGACGCCCAGCAGCGTCCCGTCGTGTAGTTGTAACAAGATTTTGGTTAATCGGCTTCACTCCCGAGTCTGTGACGAGGAAAGTCTGTTCCTCTACCAGACCCTCCCACAAGACCAAGCTTTAGTTGTCACTCGGAAGTATCACCAGCCACCTACCAATCGGATTACATTAATCCTAAAATACTATTCGGCTGGTATATAACAACATCGTGAAAAGTCTTTGAACCGACAGGTCTGGCGGGGGGTTTGTCTTCAACCAGGTCTCGTCGGTTACCAGTCACAATTAACTTCATTACAGGGGACTCTAATCCCGCTGTCCCTGCGGACTGTTTTGAATTGCTTATCGAGTTACAAAGAGACTAAGCGTAATTTGGATTCGACTGGTTCCGACGAAACAAACAACTCCGATTCCACCGCGTCACCACCCCGCCGAACAACCCAGCCATTTTAAAATCCACATCAAGTACATCAAAAACCTGTCAATCAAATTTTCAATCTCCATCAATCATTTACCCTTCAATACGCTCAGTCCCAGCCACGAGCGAAAAGCCATCCCTTCCCGGGCGCACGAGAACTTTTTCCAGGGAAAAGCTGGCTGCTACAACACAACGTCGGCATTCCGACAACGTCATTATCCCATCAGGTTTACCGAACGGGATGAAGGGATGCGGAGAGGCAGGGAAACGGAGGGATCGTATGCGCGCCCGCGCGTTCGCGCGTCCGCGCGTCGCCCACGAACACAGTCGCGGAACGAGGATTGCCAATCAATTCGCGCATCGTGCCCGGGAATTAGACAATTAGGAGTCGTCACGTTCCCCGAGCAGTTGCCTCATCATCCCCCTGCCGCCTCGTCGTTCCGCTTCAGCCCTTGCGGCCGACCTTCTCCCACCCCGTGGCCGTGTCATCCCCACGCCGTCCGCGCGAGCGCGTTGCGAACACCTGAAAAGCGCCTTCGGGCAGGAGCTGTCAGCGCCATCTGGCAGCGGAGGGGGTCGCTGCACTATTCGAGGCTACAAGTTGGAAGAAGAAGAGATTCGACGGGTTCCAATTGGCTGGTCCGAAGAAGCCGCGGCACGCCTACTTTCGAGAGGTCCGGGTTAGGGTCGTGGTGTGACTGGAGTGGCCCGCATTGGCCGAGGAGGCGACACGGTACCGGTTCCACGGGTGCCGCGGGGGCGGCGCGCGCCCAGCGGCGGCGGGCACCGCGACGCCGACCGCCGCGCCGAGAGAGAGAACGCCTCGACTCGCCTCGCCTCGCCGCGCCTCTCGCCTCGCCTCTCTTGCCTCTCTCGCCGCTCGCCGCTCGCCGCTCGCCTCTCGCCTCGCGCCTCTCTCGCCTCCTGCGTCGGCAGGCCTCTCCGCAGCCGAGCTCGGTAATCAGTGTCGTTTCCGCGGCAGCAGTGGCCACCACGCGGCAGATTACGCAGATTACACCGAACCCCCCCGCGTATCCGACGGTTGTGACGCGCTTGTGACAGTGCCGGGGGTCCGTGGGCTACGCGAGCCTTGGCGACTGACTCGCGCAGGGGACGTTATCCAAGCGATAGAAGCTTCTTCCCTTCCACCAGCATCGTCAGCCGCAGCCTCTCCGTCTCCGGCGTGCCACGAAACCCGAGACAGAACTGTCGTTAGGTTTGATTCGACCTGACGGACTTATCTTCGGGCCACGATGCCCGATACGCTTCATCAGTGGAGATGACTCGACGCGGTGACAGTGCCCCAGTCTACCCATAGTGTTCACAAGCATTGTCGATCTCCGAAACCCGCGGAGATAGGATCGCTCGCCCTCGGCTTCGTCGCGGAACTTTCGGGATCGAAGCGATGACGATCGGTTGAGGGACGAGAGAGCCGGACCGTCATGTCGATTTCTTGAACAAGACGCTGGAAGTTTAATGGGGCGATCCGCTGGTGCCGGGTCGGTCGGTCCGCGGCGATGCGCCGGGTTCCGAGAATAACGGGCCCCGCGATGGCAGTCCGCGAGCATTCCCGATGATATCGCGACCGATCGGAGAGCAGTCGGTGCGATGACAGGCCCCAGTTGGTTGTCGCGTTGATGGTAGTTCGCGGACCGTTTGGACAGTAAAACGATGCACGGTTGGTGGCCCGACTCAGTCTTGTCACGCGAGAAAGTGACGCCGCGGTAGGACCAAGTGCGATCTGCGATGCGTTCGAACGTCACACCGGCGAAATAATTGGTAGCCTGGAAGCAGCCAGCAGCAGCAAGCTCGACGTGCGAGAAGGAATATCATGAGCAGCAGCGAGGGGGTGGTGACGGGCCAAGGAACCGGCAGCGATCGGTTGTGCGAGGACGTGGACATGGCGACCCCGACGTCGGCGTCGTCGAATCTGAAGCCGCGCAGCGGCAAGATCAGCTTCAGCGTGGACTCCCTGCTGAGCGACATGAAGAAGACAGCGGTGACCGGCGGGAGCGTGGGCGCGTTCGCCAGACGAGAGCCCGATGACCGTTTGGAGTCGGAGAAGAGCATGGACATGGAGACCAGGTACCGGGAGCTGTTGATCGAACAGCAAAGGCTGCAAAGCCGGGAGCTACTCGCCAGGCTGAGTCCTCACGGACTGACCTTCGGCAACCATCACCATCATCATCCGAGCAGACTGGAACAACAGGATCACCCGTCGGCAGGCCGGCAGGAGATGCTCACGGTGAAGGATTTCTCGCGGACGACCAGCCACGACAAATCCTCCTCGCCGATTAGAATAGATCCAGAGGCGCAGCGTGACAGGGACGACAGACGACTGTCGTCCTCTGGCTCGCCGGCCAGCAGGATTGCCGAATCTATGATCCAGCGCGGGAGTCAGGAGGACGATGAGAGAATGGACAGGATCACGAACCCCAGATCGGTTTCGCCGGCCAGCCGACGCGAGATCCTCGACGATAGAAGCGACTCCGAGGCGAATCGGTCCCTCGAGGGCGACAGGACCGGAGACCACCTGGATCTCGAGGACCAAGAGATCCGAAGCATCGGTCAGTCCGAGGACCTAAACGTGATGGACTCGGACTGCGAGCTGGAGAGGGACATCGAGGCCAGCCAGGAGAAGGAGGAGAAGTCCAGCCCGGTAGTGCCCCAGCCGATTCATCCGGGTGTCCAGAGGCCCTCGCAGGGTCCGCCTTACCTCGCCGGCGCACCCGGCGCCCCCGGATGGAATCCCGCAGGATTTCCGCATTCCCTCGCGGGGTTCGCGTGGCTGCCCCCACCCCCGCACCCGCACAACCCTCACGGACACCTCTACACGCCGCACGGAGGACCCACCAGTCCAAACGGTAAGCATCTACCATTTTTTAAGGCCCCCTCGCACGATCCCGTCTGCACCTAGCACCTAGGTTTTGGATGCCCTGGAATATCTTAAAATTGGCCCACTATTGTCCGAGAATCTTGCGCCTAGCTGTTTCCAACCACGACGCAAAAAGATTAATATAGACCATTTCCAAGGACCATTTCCCAACGTCGCGCGACAGAAATCGTAGTTCCGCGACTCCGAACGGCAACGCGTTGATATCGATCGCAAGCTGCGAGAACGCAATCGAGAGCCGCGTGCCGCGGTCGACTTGTGGCCCTAATTACTCGCGCAATTTCAAATCGATCGCCGCAGCTGAGCGTCGCTCTTGCCACCGGCAGCATGAAGATCTCTTTCAGCGTTGCTGTTACCGCTATTCCCGAGGAAACCGATGCCAACGATGATATAGAAATCCGTACGACGATCCCCGGAAAACTTCCCCGACTATCTCGTCGAGGAAACAATATTTTCGAAGAAACGGCAGCCGAGCCTCGGCCGAGAGGTTTATCAAGCCAATTTACGGGTCCGCGGAACGTTTTCACCTATCGGCGAGGATTTTCCCAGCGACCAGGTTACAATGTTGATGATTAGGAGGCTGCCGGCGCAGCTCGCACGGCATTCGAGACACGCAGCTCCATAACGCTCGATATTAGTGTTGCCGGTCACGCGAGAACCCGGTTATTATCGGAATTACGTGCTAAAGTATTCGCCACTGTGGCTCCCCGTTCGACCCGCAGCAGCACCGTAATTGAACGCTGCCAGTTGGATGTTGTTACCACGGAAAATCCTTCCTGCCGCGGCAGAAGGCGCGCACCGTCGCTCGGAAACTCGTCGCCGGTTTATCTGCTCGGATAACGAAGGCGCTCGGCCGCTCCCGGAGACTCCGTTTTAATGATTCTTGTAATCTCGGAGTCAGTTCGCTGTATGAGCTACCGTTGATCTATAAAATCGGCCGTATGGGGGATCATCCGGGCGCACGAACGACACGAAAATTGAACGCGCGAGTTTCGTATCGCACCTTTACAGCCGATAAATAGATTTTATACCCGTCGGTGAGACGAACAAATTGAAATAATGGCCGCTTTCGGTTCGACTGGACGCTCCGTTTCATTTCAATTAGCACCGCGCTGATCCGTTCGCAGTGCCTCGGTCGCTTTGGACACTTCCTGCGCTGTTTAAGCACAAACGACGGATGCACATCTAGCATTTCGTTTAAACTGGTACGGGGGAATGAAGCTTGCTGTTCGGTGCTCATTATCCGCGAAGCGTTGGAGGGAAAGGTTCCAATTAAACCGCGAAAATGTCACGTTTATCTTCGCATGAGCGCTGTCATAATTTTTTTTCCGCCACAGAAACTCGACTAGCACGCGTTCCAAGTTTCGCGCCGACCGTATCTCCTCGCACCCTCCGATCGCCGGATTGCCGATCTTTGTCGATTCCGTTCCACAAACGTCAACCCGAGAGATCGGCGATTTCCGCGGGCCACTCGGTTGCCGATCCGTCGATCCGCCGATCTGCAACTAGGCTATCGGGACACGCGACCCTGCGATTCACGGAGAACGCTGAACAGCCGATTTTTATCACCCGTTAGACGGACCACTCCGTCGCAGCGGAACTCTCTTCCATCGATCGCGGGGGAAAACAAGCGTCGATCGGGCGGGACCGACGTCGAATCACGGACGAACGATGTCGCAAGATTATCCTACATCTTTCCAGGATCCTATAATCCATCGATTACTTCTAACGATCCTCCAAGAAAAAAGAATCCGGCTGCGGAAATTATCCAGCTCGAAATCGAATCATAGATCGACCACATCGAATTTTATCGAACCGGAGGATTGGAATTGATTTTCCGTAAACTTGGTTCTCGTGTCGACTTTTCTGGACCTTTACCGAATGTATCGCGTGCAATATTTCGTCGTCGATGTAAGTTTTCGCTACTCGAGATGTTTGGAGCATTTCCGGTTTCTAGAATGCGCGTCGATAATTCTGATGTCCGGTTTTAAGTACTCGTCCGCGTTGATTGCTTCGCAGAACCTTCATTCACCGATGCACGAAGTAATTACCGTCTTCGCGCTGATAGTACTAAACCGTGTTTGCAGTAAACGCGGGCTAGCCTTCTAAATCGCACTCCGCACAATTATGGAAATTCCCGGGTGATAATAATAATGGTGTAAGTGTCTCAATAATTGCGGCGGCTCGCGAACAAGCAATTATCCGTCTCGCGGCGGCGTATTTACCGAAGAAGACTGTAACGAACACACTTCTTTTCCCCCGGTGATCCGGCCGAGTCATTATCTTTCTTTACGACGTTCCGGAAGACGTTTTACGGCCCATTCATCAAAATCTTTACCGTGGCCAGCCTCTATACGAATCCCATAAATTCTCCGTCGACGATTAAGTGTACTAATAATTATTTAAATTTTATCGTCGCCCGGGAAAAGTAAAGAGAACAAAGTAAACACATAATAAACGAAACTGGACGCGAGAAGGACGGAAGAACGCGAGCTAATTAGCGCCGAATCGCGACGCGACGAATAAAACGCCGCGGCGGAACGAGTATCGCGTGCATCGGCACGATTCGGCGAGCACAAACGCACCTAGGAATCCTCGACGATACGCGATCGCTATAGTTGGCTGAGCAAAACTACTGGAAAAGTCTGTCGATTCCACTCGGTTCATCGACTGACCGCACTGTCATACTGCATTCGCTGGGGACTTGTTAGGTCCTCCGGCCGTGGGCCGATGGTCGATGGTCGAGGGCCGAGGGCCGAGCATAATGCGTCAACAGCGCGAAATAATCGGTCAATTAAAGCTGGCCACGCTACCGAGATCGATTCGCGGATCGATCTGGCCGCGGAGAACGCTGCGATACGCTCCGCCTCGTGCCTCGGTCCTAACATCCACGCCTGTTAGACTTAATTGACGATTTTACCTTAACGGCGGCCGGTTTGTATCGGCCTCTTAACAGATACCTTTCCTCGACTCGTGACTTTCGTCTCTCTCCGTCTCTCCCCGGGCCCTCGTTGCTCCTCTCGCTCGCGCGCGACACGTGTACCACCGGGTCCAATTAAAATTTTTACCCGCGTCCTCCGCGGCTACGAGTTTTCCTTTAGGGCAACGATTCAATTCCGCGCACCTGAGCATTTTCGGGATCCGAGACCGGTACACACCGGTGTCCCCCCAATGTTCAGATCCTGGAATCGGTTTTCGCTTCCCCGGCATTCTGTTACCCCGGAGCCATCCTATAAATCCCGTAATCTGATGAAAACAGTTTCCTTTGAACTACCTGGAATTTCTTGATTGCCTACACCCATTTCACTACGCCCGTGATTTTCTTATTCATTCACTGTTCGGCTCGTCCGTAGATTCTAAATTGTCCGTTTCTCCGTGGTTCCATGGTCCACGCGAATACGATTTTCCCCGGACATTATCATTGCAAAGTGGTCGATCGTATCAGCGTCTCGTTACCATGAACAAACTGTATCAAGATCGCAGATCGCCGAGATAGATGTTCAACAATAATTATTTTCTCCACGAATAAATTTCCGCTGTCCGAAGACTGGAAACTCTTCCTTCTAACCGCCGAGAATCGTCGGTTGATAGCCCTTTGCTGTTGGAAAATTCAGCAGCGGTAAGTCCGAGTTCTAAAAGCATGCTAACCCCATCCTAAAATATTTAATATTTTGCTGCTTCATTGCAAATATGAATATAAATATATATTTATTGTACAATAAATCTTCCCCAATTATCCCTTAGGTTCTAAATAAAAATGGACAATTTGAGAAGAGGAGATATGATACTCGCGACTGATTTTTATAGTTATTGATAATTGGCGGCTATAAAAAGGAGTTGCAAGGTTCGAATAATCGTATCTCCTTTTCCCAAACTGTCCACTTTCGTTTCCAATCTGATGGACAGTAAAAGAGAATTTACTATAAATTGCAATAAATCCTCAGCAGATACTGTAATTACTCCGACCGAAAATCGAGCAGTTCTTCTCGTGCCCCGATTCGAAGAACATGGTGACGGAGACACCGACACCGGGCGAAATTGCAGTAACGAGAAACTCACGGCGTTTCCGAGAATGAAATCTCTAGGCCCATTACGGGAGCGGTCTCTCTCGCCTTGTAGAAAACTCGTGGAAGGAGAGAACGTAGCCGTGCCGTCGCTGCCTAAACGGATCGCCTAAACTCTAATCGGATCGCCTAAACGAAGGGGGTGGAGCAGCGGGAGGCTTGGTAATACACGAGCCGGAGCATGATAGAGTCATACATAACTCGGGGCATCCATAATGCATTCAAGCCGGGGTAAAAACTGCCCTTGTTAGGTTCGCCCTGGCACACCCAGCTTCCTGGCCAACGTCATCCACCGGTCGTTTTTGCGGATGATAACGACAAACCGCTCGCCTCTCCAACTCCCCGCCCCTGCACCCGTAGAGAGGGACCGAGCACCTTTCGTCTCTCGTCCCCCTCGCGGGCCCCCTCGCCGCCGCACCGACCACCTCTTTTTCGTCCGCGGAGCGCGAGACCAATTACCTGCGTCTCCTCCCGACCGGAATTATCTTAGCGCAGTCATTCCCGAACCATGTTTCTTCCCGAGCCACCCCGATTGCTCGCTGATTAGGCGAGGCGAACGAGTTTTTCGGAGGCAATATCGCCGACGATGATGGTAATAATAATAATAACGTCTTTATTACACCGTAACGAAACACGGGCCCCTCGACGCCGACGCCATTGCCGTCCAACCTCGGACCGCTTTCCACTCCAGGACACCCGATTCCGTTGACATTAACAATTTACACTTGATCTAATTGCGGGCGAAACCGTTTGCCATGGCTACAACCTTAGAGCTTGCTCGACGAAATCGACAGAAATTTTTCGATTCGGTATATCGACGAATAATTTGTCGCAACGGCGGGCCGGCCAGTCCGCGATTGTTGACATTTGCATGCCGCCGACCGCCAGGGCATAAAGGATTTATTAACTCGAAGAAGAAAAATGGGCTCGGCTAATTGGATTGGAGCATTTTCAACGTCGCATTTCATCTTCCGCAGGCAATGTTAATTCGCCGATTGTTTTTTCGGCGTGACGCGCTAGACTTTCTAATGGGCCTGTTAAATAATTCAATTTCCAAATGGACACTCGTTAACTCATTGTTGCGTGAGCATTGAACTTTCCCGGACGTCCATTATATTCCTTTTGCGTCAACGAGCTGAACTTTCATGGATCGCGTTCCCATTTGTAACCGCTCTGCATTTCATTTAGGAATCCGTAATCGTGATTCAATGAGTAAATTACTCATACTGTGGTAATTTATGATTCGCACGCTCCAAATTGTCATCCTTCGCGGTCTGTTTAGCACAAAATATACATTCTTGAAATCGAACACCGTCGCTGGCAATAGCCCAACACGTGTCCGCCAAACGTTCACCGTGGTGGGGTCGTTTCAATCGTGGAGCGGATCAAGATGCTACCACGAGCTACTAAAAATCACTCGATGATCTTTAGTCGATTAATTAATAATTCTTGAATTAACAATTCCTCCTCTTATTCTCCATCGAGTAAAGTTTCTCTGTTTACTTCGAGGCGAAACGATCAAGCGAAATTAGCCGCGCTGTCGGGCAAACGACACCGGTAAAATTCAAGTTATAGTATCCGCAACTGTTTCGCGGGTATGTCGAGGGTTTTTCGCTCATCAGCTGTCGGCGAAAAAGTGTCAACGCAGAGAAAGCGAGCACAAAAGCACGAAGCAACACGGATAATTAAGGGACCGTTAAAAATTAGAAAATTAGAGGAAAAAAGTCCATTAGCCCCTCCGCGGGACTTATCGAAGGTGGTGGGGAGGCACGTCCAGCCGATAGATAGTTCAGGGGCCTGACGTTGGGCGGTGGCTTTCGAAAATTATGAATACGGACGTCATTTATAACGCTCGAACGCCACCGTCGGCCGGCACGCATTTATCTGGCGGCGACCGCGCGACCAGCAATGAATTAACGACGCCCGTCCCGCGTCCAATGATGTTCCACAAAATATTTCGAACGATTCATCATCCCTCCGCGGCCGTAATTATCGCCGACCAGGGTGTGTTTCGCCGCGGCAACCGGCGCGGCGCGGCGCGGCGACGCCTATGGCGCACGCCGCGCCTCGCTTCGCTTCTCCCAGCCCCGCCGTTTTTCCGGAAGAACCACTGCCGAGGAAAACCGCCCCTCGACGCGTTAATTGCCGTGGAACGAGTCCGTTTCTCCTCCTCCTTATCGATTCCGATCGATAAACAACCCTCGAATGGCCCATGAATTCTTCATATTTAAGTGACAACGGAAATCGCCCCGCCAATTAAATGACCGGAATTTATTTATTCATTACAGGAAAGAAATCTCATTAGTACACGATATAAATCTTTGAATAGAAAACAAAGTTTTCATAAAATGAAAAGAAATGTAACAGAACTACAAAATTTTGCATTGCACAATATAAAATAGAATATACAAAGTTTAGTGATCGTAGACTTCGTTTTTAACAAACAAACGGCGGATCTTTGTAAGAAAACTATGACTGAGCTACTTTAAGATCACTTATAATTTTATTTAGCAATTTTTCAGTATAATTTTGAACCTATTCTTTCTAGACACGTTAAATTTTACACGAACCCTAATGAAGCAGATGACGAATTAAATTAGCTACCAGAAAGATGGGGTTCAATTAGAAATATCTAAATTCAGGGTCCAAGTGCACCCTACTCCGCTGTTAGAAAGGACAGATTTCTGATCCAAAAATTCAGTTTTGTTGAGTAGTCGTTGAAAAGACTAGAAATTCTTCTTATGATACCAGAAGTGACTAGTCAGGAGGAATAGCGTCTTAATTTTATATAATTCTAAAGTATACATTGATCGACGATTGACGGGTTTACGAATACTGTAAGGCGGCACCTAATGATTACTAAAATTCAATTGAAAACGATCAACGTCAGGAAATTTTAATTTCGTTTGATTCCCCGGTCGGTTGGTTTTTTAACTGAAAGTTTTCGCCGAATTGCGTTGAACCGCGTTCATCGGCAAGGTTCCCGATGCTTTCGAAAGTGTACGATATTGTGCAATACAACGTCAGACTTCTTTTAATAGCGGGGTATACTTACAAATAATACACGAGTTCTTTCCGAGCCCCACAAAAACCGCACGAAGACCGACCAGAAAAACACGATGGAAATAATATCGCGAAGATAATGCGATCTCGATACCGAAGTCGTCCGAAATTCTTCGGCATTCCTTTTCACCCAATTAAGCGCCGGATCAATTAGTGTGCTGGCCACCAAAAAATAATGCTCACGCGACCGTCGCGTCGTCGCTGTTTGCTTCGGGCTCGATACCAATTCGGCTCGATTTTTCGCGCCAATTATACCGACGCGCACGATGACACAAGGCCCCCACTCGTACATCGAGATAATTATTAATGCGTTAATTAGCGTGCGTTTCTGGGAGTCGTCGCCGAGAGGATCGCGCGGGGCCCGGCTCTCTCGGTGAAACGGCGCGTCTCGGCGCGGCTCGACGCGATGCACCAGAATATTCGACAAAAGAGGCCGAACAATGCGATCGTACCCGAAGCCGGGTCTAATACGGGCCGGGCTCGTTAGGACGGGCGCAGCAATAATCGTGCAGTTGTGCGCGCACGGTAATTAACAGAAATTAATTAGCGACCGAGAAGAACATATTGATCGGTGGCGCGCGGCCCGTGATCTGCGAGGACGCGCGCCCGAGATCCTCCCTCTTCCAAGCCTGCACGAATCCGAGATGCTCTCAATCCCGTCTCATTAACCAATCGATCGAGTAATTTCCCACGAACGCATGCTCGCGATCGCGGTAATAGCGAGTTTAAAGATTCGGAGTAGCTCCGGAGTTAATTTATCGAAGCTGCGGTTCGTTTTGCGTTCGTCGATCGTCGAAAACCAGATCCGCGCAGACTCCGATAACAACCGATGTCAATGATACCGTTAGCCCGACGAACGAGCCCGTAACTTCAACGAAGTGAAAGTCCGAAGATTCGCCGGCCGAGCCGACTACTCGACGCGGCGCGACGCCTGGAAAAACCGCTCGTCCCCGGAAAGTGCAAAAACTGTTATTAAAGCAGCGGCGAAAAAGAAATGGCGGCGCTGATAAGACAAGCAACCGGAATCGCGGCCGCGTTTTTACGGGCACAGTGGCCCGCAGATAGCGGAGAGCAATTAGTCGGTGCCGTTGTAAGATCGAGTGAAATCGAACGGCCATAAAATCGCCGCGGCTCGATCGTTAATTAACAGTCGGCTGTGAGTTACCACCGCGGAAAATCGCCGCGCCGATTCTGACCGGCACCGACCGAATTCTACGCGGTTTCCTCGGTGATAACGCGTATCTGAGTCGGGGAAAAGCGATTATTACCAATCAGCAATTTGTCACAAACCATTCGTACGTACGATCAATGCACGGTGCTCGAATACGTTCACTCTCGCAGGCATCTTGAGCGTGCCATTTCGGTTGCGTTATGTAACTTTTATTTTCTTATTTAGTTAATTATGTAATTATTTAGTTATTTACTTACCTAATTATATATATATTTATTTATCTGCTACTTATTAAACGAGCTATATTTCTCTTTAAATTATAGAATATAATACAAACTAATGATTTAATTAGAGTGTACGCAGTGTAAATGATCTGCTTCCGGCGAACGATCCGAGCTGGTAACTGTTTAACGATCTGCGATCATACTAATATTTAAAAGACGTGCCATCAAATATGTAATTAACAATAATTGCCAAAGAAGCGTTCGAACGGATTCAATTACTACGCTGCGGATCTTTATGTCAGAAATGTTCCGGAGCAATTTACGAACCCGGTGATTTGGTAGCTTTAACTGACTACCGAGATTCCGTCAAGTAATTAATACTAATGACTGTTCAATTTCATGTAATAAAGCAAGCATCTGTAAAATGAATGTAGCTTCGAAAATATGATTCGAAATGAATCTTCATGCCAAATGAAAGATGTTCTGCGACAAGAAACAGTATCCGTTAATCGTTCCGACGTGTTGATTATATTTTACCCGGTCGGTTTCGTCATAAAAGCGAGAATCCTCAGTCCGATGATGTCTGGTACGCGGAATGCTTAGAAACGTGAATTTTGTCCGCTTCAACGACGAAATTGCCGCATTAGTTTCGCAATTGAACAGATAGTAAGTCGGACGGTAAGTGGAAATTTCGTCCGGTAGCTGAAAGTTGGCGAATAAATGAGTTCGCCGCGGTGGAAGCCGGTCCTTGGATTGCATAAATTGATCCGTGAGCAAAATAGCCGACGCGACGGAACGGGTTTCGTCTTCGGCTGCCGACTTCAGCGACGAGCTCGATATCGCCGGGACAATTCGCGTATCGCGGACAGCCGCGTATCTCGCTAATAACCGGCCCCGGCTCACAGTGTTTCTTCTGAACGCCAATTAATTCCTGCTAATTAAATGTTCGCATGATTTATGAGCGATATGCGTGCCAGCGCGCACGCACTGTACGCGTCGGCTTCGAGCTTGCGAGCGGACATCATGGCCGATGGAAGCCCGGGCTCCGCTCGTTGATTGACTCGCTCGATCGGCGTATCTCGCGCGAAGCGCGGCCGCTTTACGACACCGACGTGCTCCGGAACGTCTTCATTAAATATTTTCAACGTTGATTAACTTGTAAACCAACCAGCCACCCCTCCACCCTCTCTCTCTCACCCGGTCGGCCGGCAATCCGGTGCTTCCGCGCTTTCTACAATTAATTACCGGCGATTACGATTTATCCTGCCGACGCGATCCGATTCGCCACGCCGATATCAGGCCGCTCGTACGCTCCATTCGACGTTTAACGAGTTTCCGCGATATACTTTCCTCGCGATTTTAAGGGGAACTGGCCTCGAAACGATCCTACTTCAGCGACTTTGTACCACGGAGAAACGCGACTCGCGCCGCGCCGCCCTTCTCTTATCTCGAGACACTTTTTGCATGCCGGTCGAATTTCTCTTGGTAATCGGCGATGAAAAACTCGACCCATCTATCGGCGCGACAGGATTTAATAAAAGGCAATTAACAGTATCAATGCGGACTAAGTGAAGGAGCGAATTTGCATGTTTGACGAGGTCCGATGGACGCGGCAACCTGTTATCCGATGCGTCTGCCCGACCCTGTTTATTTCTATTTGCAACACTTGTAAACGACGGCTGCTCGCATTCTCTCCGAATCGTGTTACATTAATCGATTATCGGCGTGACCAATGACTAGATTGCTTAGGGTAGGAGAACGTCATTTTAAAGGGCCAAAGACCTTCCGTCTAAGTACTTTGATCTCTTTGCTGCGAGTGGGCGTGGCTTGCTAGCTCTTGGCACTGCCGCAGCCGGAACGCCGTTCCGCGGAGCAATTTGCGCCCGCGCCAGGCCTCTGCTTCGTTGCAACTACGAAGGTGGAAATATACCGACGGAACTAACGATTTTCCTTTATCTCCTGAAATGTAGAATCGCAACAATAGTCAAATGTTTGCTACCGGTTCACGGCTCGGAGCAATTCGCCACCAAGTTCGAAACCGATTCCGACGTAGAACGTTGAAGCCACGAGTACTGCAATAGAATAAGAATGAAGGAAGTCATTTAATTATTTTCTTCTACTTCATGGACTGTAGAAAAATATGGTGGTCGTTTAACGGGCACAGGGGCTTGTGTTCCACGTCTCCAACGGAGCGAGGACACTGCTCCACAGAGCAATTGTAACCCTCGTTGGATCCTCTATGGACTGTAAACTCGGAGTAAATAAAATTTCCTTACATTTGCCACCGAATGAAATTGCTTTCTTTTAATGATTTCCTCCCAACTCACTGACCATAGAAAAACATGTCTGGGAAACGTGCGGGAGAGAAGAGATAGATAGATAGAGAGAAGGGTAGAGAGCGAGAGAGAGAGAGAGAGAGAAATGGAGGAGAAGTCGCATCGATTCGGATGCACAATGGCGCAAGAGGACGCGCAGGTGCTTTGTCCACGCGCGGCTACGCGGGGACTCGCGGCGCAGGAGATATATTTCCCCTGGGCGATCCCGGCGAGCGTTTAATTAGCAGAAATTAATTAGCGTCTAAGAGGAACATATTGATCGGTTATGTGAGCGGACTGGCGAACCGGCCGCGGACGGCCGGCCGGTCGCTCGATACCGGCGAAACGGGGAACACAAGACAACGCATCGAGCGCAGCACGCCACCAGAATGGAGGACGTAATACGCCGATGTCGCGACAGATCCGCTCGACAATGCACCGCGCCGCGCCGCGCCATGCCGCCCCAGCCCCGCTTCAGCCCCCTTCCCTTTTTTGTCGTTGCCCGATCGTTAATTAGCGCGCGGAATTTGCCGTTGCCCCGCGGTTGCCGCGAAATCGTCATCATTTCGACTTGGCGGGGCCTCGTGCTGCCGTTTTTGCAGAGGGCCCGCTGCTCGTTCCCGCTTCCACGCCGGGAACTCTACCGATTCCGTGCCAATCCGATTCACGATCATTAACCGATTGATGCCCGCCTTTTTCCCTCGTTCCGTTCCGCGGAACACTGACGCGGACATCGTCCCGCGAATTTTCGTCCGTCTCGTCCACGGAACACGTAATTACCGCGAATGGGACGCCGAAAACGGCCTCGCGAACCTCGATCCATCTGAGACCATCTCGATAAACATTTCTCGATCTCTGGCGCTCGCTTCTTCTGCCCCAGAATTCTTATTGCATCTAGACCCCTTTGCCCAGTTTAATTTTATTGCGTGATTAATGTTTTCTGAGCCCGTCTCCAGTAATTCTCAATTCTTCTTCTACTTCTTCTTCTTCTTCTTCTTCTTCTTCTTATTATTATTATTATTATTATTATTATTATTATTATTATTATTATTGTTATTTATTGGTTTACGAGTGTTAGCCCTTGTTACAAGAAGATTCTTAAAACTGAATGTGATGGTACTTGCACTTTATAACGCGAAATACATAGCGATATTATGTCTAACACATGCAAATGAAATCGAAAAATTAAACGACTCTTTGAAATTATTTACATCACTGAAGATACGATTTAAGGTGTTAAATCGACTGTATTGTGTTCTGTTAAATTGCTCTAAGAGGATCGGGTGGCGTCTAAGAGCTATGACTGACGCATTTAACGCCGAAGTTCGGTGACATAGTAAATCGGAGATAATGCGTCGATGATACAAGGATAGGAAATTAATTCTCGACAGAATACTACGCATAAATATTATACGTATCAATATCGAGCACCGAAAGACTGTTAGCCTCGTCGAATCGAGTCGAGGAACTCTATCGTTCGGAATCGAATCGAAGAGTGCTATTAATATTCGGAATGCGATTGCGAGAGACGTAATTTCGACGAGAGGTCCGTCGTGAAAAAGGCCCGTCTGGCAACGGAACGAAACTCGGCTAATTGCTGGAATACGAGTCAATCATCGAGCATCGACAAGACCGTAATCATCTCGGAGGAGATGAAACGATCACGTAAACGGGGACAGTTTATTTTTTACGATTCAATTTCACCGATGCAGGCCACTCGTTCGGCACCGTTCCGTCGACACATGGGCCAACCGTATAAATTAAGGATCGAACAGCGCTGATTGCGGAGAAACGCGTGTGCGATCGACGATCGAGCAATTTATCGATCGTGAACACGAAACCGGGCTGAGTTTTCGCGCTGGACTGTTGTGCTCCATCGCGGCGAAAGTGCGCGATTCCAGTCCTCGAAATCGTACGTCGAAGTTTGAAACGATTCGATTTCGAAACGTTCTCCGATATTTTTTCACAAAATTCTGATGTTGCTAAATGTTCCTACAGGCAAGATGTTACTAGGATAGGCTGGGCCGGCATCCAGAAAATCCGATAGCACTTTGGCTATCATATTTGCTTATTTGCAAATAAAAATTCTTTGGTATACCGTGGTCGATGACCAATTCATTGCAGATAGTTAAGACATGAACACTAAACTTACCAATCACAAACAGTAAGTAATGCTTTTAGTGATGACTTGAATTAATTTAGACTGTCTTGGCATTTTAATATACTTGAATTCAGAAATGTATTCAATCAATTGTCATCACAGAACTTTTATGAATCCAAGAATTTTTAAGTGAAAATTGTGAAAGGGAGTAAAATACTTGGTATTGATAGATTCAGTGTTAAAAATGTTTTGCAAAAAGTAGCCTTGGAACAAAAGAAATCTTCGATATGAACAGAGCTAAAATTATCATTGCAGACAATAGAGCACGCGAATTTTCGCATAATAGAACAGAATTACTGTGTTTACGGTGTTGGATGAAATCTTTGCCGATTTGTACAGCGGTACTATTGTGTATGAAACGCCTTGGAACGAATAATTTACTTGTGACAGGTGTCCGTACAATATGAACATTTGCCTTTGCAAATGAAAAACCAGGAAAGCCATTTTCTCTACTGTCGTCTGACGCCGATTGCGAACAGCGTGGTCGAATTCCAAGTTGATCGCGGAGCGCCGAGCACCTAATTTTGGCCAGGAATAATCGAGACGATCCGTCGAGCGTACAGAGCGGGATTCGGTCTCGTCGGCTCGTAAATTCGACGGAGGAAATTAATTTGGAGGCGAACGGCCGGCGTGGCGTGGCGGCAGTAAAAGTCCGACGAAAATCGAGAGGGATGAAAACGCGTTTTCGATCGATCCGTCCGCATCGCGTTAATTAACGGCCGGCGGCCGGACGTTATCGCGGTGCCGCAGATAATTATTATGCAATGCGTGCACGGAAATAACGAGCCGATAATTTTGCACCATTCGAACAAATCTGCGCAAACATGATTAATATTGCGAACTGGGTGCTCGCCGGCTATCGGATATTCGGCGGGCGGTTCATATTTCTATCTGCCGCTTTCGATGTAATTAACGATAACGACACGGGGATCCCTTTTTCAAATCGACCCCGCTTATTTTCAAGCGAGGCATCGATCGGGGAACGCGATGGAATCGTCAGCTTTCAATCGCTTATAAATAGACGTTAAATAAGCGAGTATAAACATCTGTAAATACTTTTATCGCGAGCGATATTACCAGGAAAGAAAAACATGTAATTGGAAGTCTCCCCCTCTCTCTCTCTCTCTATCTCTATCTTTCTCTCTGGTTCTCTTCCCGTAAGCGCGCAGCTGCAGCGACATTGAACGATTTATCAGACCGACCATGGTTGAGCAATAATTATGCGAGTTATGGCCCCGGAGGAAAACACTCGTCGGCCCGATATCTTAATCCACCTTAGCGAGCGCGATCAATGGCGTTAATTATTCGGCTTACACACCGATCGATCGTGTTAACGACGGCTTTTCGATCGGGTACATTGTCGCCGATCCATGCCGACGAAATTGACGACCGCCGCGCCGGCCTCGCCGGCGAGCGCACGCCGTCTTATTTTATTATGGTGTTTCCACGATTAACCGAACGCGCCGTTTCCGCCCGTTTATACGCCACTTCTGGGCATTCCTCGGCGAAACGCCGTTAATCTTATGCAAATGATTATTACCTCACTGCCGCGTGGAAATGGGAACCTTCCTAGGCACTCGAACAAAATTCCTTCATAAATTGATCCGCTACGAATGTGTCGCTGATCGCAGACCGACCGCGTGGAAACGATTCTAGATAGGCGTCTTTGACGCGCCGTGGTAAACGGCAACAACGCGGACAAAAATTCATCGCATTCGAACGAAAATCGAAAATCGACAAAGAACTGGAAGGAGATTATTTCCTGCGGTGGAATCGGACATTAAACACGATACCGTCTCCTGTATTTATTTGCCGTTTTACTTTTTCGAAAGAACGGATTTCATAATTGTTGCGAATTATTCCGAATGGCGGGACTATGGTTAATTCAGCTTGTTCGGGCTACAGGTTCGCCGGAGAAGAGTTGAAAAGAACTCGGGGTCGGTTTCTAATTTCCGAGGAGACCGTCTGCTTTCTAAATGGCTCTGCGTGATCGTGTTTTGCGACTGATCCGCGGTTTTTCGGTTTGATTTCAGGCGACTTGAGGCTGCCGGGTCCAGGACCAGGTCCGGTCAGGTGCACCCTGAGGAAGCACAAGCCGAATCGAAAGCCGAGGACGCCGTTCACCACGCAACAGCTGCTCTCCCTCGAGAAAAAGTTCCGCGAAAAGCAGTACCTGACCATCGCCGAAAGAGCAGAGTTCTCGTCCTCCCTCCACCTAACGGAAACGCAGGTGAGACTACACGAAAGCGGCCATTAAGCTCTGGCCAATCACCGGACCCGATTCTCCATTAGGGTAATCGTTTCATAGATCGTTTGCTAATCGTTTATGCGGTTTAAATCCAGATTCGTTTCTCCATTGATCGTTCCTCGACGTATCGGCTTTCAATTTGTTAGATATATTCTTTAATTAATAAGAAATGCGATAAAAAATTGCTTTATACGAGAGGAGTGGTTTTATCCGTGGAATACTCCGCAATTACATTGTGGAACGATCCAGCAAAGGCTCCACCAAACAGTTTCATTTCGCGAGGAAAGGATGATCGGTTTTTAAAAGCGGATCGTATTAAGAATCACCGTGGCTTCTTAATCGACGATATCCAGCCGAAGACTCATTACACCGGCATTGTAATTAAAGCCTAATTTTCCAAGCCGGTCGGCGGACCGTGGCACATAAACGGCACTCGTTCGGCGAATGTTTGTTCTTTCAAGCAAATTACCATTATCGCGCTGCCTTTTTGACAGCGGATAATCGTGCCCAGTTTCTTCCCTCCGTCTCGTCCGCTTTTCATAATTGCCGGCCGGGGACGAGCGAATTCTCGTTGGCGACTCGCATCAGATACATCACAACCAACCAGGTAATTACACACGCGTCCGCAGACCGGCTGGCAATTAACATGATTGACGTTAATTAAATTGAACGTAATGAAACGATATTATACTTAATGTTTGTATCAGCCGGGACGATCGGCGCACGTTTGTCCAAAGAACCAACCCGACGCCGCCAGTTGCGCATTATTTGGCCAAGTGTGTCGCGTGTTGCCAGGTTCCGTGCTCATCGACTCGCGTCGCGATGTATAAAGCTACTTTTGACGAGTTTCTTCCGAATCCACTAGCATGTTCGAATGCAGTAAACTCGCGAATAAAAACCCAAATCGCAATTTATCAAATTTAACTGCGTGTCTGACCACCGGTATCCGAATCTACTTGAATCGGTGCATCGCTTGTTCTTATTCTCGTCACTTGGAAAACATTAACTTTACTATTTTTGAGTGTATGAAAGCGTATTCTCTAAAGCTTGAATTCGATGTCATAGATTATTATTTATCTTCAAGAAAATAGAGACTACGTTAGCTCAAAAAGCGCCGCGCAATAATTACGGATTTCAATTCACACAGAATAATTTAATACACTGATAATGTTGTATTGCAAGTTAGAGCACATGAGAATGCATTGAATTTTGTAGGTAACGTTTGTGACCAAGGAATTGCAACGATGCGTTTAACGCTAGAACTACCGAGCTCTAAATGCGACTAATGTATGTATAGTATTTTATATCAGTGGCAAGATTGAACTTCTAGCTTCATACAGCTTCTATTATATGTTCGAATAAAGTCGCTCATTTAAAAATTTCACAGAGAAATAGTACTACAGTGTTAGATATCGTAAAACGAGAAATCAGGGGCCAATTATTTTGTCTTGTCCGATGTCCTGGTATAAGTCCTAGTACTAAGAAACCGATGGCACGAACGAAAATTTCGGTGGCAAGTTACACCCACGCGGGTCGCCATTAGCACAGAGTTGGTTCTGAACGAGGCTGGGCATACGTTGTCCCCTGACACGTGTAATAGCCAAAAGGACCGTCGCGATGCGGCTATTATCGTGCGGTTAGCGTGTTCAGATACACTTTGCGCATTCATTACAATGCATCAGACGAAATGAAGCTTCGTCGTATTCATTTGCTTAGATAAGCTACGATCGTCCCGCCATCTCCTCGCCTTCTGTCCTCGCCAGCCTTTCCGAAACACACGCCGGTCCCCGAACCTCCGCACCCCCACCCTTCATTATTCACCTGCGACGAAGAGATATGTCCGCGATTTAGGCTGCGATATTCACGCCGTTCGAATGCAATTGCGCCGTTCGTGGAAATGCCTTCGGGCCGGGGTCTCCGCATCGATCCCCGCATCCTCGAAAAATCCCATTTTACTACCCCCGAGACAATGACACACAAACGTGTCCTGCAATCGATACTCGCAGCAGAGATCAAATCCGTCGATCAACTTTTCGAACCAAACTGTTTTTACGGGACGCAGAACTCGCGCTGTGAGACTAGTTTTTGTTATCAGAGTTTATTAATTTTTGGACATACAATTGAAATTAAGACGATCTTGTTGAGCGCCTGAAATTTGTTTTCGATCCCTAAACACAGTATCTTAAACAATGTTAGAATACAGAATGAGAACTGTAACAACGTCGAAACCATTTTTATTAAAAAATGAGTGACTATCGAGCAGAGTTGAAGCCCAAAACAAACATGGAAAGGAAGGAGAAACCACGTCAAAAAGGCAGCGTGTCCCGCCGCCATTCTGTCCGCTGGAAAATTGCAAGTGGCAACGGGTTTTCCTCGGTGGAAATGCGGAAAAGTCGTGTGGCCGGTTAGAGGAAAAACCTGGCAGAATATCGCAATACGTCTTCCCGGTGGGTGAGGCCGGGTAAGGATTTGATTGCGCATTGTCACGCGACGCGAGATTTCTAACTTTCTACGCGACGAGTAGTATCCTCCGGCCTTGTTGCCATGCATACATGTGTTGTACGTGTCGGGCAGACGTGCGTCTGATTTATTAAGGAGACCGCGGCTTTTATATCGTTTTTCGCATCTGCGTTTTCAGTTTAGCCTTGCCACTGCATCATTATACCGATTTTAGCGATCAGATTACGGCTCCTTGAACTCGTTACGCGTGCCACAGACCGCCTAATGCATAATTCTCGGAGCCTGCGCGCATTACTGTCGAGAAAAAACCACATCCACGATAGCAACGGGCACCCCAGAGCCGAGCGCTCCTTCGATAGTAACGCTTTGGTGATCGACGGGGTCAAAGGGAGTCGCAGACGATCCAGAGAAACAATGATCCGCCGATTATCATTAATACGAACTGCTGCTATTAACCCTTTGCACACGAAGCCATTTTATCTAAAAATATGAAATAATTCTCCTGGCTCATAGTATTTCTATTCTGTACAATAAAGTGCACCTTAACGCCTACGAAATTGATTCTTGCGATTTATAGCAACAATTCCACTACTCAACAATTTTTTTAAATCTCAACTTTATTATTATAAAAATTATTATCGAACGCAATAGAATCATTTTAGTGGTGTCTCAGAGTCGCCATTCGAGTGCAAAGGGTTAACGCTGATTTCACGAAATCGGAACGCTCGGAGGGATTTCGCAAAATTTGTACATATGTACATATTTTAAACTTTACGAACATTTTTATACGGTTTTCATAGAGTACGGGGAAAATTTGTTTGATAATGTTCTGCCTAAATTGCTATCGATGCGAAGTTCTCAAAGCTGTAATAATCGAAACATTCGTTTTATCTTTCAGTTGGCAAATTCTCCTTCCCAAAATTCTTTAAGCTAGAACCGATAAACACACCGATTTTAAACTCCCTAGATATTTTAGTCGATCTTTAAAGTACTCACGGGCTAAGTTTTAGGTTCAGATCTCACTCCGCTGATCGTTGATCGACACTGTCGCAGGACCCTACCAACTGGAGGGTGGTGATATTCGTGATCATTGCGCCACGCGTAAAAGCTTTACGACTTGGTTATTTCCTCGAATGTTAATAAAAATAATCGCCGTGAAACGGGCGCATCAAACGAAACAACCGATCTAATTAGCACCGGCACCAACGGTGCTCGGAGCCGGCGTTTAATTCGCTGACTCTCGGACTCGTTAACCGTGCATCGCTCCCGTGTTCGAGTGGGAAATTTTCCGGGGCACGATTCTCAAAGGGAAACTCCGATCGAAATCTACGGCGACGCGTACGCGATCGCGGCGATCGGATCGGAGATCCGCGGGGTTCCAGCGACAAAGGAGGATACCGGCCGCCATATTTTTCCGCAGCTCGCCGCGCGGCGCGGCGTTTCCAGCCGTCGACGGCGAATTCCTCGGACGCTGTTAGATCGCTGCTTTCACCAATTTGAAGCGGCTAATTACGCGCTAAACGGTCGCTCATGCCGCGCCGTAACCGCCGACTTTTCCGCTCGTCTCCCTCGTTAGATCGGCAGCTCGGGCCGATCGATGCCGTAATTATTTAATTACGTATCGGGAGACCGCTGGCCGACTCCCTGGCATTTTCTTCCGAGCGATTTCCATCGGCGTAATTAGGTGAATAAATCTCTCGATACGATGAGACCGAGAGATTTCGTTCTGGTATTTATGTGCTCCCGAGATCCGTGCCTCTCTGCCTATGCTGTAAATTTTATAGTCCTCGTATCGCCGCTACCAGTGTTCTGCCAATGTTTTACGCAATCGCTACGCCGTGTTTACGCAAGGGAACTTCGATCGGAACCCTTAATCGAAAAGGCCATCTTTGGGTCCGAACCAACTGTCGAGGACGCCGCATATTAATTTGTTCGCGTAATCGATACTCCGACGATTCGCTGTTCCGTAATTTAATTTATTGGGTTGTTCGGAAAGTAATTTCGTTTTTCCCAAGAAAAGACTTAATTTTTTCACAGCCAACTTCACGCTTAAGCTGCATAATCATTATATAATTGGACAACTGATGTAGTAAGTCTTGTTTGCTAAAAATTTTGTTTGATTCTTTACAATAAATTTTGTTTAGTAATCTATCGTGTTTCATTTCCACCAAGAAAAAAACGAAATGACTTTCCGAACGACCTAATAATTTAACTTAACTTAACTCAATTTATTTATATATGCAGATAAAACCTCATTTTTTACAATATAGAACTAAGAGCTAATGTTAATATAATACAGAATGTTGTTTCGAATGGTCTGTGAGCTTGTCCGCCGGCTCACCGTGAACTTTCCTTGTTCCAGGTGAAGATCTGGTTCCAGAACAGACGGGCGAAGGCGAAGCGGCTACAGGAAGCCGAAATCGAGAAGCTGAGGCTGTCGGCGCGGCCGCTGTTGCACCCGAGTTTCGGCTCGGGCCTGATGTTCTCCGGAGTGGGGCCCCCTGGAACCCCAGGAGTGCCTCCCTTCATCGCGGCGGCCATGGCTAGGCACACCCATGTCGCGGCCGCGGCAGCCATGTTCATGGGGCCCCCTGGACACAGGCCTTAATAAGGCAGAGCGGAGCCGCGCGGGCCCAAGTCGCTCGCACCCTAGCCGCTCTGCCTCTCCGACTTCCGATGGACCGCGATGGATCTCGGCCTCGGGGGGTTCCGGACGATCCAGGCCCGACTCGGCGATCCTTTGGACATCAGCGATTTTTCACGGGAAAGTGCGCCGAAGTCGATTCCTTGGAATAAAAAAAAAAAAATACGACGAGAGACTGTAAACTCGGAAGGCGAAGTGATCGAGCTGTAATCTCGGAAGTATCCGAAAGTGATCGAGCAGGGATGGCTCCGTGGATTCCGATGCTTCGGGAATGTCTCGAACGGGAAGTGAAATAAGTTTCAGAGGACTTTGGACTGTGACACGAGTGAAACCTGTGATACCTCTAGCATAATCTAAGATCGTCGATCCGGGTATCGCGATAACGAAGCGGATTTCGGAAAAGCCGAGACGCCGGATCTCGCGTCGGAGAATCGAAGAGGGGATTCGGAGAGGCTCGGTTTCCGTGCTCGAAGTCCAATCGAACGAGGTAAATACGTGGACTCTGACCCTCGGACAGTGAACGGAACCGAGAGACTTTGACTTTGAAATAATAGAGCGACGACGGCCGCGTTTGCCGTCGCGGTGATAGCTGGATGAGGAACGAGCGGAAGAAGATCCCTCTTCGTTCGCGTTTCGTCTCGAAACACGTTCGTCGCTCGGTGTCCAAACTCGTCGATCACGCGGAAAGAGAGTTCCGTGGGTCGCGTATCACGTATCGCGAGCGAGAGGGAGAAAGAAAAAGAGAAAGAGAGAAAGAGAGAGAGTGTGAGAGAGAGAGAGCATTTAGAAAGCATTTTCGAAGGCGTTGATCTCACGAGGGGACTGCAGCACCGATGTACATATTGTAAATAGTCGTGTAACCGCGGCGAGCCGTGTACCTATGTATATATACGCGTGTGTACAGCTGGTCCGCGATTTCCGTGCGAGAAAACCGAGAAAAATAGATTAGAGAGGAGAAGCTTGGAGGCCGTGGAGGACCGAGAGGATAGAGAGACCGGGGAGGAGAGAAAGATCGACGATCGATCCCGGCTACGGCCGCGACTCGGCATTTCAATTGACCCGCTCCGCGTTCGGCTCGTTTATCTTCGGGGAAATTTATGGGTGAGATAATTGGCCGGCTCGAAAGAAATATCCGCTGAATAACCGATGATTTCTCTGGAACAGCTCCGGGCCGGGGACAGAGACCGCCCTACCCCCTACCCCGCCGACCCCCTGCCACCCCCCCGCCCCCCTCAACCCCCTCGATTCGATCGCAGACTCGCGAAAGAGTTCGATCGTTCCTTCGCGCCGGGAACGCTGTCGCCAAATTGCTTCGAAAATTGGAAATCGGCCGGGAAGGATTCTTTTTTTTCAAGGAGATCCGACGGTGTCTCGAAACAGCAGTACGAGTCTTGATCGCGAGTATGGTCGCGGAGAGAGAGAGAGAGAGCCGGGCGACAATAGGAGAGAGAGTCGTGGAATCGTGTGTACATACGCGAGAGTGAGATTGCCGGCAGGCATCGAGCGAAATGTAAATTCTGTACCCCGTTGGCGTGCGATCGATCGATCGAGGCGAATTCTGGCCCTTGACCACCGGGAGCACGAGCCGCGAGCCTGCCCCCGGATGTACCTAAGCGCCCTGTATAAATGTAACATGATATAATTTATCCATGGAAGTATACCATAGCGAAATAAAAGTGATTTCAGTATTTACGCAGACGTGTTACCGTTTTTCGGCCGTGCACCCACGATATCACCTTCGGATCCTCGATCGCGGGAATACGACAGTCGCCACCTGGTTTGAGGCTGTTCGAAACCAAGATCACGCGAGTGTGAGAGAGCTTTTTAGTAACATGGTAGAACCTCGATTATCCGAGCTAGGTAGAGCGATAGAATTCTTTATAAAATAGAACAATTACTGAATTACAGTGCCAGATTTCTTCTTTGGGTTCCCATAAATTTTGCATACTAGATAAATATTATTTTGGGGAACCGGATAATCGAGGTTCTACTACACTATCGAATTTCTAGAAAATCAGATTCTTGTAATCTATCAACGTTTTGTTTCTTGTGTCCTCAGGTATACCTGATCTGAGTAGAAAAATATAGAAATATCTCCAGTGCATAATTTATAGGACTTTGTTGACAGAACGTCGGATTTCTTGCTGGAGAAACTGTACGAAAAGAAATTGACACACCGCGTTTGAGCAGCAAAACTGTGTGGCAAATAAGTTTGAGAATGTATGCGTGAGCCTGTATGCTTCTAGGGAGATCTAACGCGAAGGAATCGATTTAGACCTTTCGCAGCGATAGTCCATCGTCGACGTCGCGAAGTAAAGCAGCAAGCCGGTGGACGGAAGCCGATACCGCGTCCAGCAACTTCGTAGCTGAAAGGTAAGTCATCGAACTCGTATCATCGATGATCACCGGGATCGATCCAAGGGAGTCGGGAAGGTGGAAACAATGATCCTTTGGTCACCATTGATCGTGGCAACGACCTTCTCTCGTCGGAGCGTGATCCCTGGTTGAAAGAGGCATTATAATCGCCACGAAACGAAACGAGACGAGACGAGGCGAGGCGAGACGAGACGAAGCGATGGAGAGGAAAAGGGAGAAGTCCGTCGGCGGCGACGAAATGTATCGCAAAGTCATCGAGCGGCTCGCACACGGACGGCAAGTAGTCGAGGCAACGGTATAGGGCGACCAAAAGTGTCCGGCAGATAATTAGAAATATGTTAATCCGGCATAGCCGCTAATTGGTTTTTGACTAAATTTTTAATTAAGTCTTAAGCCCGGGCGGCGCGCTGATTTATCGCGCCATAGCCTCCGGAGCTAATTATAAAATATATACGCGTCGGGTTCACGCACACCTCGGCCCTCGACTCTTGTGTCTACACGAGCCCCGTTGTTTGTGTACACACCTGTCCCCGAATAATCTCTCCGTGATCGTCGACGTCGCTTCCTTCGAGCCCGAGTCGCTCCAATCAATGCCCGGCGTGTTTCTTAATCGGGCCCTCTTTAATGCGGCCAACGAGACCCTCGGTTCGGAACTTATTAGATATTTATCCACGATTATTCCCATTCCAGTACGATATGTACTCTCGCGCCGGGGAATTTAATCTCCGCCGAACGGAAACTGATTACAATAAAGGGATCGGTAATTAGAAACTGAAGGAAACTGCTCCGCCACCAGTTGGATTCGTTTTGTCAGGCTGCGTGGCTGCCGCCCATAAACATCGGTAATCACGTGTACAAAAATTGCATTACCCATCATCGACTCAGAAACGAAGATAAACATACTCCATCTTAAGAAGAGGAATATACCTGTACGGCAATATCGTTAAACGTCTTTTTAATTAATGTGCAAGAAAAACGATCGCCGATCAGAATTGACTATGGAAGTCTTATTCAGCTTTCCGGAGACGAAGAATTTGTGTGAATCGAATTTGAAGCAGGCGGGAGGTCGACGCCAATGCGGGACCCACGTATACTTGCGCGGGTCCTCTCCTATCTACAAGAACGGGGTAGCCAGCCAGCCAGCCACCTTCTCGGGCTAAAACGAGAAGGCCGGAGATCCGTTCCACTGGCACGTCCGATCAAAGAGCCTCGCCGCCTTCTTTGAATCCCTCGGCCGCTCGTAACTGTCGTCCCTTCGTTGGAGACCGGTAGCCTAATTGTTGGTACCGCGGCGTCCGGTGTCCTGGTCATTAGAACTGGGCCAGGTCGCCGGAACTTATCGCCTCGCGTTCGCATCTCCACCGTTCCGTTGCTTCGACTTTCCGCGGCGGCGAGCGTTGTAAACGTCTCGATAGCCTAATCGCCGCCATTGGAACTAGGCTAGGTCGACGGAAGTTATCGTTTCGCGCTAGAATCTCCAACGTTTCGATGGTGTTCGCCTTTCCAGGCCGACAATCAATAAAGGTTGTAAACGTCTCGGAGACCGATAGCCTGATCGTCCACGTTCGAACTGGGCCAAGTCGCCGGAAGTTATCGTTTCGCGGTCAAATATCCTGCTTTTCGATGGTCCGCTTCAAATCGTCATCGTTTCGGTGGCCCGATCGTGGTCGTTAGAAGTGGGCCAGGTCACCGGAAGCGATCGTTTGCGAAGGATTCGTGGGTCGCCCAGGACTTCCGTACAGCCGATGACTCGCTTTTGGTTAGATGGTCGTTTTCACGCCGCGGCGAGGATTGGCTGAACGTACGCCTACCGCGAATAGGGTATTCGTCAGTGGCGTGACTAGAGGCCACAAACTGCGATCGCTCGGAGTCGATCCTGGCCCGGTGAACCGACTTTCCCCTCTTTATACGGAACTGTTGGCCGGCGATCACCTACGCGAGCCTATCAAGAGAAATATAGAGGAAACGGCGCGACCAGGAGAGGAGACACGGGCCAGAGAGGAGGGAACTGGCAAAAGAGACCCTTTCGAGCCGGCGATTTACCGTTAAAGGGTTTACAAACAGGCGCCAGGTATTTGCTACCTCCACGGATCGGAAGCTCTGTTGGCTCTCTTTATTCCACTCGCTCTCCCTCTCTCTCTCTCTCTCTCTCTCTCTCTCTCGCTCGCTCGCTCCCTCTCTCTCTCTCCCTCACTTTCTCTCTTTCTCTCTCGTTTGCTCTTTCTTTATCTTCATCTCTGTCGTACCATAGTCGAGGTCCGTTTCTCCGGATCCCTCTATGCCGAGACTCTTACACGCGCTTGCTCGCCGCTCCCATATAGATGAAATTTATGTACGAGGCCGACCGATCCTACGCATGCGGCCACATTGAGCGCTGACAATTAATTAAAGAATAATTTCTTGTCTTCGCGATACCCGGAGGAGCGTCGCCAGTTGGCGGCCAATTATGCCTCCGGACGGGAACGGAATACCAAGCAGGCCTGTCGACGACATCGAACCCCTTCGGATGTCTGGTTCGTGCTACCGCTCCTCGGCCGTCTCCAACCTCTAACCGTCGTCCTCGTCGCCGTCGTCGGCGTCGCTGTCTCGCCGTCTTCTTTCCGCGCCGATCGAACGCCGCTCGATTTTCTAAACTGTTGGATTTCCTAGACGAACGTCTAGGAAGCCGGTATACTCTGGAGACGCGCCAACCACCGTGCGGCTCGTCGATCGATGCTCCCGTTCGATCATTCATAGTTGTGCAACCGCTGCCGACCTTTAAATCACCATTACCAACGGGTACAAAATTTAGTAGAAAGAAGATTTTCGCGTGATCACGAGAGATACGACCTGTTTGATAGAGTTTCCGAGGATTGTCGAAAATACAACTTGGCTGCGATCCCTAAACTGGCCTTGGCTATTTTCTTACTGCTTAATCTTTAAACAACTGGGTGCGACAAAGTTTGCTGCGCTTAATTTTTGTTGGTTTTGATACGAAAGAGTGCCAATACCGATCGCAACAGTCAGAACATATCGGGATACGATCGCATAGTTGAAGTGCGTGTTTGAAGCGGTTTTATCAGGTCAGAAGCGGCAATTGAACCAGCTGCGGTTGCTCGAGAGTCCCTCTCGTTCATTTTCTACCGAATCGAAAGGTCAATTTGACCAAGTTTAATGCGTCGACTCCCTGTCTGCCAACAAAAGAGTGAGGTATTAATACCGATCGTGACAGATAGAAAAAAAATGGTTGGTAACAAGACAGAACGGGATTATGAGGACCGCGCAAAAAGCAGCGACACCGATTCGGTTCGCGATGCTGGTTGCGGTTCTACGCCAATTACCTGGGCGAAATAAACGTCGACCCGCGAATTTCGATCTCCTTATGGGCGCCGTAGGAACGACGTACGACCGATCGTGGACCGGCCGTCGAGGAATAACAACCGTGTCATCGGCACGGTGATCCAGAGGCGGTTTTCACCGCGATCCATTCGGATCCAGGGTCCCGAAATGGTTCAAGACGAGATCGGCCGGCCGGCCGTTTTGCGGCGGTGTGTGTATGCTGCTGGACCGGAAGGCGGTCGACGGAGCAGGGGCAGGGAAAAAATTCACGGTTAACGCGTGCATCGAAAGCAGGGCTCCCCTCATTCAGTTTATCCAAATTAATTGGTCGTAAATTAAGCGGCCGGTCTGACGAGCGCGGCGAGACCAAGCGAGAGGAGTAGATCTTGGTCTTCTTCGGGGCCCAAAGGAGAGTGGGACAGACCGATGGGCCTCGCGTTAGCGGGACTGCGACGAGGGGAGGAGAAAGGTCGGCACGAGAGGGAGACGCGCGTACTACCGGGGACAGAGAGGGCGAGAGCGAGAAAGAGAAAGAGAGAAAGAGAGAAGAAGAAGATGAAGAAGAGGAGAGAGAAAGAAGTTACCTGGGAGCACGAGGGAAAAAGGGAATGAAAAAGGCAACGCTGTCCGGGGGACAGTAGCGCATCGACACGCCATTATGTGGCGGCTGGGACTAATTTATACAAGAGAAAGACGAGGATGCCGCGGAAAGTCAATCGTGGCAGTGGCCGGGGACCAACAGAGACCGAGAGACAGGTAGGTGCCACTCGACCGCCCGGGACCGAGAGAGAGAGAGAGAGCGAGCGAGAGGGAGAGGAGATCGCGGGCATTACTTAAAAGAGGGTTCCTAATTGGGAGCCAGCCACTGTTTCGACGGGTGTACCGATGCTCGGATTCGTGTCCTCCAGAAGGGAATTAAGGAGGAAGAAAAAGGGACCGTGGATTCGGGGAAGGAAAGCTTCCTTTCGGGGCCCCGCCGCTGGGCCCCTGCCTCTCTGGCCCCTTGGCCGCCGCCTGCTCGCCTGCTCGCCTGGTCGCCCGGCTGTTTGGCCTGGTCGGCTGGCCGCCGAGCTCGAATGCCAACGTCAAACGGCGCTGAGTATATCTTCCACTTCGGCTTGATAAACTCCGAGGCCGCTTATTGCCCGAATCAATAACCGAGATACGCCGAATTCGTCGATCTCCGCTAAACGAAATTTCTTCCCCGAAACGTCATCAATTCGGCCACGGACTTAATCGGTGGCCCAGCACTTTGCATACAATCGCGCAATTATTTTTTATCGACGGAACCCCGCAGAAACGCCCGCCTCTTGCTGCGAGCATAGAAATTCGACAGGCTAATCTATGATTTCCGGTGATCCGATTAGACTCGATCCATTTGTGGCGCAGCTTCTCTAAATGCGATACCGGCTTCATTAATTGGTGACGACTTAACGGGGCGAGAATACGCTGGCATATATATATATTTATCTTTGCAAAACCGTGTACACTCTGTGCAAGAGTAATCTCTGAATTACACGATATCCAGCTAATAAGTCGATCTCGATGCGATGTGTAGCGAGCAATCGTTCTCGCAAGAAACTGGTGCGCAGGTTACAACCCAGCATGTCCGCATCTTTGCAGTTGGTCGCGAGCGCGCGAATTATTCCGCCGCGGATGCAAATTGGATCGGAGAAGGGGATCTCTTAATTGTCGACGCGAGATAAGCGTCGTCGCACTTTCCGCAGCGCGGCGGTACGAGGCGAAACGGCGAATCGAAACGAGAGCTGAATAATTCCCGCGGCCGCCCCCCCCCCCCTCGGTCTCGGATCTGTCTCTTTTGCACACAATTATATCATTTCTAGTCGAATATATCTGAAAAGACGCCGCTGCTCGAGGATGCTCTCTGTAGCTGCGGCACGTACGCGTCGGCACCGGGATAAGGAGACTGTGCGGGAAGAACGTGAAAAAAGGGGGGATCGGCGAAGGGGTATCGATCGTACGGGAACGATCGCCATGTCAAGTTCGGCTTTCGAGGGAATCGCGCGCAAGTAAAGTAATCGTTTCTCCCGAAGCTTACACGCGTTACCCATAAATCGAGCGCATCGGTAGGCAGGTACGCGGATCATGTGCCGTTGCCGGTAATTGCCGGCAAGATGAATCGAGACGAAATCCCGTTTCCGACTTCGTAGGAAATTTACGAAGCCGCCGATGCTGCCGCCGCCGCCGCCGCTGCTGCTGCTGCTGCTTCTGTTTCTGTTTCTGCATCGGTCTTCGGTCTCCGCAAGTGCAGCAAACGGCGGGGAACATTGGCAAACGTTTACGGCGGGAAAGTTCCGCGGGCAAGAAAGTCCCCGCGCGCGGCGAATACCGGCCAATGCAAACACCAGCTTGCCGAGGAGCGAAGCGGTGTTGGAGCAGTATGGAGCGGGGCACTTCAAAAACGCGCGCGCGGGGATACGTGCTCCTAATTAGGTACGACGCGACGGCTGTTCTTACGCGCACGAAAACGATAGAACCAGATCGGAAACGAGCCGTCTCCTAACCGGGACCGGTGATTAATTCCTCGTTCGCAGCCGCTACGCGCGCTGACACTGATTGTGAGATCTTTAGTTCCGAGCTTTTCTTAATTCGTCGTTCAACAACTCTTCAACAACGGCCAACCGATCCGTGCTTCCATCGGCTTCTCTGCTCGACTCTTAGCAGGAGGTGCCGCAGATCCGCACTTTTTTTTCAAGCTAGCATAATTTCAAGACAGCTCCTGCTTTCATAGAATATTTCGGAACTGTTGTTGCTTTATTCCTAATCCTTTTTGGAATATTCTTTGTTGAAGATTTTTTAAAAGATCCTGAAGACTTTTGTTAGCTCTTGACATTTCTTGACCTATTTGCTTTATGGGTTCATATTGTACGGAGTAATAAAGCTTCAAACTGAAGCAGATATTGCACAGGTATTTATTTGTCTTTCTATTATTTTTCTCAAGTTATAAAGAAAATAATAGTGTCTTTAGATTCTTGCAAAGAAGGAAGAGATACAATTTCGGTTTCCGATTTCTTATATTAAACTTGCTTGAGTCATTAAGTATCCTTCTTAAGCGACGACTAAATCCACTTCTTAATTCAAGTATCGAGCTGCAATAAAAATAATGAAAAGTGTAAATAATTTCAGTTTTGTTATTTTCATAAACCAATACGTATCTTAGTGCTCGGTAAGTTTAGTTCTACGTAATGCTGCCTAATACAATTGGATCGTTATGCTTCATTCTTCGTTACGGTGCAGACGATTTAAAAATACCGATAACTAGATTCTTAAATTCTACATTCCGACTTTAGATAATTTCGTCTAATTTCGACGTTTCGCACGAGGCACTCAAAATCGAAAAACCAACCAGATACGAAGAAAGATAAGATTTGATTAATCGGAACTGTTCCCGAGATTCATCTGCCGCTAAAGTAGAAACGCGCACTTCAACTTGGATCGGGTGATATGAATATGTATTCGGCTGGCTTGAAAATAAATATAAAGCTGCTTCTCCGTTCGGCTCCTAGAGAAATGGAGAGAAGGAGCCGCGGGACTATCGAGGATCTCTGAATGTCGAAACAGGAGAGATAAAATATTCTCAAAGTGGGCGTTCGCGTTTGTAATTTCGGGAGGTGGCCCCGGTTAGATCGTCGGAGCATCGGAATCGGAGGATCGGGGAGATCACCGCGGTGATAAGCAGGGCTGCCGCTTGTTATCGTCGCCGAGAATCGGGCGACGAAGACGAATCTCGATCTCGATATATATCGATGCAACCGAACAGAACAGAACAGCCACGGCGGAATTCGAGGAATCCTCCACGAAATTTCTCCATCCGCGTCGTGCACGCACGGATTCTTATGCGGGCCCCGGCGAACAGACCGTCCCGCAATAAAAACTTTTATTGCGCCCGTGTTAGGACTCGTAGCCGATGAAATTTATTCAGCCGCGGAGAATCCGATGTCGAACTTTAATATACCAGGCATAAAATTAAAAATTATCTCCGCATAATGCAACCGGTCCGTGGAGGGGCGGCAGGTTATCCTTCGTTAACTAAATTACAACTTTCTAACTACCCGTAAAACGACCCCTAAAAAGTTATAAATTTCGAATGCGCCGTCATCGGGCCGACACAGGGCCCGAACGAACCTTCGTGCCGCCTTTCGACCGACAATTTGTCACGATTCCGGTTATCCGCTGCCCTCCGCTAAAACATATTATCTACCACCATAATCAGCCTGTGGTTACCTAAACTCGTGACCACCGAAACATTCGTGTCATTCGTGAATTAAATTCAAGTGCTGTAACTTCGCGAGAAAAAAATTGCCGCCATGTTCCCGTCTATTTATAATTAAAGGGGAAGGAGCGAATTTTATTCGACTGTTTGCGGCAGCTCCGGAAAAAATTTACAAAGTCCATGCATTTTGTCAAGCTTGACCATTTTTGGTATGACGAACATGGCCTCATTTTTAGAGGGATACAGTGGCGAGAATGCATCATACTTCAAATTCGGAAACACTAGCATAAAGTAGAAGTTTGAAGCTTCAATTTAAAATAAAAGTCATCATCTTACGATGGTTTCTCGTGGAATTATTGTCGATCAAATTGGCCAATTTATATCCTAGATTTTACCATGTCACAATATTTTTCATCAGTGCATATACAATTCAAAGTTAAGCAACTTATTTATTTACTTAATAAACTAGGAAACCCTTTGGAATGAACGTCACAGAGAGATTAAGCTTTGGTTGAAAAGGTACGTAATTGTAATAAAACAGTGATATAGGACATCCCATGGATAGGATAGCTGAGCATAGAAAGTGATGCTGATCAGTTCCAAACTGGTTGGACAAATAACTCTGCTAAGGAAACCAGATTAGAGATGCGTTCTTTTGAAAAAAGAATGAGAAAAATGCGTCGGCGATCATTCTTGCGGAACGGCCGCAGAAATTCAGTGGCAATAAAGCGGACACCGCGCGTCCCGAAATCGAAGGAATTTCGGCATCGCGACGAGCTTCCAGGCAGCAAATGTCTCTGTAAAATCATCTCCGTCCAATCCTCCGTGCTGTCCAGCAATGAGCAGATAAGATCGCGACTCCTGCAGAAGCGCCGCAAAATCTACATAACCCACCGGCAAGGAAAACAGAATTCCAATTTGACGATAAAGCCCCTGGCTCGAAGAGATCGTTTCTGGGAATCGGCAGACGGTCCGGGTACTGTCGCGAACGATCGTTACGAGATCGGGCCCGGGCCGCTATCGGCGGACGGGACGCAAAATTACAAATTCGCCGACGAAAATTGCGAGTTCGACGAAGGAATTCGCGTGGGCCACTCTGCCGATCGGCGATAATTTGTCAGATAGCCGAGCGCCGATCGCCGGCGTGTCCGTACAATTATTGTCAACGAACCGAGCCACTCAGCGGACCGGACAAGAGTGTCTTTTTGCTCGGCCGCGCGGCGCGGAGAGTGGCTCTCTCGCCGCGTAAGACGATTGTCGCGCGGAATGCTAGTTTAAATAGGTGTTTCTCCGCGAACCACTCCCGGCATTCGAGAGGCAATTAGCCGACCGGGACCCCGGGCACCTCCACACAAATTGAACTGGTCTCGGTGCTCAGACCACGTTTCCACTGGCGACCGCAGACGCTCGTGACCAGAGCTTGCCGAGAGAAAAACGCGTGTCACCTAATGTCCTCCATAGCTCCCGATCGGAATTTTCTAGGGACGATTGCGCGCGGAGCTAGCCGGTATAGAGAAAACGGCACTTTTGCTGTCGCCGAGTGTTCCTGAACACTCTAGGTCGACCAAACCTACAGCATCGCGGATCGGTTCGGCGTCGAATCTCTATAGAAGAAATCAACCGGTCCGAGGGAAATGGCACTTTTAGTCTCGCAAAGCAGTGAAGCGACCGAAAGCGCGGCTGCGCGATCAGCTTATCATGAAATCTCCGTGAAAGAGCGACGAAGGAAGATCGGGGAGCGACATGCCTGGAATCTGGTCTACTTTCGAGCAATTAAAATACTAGTGCAACCAGTAGCCGGAGGAGATCTCCTAACAAGAGTGTCTTCTTTCGCGCGTGCTCCGGCTGGTTGGAGCAGCGCGACGGTGTCGAGACTCGATATTTCATAAATGCTACACATTTGGTGGTCGTTCGGGACTGGAACGGGTAACATCGCCGACATAGCTGTTGCTCGCGCTCGATCTGCGCGTGAATCGGTTCGCGCCGGCAAAACCGCCTCTCGCAATTAATCGCGGCATGAGAACGGTAGCCCGCATATCTAATTGGAGGCCAGCGGACGCGTGTAGTTCACCGAGTCGACAACTCGATCCGCGCCGATAGCTCGTGTCGGCTGTGAAACGTGAAATTAACGCCGTCGGCCTCGTTAACGACGGAGCGGGTATATCGCGCGGAAAATCCGCGGAATGGCGGCGGGCAAGCAGCGGGGCGCACCTGGAATCCCACGGGCGCGGCGAGAGACCTTGGGACCCGAGGCCGGGGCCGGGTCCGCGAACAGGGACGTTAAATTGGTGGCCGGGAAGATTTAGGAGGAGGTTTCGCGGGCGTTTTATAAAGTCTCGCGGGGAGACCGTGGCAAAAACCACCGGAATTGAAAGCACTCTCGAGGGTAATGCGGCATAAACGAGATAAAGTACGTTTAATATCGTTGAAACAGTTATGACCGCGATTATCGCCGCCTCCTGGCCACCTCAGCCGCCTCTGCGTTTTGTATACAAATGCTCGCCAAAGCGAAGTGTCCACCGCGGGCTTAATAACGCGTTATCGAGCTGCGGGGGTGGCCGCTCGACCTGAAAACTGTACGGTTACCGTCGCTACGATAACCCCCGCCAACGCCAATTACGGGGAACGACAGAATTCCACTCTAAACTCTAATATCCAAGCTCGATAACGCGATTTCACGGCCTCCGATACGTCGCTTTATCAACCCTTAACGCTCCGAGCGCCATTGGCGTCTCCGATTTTTACGGCGTCAGCCCGAGAGCATCGACGATTTTACTCCCGGGAAGAAATATTGCAAATATTTGCTAAACGTATACCCGATCGAACTGTGCTCTCCTATAGGTAAACTCTTGCCCAGTTTTACTATTCTATTTACTAGAAAGGCGATACTACCTACTTCGCGAGCGTCTAGCGTCGATTCGATAATTCGCAAATTGTTCTGTTCCCCGATCGAACTGCCAACGACCGCGAAAAATTCATGCGCGTACGAGAACGACGCGATTAAGCCCGTTAACGGAACGATTTGCGCGAACAGTACTTAGACGTAAAAATGATCAGACGGATCCGGTGCCGGCCGCTTGAATATTCATAGGCGTGGTCATAAACAGCCCAATAAATTGGAGAGAGCGAGTGTAACGCTAAACGGTTACACACGGGGAACTAACGACTGGCCGGGGACGAAAATTTACGGGTCGGCGTGGCGAACAAATTAATGGAAAAGAAAGGAGGCGAAACGTACCGGAGGAGGAAGAGAGAAAAAGGGATGGGAGCGACAACGGGGCGAGGGGCGGGCGCAGACGAGATTGCGAGAAATCTCGACGATACCGGTCGAAGATCCGACCGTTCGACGAATAGCTCCTCCGAGGAGAACCGATCCGCGGTGGCTCTTCGTCCTCGTCTTGGTCGTGTTCGTCGCGGAATCGGGTTAACGTCCGTGTTATTTTTGCTGCGAGCTGTCAACCCGAGAATCCTTGCGCTAACAAGGTGCCGCACCGGTCGAGTAACCGAGTCCGTTTTTATCAATGGCCCTTTGGGAAGTGGCGGATCCCCGGCCCTTCGCCAGCGAGGATCTAACGAGGGCCCGGCTTTTTGCACATTAAAATATCGACTAATTGCCCCAGGATTCTGGCGACGTTTTTCTGGACCCTGGTCCCCCCCCCCCTCCTCCGTAACCCGCCGAGACTGGTCTACGCTTTGGAACGCGATCGGCCACTCGAATATTTCCGAAATCTCGGACGAGTCCGCCACCGATGGCGAGAAACTTTTCTTGTTATCCAGGGCGCGAAGATTTATTGGAGGCTCGTTGTTGTTAACAGACCCGCGGACGTTCCTCGGTTCCATCCACGCCGGCTCGACGATTTTTGTTGGATGGCTTTGGAAAGCGGTTTCGACGGTGTTTGTGATACCCGCGCAACGATAGATGACCGCGATAGCGGACCAGAATAGCGGGTCTAGAATTTTAATCATGGCGTTACCACCTTCGTTAATTTCGATAACGCCATTAGAAATACAACCGGTTAACGAGCGACGCGTTATTCGATCCGGTGATACCGTCGCGTCGCGACGCGTCGGCACCGCTCCGCGTGCTGCGCATTTTTCTCCTCGGAGATGATAATGTCGATTGGATCTGCCGTGCTCGAATTTAACGAGGCCGTCGGATTCCAGGGAGGTCTTGCGGCATCCTCTCGTGTTTTCGGTAGCCGACGAAAGTCGGTAACTCCGCAGCCACGGCTTCTTCGAACTTTACCATTTTCCCTCCGACATCGTTAAGTTCCTCGAAACGATTCGCCGATTCAGAAAGCGGTCGGCGCGCGTCTCGAAAATGCCCCGAGAAACAAACAGAAGGAGCTGAAACGCATTACCATACTCGTTTCCATGGTGCCGCCTCCGAAAAATGTCCGTCATCCGTGGAATCCGGTCGCGCGATTAAGAAATACGCCGTAGATCGCGGCTTTCCAGGTCCCTCCGCCAATTAATACCGATTTCCTAACGATCGACCCTTTTTCTCGCGTCGCGTCGGAGACCGGGCCACCGCGAGACTCGCAACAATTTCAGGAAAAACGAACGTGTTTCCGCCAGCATCGTACAATCGTTCCGCGACCGTTTGTCTTATCAGCGATTAAATTTGCGTAAGACTCGTCTCAGAAAAAATGGTCGACGTTCGAATACGTTTCTGGGGGTTCGATGATCACGCAGCGCTCGGTACCAAAAGGAAGTTTAGTCGACTCCGGTGTCCTGGTAGCGGGAATCTCCGGTTGGAGATTGCATCCTCGAAGTAGATGACTCTGTGACCGTCAGGGAACGCGGAACGCTCGTTAATCGTTCAGCGAGGAGTCGAATCGGGAGTATCCGGCCAAGAAAAACAAATCGACTCGGCAAGAAAATCGTCGCGGTCCGTGTCGGATGCAAAACACGATTCACACTTTCGATTCGCTTGGACACATACCGGTTCCGAGTTATCGTTTTCTCGAGCCGAGGCAGTGGCTGGCAAGACGAGGCGAGACGAGGCGAGACGAGGCGAGGCGGACGCGTGCGCGCGGGCGCACGCAAACGGCCGGGGGCCCGGTACGTGTAAGCAGAGGTCATTAAGGGACTTCCTACATTCCCCGGGTTCCCCGCCGCCGCCTCCGCCGCCGGTGCCGCCGCCGCCGCCGACCGAAAGCTCTAATTATTTCTTGCTCGGCGGCGATCGCTTCCGCGCGCGGCCAAGTACGACTACAGGTGTAACCGTTTACGGGAAGACCGGGAAGATCGCACGGTTAATTGGAATCCGATAAGCGTATGCCGACGTTTCAAGAACCGTTTCTTCAACCGGGAGACATCTAAATAGTCGGACTTTCGAACCGGCCACCGACGTGTCCCTTGCTCTCCAAAGAAAACGCGGCTACGACCTCCTCCAGGCCATTCCATTCTTCCCTCAAACATTGTCTTTCGCTCTAGCATAGTAGGCACTCTCTATTCGGCCCAACACTCTGTTTCTTTTCAGACTGCTGGATTTTCATGGGGGATGTTATTTTTTACTCTATCCAATATTGCCTCCCCTTTTTAGACTATTGTACAATACTTTTCTCTAGGATACTGTATTCTTGACGATACGACCTACACTCCTACGTTACCGTATTTCACTACTGTATCTTGCTGTAAGATACTTTTCCCTTTCCGTATACTGTTTCTTCTACTATACTGTCCCCTTTCTAAACTATTTTATTTTTTAGGAATCTGTATTCTACTCTAGACGATAGTGGCTCCATTTCTAAGGTACTTTACTTTATTATAGGCTACTGTATGTTCGAATAGGGTACTGTGCTTTATTTTAGGTTACTTTTTATTTTATTGTAGATTATTGTATTATTTCCCCGGGTACTCTGTTTTGCTCTAAAATCTTATGACCAAGTAAACATCGAAATAGTCTAAAATGTACCTTCACTGTACCTTCTGCCATAATTTCTCGATAAACAAAGTGGTTTGGACAAGCAAAACCTTAGAGTAGCATGAGCAACGTTTAGAGTAACCGAATGCTTCCAAGTGAACACGAAACGGACCCACCAGCAAGAACCGCCACTTCAGTTGAATCTCTCTTGTCAAAGTCCCTCGATGTTGCCTGGCTGGCAGGGCTTTCAATCAGCGTGTTCATCGAATGTTTTATTTTTCGTCGGTGTAACACGGGAACAAAGTTGAACGATTCCTCGGCGTTCGCAGCCACGTTAATCGTTTTCCCCTGTTATAGTTTGACACAGAATAACGACCGGCGTTGTTTCATTTCGCAGGTCCCGCCGATACGTCATGCGTTCTTTACGGTGTTCGGTGAAAATTAAAGCCGGGGAGATCGCGCGATTAAGGCCAGTAATTGAACGGGTCGATTAATTTGCCGATTAAATGTCGTTACGTCGGCGTGAGATAATTAAAACGGGAAATAATTAAAGCGAAGCAAACTCGCTGTAATAATAATCGACGCGGCACGGCCGGCCCGGATGACGAGGAACGGTCGAGCCGATTAATTAATAGAGAAAGCTCCGAGCCCCGACCCCACTCTTTGACAAATCAGACCGGTCGACTTTTGTGACTGTTAATTCTTTTAAGCGCGCGAACCGCTCGCGCAAAAATGGCAGACCGTTTGCGACGTTTCCGGGAAACGAGAATTCGTTTTGTTCGATGACGATGCAACGACTTTCTTGTATCCTCTAATTTAAAGTCTCCAAAGCAGCTATTTTATATTAATTCATGAATATAGCAATAGTAGCGTTATTCTGATTTTGAACGAGTGTTATTGTAATATATATAAATCATATATTAAATATATAACTTATGAATGTAAAAGGTCTTTATAATCTAAGTTATTCAAGTTAGAAAGTTAGTGACCCATCTTTTTCATAAGTGCCGTAAACCTAGTTTTAAGGTCACATTTTTTACTATTAAATTATAGAAATGATCAATGCCTAGTATAATAAGAATGGCGAAAAATCTCATTGGATTCGTTCTTGTCGTTCCAATAAAGCAATCGACGTCTATACCTTCATCACCTTCGCTCGCCCCTCGTTCGGCTCTAAGCTTATCAAGTTAATTCTTATCAAGTAACCAATGCACCTGCTCTTTGCAATAATGCTGGCACCTGTGGTCCTGTGAATTCTGTGAACAGAGAGGCTACCGAGGCATTGTGTCCGGTCCGGCTCCCAGTCGAGGCTCGAGCGCTATAATTAAAAAGAAAATGATCTTATCGGGGCATAGGATCGTTAATTTTATATCCGATAATAAAGTTCCATCGTGGCCGATCGTCGATGGTATAAACGGCGCGGTGCGGCGTCGTCGGCGTCACTCGTTGGTGGACGCGATGACAATCTCTCTCTCAGCTCGGCGACCAGGACCGGCTAGGTGTGGTCCTACGTTCGAACCAGCGGGTTTCCAGGAACGCGAGCCATTAGACCTTCCGGCTGGTGTTATAAATTGTACATCGTTTAATTAGGCTCTCTTCCCGCCCGTGTCCGGACGGCTCAGTTATTTACCATTTACTACCGTGGCCCCTTACGCGGTATCTCGCCGAGAGCTACTGTGCATCAAATTGGATCGGGATTGGGACCCCATGGGCCCGCAGGACCCCGAGTTCCTGCCGAGCGATCACGCCGCCGCCGAGAGCAAAGGTTAGGAAACGCTCGGCCTCCACTTCGAGGCTGCGGTCGCAGCGTCCTCCGAGGCGGGAAAGTCGGCCATTTTTGTCGCCGGTGCTAGAGACCCTCTAGAGGAACCTTTATAGATCCGTCCGAAGCATTCCTCGGACAGGGAACATCGATCCTGGTATCTCAACCCGGCGATAAACCGTGGGGAACAGGCGTTCCTCAGCGTCAAGCGAGAATGTTTTCTACTCCGTCGCGATTAGGATGGAGTTATTGGACCAGGGCCACTCGACAGGCGCCCTCACGCCCCTCCGGAAATTCAAGCATGACAAGGGCAAACATCCTTGGCCTGAATTAGGCACCATTAACTGCTGCGACTCGCGGAACAATGAATCCCCGCTCCTAGAGTATGGCTACCGGTAGTATTGGTATCGAAAGAGCACCGATTACCTGCGAAGCGGCCCGCGAACCTGGAAGTTCATGTAATCTAATTACCGAGTGTCCACTTGAGCGGGTAAAGATCCATTCGAACAAGCGTAGATCGCTTATTGGGCAATTCCGGTTTAGCGGAAGAGCCAGGAGCAGAGACGTCATGGTATAATAAACCGAGTTGATTGAATCGCGCGCAGCGGCACCAAGTATTTCGATGCCTCGTTAGCCCGGCACATCTTATCGATACTGCCTCGGAGAACGTAATCAGGGACATTATGTTGCCGGCTAATTCCGCGTTACGCGGACGCGCCAAGAGGATCGACCGGAGGGAAAGAACGGGCGGCGCGGCATCATGATGTGTTTCGAGGCCTCGCCTAATGACCGGTGCCGGCGGAATTCTCAGGGGATCGCCGCGAAAATGAAGAAGTCCGCGATTCGATGGCGGCTACCGGACCCGGCTGACAAAAATGCCGGGGTTTATCTCCATCGATGGGATCGAAATTAGTAGCGCGCGGGCCCCGCGGACCCGGCCGCCCCGCGCAGCCGAATAAAAACCGGAAATTATGCTGGCAATTAGAGGGGGATACCTCAGCGGTGAATGGGACCCGGTGGCGGGGCGATAAAATAATCAAATTTAATACGTTCATTTATTTTTTGCCCGCGACGCGACCGAGCCGCTTAAATTATAGCTAGTTAGGCCCGTTGACAAAACGAATCGCGCGACTCTTCTCCGCCGACGAGTCGGGATCCACGAGGAATAAAAATCTCGGGGATGTCAATTAGCCACGGAGCGTCCCACGCTCGATCAAGATCTCTCGCCGCAGATCGTCGAAAGGTTAACAGTCTCTGCCGATATTAATTTTCACTCTCGCAACAGTATCCGTGACTATCGACGTCTCGCCAGCAAATCTACTCGAATTTTTCTCCTTGAAAATCTATTGAAAGTATCGACCATTTGATTGATTAATCCCCGGTATAGGCGCGTGTCGAATTGTCGTGCAAATTGAAGAATCGTCTGTGTGAACCAATGAAGCAAGTAAACGTTAACCACTAGCCTATAGCCTCGTAAAAATGTAAGTGTATCTTTTGTGTCTATGAGCGACCGATAAATAATGCATAGTTGTATTTATTCTTCTCTTACAAAATATAAGAAAAATGACGTCAAAGAGATGCTATAATTTCTCTAAATATCATACTCTGTGTTGCAATGTTCAATAATTATATTCAGAAAATTAATTCGATGTTCCTTACGAACATGTTAACGATGTGTCAATATAAATATGAAAAATACACGTACACAAATGCGCTTGGAGAAAGCGTTGAATGACGGCGAAGAAGAGTGCGAACTATCGGAAGAGAGAGTGCTGTATGTAACAAAATCTGGCGTGGCCGAAGAGTTAGAGTCCGAAAGACGCTCGTTTCGTACTCGGTGTTAATTTTCGCCCCGGCCGGTATCGCGGAGCTCGTTAACAGGCCGCGTTACCTTAAATTTTCATAAGTGGTATCGGCGGTGCTTGTTAGGTTCCGTCGAGGGCAAACTAATTTGGCGATAAAGCAAGCGAGCGGCAAGCCGAGAGCGAAACGAGGGCCCGAGGAAGCGGCGGAGAACTGTTTTAATAACTTTATTGGTTCCCGCTTGGGCCGAATGCTCAATCCGATATGATACAAAAATAGAATCTACTAATTACCGGGATCGGAGCGGCTACACGGTTTCTCCAGGAGGCAGCGAAATTAAGGAGTCCCGGGGCACCGTGTTAGCACCGGTCCCCTCGGGGCTCGGCAGTGGCAAAAATTCCGGCCTTATCTCGGCCGATGAAGTCGAAATTAGTAGCTGGCTACCGTACACGGCCCCGGCCGCCTCTCTGGCCGTGGTGGTGAGAATTGGTGATGCCGCGGTGACCGGTGGTAGTGACGCTCTGCCAATGGGAAGGGAAGGGAAGGGAAGGGAAGCGCGCTGCCATGCCACCGTTCCTCGCCGTTTCTCGCCTTCTCTGGCTCCGAGCGTGGTAGCACGGGCCGAGAATGTGTCGCGTCGTTCAACGTGACAATATTAATAGCCGGAATGCCAATAGCGGCAGCGCTCTTCTCGTGGTAACGGCAATCACAGAGTTCCGGTAATAACGAATTAATCGTTCTTAAAAATTCACCGATAACGCGTCACTCGGCTCCTGCGAATGCCACCGGAGACCTCTCGTTTTAACGGAGTCCCCCGATTAACTGGCCACTCGTCTCTTTGTTCCATCGCGCTGTAAAATTCAATACAGCTTTAGCTTTGATAGAAATTTCTGCCGGGTCTCCGATTACACCGCGATCCGGGTATGTTACGTTTAATAACTCTGCTAACGGGAGCATCGATACCTAACGCTCACCTTTCCTTGCCGATTTCTCCGCGACTCTTCCGATGTACGATTTTTGCGCGAATACCATTTCGTAAAGGGTGTAGATGCAGATTTGCATCCTATTAGATTTCATCGTTGGCAGATTTACAACAGACCTTTTAATTACGTTCTGTAGAAGATGTAGAATAGCTTTGTGGTAAAACACGCTGACATTTATGCGATTTCGTTATTAGAGAATTGGAAACAATTTTATCCGCTGTTCGAATCTACGCTCGCTGTACGAACAGAGATTTCATAAAGAGTGTAGAACAGGTCCAGCTCGTAAAACTCGCTGGATCACATCCGATTTCATCATTAGAAGACTAAAAACAGCCTCTCCGAATACTTTTTATAGAGGATGTGAAATAGCTCCGTAGTAAAACCCGTTGGATCGTGTTCGATTACTTCTATAAATCGTTAGGACGAATTTTAACGACGTTTGCGGAATTTCCTGGCGGACTGTCGCATCCCGCGTCTCGTCGGTTTTTCAGGATGGTGGCGTTGTAAAAATACCCGGGCGTATCGATCTGTAAATTACGCCCCTAATTCGAGCGTTGATCGCGGTTCCACGGACAGGCGAACAATGCTACGGTGGAGCAGCGACGCGGGACCGCATTGTTAATAGCGGGGTAATAACAGTTACAGGCGACGTCGGTAGCGAGCAACGATCGGCCGTGCTGGTGGTTGTAATCTCGGTGGTAATGGCGCTGGCCGAACCCACACAAATCTACCCCCAACGACGGGGGAACGAGGTCGCGCGAGCGCGAGCGCGAACGCGAGCGTCCGCTGCGCGCACACGTGGACATCCGTAAGTGTTGGATTCTCGGCCGTTGTTAAGTAAATTGGGTCCCAACCGGTTTCTTATTTCGTGGCCACTGTCTTACTCTCCGCGCTCGTACGCCCGGCACTCACGAGCAAGAACCGCTCGGTCCCCCGATCGGTTCCCTTCTTGGGGCCCGTTCAGGGCCGTATCACACTGCCCCGATGCTCCGCATCGGTATCCGCGACGTCCACTTTTCACCCAGCGATGCCCAACGCCGCGTCGCGGCGAACGTACCGCAGGAAAATTACACAGGTGTCGGACCCTAAATCTAATTCTACGATCTCCTATCGTAATTAGAGGGGGGACGCGATCTGATAAAGCACGATGATCAGATCTTTACGCATTCGTGTTGCATGCCACACCGTGGAATACAAGAAATAATATTAGCATTAATAGAAATTAGTTTGCTGGTTTGCCCTCATTCAACACGTACAAAGTACCTGTTGAAAAGGATGCCTTATTATCAACGCCGTTTCCGATCCGTATCTCGAATTCGTCGGAAAGGAGACCGTCTATCCAGAACAAGCTCCGCCAATAAAGAAAACAGTCACATCGAGCAGCAACTATGGTTGATTCTTAGCCTTTCGATCGTGCCTTTTGAGCGGGTCTCCCTCCGATTCAAATTGAATCCTCGAGGAGCTCGTAAGCAGCTGCGGAGGCACTTCTTTCGTCGCATAAATTGAGGAAAGCGGGGCAGGATTTATCGTGTAACTCGGAGACTGGCTGCTATCAGCATGGAACGCAGAGCGGAGTCGAGTAACGACGCTTATTACAAGAAAAGAGCTTCTGTTTCCACCGTATTCCCTTTTGAGCGACTCCGGAACGATCAGCGAAATGAAAACATCGCCGTGGCAGTAATACGTATGCCTCCGTGAAATCTCTTCCTCTCTCTCTCTCTCTCTCTCTCTCTCTCTCTCTCTCTCTCTTGCTCGCTCTTTCCCTTCCTCTCTGCACCAGAAACGTATCGATCATAATATTCCCCCGTTGACGGCCTCCGCTATCTACCAAAAGCATCGGTGATATCTCACTTAATAACGCGGACCTTTCACCAAGCAGGCGAACACTATAATCGGGCAGCGCCGCAGCGTCTGTTCACTCGTTCCTATTCTCTGCCATGAAAACACGTTAATTGTTCGAGGTTCGTTAACTCCCGAGGCAAATCCCGACGGGCGCTAAACGCGTATCATGCTAATAGGGGCATCGAACGATGGGGTGGGAAAAGAAGGTCCTTGTGGAAAAAACGGAACGCCTTGTTCAGAGCTACGGGTTGCATCTGCGGGAGAGGATTGGCTGTCTCGCTCCCGTGAGTTTCGTCCCTCGGTTATCCAGTGTTTACGGCCATTGAAATCGTTTTTCTATCCTGCAAAACGTTGGCGCACTCTGTTCCAGATGATAGTTAATAAACATTGTATTCTTAGCGTAACATTGCGCGAATATGTAATCGTACTGGTCCTCAACACGTTCACTGCTAAACATATTTTGCAAAAATGTGTTTTACACCGCATCATTTTTTTCCTTTTCAATAAATAAATAATTAATACTAAAGAATAACAAATAAATACTTTCTTATTGTTAGTTATACACCTCTAACGGACATGCTGTGGTTGGGTGTCTACCTATGCGCAATTAACCTATTATACATTTAACGTATGCGTACTTGTTTAATCTGTTGACTTTGGGTCACTCTCGAGTAATGTAATAAGCAAGGAATTTCCCACGAATCTTTCAAGTATGCTGAAACAATCTACGGAATAAATTATACCACACAAGCGCAACGATCTCTTTGCTAATTCAAGTGTCAGTAGCATCTTACCACCACAAAGTTGAACCTCCGAAAACGCACTGCACGCAACTCGAAAAATTAAGCTCCACCGTCTCAGCGTTGCCGAGACGTCGAGATATCTCGAAAGGTCTGGCAACGGGTCGCAAACGACCTGACATACCCACAGCCGGTACACGACGGTGTACCGAAAACTTTTGTTCGCGAGTCGCGGACGAAACGCTGGAAACGAGCGCGTGCACACGTGTTCCCCGGACACGAGGTCCCGTGCATGTGTCTACGCGTGTATAGGGGCGCGTACGTGTGCCCCGAAGTATGTGCCGCGAGGTGGGTCGCCTTTTGTTTTAGCATGGGGAGCTAAGGGAGCCCTGGTAGCGGGTTACCACGAGATCTCGCCAGCTGATATCCCCGCTTTTTTGTCAATTTATAAGGATTTATACCAGCGACCCGCAGATACGCTACGCCCTCCCCCTTAGGCCCCCCTCGGCCCCCATCGGCCTCCCGGCCTGCGGGCCGAGGCCAGCGTTCTACCAAAGGGGTGGTCCTCGTGGCGGAGGATCGACGATGGAAAAGGGAGAATAAAGCTTCGGGCCGGGGGAGGTGGGGACGGGCTCCGGAGGACACTCCGACAAAAGGCGAGCCGGCCTCGACGTCGTTAGCCGGAGTTTTCGGGATTTTGGTAATAAGGACGATTTCGAAATGCAGCAGGACCTCGATTAATCGCGGTTCCGGTTCCGCGGTATCTCGAGATCTTCATTAGTTCCCCTGCGGGAAGGTCCTGCGACGTCCGAAGTCTCTCGCCGCCGATGTTACTGCGTATCTAATTGGAACATTTCAGCTGGCAAGATGATACGTAACGGAGAAACCTTCGGGAAGCTCTCTGGTAACGCTGAAAGTCCAGGTTCCCCCGATTAATTACGGCCGCGTTACTCGATTAATCTGCAGAAATGAACCTGCCCGGAAACGGTTCGGGGGTGCGAGTAGACACGGCGATGCTCGAAGCGTGATTCGCGAAACGAGTGGACCGGGACCGGGGGTTGACAATTAAGCAATTATCTTGGTCGGTGTGTCGCTGCAGTGGCCGTTCCTCTCGCCCCGATCCTCTTCGAGGGAGCAAGCGAGCGAGCGAGCGAGGAGGACGCGACAAGAGGGAAAGTGTCGGACGAGGAGCGAACGGAAGCAGGAGGAAAGGCGAACCGGTGGTGCAAAAGGGGAAAAACGAGGAGTCAGGAGTGGCAGAGGAGACAAAGAGAAAGAGAGTGACGAAGGGGAACCGGGATAAGAGAGAGAGAGAGAGAGAGAGGGAGGGGAGAGAAGGAAAGCGAGCGAGAAAGAGCGAGGGGAGGGACCCGTATCTTAATGATATTGTAGTCGGCGTGCACACGCGCAGGCTTCCTCTAATTGCGCCACTGAAGCGGCCATGTTACCTAGCCCGGGGGTGCAACGAGGAGGGAAGATGCACGGGAAGGAGGGGGGAGGAAGCGTTCACCACGTGCACGGTTTCGCTTGTATGCATCGACGCGAGACGCGCGGGCTTGTGTGTGCTTCGAACGAGGACGATGCGTCGCGCGGTGCAGCACGAAGGACGAGGACAGCCGAGCTAGCGTAGGGGATGTGCATTAGACGAGGACGGCGGTCCGTGGTGGGGGGCAGGCTGGAAGCAGGCGAGGTAAATAGAAGATGTTCCTCGGCAAAGAAAAGGACAGCGCCAGGTGAAAAGGAAACGAACAGCGAGCCGAAGGGGCGAGAGAAAGAGGATCGCCGCTGGTTAGAGCGGAACGGGAAGAGGGGAGGACAAGGACGAGGACGGGGAAGATGGAGCGAGAGAAAGGTCCAAAGGGGAAAGGGGAACGGACGATGGAGCAGGAGAGAGAGAGGGCCAGGGGTGGGAGGGCCGCCAGAGAAGGGGATCGCCGAGGTAAAAAGCTGGAAATGCAGCATGGCGGTTGGGAATCGGTAGCAATTATTACGAAAGGACGACAGTTGAATGCGAATACCTCGCCGAGGGGGGAGAGCCGAGAATTTCGGGCCACCTCGTCGGACGCGGGTGGCGAAACGACGTGACAATTGCGCGCGGAAAACTCGATTAGCTGCAGTTGCCTTCTAATTGGCCCCGCGAACCAGCCTTCGTCGCATTCTGGCGCCCCCGCTTTTTTTCAACTTCCCGACCCCCTCCGAACCTACAGTAACTCATCCCTACGTGCAATCAACTCATCGATTTTCGACTTTCGTCTATTTTGTTGCTCCGTCATCGTAACCGCCGACGCATCTATCTATTTGCTCCCATTACCTTTCAATCATCTCTTCCTCAGCAACTTCCTTCGCCTATCAGCTTTTACGTTTTAAAACAGTTTTACTCGTTCAATGAAGCACAAGTAGGAACGTTGTTCGAGTCGCTTTCCCAAAGCAGCGACACTCAATTATTCGTGACGGATTAGAACAGAAAGGTTGTACGAATTTGTACGTCAAGTGTGTTGGAACGATCGTTGACCTCGTTGATCGTTTGAGCAGGATTTCGGCGGTTTTTCGCAATCGTTCTGAAACCCCTGGGATCCGGAGAGATCTAAAGAGCAGGGATCCGAGGGAGAAGCAGCACCTCGCCGTGGATTTTTGCCGGGTGCCATTTTACAGCGGTTGCCTTTTCGCCGAACAAATGTTGCCTTTCGAAATAAGAGAGCAACTTAATCTCACATTAGCCCGACCATATCTCACGTTTAAGGCGAGCTCTCGCAAACGTGACTGCACTCCTGACATTTCGAATATCGTTGTATTCGCCCGACACGTAGCTATCCCGGCTACAAATGCCCGCTGCTGGCTCAAACTTTATCTGCCGCGTGCCTATCTGTTTGTGATTGCCCGTGGCCCGACCCCGCGGCGAAACAATGCAAAGTAATGAGAATTTATTCTTCGACGTGCGCGCCCCACTCGCGCCTGGAAGTCGTGCAGCGATTATTTACTGTCGGATGAAATAAACCACGGGATCGCCGTTAACACGATCTCCGGACCCATATACGATGAGTTCAACGAACGAACCGTTCGGCAAGCCGGCTCCACGATCGGAAACAACGGCGCCGACACCTTTTTAACGCTAGCGCGGCGCGAGGGACTTTAATCAATGGGAAAAGAAGTGCCGACAAGAAAATGAATTTTCGGGCGGAGAGCACGGGAATTTCGGGGCCTCGTCGTCGCGAACGTGCCTTCCCGGCAGTTATCGCAATTGTTCCGGTGCTTATCGTGACGTTAACTACTGTGCAAGCGCCTCTGCCATTTGAACTTCGCGAACGTTCGCCGCAGAGGCTGGCCGAGTTCGGAACGGGGACGTGCTAAGATAACAGGATTGTTTAGACATGCTGTTACTTTGCCGAACACTTGCACATTGCCGGTTAATTGTGCCGTCGAGAATAGTAACTTCGTCTTCGCCCGGAAAACCGGATAGATATGACGTCAGGAGCGCCGTATAATTGTGCGGCTCGGTGTACCATAAATTGATGTATTGATCGCGCCTGGCGTCGGACAAATTAGAAGCCAGCCGAGGAAGCTGCGCCGATAGATACACTTATAATTTTGCAATTAGATCTCCTCCCGGGGATATAGAGGTGTCGCGAGAAAATCGGAGCGGAGGGTAGCCGTTTGGATTCCGGTACTTTCGGGGGCTCGATTAAATTGATATTTATGGAATTCATTGCGCAGATAAGGGCGGCGTGAAGCTAAATCACAGGGAAAACACGTATCGCCGGGAACGATTGCGATAGAAGGTGGAAAAGCACGCGCCATGAGCAATGCTGGTTGCCGACCTGGTGGGGTGGCCGAGGTTTCAGGGGATGCGAGTTAAAATGGGAGGGTTGTTCGGGCAAGCAACCACTTTGGCGCACGCGTAACCGCTGCCAGTCAATATTAACCGACGAGTCAGCCCCGAGGCTTCGGTGTCACCGTAAAAACCCGCACCGAATGGATTTTATTGCGTCAAATCGCACCACTCACCAGTTTCATTAAAAAATTACCGATTTCAAACGCGTGCCGATAATCTCGTTAACGTTTCCTTGGAAGCTTCCCCATTGTCAGCTGCGAGAAAGAATCCTGCGACTATCTACAGCTTCCGTGGAAGTATCAAAAACAAAACGCAGTTTCTGCGGCCATGATTATTCGCTGGAAGAGAGACGAAAAAAAAGCAGCTGCTCCGGAGACCGAAAAATGTGAGTTGGCGGATCAACTGATCGAAAAGGGTGGGGTACAGGAGGGGCGCGCCCGATGTCGCAAATAATTGGTCAATAATAGTCTCGCGGCTGGCGAAAAGCTCGGTGCTGCGGGGACAAAACGTCGCCGGGGCGTTATCGTGCACAGCTATAGCCGTGTTCAACGAATAGCAACCCCTTCCTCCGGCGGAGTCCCCACCCGGAGCCGGCGCTGACAACTTCTCATTGTCCGGGATTCAGCTTGACGTCGCGGGGACGTGCTCATTGTTAATTAAACTACGCGTCGCCGCGCCATTGCTACAGAACTCTCTCCGTGCTACCGATAACTGCGCCACGTACTCGCGCGCTCGCTCGCTCGCTCATATTTTCGCCAAGCGGTTTTCTGCCCGCGGACTCGCGTAGCCAGACGCGTTTCATCGAGCCGTCGTTAATCACGCTGCAGTTTAATTACCAAAGCGAATTAACGAGCCCTTGCCAGCGACGCGACGCGGCTGTTGCAACTTTTATGCGCTCCGTGTCGCGTCGCTCCGGCTCGCGATCCTACCCAAGAGCACTCAGAATTCAACGACGACAAAATATTATTTGTTTCCTCGACATTAAAACAAAACTTCATTCTATTACAATCGAAGTCAATGAATATTGAAAGTCAACAAAGACTTTCTTAGAGGAAAAGAAAATTGTCCAGTAATTTTCTGGTAATTATTTTGAACTAATTTTCAAAACTGATTTTATTGTAATACATTCGAACAAACTGCATTTCACCACGATGTTCAGAATACGAAAGAATTACAATACAGTTCGCTATGATATATCGTGAGGTCCATTGATAAAATTACTTTGATTTCGTGGAGATTTTTGGATTTTGATACGTACAAATAAGTGCAGATCGTAACAGTTGTGAAAGAAATCGTGGTACAACGGGTGAAACAAGATTCGCATAGTTTTGCTTAACCCCGGACGACCTGCGAGCAAATTCGCGACACGGTTTGGTAGAGTTTGCGCCCCAAACCGGGGACAGTGCTTCCTCCGTATCGATTCCGGAAAACTCGGAGGAGTCGGTGGCGTTTAAAAAGGTCGAGCTTCGACGTTCGAAGGGAAGTTGGGAACGGTTCGGTCCACGTTTACGCCGTCCTTTTATATCCAGCGGACGGCCGCGATATTTCTTTCCATCGCCTGACTCCGAAATTAGGAGCCCGAGAATTCCCGGGCCAGAAAAACCCGCCTTAGCCGTGACACACAGTAGAGAATCGTTGCACGTGAGATGGTTCGCTGAAAGACCCGAAGAAACTACCCTCTATCTCGCGCCTCTCCTCGAGCTGCTTGCTTGCTCCTCTTCTTTCCCTACTCGCTCTCTCTCTCTCTCTCACACACACACATACACACACACCCTCTCCCTTCGCTCGAAGCAACCTCGCCGATCCGAAGCTGGAAGCGATGCCGCCTCGCCGACGATAACGTCCGTATCGGGAAGAACGTCACGACGTACCTACCCGGTAATTTCCTGCGTTTTATGGGTCGCTTAAGGAGCATCGGGACGCCCGATCGTGAGAATTAGGACGGACATCGCGATCGCGTCGCCTAATATACGGTTTCTTGTTACACGACGCCGCGGACGCCTTTCAAGCGTCAGCATCCCTCGTCTCCGATGAAAGGATCCGCCAAAAGCACTTTGGAGAGCCAGTGACGTCTTCTCTCTAGGCGTCATTGTGTCTTTACCTTTTGCCTTACGATTTGCCGCGCAGATACGACAATTTGATCTCAGTCATTTTTAATATCATTCTCAAGAGTTAATTGTTTTGCTTGTTGTTCTCTAAATTACTGTCTTCTGTCATTAAAGATTAATTGTTCTGTTTTGCAATTCAACCTTTCGCAGTCAAGTGGTGAATCCAATTCACAATTAAAAATTGTTTTCTTACATTAAAAGTGTAACCGTTACTTAAACCACAACATTCAATTTCCTCTGTATCAAATGCATTAGGTTCTATGAAACGGAAACACTCTAGGCAGAAGAAACTATTTTGGATCGCGAGTTGAAATGACTTCAACCGCAAAGAGTTAATTATCGTATAAAATATATGCGTTAGTATAATCGAGAACATGCTAGACAAGAGTTCGAATAATAAAGGTTCAATTACGAATTCGTACATCAGTGGTTGAACATTAATTTGTTCGGATAAACAAGATGCGGATAAACGAGGCTCGACTGTAGAAGATCCAGTAGCACAGTGGCTCGTAGAATCCAATTGCTAATGGAATAGAAAGGAGTGCTCGCCAGTTTGCCGGTAGTTTGTGTAAGAGCAAAGTACAGAAGATCTTCCGATCGTGAAATAAGAAGGTAGCGGTCGGAAAGTAGCGCAGAGGGGCTTTGCAAAATCGCCGGGAATCCATGGTCGGATCCGTCAGCATGCCCCGGGGGAGGGTTCGCGGAATCGCGGTCCGATGGCGGAACGCTCGAAGAATCCGGATCCGCGACATTCGTGCAAATTAGCAGCGGCCGGTGACAGTATCCATGATCACCGTGACACCGAGTAACCACTCGTCGGTCCGTACATTCCTATCTGCGATCCTTCGGTGGCCGTGACAGCCACGGGATGGCTGTCCGTACGATCTCGAGTAGCGAACTCGAAGAGAGTCGTCGTACGGTCTCGTGGTACGGTCTGGCCCTGCGGAGGAGGCTGAGGAGGAACGTTGAGAGGTCGCTAGCGAGAGAGTCGCCCCAGCGTCTTCGTGGCCTCTCTTCCTCCCTGCCAGCTTTTGTCTCCTTTCTCTCGACGCCGCAGACTCTCCGGTTCGTTCGTATTCGTGTCTCGTTCCCCGTGCTTCTCCCTCTCTCTTCTCTCTCTCTCTCTCTCTCTCTCTCTCTCTCTCTCTCTCTCTCTCTCTCCTGCGCGTTTCTCTCTCGGTCGAGCGAGGAGCTACCCTCCCTTCGGTTCTCGTCTCTCTTTCTATTCCAGCGTTTCCGTTCCCTCTCGCTTCCGTCGCCTCGCAGCATCCTCCTTCTCTTTCCTCTCAGTCCGCGAACAGCGGACGATAGTCGGAGCCGGAGGGAGCGGAGTCGAGTAGCTACGAGCTCTCTCTGAAGCCCTCGACAATACCCAGGAAATTACATAACTGTTGGAAATATCAACCAATACCAGCGTGTGCTCCGGCACTGCCATGCCGCGAGCGAGCCGACGGCGGCGGCGGCGGCAGCGGTGGCGGCGGTGGTGGCATCGGCGTCGGCGTCGGCGGTGTCGGTGCCAACCCCTCCGTGCCATTATTATAACTGGGTAGGTGGCGTATTATACGCGGCCGTCGGGGGAACTCAGGCGGGCGAACGAGATAGCACCGTGCTTGGAGAATGAAACGAGAAATTGAGTTGTGCTGAAACGGGGAAAGGGGAGGCTGCACACGGCCGCGGAAGGGCGGCGGAGACGGCGGGCTCGCGATGGCCGCGAACCACCCCCCTCGCACGAACAAATGCGATCAATCTCTTTTCATTTAACCACCATTGACCTGCAATTTCTTTTTCGATGCGCCGATTAGGACCTCTTTGTCGCGCAGAAATTTTCTGCCAGAATTTATTGGCCACGCGAAGTTATTCTTCATCTTTCGAAAACAACCCGGTTCCATCGTCTAAACGACACACGATTGTTTGATCAACGGATCTCTATACTTTGTCCAATGTCTCAAAATCTGTAGCGATTAAATGCTGTAAAGTCTGACGAAGGCAAGAATTGAAGAATTGATTGGCACAGTAGCCTCTTAAATCATTTTGTCAGAGGTTGGTCGGTTATTCAAAACTGTACCCCATTCATTAAATCAGCAGCAAAAAGAGATTTCTATGATCAATGTCTCAAGACTTATAGCTTATCTAAACGATGCTCGAGGGACAGGGACAGGTGACAACTGTTCGAGGTCTGAAAAAATAAAGATACAACCGTTTCGTGATGCTTCCTGTTAAAAATTGTTCAGTTGTAACTGTGAATCTTCACCAATGAGATAGAAACATTATTAGCAAAATCTCGTTCGTCCACTAAAATATGTTTAACGACTAATATAAAAATAACACTACCGTTACAATCATATATCGCCTTATGATATGTATAATTACAATACTAAACGTTAAACTAACGCCTGCGGCATTTCACTGTACGCAAAACAATCAACTAAAAAACATTAACGAAGATACTGCCAAGCTAGTCGACGGGGTAGTTCGGGCAAGAATCGTCGTCTCCTCGAGGCCATCACTATTTAAGAGAGACGAGCAACGGGAACAAGGAGAGATAGCGCTCCAGTTGCACGTATACCGGTGGCAGCACGTCGACTGCCGAGTAATTCGCAAAAATTAATTACTAACTTGTTCCACGGCGAGAAAGGATCCCCGCGCCGGCTGCTGCTCGGAGACAAAGGAAAAAGGAGCTGCTCCTGGAATCGTTGCACAATGGAACGGGGACGCGACCGCCTCTCCCAGAAAACAACTGTACAACCGCGCGTTTCCCACTTAACGTTAACTTCTACGATACAAACCTCGAACATCGTCGAAACGAGATTTCGTAACGCAACAAGCATGCACGCTGTTCGAAGCAAATAAATGGTTCACGTGTCTCAAATTGAATGAAGAATGTATAGATAGAGCTACCGGTGCCCAGATAAAAAAAAAAGGGTGTCGCGTTAGTGATAAAGACAACGAGCTAGGCCACTTGAAAAACGCGGTGGCGACCGATCATGCCGATGCTATGCGCGCCGATAACACCAACCCCTCCGAGACATTTCAATTCGTAGATACAGGAGGGTCCATAAAAACTGGTCGACGATATAAATAAGCGTTTAATGTTGCGCGCTCCTAAATTGAATCTCGGCCACCCAACGATCTGTGGACAAGATCCTTAGGGGTGAAATCCGCGGGGAACTATTGTCTGGCCCGGGCCACTCGACTAAGCATGGCCGAGGCTGGCGGCGCGGGACAGAAGTTTCCCGGTCGTTTATGCACCCCATAAAAGCTAGCATTACATACGAAAAGTCAAGCGCCGCGACGATGGACCCCATACGTTCTCTGTTTGCCTATTATGTATGGTTTACCGTGGTTTAACCAGGGGAAATCTGGTTGCCGGGGACAGGGGGTGAGAGCCCGAAGGGACTTATGACTGTGATTAAGTGTGATGTATTGGGAAATGGATATCAGAAGACAGGGGCGGATTTACCAACCTCCCCCGGAGATACCTTCCCTCGGCTAAAATCCTGGAATAATATTTTTCTCACGATAAAACACCTCTCTGCGCCGACGCTGTTGACTTTCAGCGGTCTCCGTGACTCCGGATATTCCGACTTTGTTGGATACGATTCGATTCAGTTTGATATTGCTCCAATTTCAAAAGGGGATAATTCGATATTATATAACAGCAATGGAGGCTGCCACGATTGATCGAAAAATCATCGCGAGTCAAGCAACGTCCAGTCTCTCGAATCCTATACCCGAGGTAATTGTCTTGATACCTAAAATGATCGCTGTCGAGCATCGCTGCACAGTCACACACGCCAGAAGCAACGCGCGACTCTCCCGCTAAACGCTTTCTTATCGTGGCCACGTGAAAAAGCGCATACGTCAGGGACTGTGACATTTAAACGCGCAACAACTAATGAGGAAAATTCCCGGCGAGACGGAAATGAGCTGCGAACGTATCTACGCTTACCCAGGTCTTCATTATGCATGCTTTTATTCATTACGGGACAATCGAGCACGAGAGTAGGAGAGGGAAAGGAAAGGAGAAAGAGAGAGCGAGAGAGAGAGAGAGAGTGTGTGAGTGAGCACACGAGGGGAAGCGTTTGAGGACTGTTAAAAAGTCCGGCGGGGGAGTCTGGGAAATTCAGGTGTCTGCTCGTGACATGGTCGTATTCAATTATCGCCGTTTAAAGCCGATTCTTTTTTTAAACGTTCCAGACGGCCTCGTCGCGCCGCTTCAGAAAAACCGCCCTGACATTTAACGCTTCAAACTTTCCCCGATTTATTGATTCTAATAAATCTGCACGCGGAACGCGTCCTTGGTACTTTCGACAATAAAATTTCCGAACATAGTTTTCCAGCTACACTTTACAAAACTGTACGTACAAGAAAGACCGAGGCTTCGAAAACTGATGTCAGCGTTCAGAGACAGCGACTTGTACTGAACGAAGCACCGTGTTCTTAGTTCTGTCGACGATCATGTTCATGAACATGGTCTTTATTGTTTCTACCTATTCTAAACGGAATGCAAATTATATCAACGAGCGGTGCGCTCGAAATTACCTATATTCGCGATTTTCGCAGCGAAAACGATTTCAAAATGTTGACGTTATCATTTCAAGACCTCATTTTATCTAAACCAAGTCTTGATTGTTTCTACCGCACGCTCCAGATTGTCTACGACCTATGTAGCGCCTAGAAAGAAGGCAATTCGAAAAAGTGACGTTAGCGTCTCGCGAGCTCGGTTGGCCTAAACGAGGCAGAATGGGAGGCAGGCCACAAAAGGCAGCGTGGAACGCGGAGTTCGACGGTTGATGATAAAGTGCACAGAGGGAAAAGACACGGAGGGCGTAATGCGCCGCAGAAAGCGAATATTGTACCGTGTAGCAAAAGGGGTAATTCCGCAGTAGGAAGCCTTATTGGAAAAGGGTAGATAAGGGGAGCCGCGGGGTTGTCGCGGAGGGTAGGTGTGAATGGGCGTGCGAGCGCGGAGGTGTTTGCGAGAACACCGACGCGCGGCCGGCGTTGTGTCGGTGCGGGGGTGTGGATGGTGCGGCAGCGTTGAACGGAAATTAAATATGCCTCACTCGATAAGTCAGAGAGTAGCATAGGAGGGCTCCGTATCAACGCCGGGAGATGAGCTATTGTGCTATTTTCGAGCGAAATCTCGGCGAGGCCATCCCCTCGAGTTCTGTCTCTGTAAAACGCTTTTCGCTTATTCCATCGCGCGGCCGGCCGGATATCGGTATGGCCGCTGCTCCGACCGTGTTCCACGGACATTTTTCTTCCTCCTCTATTTTTCGTTCCTCTCCCAGTTTTTCATTCTTCACGGCGCTGCGCAGAGACGAATGGCGGCACCCGTGCCGCTGCTGATACGGTGCAACCCTTATTAAAAAGATCGCGTCGCCGCGTGTTGCAATCGATTCGAACCTGCGATCTTGTCTTCTCAAAGTCGATACGATTGTTAGTGCCATTTTGCGCGGAAGTTGGGAATTCGTTATTTCTACATTGCGAAGTTTACGCAGATATGAGAATAATGTTTAGATGAAATACAAGGCTTTGAGGTATTAACGTTGCAGGGCTTCGAACGAATAGCACGAGAATCTTTGAGAAATATTCGCAAAAATGGTATGGCGTAATGTATACTAAAAATATATGTATACATCCCGATTGGTATGGGTAGGTAGAAAACTAGAAAGGTGCAAGATATTAATCAATTGAATAAAAAACTATGAGTGTATTAGGTAAATTTCAGAATATCTTTATACATTACCGTCCACTTATTGTTATTATTAAAAGAGGTTTTCTATTTCTTCTTCTTCTACTTCTTACAATTAGTTTAGCCAATTTTTATTACACCGGGATTCACAGAACAGGACTGCAAAGAAACTAGGTAACCGATTTATTTTATTTTTCATTGAAAAGCAATAATTTGGCAGAGCAAAACCGATTTCCCGTCAACTTCCATAATTGCAGGGCGAAGATTGAGCTTTCCCGGACATTTCCAGCAACGTTCGCAGCAGCATCCCGCGGCGTGCAACCGCTTATTTTTAATTAAGGAAGCGGAGGAAGGAAAGAATCGGGCGAAGGAGCGTTTCCCTCTTCGATTCGCCCCGGGAATCGTTCTGTTCGCGCGGGCGTAACGAGAGGAAGAAAGAAGTTAATTTAAGCGCGGACAGTAAAGTTCGCGACGCGAACGAAATAATTATATCAGATTTATTATCAAACTCGGTGCGCTACGCCGCGAGCCCTTAGATAATAGGCTTTTTACGGCTCGGCCGCACGAGCTGCGCGATTCGAAAGTTACGATACTGTAAAGCCCTCTTTACGAGGCCATTACCAGGGGCTGTTACTCATATTTTTTCCTCAAACGAGTCGAGAGACACTTCGATGGTAATACCGTGAATGAGAATCGTAACAAACATCGCGTATCGACTCCGAGTGTCCTCGCTTCCCACGAGCCGCGAAATGCCCCTGCAATTTCGATCGAGGAATCTTCACAGAAATTGTTCCGTAGCAACGTGAAAGAGGGCAGAAGTTGCTCCCTTAATTATCACCGATGGACTAGCTGTCCGGAGAGGGGAGACGCTTGAAAAAGATGGGGCAAGGAAAGGTAGAGGGAGACACGACACGGGAACAATGGGTATTACCAATTTTAATTCCATCGATAACCGATGGAAATCGCATTCAACCTCAAAGAATTTATTAAACTGTGAACTCACCGGACTTGGTGGTTCTGTGGAAAGGGACAAATAGCGAAGATATTGTTTTCTGAAGCAACGCGATGCGCTATGCATATGCATAGTGGACACGTGCGTCGCCGGTTGAGAGAGTACGACGTGCCGCGTCGTACCTGCCCGCAGACAACGATCGGTAAATTTAATAAATATTCATCGGGGGAAGTGGTCGGCAATCGTTAGACCCTGAATTTCGACCGAACACATTCGGCCGGATTGATATGACCGCGCGCGCGCGCGCGCGCACCGCATTAGCGTGTTAATTGCACGATGGTCCCTCGAATAATGTCACCGCCGATTCAAGCGGCAGTCGTCGATCCTCGACTTTATGGCCGTCACGCTTGAAAACGGCGAGAGAGTTCCCCATTTATGATGCGCGCAAAAAATGCCAATAAATTTCTCAATAAGTTCCGATTCGTTGAGCGCTCGATACTCCGAAGAACACGCGGAACATAATCTCCGAGTGTTAATGGACCATAGGATATTGTATGCGAAATACGAAAATGAATTTCAGCGCTTTTAATTCAGGATCGTCGTTGCGAAACGGAAGCTTTCATCTTTAAATACGTGACAGATTCGACGGATAACAAATTTTCTAATGATTTTCAAAACGATTCAATGCCCGACGCTTTTACAGAACGTTTCGATTTGTTAGCTTTATAAAACGATATAGTGTCTCGCGGTATTAATAGCAGATAGACGGTGGTCCGAGTTGCGAGAAAAACTCCGGGACAATGGAGAATTCATTTCTGGAACATAAATCGCGGCTGCTTATTTCCGATGACTCGCCGCGGCGATCCATCATATTCCGTCTCGAAATTGCAGGTGCGTGCGACCCCCCCGTCCACCCCCACCCATCCCTCCCCAACTCGTGCCCGGGATTACGCAAGATAAACGCTTTTAATTATTTTTCCCCCTCGCGCCGAACCCCCGAAATCCCTTCGGCAAACACGAGTAATACGAATCAGCCCCCTGGCAGGATGCAGTTCTTCAACCCCTCTGTTCCAGTCCTCTTTTTTTCTCTCTCTCTCCAACGCTCCGTCTGTCCCTCTCGCGCGCATAGCGCGTGAAACTGCGTTTCCAGAGTCTTTGTGCGGGTACACGCGCGCGCGTGTAATATCTGCAACGGCGTATACGGCTCCATTCACTGCGGGGATGAACGTGGTAGCATGGACGCGCGCTTTTTGGGGGGGAAGTGCGCTGTCATGTCGGTTCCCATGAACTCCGAATTTCTGTTCGACAACCGGTTTTTTCATTAAACGTTGCCATGATCGCCTAAAAAACCATTGGGAGTGAGAAATGACAGCAAATTTCTATTTTAACATTGTACGAAGTAGACGTTAATAAGTATGAGATAGAATTTATCTTGACTTTCGTCAATTGTTGTAACAATATATTTGTACTAAAAAAATTGAAATGTTTTCGATAATTTCGGCTTAATACAGCTCGGCAAGTGAAATCTACTAATTCTAGCCACTGTTCCACTCGGTAATTCACCAACGTAGAGCATCACCGTAAAGTTTAATGAAAATTTTCGTAACGATCTCCTAGGAAACCGGAGCTGGAACAGCCTCGGATAATTCGGAGACAGCTCGACAATTTGAGTGGTAATCGTAAAAGAAGAAATCGGAGTGTCGACGCAGTCGATATCGTTAATCGGATATCAATCAGCACAAATTCCCAGGTTACGCCATTGCTTCCGGCGATCTAGGGGATGTCAAGACGAGGCCAGAGGAGAGAAGCGGCTGGAAAGGTGCACACGTGGCGGGAGGGAGAGAGAGAAAGCGGCTCTTTTAACAGGCCATTATTGTGTGTCGGGGACATTTTCCCGGGCCATTATTGTATCTGACGATAAGTCGGGAGATAAGCGATCCGAGAGGGCGTCCCGGCGTCCCCCGCGCCGACGCCGACGCCGACGTCGCGTCGCGCCGCGTCGCTCCTCGCAGGGCCGCGTGCGCGAGAAAATCGGAATCGCTATCGAGATTCGATCGGTGACTAAGCGTTGTTTGTTGAGTGGATCTCGTCGGCGTCACTCGATCCCCGACGTCTTCCTTTTGCGAAACGTGACAGTCCGAGCGATACACTTTCGAGAGAGATCCGGAGCGAAGCGATAAATACTTCGGAATGGCCTGCTGTTCGGAGAAATTGAAACTCCGGGCCCCTTCCCCGACGTGCCAATTGTCAATCTTCGGTGCCCTCGCCGCCGAGTCTGTGGCAGGAAAGTCTTCCGGAGGCACCGCGCGAGGACCAATCTTTGCTATCTGCTTCATGGTTTCTTGGAGCCGAGCCAGAAGCCCGAAGCCTCTATGCAAGATAAATCTCTTTCATCCAGTTGATCCAAGAAGTTCGCGAGATCGTCTTTGCTACCCCTTCCCAAGCGCTGGATGTCATTGCCGATATCCGATCGACGAGTCAAAGTAAGTGATCTTTGATTGGCCCGATGCCTCCGAGAACCCCCGAGAACGACGAGGTGTGTCTTCGTTCGCGCGATCGCCGAGGCGAGTTTAAAGTCTCGGAGCTACGAGGTAGCAAACTCCACGAGGCAGCGGAATCTCCTGCGGATGAAGCGCGCGGTAGCAACGAACGAGCGCAGCCCATCCGGGAGCGAGCAGAGCCCGGTCTGCGGGTTCAATTAGACCGGCGTCCCGCGATCCACGATCTTAATTAGCCCCGGTCTAAGGTGGTCCGGCTGACCGTAGATTAGGAAACGTCGATAGGGACCGTAATAACAAGCGACATTATCCCAGAGACTCATAATTCCAGCGCTACCGCTACTCCGTGGGTAGCAAAACGAAGTCGAAAAAGGCGGACAGAGCAGGAAGGAGGGGAGGAGGGGAGGAGGGGTGGAGGGGGAGGGGGGAAGGGGTATAGAGGGAGAGGGAGCGAGCGAAAAAAAGCGATGGGGAAAGAAGAGGAGCACAGGAGGAGAAGAAGGGAAGGAGCGGAGGGCCGAGGACAGGGGAGGATTCAGGGGGCAGCCCTTCAATTATCGAGCGCGGCTCGGCTCGGCTCGGCTCAGCTCGCGGCGGCCATGTTGCACGATCCGACGACGACGTCCAGGCTCGGTGTCCAGAATGGACACTCGTTCAGGACCCGGGCCGACTTGCCACCGGACTCACCGCGGCGACTATTGCATATGTATTATATGCGATTGTGTTCCGAGAAACTTCTGGCCGACATACGAGGACTCTGTTCGGCGTTCTCTCCTTCCTCCTCGGGCCAGCTCCGCGGGACAAGCTTCTTCCTCTGTCTTCAGGGAGCTCTACCAGAGTCACTTTGCACCTGGCTCGTGTTCGCTCGTTGCCAGCTCTCGTTTCGTTCCATTTCGTTCCGTTTCGTTCCGAGGCGAGCCCTCGTCCTCTCGCGATATCGCCTGTCCCTTGTCCCCTGCTACTGCTACCACCTCCTCCTCGCAGTCTTTTTTCCCCCCATGGTTCCTCCGATTCTCCGATTCTCCGGTCCTCCTTCCTCCATCCTCCATCCTCCATCCTCCACGAGGGCCTTCTTCCTCTCCTGGCGAAGAGATGCCAGAAGCAACAAGAGCGGAACGCGCTCGTCCATCTTGCCGCGCGATCGTGCGACCACTGTCGACACAACCACGGCAAATTCGACTCGGCATGGTTTTTCGACCCGCCGTCATGGGATCCTCGCAGGATCCTCTCGCAGGACCTCGTCTATTGCACTCCGTCGCCACACGGCCTCTAATTTCAACCCTCGCACGATGAACCGGATATCTTCCACCATCGTCTGTTTTTCTACGAGTTAATTGTGTAAATTCATTTCCGGTTGGAAGAGGCTCTCTCTCTCTCTCTCTCTCTCTCTCTCTGTATTTCAAAGGCAGCAATTGGATGAAATTAGTGGGACGATAAGTTGTTGACTCGAACGATTCCGAGCCGCGGTAGTCCGCGTCCTTCTAGCGATTGACGCATATGGCTGTGGCGCGATAAATGTCAATGTCTGCCCCGAACCGGTAGAAAGCATTGACCATCGGCCCTCCGTTAAGTGATTGTATTTCAATTGTATTCATTATATCACGGGTCTAATCGAATCTGTAATCGATCGACAATCGCCGGAAGTATTACGCGCTCGGCGTCGGGAAAACAAGCGACGAAAATTGTGTAAACTAAAACCGAACTGTTTATCACGTTCGGAACACGAGGTTAAACGAAGCTCCCTGCCAATTGGATGACTGTCAATTAAAAACAACAATTTCCCTTGAATTCTTTCGGAACCGAAGGAATTGTTTAGCTTCCATTAAATGGACTCGCCCGGCGATTCAGCCGAGGTCTTTGAAATTTTAATTCGACGATTGACCAACATCGTTAATTCACGACGGTCATTGTGTTATCAAGTTCAGCTTGTAGCTCCGGAATTAAGCAACCGAACGACGCCGCCGTAGAAAATATTTAACGCGTCGGATTTATTGCTCGCTCATCGATGTTAATGCAATTCGCAATCACTTTGCATACGCATGTCGGGCCGGGCTGAGCTGTTACCTTGTCCATCACATTGATCGTCGCAAACAATCGTGATAAAAATAGGGGGTCGCGTTTCCGGTGTCACAATCAATCAGAAGCATAACGCCTTGTGTCACTGCGGCAATACATTCGTGCACGTCACGTTTCCGATGCCGTATCACATTGTACTAGCCGCAATTAAGCTACTTGTTTCGCAGGATTTTAGAGACACGCAAATTTGTATGTAACAAAAGCAAGCAAGGAATGAACAGCAGTTGCACGACGTTTAAAACATCTAAACGAACAGAATCAGAGAAGTTGACGACGAGGTTTAATAACGTCAAGGAAATGAAAGCGAAATTGGATAAACAAAGCTAAAAATTTGCTGGAAACTCGTGGGAATCCAGCGTTATCGGTAGAGGTGGAGATTCACGGTCGTTGTCCGTGAAAAATCCACCCTCGAAGAAAACACCTGAGCGGGTTTCGTAGTATCGAGCGGGCTCGGCACAAAGGAAAAGTCGTAAGTCAAAGGCGGCAGACGGTTCCCGCGTCATTTGTCATCGGTCCACGGAGCGATTGTTCGCCGGCAGCCGGCCGCCATCTTGCCGGCCACCCTCCCGATACCTAATAGACCACCCTACGCATTCAGCGGACCCTGGTGATAAATCGTGAAATAATCTCGTCCGGGCCGTATTATGTTGGATTTATAAACGGCCGAAATGGCTGGCAAGCTCACTGGCCCGTGAGGATGTTTCATTTTTCGCTGAGACCCCAGTCGGCGCCGCCTCCCTGTCGATCTCGAACCAACCATTCGATTCTAATGACAACTTTATGGGAAGTAATGCGTCTGTAATGCCGCGAGGGGGTCAGGGGCCTTTTCAACTTAAACTCTCGATCAACTGTTCGGAACCAATTGCGTCGCGGAGTGCTGAAAGATCGTTTGTTTAACTTTTCTTGCAACGAGGTTAGAGTGGGCGTGGTTTCCCCGTTCTCGCCGATGCTCGACGGGGCAATCCGTGGCCCGCCTGCTCGCTACGGCCACGACCAGGCTCCGACTGAACCGAAGGAAACGACGGGAATCGAACTAAATTAGACCCGGGACTACCAGCTTCTTCGAAAAAGTCGATTTTCCATTGAGATCCTCGATAATTCTAGAAAATCGTCAGGGTCAACACTCGAGGCTACTCCCAGGAGATTCTCGACGCAATGGAGTCAAGCGTGAACGACTGTACTTCAATGAACATCGCGATCTTGGAAGTGTACAAATCTCTGTAGAGTTTCCTGAAATTCATTCAAGGAAGATAAAGATACGCGCGCACCGACCGAGTTGGAAGAAAGAGTTGCCAGCGTCCGGAGCCCGTTTTGGCAGCGATGACGGGCGTTTTCGGCGCCGCGACGAGTTCATTAACTGCGGCCACAAGAATGAACAGCTCCGAGGACTTCTATAATCCGAATGCGTTCCTTCCCTTTCAGCTAGGCGATGGTTTTCGAAAATCATGTCGAGATGAAGTTGCTAGCTCGAGAGGTTCTTTGTCCACGATTTCACGGGACGATCTCATTCACGGGAGTCTCTGGCTGTGAATGGCCGCGGCTATGATCTCGAGAGAGGATCGACTATGCGGCTCGAGTGGACGTTTGTATGTCCGAAAAAGCACAAACGATCCCCGACGTGTCTGCGAGACGATCGTCATTCAGACGATCCAACCGAGGAGAAGGCGATATAGCTGCCATTATTTTCCTGTCGAATTAGGCGCTATATTTTTACACGCTGGTAGCTGCTTTGTGCGGAACGCAGCATGAAACAGCCATAAACTCCTGGCAAGATAATAATTGTTGTCGGACAGTGGGACCTCGACTGTCCAAGGGATTCGATCCGAGGCGATATATTGCTCGAAATGGAAGAAATTATGTCAACAACGACTTATTCTCCGGGAGCATTCTTAATATGATTCGAGACAGGGGAATATAACAGGGTCTAACATTTCGTATATCCCGAATCCTGAATCAGGATGGAAAGAACAAATTACGAGAACACCTTGGCACGCGTATTTCTGGTTGACTGACGGACCAGATCATAATCGGGCAATTACTACGCCAAGAGTCGACGCTGTTTGAGCACGATCGTGTGTCAAGGAAAGGGTAAAGGCGTCCCTTTAGTCAAACGGTGGACGGCGAATGGCACCGGGAGAAGTTACAACGCTCTACAAATACAAATTTAACCGCGGCACGCGTTTTACGAGCGAGACATAGTGTTCCAGCTCGCATCTGGTGCACCTTCCACGTCGAGCTCCGAGCAAACCGTGCTCAAAACACTGTGTACGCATTTACGAAGTGTGAAGCGGAGTTTAGTCGCGTGTTACCGAATAAAAATGCGACCGGGAATCCCTCGTAACGGTGTCTCTTTCGGCGAAAGCGACGAGAGATCGCGCGAAAACTGTTGCGGCAAATAAATATGTTTGCCATGATTTCGAATTTAGAGCAACGAGAGGAAGCTGCAGCGTAAAATAGAGAGTGTAGGAAACGATCTCTAATACCTTTTATCGGCGATTTCGAAAACGAACGACATTATTGGCTACTGCTATTCGCGAATCTATCGACCGTCGGAAGAGTGCGATAACGATTATAGTGGTTTCGGGGTGAAGACGTTTGCTGGAACGCTGACGCGCGATTTCCGAGGAAGATGTCGCGAAGATGTTGCGCGAGAACGGGATTAGGCAGCTAATAAACGAGATTGCTTCGTCTTGTTGTCTCTCTTAATTTGGTTGACCCGGCGGAGGCTCCAGGTTCCGACGCGTTAATCGGCAATTTCACGGGTCGAGCCGGAGAGAGAGCGAGAAGGCCCGAAGGGGGAGAGAAGAAAAAGAAATGTTGACGATGTTACCGCGAACTAATAACGCAAATGCAGCTCGGATATATGGGCAGCGAGTAAAGTAAAGCTGGTTCGCCATGGCGGACAGTTAATGGGACCACCCGTAGCCATGCTCTAATACCGGCACGATTAAATGCAGACAGGATATTAAACTAGGCACTATACACCGCGGCCGTAACACATTTTGACAATGCATCGTCCTGGCAATAAAGTAAAATCGTAAACCTCTTGCTGACGCTTATCCGCGGCTACGAGCCTCCGACGGTGTCGTATAAATCGGCGGCAATATGGCGGTAATACGATCGATCGAATATCTGCACGCCAAATTTTTCCTCTGGCTGATCAACGCATTGACGACAATTTTGAAACTATGACAATATTTGATGACAATTTTCTACGACGTCGACGACGAGGAAAAAAACTTTTATTGTTATTTACAGATGAACACTCTATAAAAACTATGTTCCATTAATTTGTTTGTAAAATAGTGGAAACAACAGTGACCGTGCTGAGAGCAAAGGAATAATGAAAAACGAATATCGGACAAGACCTGTGCCGGATGGAAATGAAATGAAATGAGTTCCGTACAGGACTGGGTGTCTCGAATCGGCATTAGTTCGAGCGTGGAACCGAACAAGGTAGATTTCTGAGCGGTGCAACTGAAATTCGAGTCGGCAGATCTAATGGCGGCGGTGGCAAGTCATCACGTTCGCGGGAAGGGAAAGAGCTCGGAGCCTTGGGACCACTGTTATTGGGACCACGGAGAGCGGAATGGAAATCACGATCGAGAGAGAGAGAAAGAGCACGCGAAAGAACTCGCGTCGTGTTCCGCGCATTAGCTAACGCGCGTGTCATCGCTCCGATCGGCTCGGCGACACGCGAGAATTCGCGGAAAAAGAAATCGCAACACGGGAACGCGATTTGTGTGTTCTAGTACGCCAACTGTTTCAGCTGTTTATGCGAATCGTCGAAGCTTCTGGCATTCTAGAGCGAAGGACACTTTAGAGCGTAGACACACATCTGGAGACCATGGAGATCATTCCAGAGTCACGAAAAAGACCTGTGAAATCTAACAAAGTTCGAAAGTCCAACGAAAAAAGATGCGCGGCTTAGAAAAATGACAGTAACCCCCGAAATCGAAGTTGAGGACAGGTGCGGATCGCCGGGAGACGAAAAGCTGATTCTAATTGATTGGCCGACACACTCGTAAATTTCGTCGGCGTGCAAAGGCGAGGGATCATCGAGTAGGTAATGGTCGTCCATCAATTAACGCCCGGACGTTTAAGCACAAAGGGTAAGCAGCGACGCGATTTATCAAACCGCGAGTTGTTAACGATACTGCCGCGAGAAGTTCCGAGAGGGAAGAGTTTCGAGATGGCTACTCGTATTCCCGACTCGGTTGATTCACGGCTCTCTTAAAGTGTTTCGAACGTAAAGAGGGTTACACCGGTAGTCCCGGTGAAGAAGAGATAGAGGAGGGGGGGAGTCCTTAAAATGAAATATCGTTATCAGGATTGCCGAGTGCGCGTGGAGGGTGAGCTGTTCAGCGGTGAAAATCCGCGGCGACTCGCGAATTCGTCTGTAATTGTTTCTCACGCTGACGAATATATTTCGCATAATATCCGGTCTCCGCTCGCGATGACGCCAACCGTCGCGCATTTTTCATTTTCACAATATAAACGGTACCGCGGTGAAAT